>NC_082640.1:9040581-9656518 GCF_028023285.1 Balaenoptera ricei | reverse complement strand
TAAAACAAACATGAAATTACAAAAGAATACATATACACCCACAAATGAAAGAAAGGATTTCATTAAGACATAATTCCATGACCATCCAGATTTTATAAGATATTTGTATATCTTATGAAAAAAATGTATTCTTCACTACCTCTCCCTCCAAAGAAGAAAATGCATGAACTAAAATGTGAGTAAAATATAAAAAGAAGAAAATGAAACAGAATCAAACAGATTAATTTATTCATTCACTCATTCACTTATTCAATAGATAGTTATTGAATATACGCTATGTACCTGGCACTCGATATTATTAATGTAGCACCTAACATGAATTCTAATAGTAAAGACTTCTTAACTGTTGTTTATTTTTTATTGAAGGAATGGTTTCCTTTGTGCAGTTCATATGTTTACATGATTGTAAATTCCATGAGAAAAGAAAGTATACTTTATATACCTCAAAATGCTGCTATTCTAGGGAATATATAAATATAAGATATGACTTTTTAAAGTAGTGTGAAATCAATTTGGATAGATAAGATTAGCACAAATACAAAAGAAAGAAAGAAAGAGAAAAAGAAAGAGAAAGAGAGAGGGTGGGAGGGATGGAGGAAGGAAGGAAGGAAGGGAGGAAGGAAGGAAGGAAAGAGAGAGAGAGAAGAGAAAGAAAAAGAAGGAAGGAATACAGACAGGAAGAGAAGGAGGAGAGAGGGAGGATTCCAAGAAATGAAATTTAAAGACTAAGATGTATAGTACAGATTCTACATGGGAGGGGGAATTTCAAAAAATAAGTTGGGATGTGAGTGGAGACTTGAAAATGAACTATGAAGTGGAAGGCATTCCAAAGTGGAAGACAATATATGTAACAGATATGGAAGGGGAAAAAAAAAAAAACATTTGGGATACACTGAAAAATGATCTTTTTAAGGACTGGAGTGATAAGTTTGGAAAGAAAAAAAATGTGTTAGGACTTGAATGACAGTCTAAAACTTTGGATTTGTTCAAAAGGAGAGACAAATTGAACTTATTTGAGGAGAGAATCTTACCAAAACTTGCAAGCTAGATATAAAAAGGAAAACCTTCTAGTTTGACATTGCCCTACTGGGAATGTTAGAAAATTAATGCTCAATGGCATTAATAATACATTTTGTGAAAAATAAAATAATTTGGGCACACTGGGTTAGAAAAAGTTGGGCAGGTTTCTTTACTGCAGAACTTCTCAGAGCCCTTAATCTTCAAGTACACACTATTAAATCTCCAACCAGGGAAAATGTATGTATCATTTTGATACTTAATTGATCACGGGACACGGGAACGCACGCTGTGAAATGCTATTCTAGGTCTTCATTGAAACATTAAGATTCCAAGGATCTCACGATCATCTGGTGTGACCACCTGCTACAGTGTCAGGGCCAGATGGTCCTGCGAAATCCCCCGAGCATTTCAGACAGAAGACTTCATCCTCTCCAATGACAACTGTTCATTTATCTCCCAGGATGGCCCTTTCTGTCTTTACACAGCTCTAGTATTAAGACAACCTTCTGTATGTTCTCTTTCTCTAATAATCACTCATAGTTCTAGTTCTACTAATATCTCTTTTTTTAGAAAAATGATTTGGTATCATAACATTAACATTCACATCATTTCATTTAAACTTCAGCTGGATAATTGCTAGCAAAATTGTCCCAAGCAATTAGTTTTGGCCAAATTAATGAGGTGTAGTATACTGGCCTAACAATACAGCATGAATAGTAGTTTTAACTAGGTCTTTGCCATAAATAAGAAGTTGGAACTTCCCGCCTGCAATTTTATCATTATATATTTAAACACAGGCAGAAAGTTTATTTCTAATGACGGCTGAAAATTGAGCAATTCCAATTTCCAGATTGGGTCATGAAAAGTACTCTGATTTAGCAATAATTTTATCCCCAAAATAGACTCTGCTCCATGACATCCAACTGTAGTGTGGACAAAGTAGGTCATGGTGTACCTCCTTGCTGTCTGTGAGGTGGACCGCGGGATGCCAGGTCTCTGGAGGACTCTGTCTTTGTATGTCACTTCTCTGGCCCGACGGGAGCTTCAGAGATAACCTGATTTCACTTCTTTTTGCTGGGAAAGATAGAATACTTATCCACTCCACGTACTTGAAGTTTCATTTCTGTTTAAGGATATTGCTTTGACACCTAGAGCACAGCGAAACTGTGATGGAACTAGGGACTATCCAAAAGAGTGCCTCAGAAAAATTGGCAAACATTAACCTCTTAAATGGGGTGCTTTTTGATAACACTATTTTGAATTATTTCATAAGTTTTCATAAAATATCACCGTGACTATCTCAAACGTGGATAAGTGTTTTATCATGCGATGATTACAATTTTGTAAAAAAAATTTACTTTGTAACCAAGGGGTTATATCTATGGTTATATCTACAATTCATTTTAAGAATACCAGGATGAAGATAAAACAGAGGATATCAGCAATTACTTACCTGGAAATATCCATCCGAGTAAAAATATTTTAATACCAATTTTGTTCATAATATTTATTGATTCAGGTTACATGATTTTATATATTGTATGTATAACATATATGATTATAGATAATATCATCTACTATGCAGACAAAGAGAAAATGATGGTTTCACTTCGAGGATGAAGGAAATTTGAAAACCAGAAAATCCAAACTATTTGTGTGACTTCATTAAACACCAGAGGAAATTCCATGGGTAAAATAATAATGTCGGGTCTCAGCAGAGTGCCACATGTGGATGCACTATACCAATCTGTTTATTTGGATCTTAGTGATGTTTGTTTATTATCAAACACTCCTGCTTTTCTGAAAAATGGAAACTTTTTAAGTCATCATGAAAACAGCAAGAAGCCAAATAATTATTGTAATGATGGCGATCGTTAGAAATGCAATGGGCAATTTCTTAAGAAATCAAAGTCAGAGGTATTTTTTGGCCTGGTAGGCTAATGCTTTCTGCAACCATAAAATTTGGCTGCAACAGGGCAATACAATACTGGTGAGAAAACACTGGGATTATGACCACTTTTTTAAAGGAGAAACGAAGCAGCCAAAGGAACATAACCGATGCATGTAAAGCAGTGAATGTTTACCCCCATAACAGTTGAAGAATCGAAGTTATTCTGGATAGGAACTGCGGCCTGCACACGGGAGTATGCCATTTGTGCTAATGTCCTCAGGCGCTGAAAGGCCTCACCTGGCAAGTGTCCGGAGGGCCGGCAGACAACGCTGCCTGCACTCTTGGCAGTGATCTCCTGGGCTCACATTCACGGTGTGCAGCTCCTTCTCACCCTGCTTTGGAGGGGATGGGACCAGGAGGCATCACGACACATGTCAAGACAAAATAAAACAAATGCCCTGCTTTTCTTCCTGATGTAGCTCCCATATCCACTATTAAATCCTAGAATTTATAATCTTAATAAGGGGTCCCAGGGCCTCGAGTTCTGGAAAGGAACGTTTTCCAGCAACTTTTCCTTTTCCCTTTCCTGGCCTCTCTCTTGGCTGACATAGTAACGGTTTATTTCCATGAGAGACTCTGAAAAGAACTTGACTTTAAAATATTAAGTTTGTTTTTCCTCCCGCTCTCCTTGGATTTCTTTTCTAAGAAAATAGAGAACAAAAAATATATGCTTGGTGCAAAGTCATTGTTTCCTTGAACCTAAAAGTCTTAAAAATCCACATGCTGGTCTGGAAGTTTGGGGAATGAGCAACCAATTTGATTTTTAAAATTTTTTCTTACTTTAAGTTGTATTTTCTCTTCAATAGAATTAATCCTGCCACAGTTTCCCCCTTCATTGACTTGTGAAAAACACGTGCCCCTTTCGAGTTCAAAGTCTCTGTTTCAGGGACAATGTTCTTTCTGTCAGTTGATAAAAATCCATAGGTCACATTAACAATGTGCAGATCCACAGGTTTAATCCCTTTGGAGTGAAATTATTTTGAATTTCATGCTTTTAATTGTGTTTTCAGAAACAACTTGAATTTTGGGATTGTTTTTGTTTTTTCCTTCAATAAATAAGAGATCTTTGAGGGCAAGAGTGACTTTTGTTTTCACCGAAGATTGAAATCCTATTTGGTCGCTTCTTTTCCAGGAGTCAGATAAAGGTTATCTCCCTCAAAACTTCGAACTGGCGATTTCACCTTGTGTGGTCAATAACTTTGTTCGGATGGCTTAACTTTTGTCTTGGTAAACCGAGCGGCACTTGTGGTCACAGTGTTGTCATCTGCATACGATGCACTCAGAGGAAGTGGGTAATAGCATATTGCTAGCATCTGTGGGGGACTTGAGTTGTTATTTCCCTATGCACACAGTGAGCTTGTTGGGCCATTTAGTTGAAAATGCCTCAGCAGTGTTCAAAATAGAAGTATGTGTATCTAATTATGTGCATATGGATATCAGATATATTGCAACCTCGGGTACTTAGATGTGATCCTGAATACCTGGCGGGAGCTTTCTCAGTGGGGACCATCTTGGACGTGGGCATGGGGACACCCACAGGACTGTGATGACACAACCAAGAGAGGACACGGGTCTCTCAGCCCTCTTCAGTCCTCAGGACTCGGGAGACGGCTTTCCCAGCTCACATGCACTTTTCTCCTAAACTTTTGTACAATGAACGTCTGTATTTTTTTCCATGTCCTTTCTTTCCAATCCCAGTTGGCACGGAGGGGCTGTGTGCAGTGCCCCTTTCCTACTGTAAAAATTCTTCCATTTTCTGTAGTTGTGTGCCTTGTCAATGTTTTCCTCCTACCTCCCGTGACCCTTTTGCAGGATGGTGCATTTAGAAGGCCAGAAAGGGCATCTGAGGGGCTGCCTTGGGAAAAATGCATTACCATTTGCTGAAGCAAGAGCTGAGAAAGGCCCAGATTGTTACACAAAGTCTCTGGTGATCTCCCTGCCCTGGAGCGTCCAGACGGGAAACCCGGAGCTAGAAAGAAACATAACTGCAGTCCAACACAATTCTTCTGTTGTATTCAAGGGGCCCAGAGAAGTGAAATCATTTGCCCAAATCCCCACATCTCCTTTGCTGGAGAGTGAAACCAAAAATAAAATCATCCTCATCCTAAGAATAAGAACAACCTGCTCCTCTGAGAGCACAAATGCTTTTGTATTTGCATTCACATCTCTTTAGCTGCAAAGCATAAGCCCAATTCTATTTCTACTTTCAGTAGCCAACTAACAGTTGTTCCCACGTGCAAGTCCACACAGGACGTCCTTTTAAATACATAGATGTCCCATTGCACAGCTGTCCCCCAGAGCCCCCCACCCCGCCCCAGTCAAGTGTGTTTAGTGTTAGAATTCCCTGCTCTGTGGGCTAGGCACACTTTTTGGAATGATGCAGATTCCAATCTGTTTTCTGCTCACTGGACAAGGCGCCTCTGAGACAGTGTGGGAGGTGACCAGAATGTCAGGCGGTATGGAAGCTGTTTGCGTCTGGCCTTGTGGCCTCGGCTCAGTGAGCCAAAGGGAGCTGCATGCATCAGTGGGAAGAAATACTCAATTACTTGCAAGAAAAGTATGTGAGAAACTATTGCACAAGACGCAGTGATGAGCAACACAGGGACTCCGACACTATTTTGAAGCAGATGCTTCTAGAGTTCTGGTGCCGGGAGGAGAGGCAGAACATCCTTTAAGTTTCTTTTGAGCCCTTCTGTTTTCAAAACAATGGAAGCAAAAATGTGGTAAAATATCTTGTAACCACAGGATACCACAGAGACATAAGCAACATACCACATTTCCGAGTGCTCTTTCTTGTTTAATAAGTTCTGCTGCAAATTATTCACAATTTTGTCCTCCTTTTTTCTAAACTAGCTGTAATATTTTAATCTCTTTTAAACTGAGTCCAGATCCAACTGGTTCAGGAGAATTTCTCCAGCAATTTGCTGTCCTTGATCACAATTTACTGTTTCCTCCTATTTTGTTTATCTAGACCATTTTGACACAAACTTATACAATCTTGCAAAAAAATATTTTTTTCCCTTATCTATCTCTTCCAAATCCTCCAGCATTTTAAATTTCACTTCTCTTACTGCACTTTCATTTTTGGGTACACTAGTGATTTGTGATCTGTGCTCATGTTTACCTCTTCAACTAGACTGCAATATCCTTGGGGGATATAACATCCTTGCGGCCACATCTGTACCCAAAAGACTCCATGCAGTGCTTTGATGTCATATTACTTCATATTACTTCAACATATGCTGCAGAACAGATGAGGCCTAAATTTGTCCTGGGGGCTGTATTCTATTCCATTTATCTGTGCGGCTATTTTTATGCTGATATAATGCTGACTTGATTAACATAGCTTCGTAGTAAGTGTTGAAATTAGGTAGAGTGAATCCTCTACTTTAACTTTATTTTAAAAATTTCTTGACTATTTGGCTTTCCGCATACATTTTGGAAACAGTTGGTCAATTTCTACAACATATCCTATTGGAATTTTGACTGGAATTGTGTTCAATTTATAAATCAGCTTAGAAGCAACTGGCATCTCAGCAATTTCGAGTTTTTCCAACTATAAGCATTTTATCTCTCTCTCTTTTGGGGGGAGGGTCTTTATTGATTTCTTTCATCAGTGTTTTATTTTGTCACCATATATGTCTTCAACATAATTTGTTAGATTTATACCTGAGTTTCATATTTTGGGTACTTTAAAAATTTCAGTTTTCAATTGTTCACTGCTAGTATACATAAATATGATTGAGATTTGCATATTGACCCCGTAACCTGTGAGCTTGTAACCTCAGACATTACTTTTCATAGCTTGCTTATAAATACTTCAGAATGTTCCAAGGAGATAATTATATCATGTGCAAATAGACAGTTTTCTTTCTTTCTTCCTTCCATATTCATTTTATTATCATTATATTCTTTTTTTATTGTGCTGGCTTGGACCTACAATATGATGTTAATGGGAGTAATAAGAGAAGACAGCTTTGTTTTTTTCCCAGTCTTAAGGGGAAAGAATTCAATCTTTCACCATTAAGTATGATGTTAGCTACAGTTTTTTTGTAGATTCCTTTTCTCCAGTTGAAGAAGTATCCTTCTATTCCTAGTTTGTTGAGAGTTTTTATCATGCTGAACTTTGTCAAAATTTTTTTTTGCATCTCTGAATTTTTCATACTTTTTTTCTTATTCGCTAGGTTGACAAGGTGAATTACATTAAATTTTTAATGTTGAACTGGTCTTTCATTCCTGGATAAGCCCTACTTGGAATTATGTATTATCCTTTTATATGTTGCTGGATCTGATTTGCTAGGGTTTTGTTGAGGATTTTTGCTGATTCTCTAAATCTTATTTCATTTTCCTCTTTCTGGTCAGACAGAAAGAAAGGCATTCTTTCCCAACCTTCCTTGCAGTTATTTTTGGGCCAGGTGATAGTTCTGGCCAATTGGACAGAAGTGATTGATATCATTTTGAATTTGAAACATGGGGTGTCTTCCTCTCTTTTAACCTCTGCCAAGGTGATTGTGCTGTTGTTGTGGACTCTCAAGATGGAAACAGACTGGACCACTGCTTGGAAGGCGGCTACTCCGGAGAGCTCTTTGATCGGCACACATTTTTGTTGAATGGATAAGAAATTTTGTTAATAGGTCACTGAGATTTGGGGGTTACTTTGTTAACATAGTATAAATTAGCCTATTTCATAAAGTAAAAATATAGGATCTCAATGGGTTACTACGTAAGAAGAAATAAAGATGATTATTATTTTAGGTGAAACAACTCAGTTTAAGATCATGCATCTGTTGCCTTGAATTGTGACCAAACTCAGTTTAACATTTAATTTAACTGTTTGGCAAAAAAAATATATATATATATCTCCTAATGAATCACTGCCATCCCAGACTTAGTCAAGAATAAGAAGAGAGTATTTTCCAGCACTTTAAACTTTAAATTTAAAAAGAATATTTTTCTACAAACACAACTCCTAGAGCAGTTGGTCCATTTCCAAGATAGAGGAATACAGAATTAAGATTTCCAACATAGTATATAGAGAGAGATATACAGTTAGCTAACTTTGACCCTTGTCAGATCTAAAAGTGACCAGAGAGCACATCTCATGATCAGATAAGGTCAGTTAGGCAAAATGAACTGTCTCCAAACAATTTACATGAGTCAGTTACTGATCACACTTAACAGCTGGAAGGAACAACAGGCAAGTGTACTCTAGTCGATTTATCGTTCTGCCCCAAGTAATTTTTTAACTTAAGTCTATAACATTTGGCCACTAAATGTCATATAAAAGAAGCAGATGGACAAGTGAGCTTAACAAAGTGCCAACAATCCTACATAGTTTATTTTGCATTAAGAAAATGAGAGTTGATGATAACCATCTTTTTATAGTTTACATGCATTAAATTTAAAAAATTAGAGTAAATGTACAGGGAAATTTCTGCCAAATTATCAACTGACTAGTGAGGTATTTTTCTTAATATATGTTTAAAAAAATTGAATATGTGTAATATGGAAATAATTAAAGTCTCAAGAACTAGTATTTCACATAACATACAAATTTTATACTGTTGTACAATATTACCTTTATTAAAGTCTCTTAACTTCCTAGAGAATGGATTCAAGTGTGATCATTCTAAAGATTTTTTCAATAACCACAAAAACATAGATACAAAGGAAAATTTTTGATAATTCTATCCCTTTTATTTAATCTTTTAGTGGGTGAAGCTTCTACATGTAACCAGATTGGCTGTTGGGATAAGTATAGTTCTCAAATGGACTTGGAGGTTCCCACATAAGACAACTTCATGAGCAGTTCCACCGGGCATCAAATATATATATATTCTAAGGAATACCTAGTTTGTAAGGAAATCAGTGTCATAAGCACTGTTCTTACATATACACACCACTTGGGAATACATGAGCAGATGTTGAACTTGTACTGCTTCAAGACTATAAATCTCAGTAGCAAGAAAGAGTCAAGCCCAGTCACTTCTCAGAAGGGGTGGGCCTGGGATTACCCAGCATACATTTTCCAGATGTTTCCCCTTGTCTACCATTATCACCTTAATTCTGCCAGGTTATATTTCTCTTTACTTTTTTTCCAGTTTCATATAACTAGAAAAGCCATCTCCCCGAATTTAGATTTTCATAAATTCTCTTCAACCTGTTACTTTCATAAAATGTAAAGTTATAAAAAGTCACCTGGGCTGGTGAGAATTTGATCGGAAAGGAGTATGACTGATCTCCCCTCCCACTCAAAGAGAAATTTCACAAAATCCTGGGTATCTGAGTTTGTTACGCATATCAAAAAAGTTCATTGTAAAACACTTTCCTGGAGGTTCCTAAGATTAAAAGTGAGCTTTTGGTGGTGGTATCAGGGAAATCAGGTCAGACCTTCATTAGCAGTTAATTACCTCCTAGACTTTTCTTTTTGTGCTCTTCCCCTCTCTTCCTACTTCTTTCTCCCCATCAAATCCAAATTTGGAGTCAAAGAAGCTATCAATCTCCTAGACGTTAAGGTGTGATTACAGGCAGGTTAATCCTATGGGATTCTGTAATCTTCAAGAAGAATTTGTTAACCCAAATAAATATTGACCTTTCTAGACACAGGTGTCTTTACGAAATGGACATTCTGATGCTTGCATTCACCACCTCTTCTCACTCTCCACTGTCAGCAGGAGGTAAGATACGTATGTCAGCATCATTCGGTAATAGGAAGAAATATTATCCAGTCAGTATTCCTGTGTAAGGGTAAATACAATTTACAAAATGTTGGAAAACCAAAAGGCAGTCACATTACGTTAAGGAGTTCCCTGGGTGTGGATTGACATGAAGAATGCTCCGAACCACAGTGAAGAAGCAGAAATGCGGACACTGTTAATACCACAACGCACTACTACTCACATGACTCCTACGACTGCTGCCACCACTAACGTTTTCATCACCACTAATACTATCCGAACATTGTATGGTGCTTTATAATTTATTTCCTTAAATGAGTTATTTTATTTAATATCTAGTTGTTTTTAAGTGACAAGAACTAAAAGCAGGGAAGAAGGGTTGGCATAGTCATAAATTCAAGTGTGCCTTTAATTTTCCAGTAGCAAGAGGAGAGAGTTTTTTTTTTTTTTTTAATTATTTTATTTATTTATTTATTTATGGCTGTGTTGGGTCTTCGTTTCTGTGCGAGGGCCCTCTCTAGTGCGGCAAGTGGGGGCCACTCTTCATCGCGGTGCGCGGGCCTCTCACTATCGCGGCCTCTCTTGTTGCAGAGCACAGGCTCCAGACGCGCAGGCTCAGTAATTGTGGCTCACGGGCCTAGTTGCTCCGCGGCGTGTGGGATCTTCCCAGGCCAGGGCTCGAACCCGTGTCCCCTGCACCGGCAGGCAGACTCCCAACCACTGCGCCACCAGGGAAGCCCCGAGGAGAGAGTTTTTATGCTGCAAGCCCCTTGCTGGAATCCTAGATCAACCGTTAATATTTGGTCTCCATTCTGGCTTCAATCTCAAAATAGCAAAAGCTCTGAGCAGCTGACACACGTTTTATGCAAACCCTGCAATTAGGTCCATTGACTTGTCTTGGTGGTGAAATGACAAGTTACTTTTTGATACAAGATGCTTTTGAGGAGAAAGTTGCTTATTAAAGTAAATATATCATGTATCCGGTCTTTGTAACCCTCCTTGAAAGTGTAAGCTCCTAGAAGCCAAAGCATATGTTTTATGGTTCTTCTGTAACTTCCACAATTATAGCATATGTTCAGTAAATATTTAATGAAGTTGTATGAGCTGGAAATATTGGAGGAAAACTGAAAGTTCAAGAACGAAAATGTAAACGGTTTATCAAAATAATTGAAGAGACAGATAAAGGCATAAGACTGGATCTTCAAAAGGAGAGTGTGTCTAGGGAGGACACAAAAGTATTGAGGCCATAACGTTGGAAGAACAGGCTGTAGAAAATGCAGCTGAGGTGGAAAGAGAAGGCTCAGTCTTCAAGGTGGGAGAGAAGAGGGGAAATAAAGAATCATTGATGCCAAGAGACTTTTGAAAGGGCTGCATATAGAGATTCAAAAAGATCTTTGACATTGATGAATGACAGACGACTATTCATTTTGGCCAAATTAAGTGAGGGCAAGTCACAGTTTTGAGAAGTTCGACCAGAGACAGATCAAGAATTGTCTATGGAAGGTACAGCGGGTCTTAGACTGCACTGGTTGAACTGCATTAGTTCTAAGCTGGCCTTTCACCACCAAGACAAGTGTGCCTTTAATTTTCCAGTAGCAAGAGGAGAGAGTTTTTATGCTGCAAGCCCCTTGCTGGAATCCTAGATCTACTTACTTGGCTCTTTTCTTTGTCTGACATGGCCCCACTATGGAGGAAATTATGCCCCTGTAGAGCTGACATGTTGCTTGATTTGCTCGCTAGTCCACAGTTAGATGTTTGAAAAGATTCTGAGGTTGATAAAGCCAAAGCAAAGGTATAGGGGCATGAGAAAACATGTCTGCTTTTGAGCCAAAATAGCATTACATTTCTATAATAGTCCTAATTCACAGGTTGGTGCCATTCTGTAGTAAAATTCATTTTAAAATTTTATGGATGCATTCATGTAATCTTTCCTGACATTCATTTTTAAGCCAAATTTTAAAACATTACCAATTAAGTAAAATTGAAATGAATATTACTCAGAAATATTATCAGAGGGTATGAGTTTCCCTGATTATTTTTTTCAATTTTGTTTAATGTATTTACTCAGCAAAATTTAGATAAGTAAAAGCAGTTGTCCTTTTTAAAGTTTTGGATGTTTCATCCAGCAATCCCGTGACATTTGGAAATTAACACAATAACTTGATGTAGTTAGTAAAATGTAAAAACTTAGATGTGGTACCTCCATTGCCCACATTTATAAAATGGGGACAATTCCACCCCTGCCAAGATCCTGGTAATGTTTAACTAGTAAATTAAATAATGAACCTAAAAATTGGTTTGAGAAGTGTTAACAGCAGTTAGGTGTAAAATACCATGGATATCAAATTTTTCAAAAAATTACCTTTTTATCACTGTATCTCTTGAGAAAATGCACAAGGAAGGGAAAAGAATATGGATTTTAAAATTCAACACCACTATTCAGTGACCTGAAATACGATTTTCAAGTCATTTCCTATTTCAGATCTTTGTTTCCCCATATTTAAAAGTTTATGATATTTGCTTATGTAGATTTATATGAAGATTAATGAACAATGTAAGTAGCAGAACCAATACATGTCTTCATTCTTTTATTTCAGTTAATATAAAGTATACAAAAGATAAGTTACTCTACTTTAGGGCATTGCCATTTTAGAGACATAGAATGGTAGTTTCTGAAACAGTAATATTCACTGGAGACACAAAGCTAAGTATTTGTCTTACCTATCTTTTTTCCCTAGGGCCTAGAAAAGTGCTTGGTGCATAAGAGACAGGCAATAAATAGTCAGTGATCCAAAGAGCAATTGTTTAAAATGGTCAAAATACGTTTGTGAAAAAATGACCTTGTATCATCAAGTAAATGTATAACATAAATACAGTATTATAAAATAGATCCTACACAAATTAATTGAAAATATAATTAATTGCGTGTTTTCTTTCACTTTGAATTTATAAGGCCTCTGGGGAAGACTTAAATTTGTCAAAGAAAATTAACACAATATACATTTTTTCTTGATGAGTTTTTAAATGATTCTCTTCACTATGACGGAAAGATGATGGTGTAAAGCAGTATTTCAAACTCTGTCTCCCTCCAAACCCAATGAATAAACCACCACCACCTGGAGAAAACAAAACCTGTATCAAACAAACAAACTTAAGTACTAAGTGGGCAACTTGGGTAAAATCAAGGATAAACCCTTAAGAGTAAGAAATCCGGGCTGACTGAGCCAAAAATAAATAATAAATAATTAATTTAAAAAAAAAAAAGAGTAAGAAATCCTGCATGTCACCTGATGACTACAGCATTAGCAGGAAGGCATGTCAGGTCTTGCCATATTCTAGGCATATCAGACATTCAGTGCAACACATCGACTTGGGTATTTTAAGCAGAGAGGGATTTAATACAAGGAATAGAATATTCTTGTAAGGACTAAAATAGTAGGAGTTGGGACTAAGAGTGGATCTATTTTGTTTAGAAATCACTACCATAGCTGCAATCTAAGGATCTGGAAGCCACTGGTACATCCACTCCCCAAACCAACCCAAAACCTCCTCATGGTGCCGGTGAACAGGAGACAGATCACTGAGGCTGGTCCCCACAGTTCACCTTAATGTTCACATCCCTGGGACCTTGCTTGCCAGCAGAAATAGCAGCAGAATGATAGATTTCACCTCAATGATGAATTCCAGATGTAGCATGAATACATCCAATTTGCCTACTTAAACCCACTTACAAAGGAATCTGGGAAATGGGTGTTAGTTTTTCAGCTTCTACAATACCATAAGGCACATAAGAAGAGTCAGAGATGGATGTTGACTGCCGATTGACCATATTCAGAGCTCCAGGATATGGTGGTAACTGGAGAACAAGCCAAAGATCACTGGAGTGTGATATTCCCTTGGCAAGGGCAAGTGAAGAGATCTCCATAGAGACAACTTAGATTCCCTAGCAAGCTCTGCCTTCAACCCAACCACGCTCTTTTTCTTTCTCACTTCCACAAATTAGGATATAAAAAAATAGTCCAATAGCATATGCTCAAGACACAAAGTTAACAAACAGAAGTTACATGAATTCCTAAAAATAAATCTTCAAGGAGGGTAAACAAATTTTCCAGGAGTATTCACTCACAATTTGCTACTGTAAATAGAAAATCTGAACAGATATGTTACCTTAACATAAGCAAGATGAAATGAATGGCATGGTAACCATGCCAATAAGAGTATAGTCTTTCCATCCTCACCTCCTCAAATGAAGAACCCATTCTGGAAGATAAAGATTTGTTTTTTGAAGGAAAAGATGCAGATTCTCTAGAAATATTCTATATTATGGGATAATTATTAAGAGTATCTCAAAGACTGGATTATAAGGCAATCCAGAGAGACTGCAGACATAAGAACATAAATTGAGGGTCAAGTGATGCCATCAAAAATCAAATAAATCGGTTAAAAGGTAAAGGAAAAGAATACACCGTGTGCAAAGTGAAAATTCTGGCATGGATGCAAGGCTTGTAAGAGCAGTGATAAATGCTGCCAGGATACAAGGTGGAAGGAATTAGTGAGAAGATGAAAAATACTGAGAATACATGACGAAAATTTAATATAAGGAAAAGCTCCTTGGAATAGAGAGCTCAATATAATGAAGAGAATGTGTTCTAGAAGACAGTACAGCAATATTTTCTGAAATATAAATGTATTAAACTTGTAAGTAGAAGGAAAATAACATATACCAGCAAAAATTGGTAAGAAAATGATATAAATAATACAAAGAAATATTCATAAATCTCTGGGGGAATAAAGTTATATCCAGGAACATCATTGTCTACTAGCTCATTTAAGCATCAAGAAAAATAAGCAGATAATTCCAATTGTGAAAGAAATGATAAAACGTAGTTTCTATCCTAGAAAGAGATAAATCAAAATTCATAATTGAATGAAGAAAACTGTAGCTAGAGGATTGGTAGTAAACATTTAATGCATTAAAATCTGCAACAGAGACTAAGTAATTGAGGATATTATGGTGAACAAGCACAATGTAAATTCCATGACATATGACAAGATGAAATTAACATACATAATTCAAATTAAATGGTAAAATGACAGAAGTCCATGGGCCCAGAAAGTATTGGAGGTGAGGCTTCAGGAAGGGAGAGCCCGGGTGGGCCATGGGAGCGTGCACACCAGTGAGAGCGCACACACTGTGCAGTCGCTGGCGTGAGACTGGTAAGAGACAGCTGATCAGATAGTTAGCATTTCGTTTCTACATATAATACATTACACAATTTTACTTTCTCTTAAGTGATGTCATTTTCTGATAGAATTCTTATACTGTGTGGTATTAGTGCTCACATGAAGGAGGAGTCAGAAGGATGGGTTCTCGTCTCTCACAGCCAATATCTGTGGGAAGAGGGAGTAGAAACTGAGTAAACTAAGGCTGTATTCTATGAGACAAAATCCCTGAATGAAGATGGAAATGCTTTCATAGATACATTTACATAGATGATACACTTACATTGTTTCCTTTTAACTTCTCCTTGCATCCCAGTTTCCTTTTGCTTTGGGTAATGGATTAAATACAGGAATTGATATTGACACATGTGATATTCTAAATATCAAAATAATAATGGAACCATGTTTGTTGTTTTGAGGGCAAAGGTAATTTGGTGACAGTCGTGCTTCACGGGGCTCCATGAGGTGTGGCCAGCAGAGAGGTAGGGAGTGGAACTAAGACCCTTTGCAGTAAAACAAGCAATGGAGGATGCAACTTGCTTACATTAGGGGTGAATTTGGGTGTATGAAACAAATTAACTAAAGGATAAGCCAACTTCTAGTCATGACTTGGGTAAAAAGGAAACATATAGAAAACTCAAATAGTAAATGGAACAAAAAAAGCTGATAACTTCCGTGGATGATACTAAAAATAAAGAGATCAATTTAAAAGTAGACAAACTCAGTTCTTTCCTGAAACTTACAAAAAAGCTCTGGTCTTCAGGGAGGGACACTAATAAAAGCTCAAGGGTTGCAGAGGAATAAGCAATTTAGTAAAGCAGAAACTTGGAGTAGGAACCAAGACAGAAACAATGTCATATGTACTGTGATCCTGGGGCAGAAGAGAGAAGTCTGGGGAAAAGAGATGGTAAAAAAAAAAAAAAAAAAAGAGAAGATGAAAAACCCACTTTAAATATTTATAACTGTAAATTATGTATCCACAAACGAAAGCAGCTTTTCAGCTGAAATAATGACAGAATAAATGGAATTCTAATGGACCCAAAGAATTTAAGAGCTGCCTAAGTGCCTAACATCGTACCCAGGAGTAGCTTTGGGAATAAAGATTATATTTAATCTGTAGTTTTAATCTATTTTAATTCAAGAAATCGAGCAACATAAAACTCATTTTTTACCTATTTAAAAAACGTAGTTAAAGAGCATTAGTTGACAGATACCTACTTCAATAGCTAAAATATCCTTTTAAAATTATGCCAGAACTCTTTCTTGCCCCCTTAAATCTTCATTATCCTGTAGTGTAGCTCACTATCCTGCTTGCTTTGGGCAAAAACGACTCATATCTCAGGTGCTAAGGAAGCTGTTCATGCTACTGCATATATACATTCCATATTATTGCATCTACTGCATACATATGGAATTACTAATTAAGCCAACTCTGCATGCATGCATTTGGGAACTTAATTAGTAGAGTTGATTTTTAAAATGAATTATTTCTTCAAATCACCTTGTCCATAAAATATTTGTTCCTTTGGGCTGCAATTCTAAGAATTTTAATCATAATCTCTTTTTCAAAGTTAAGACTCTTTCTCAAGCCTCTTTTCATTAAGCAAACTATTTATTTGAACCGCTTGGCAAGCAAGAACAAATCCCATGCTCTACTTAGTAAAAAATAACAACAAAACACCTTTAAAGTCAGAGTTCATGCTTTTCAACCCTTGTAAATCCACAGTGTGTGTCTGATGCGTGTGTGTGTTTCCAAACACAAAGGCCGGGATTTGGTCCACTTTTCAACTGAGAAACATCGGGCCAGAAAGAAGGTGGAGAAAGTGGGAACCAATGGAAGATGGTGAAATACTTTCAATTCCAAAGCTCCCTTCTCTCCAGTTTATCATCTACAATGTGTTTGAAAGTGTGTTACCACTGTAGCTCAAAGACAGAGATCCCCCCTGCCATCTTGGCCACTCACTGGATGTGTCCCCTTGGTTACATACCACATTAGGAGTTTGAATAATACAGTCTCTCAATTTCTAGAGCTTGATGAATCTGGGGTGCTCACTTCTCCTGCATTGTGAACATGGGCTTATCTACTGAAATGGCTTTACCTCCAATAAAGACAATTTATAAAGGTTAATAGGGTAATGTCTATGAAGGAACTGAATTGCTCACAGCACATTCTTCACTTCCTGGCTTTGTCTGATGTCTTACAGGTTAAGTATGGTGTAGACATTGCCCACCTATGTGTGGTTATCCTATCCCTCCTGCACACATGGGAGACTAGCCCTTCCAGCCCTCTTACACATAGTTTGAGGTGGTAAGAAGCCTATTCTTTCCCTGCACTATAAAAAGCCTGCATTGTGACAATGGAACCATGGATTGGAAAAGCCTGGACCTCTGTATCACTCACTGAAGCACAGCTGCCTTGGACAATAACCAGGCTTACAATGGACAGGTTCTCTATGTAAAAACGCACATCCAGAGATTCATTTAGCTCTTCCCCAGGTCTATGGGGTTGTAAAGATGAAGGAATTAAACATCTGTCATTGGCCGATGTCTTAGTCCATTCAGGCTGTTAGAACACCATAGACTAGGTGGCTTATAAACAACAAACATTTATTTCTCACAGTTCTTGAGGCTGGGGAGTCCAATATCAAAGTGCCAGCAGGTTTAGTTT
Source organism: Balaenoptera ricei (assembly GCF_028023285.1). Taxonomy (NCBI): domain Eukaryota; kingdom Metazoa; phylum Chordata; class Mammalia; order Artiodactyla; family Balaenopteridae; genus Balaenoptera; species Balaenoptera ricei. The sequence continues at coordinate 9,638,979 of NC_082640.1, read as the reverse complement.
CTGGTGAGAACCCACTTCCTGGTTCATAGACTGCCACCTTTTTGCTGTGTCCTCACATGGTGGAGGGGCAAGGAAGCTTCCCCAGCCCTCTTTTATAAGGGCACGAATCCCATTTATGGGGGCTCCACCCTCATCACCTAATCATCTACCAAAGGCCCCACCTCCTAATACCGTTACCTTGGAGGTTGGGATTTCAACATATGAATTTGGGGGACACACTTATCTATAATGCTCAAAAGGAAAATGTCATTGAGTGACATTAAACAAGTCATGAAGCTACATGAGAAGGATTAACCAAGGAGAAGAATGAAGGGGCCCCAAGCAGAAGTCCCCAAGGCAATAAAGAGACAAAGAAGTGGTGGGAGGTCTAGCTGAGCAACCAGGTTTATGAGCCACACTCTCTCCATCAGTTGCCCTGCATCTCATCTGGCAACTTGGACCATCACTTCCCACAAGTTCATGCATTCTTTTCTTTTATTAATTTGTTTCTTCTACTCAAAACACTTTTAAAATACTATAATTCTTAAGGCCAGAGATTATTAAACATACCTTCCTCTGACCTACAATATAGATGAAAAGCGAAAATATTGTCAATAACAAAATTTCTTTGTGTAGAAACCACTGATTTAGAATAAACTATATATTTAATTAATTTATTTTAAATTTTGATTGTATTGGTTTTGGGGTCACCAAGACATTGTGAAGGCATATGTTCAGAACTAGAAACTCAGGATTTAAATTTTAGCTTTTATTGTTTTTGAAAATTAATTAATATCATTAATATTATTTTTTGGCTGCTTTGGTGACACTAACCATTTCCTTGGTAATTTTGTTCTGGTTATCTGTTGTTGCCTAACTACCTAAAAACAAGAGGTTAAAAATTACCACCATTTTATTAAACCTCACAATGTTGTGTGTCAGGAATTCAATCAGGTCTTACCTGTTGATTCTTCCCTCTCAGGTGGCACCACCTTGAGTCACTGGGTGGCCAGACTCGTCTGGAGAGCTCAAGAGGTTTTCGTGCACATGCCTGCTTCCAGAAGCATCTGGAAGCATGGATTTGCTGGATCCCTTCATGTATTCTTAAGGCCTTGCCATGGGTCTCTCCAGCAGGGCAGTAAACATTTACAAGGTGGCTCAGGGCTCCAAAATTCCAAGGCAAAAGAGGCCAATCTTCTTAAAGCCCAGAACTGTCACAGTGTTACTTCTGCCATGCTCTAATGGTCAAAGCTGTCCCAGGCCAGCCCTGGGGTGAGGGTGGGGAGAGGCAGAGAAACAGACCCTACCTCTTAATGGGAAAGTGGATGGGAAGGCATGAAAGAATCTGCCACAGACCAGAGGATCACACAAAGAACCACATGACAAACGTGGAAGCATAATTTCAAGTCACACTTGGAAAGCCTGAAGCTTGATTTAATTCTACAAAATAAACCAACGAAATAAACTAGTCCTGCTCTGCATTCCACTCAACAGCTTTAAGCGTCCTGAACAAATGCAACATTAAAATTTAACGCTTTGTTATTAGAAAAAAACAAATGAATTCCATCTTTGAATCCACTTGTCCTTCAATATTTATCTTACTATTCCTTTCTCAGAAATCATTTACAAGAGTTCTGTGTATGATCATCTATTTCCATAAAAGGAGAAAATACTATTATCCAACATATCCAAAGCTATGATGCATTCTGATGCCAAAGAAAGGACTAACATACTAAAGCACAATAATGTCAATTACATCAATCTAAAGAAATGAGGGTGAAAATTTACAAGTATCTAACTCAGAGATTCATATTAATTCATGAATTAATAAGAAGCGCTTTCATCACACCTTTGTCATGTTTCTCTCTAGTTGCTAACCCTTGTGGCATGTTTTGATGCCATGTTAAAAACAAGAAGGAAATTTTGAATTTAGAAACAAAAACAGGTTCTTTAACAAGATATGTTTTACATTTAACAAAATATACATATACACACACAAACACCACACACACATATATAATAAATCTGTTCAGTATTATCATCTTTCTATGTTTTGTCATCAATATTACCATATTATTTTTGTCCAGGGAAAGTTAATCTCTCATTTCCATTATATAATATATGATGATGGATCATACAGGGGAAAAGCTATTCTTTAAAACATATTGTTTATATGACACAATAAAAGGAATTCTATGTAAAATACAGGCTATGATTTCTCAGAAACAAAATATAAAGGACATTTGAAACTCATACTATGCGTACTAAATATTATTGAATACTTTAAAAAATGTCTGGTTATTTTTGTTATTATTTCAGCCTTACTGAAGAATCTGGATCATGAATGATTGATTTAAGTATTAAAGAGAATATTTCAGAAATGTAAATTTAAGACCCGCAAATATATATATGTGATATATGTATATATAATTAATAAAAAGGGATTTTATTAAATAAAAACTTTCCACCGAAAAGTATTATAAATGTAAGCATTTATTTATGGAGTCATTAAGTGTTCTCCATTGCAAATCAATGTGTGATGTTTAGTTTGGAGCTATAATATTCATATATATATTTCAGTGAAGTACCACACAAATAACATTTTTAAAATGCATTTGTATTAATTAAATATTTGTAACTAATCAAGTGCTTGCATATATAGCCATTATTTTTGATGTGTTGTTCCTTCCTATGAAGTAGGAATAATTATTATCATTTGCTATTTTATAGAGCACAGAGAGGTTAAGTAACTTGACCAAGGTCACACAGCTAGGAACTGCTGGTGCCGAGATACAATATTAAAAACAGGGTGTAAAGCATTAAATACAGTGCTACAAAATAAGAAAAGGCACAAATCCCTTCTGTAACTCTTTATATAAGGCCTATGATCAAAGATTTGTTCATTTTCTTATTAAATCAGAATGATAAATGCTTCCAGAGCTACTCACTAACTTTATATATAGTAACATTTAATCTGAATCATGCAGGTAGCACAGGACACACTGTAAATTTCTTTACCTTATTAAATTCAAATATCTTTTCATTTTTACAAAGGAGAAACATATATGTATAAAACTTACATTCTTTAGGATAATATAAAAATATATTTATTAATAATATAAGAGGTAATCCTTGAAGGTTTTCCAAATAGTACAATGTATGTTAAAAACCACTGATGTTCAGAATGATTTTCCTTGGAAATTGCCATAAGATTTTAGTTATTTTTTAGCAAGTACTTACTGAGTTCTGACAGTACCAGTGACAGTTCTGAGTACTACCAGTCAAGAGCTGGTTAAGATCCACCCTTCTAAATAAGAGCCAGTTTGTCCCAGCCTCAAGAATGAGCCATTTCCATGTTGTTATTACCGAATGAAGGTAGGCCTTATGTGACAGGAGTATTCATTCAGCTTCTATTTTGTGATAATGTCTCTATTATAAAAAACTCAAAAGAAGTAGAGATATTTTATCATCTGTAGATAGAACAGAGAGATTCTCCAAATGTGACTGAGGTAATTTCCCGTCTTTCTTTTCTTCTTTTTCTTTTTTTTTTCTTTTGCCTCATTTAAGTGGGTTAAGAAGGAGAAAGCAGGAGCAACAAATATAGACTCTTGAAAAAAATGATAACTGTTACAGATAATGAGACTGGACAATAGCTTATTGTAGAAGTAAGTCTAAGAGGTTCTTTTGTTTGTTTTTAATAATGGAGGAGACTTTAAGATATTTGAGAATGATGGGAAAAGAAACTGGGAGTTTCTTCAGAGGAGAAATATGGGATAACTAATAGAGCAAAGAAGTAAGAAGAGGTGACAGCTGGAGACTCAGAAGAGGATCTCTTATTGGATAAAAATAGAAACAGTTATTCCTTTGAGACAGGAGGGATATAGACAAGGTTGTAGTTGGAGGAGATTATCCTTTTAAGAGATGAAATGTTCTCTGCTAATGAGCCATTTCTCCCCATGGTTTTAAAATCTAAGGGAAAGGGGAATTCAGGGGAGAAAGCAGGGAACACTGAAGCTGATTTTCCCTGAGGGCATCTGTTTACCAAGAAAAACTTGTACTAACAGTTTTAATGGTAAGACAAACAGAAGTGAAGTGAAGAGTCTGTCTAAGTGGGGAGTCACAAAGAAGACTGTCGTAATGCTGTGCTGGCTCACCCAGGATCCACCCTCAGGACAGAGGGAGCCTAAAATCTCACCTTCCATCAAGGGGGTCTCAACTGCAACAAGCCCAAGAAATGTCTAAAGTCTGTACTTCTTGCAGAAGAGAAAGGCTCCCAGATGAAAAGTCTCAGACCCTGTAATGAATAGAGAAAAAGAAATTGGCAAATATGTGGGTAAATCTAAAGTACTGGCCATACCAATAATGGTAAAGGTCTGTGAGATTATAAGAGTAAACAAGACAGAAGTAAAATAAATGACAAACATAAAAGAATGTTGAGAAGAGATTAAAAGGTTTAAAGTGTTCTAAAATTCATGTGTTGGTTTTGGAGGATGGTGAAAGTATTAAAATTAAATTTTAATAATAAAGGTTACAATAATATATAAAAAACAGAGTCAAATTTACAGATACTAATTTTTAAAAAGTAGAATGATTGAAAACAGCTAATTCTAAAAGAAACATTAAAAGAGAGGAAAGGAAAATTGAACAGCTCTGATAAGTAGAAAGCACAAAAATGATGAATTAAACCAATTGTATCAATAATAGCAAATATCACCGGATCCAATCCTCTAGGTAAAGGACAAACATTATTAGTTAGGGCTTTTTTTTTAAAGATTCCACCATCTTCTCTCTTATTTAAAACATAATGAAACACAAACACTGAAAAAGAAAGGATATTAAAGGAAATAGTAGCACTAAAATAATAACCATAAAAATCTGGTGAACTTTTATTAATAGAAGACAAAACAGACTTTAAACAAAACACAAATAAATATTTTTAGAAATAAAATGAGGAAATTATTAAAGATAAAATCTAATGTATCTCAAAACAGAGCATCAAAATGTATAAATAAAAAACTGATATAAGATAAAATAAGCAAAACAACCAAACTAAAAGATTTTAGCATATTTCCATCAGCAGTTTTGAGAACAAACATTAGTAAAAGAAATTTGGAGAACACAATTAACAAACATTGCCTAAAGACAGTACGGAACAGAATTCTTCATCCAAGAACATTCTTTTTGAACATACGTTGCACAATTATAAAAACTGACCATTTCCTGGACCATAAATCAACTCTCAAGAAATTTCAAATTGAAATAATATAGGACATATTCTATATTCTAAGAATACAATTTAATTAAGATGAAAATCAATTATGAAAACTAGAAAACTTCCCACATGATTGAAGATTAAGAAACATAGTTCTAAAAAACTTATTGATCCCAATAATAAAAATGACAATATTTTGAACTGAACAATAGATAAAATGCATATCTAAATTTATGAGTTGCAACCAAAATTATGGGCTTGGTAGCGCATATATGAAAAGAAAATATAATGAAAAATTAAAGAAACATGTATCTCAAGAAATTAGAAGAATAATAGAAAGAAAAGCAAAATAAACTTGGTGAAAGGAGAGGAAAGGGAATATCAAAGGTAAGGACAGAAATCAATAAACTAGAATTTGTACAATTAATAGGTAAAATCAACAAAGTAAAAAGATGGTGTTTTGAAAAGGCTGATAAAATTGAAATACCTCTAACAATATTATTCAAGGAAGACAAGTGCAGGCAAAATAGCCTGTATCATAAATTTATGAAGGAACACTCAACAAATATTGAAGACACTGAAGAGGTAATCAAAAGACATCATAAAAAGCTTTATGCCAACATTTTACAATTTCAATGAAGTGAAAATGTTCTTTAAAAAAAAAAAAAAGAAAACCACACAACTTAGCAAAATTGACCTAAGAAAAAATAGAAAACCTGATTAGTCCAAAAATCATTAAGAAGTTTGACTCATTATTCAAAAGTCTTCCCTCAGGGACTTCCCTGGTGGTCCAGTGGGTAAGACTCCGTGCTCCCAACACAGGGGGCCCGGGTTTAATCCCTGGTCAGGGCACTAGATCCTTCATGCCTCAACTAAGACCTGGTGCAACCAAAATAAATAAGTAAATATTCAAAAACCTTCTCTCAGAAAAAACTCTACGCCTAGACGACTTCATCCAAGAGTTTTTACAAACAATGAAAGCAGAAGTGAATAAAATCTAACACAGACTAGAGAAAAAATAAAGAGGAAATAGTTGGTGGCTCATTTTCTGAGGCTAACATAAACCTAGAAACTAAAATGCAACAAGGGCATAAGGGAAAGGAAATTACAATTTCATGTCATTCATGACAATAGAGGCAAAAAAGCTTAAATGAAAGGAAAGCAGACTTAACAACAGAGTAAAAAAAAGGATAATATACCATGACCAAGCCAGGTTTACCCTAGGAATGTATAATTTTTTTCATATCAGAATATTAGTAGATATATGTATCATGGAATGTTTAAAGTAAAAATCAATAAATTATCTCAATATATACAGAAGTTTCTGAGAAAATTCAAAATCCATCCATTGTGAAACCAAAAACCAGAACCTCATAGCAAACAAATAATTGAAAGTAACTACTTCCTATAAAGCATATCTACAAAAACCTTACAACTAACATCATACCTACTGGTAAAACACCGGCAGTGTTCATTTTGGGGACGAAAAGCAAAATAAAGATGTGTAATGCCACCTTGTCAGTTCAATAGTTTATATAAGTCTTACCTAGTGCAATAGTTCCCGCCTACTCCAAGCAAAAAGGAAAAACAAAGAAAAAGGAAAAAGAGCAAAAATGTGTAACAAAATCCACAGAGGAATTATTGCTAATATTAGTAAATTAGAATTTGATCTTAGAATTATTTAAATATTAAATCTACAATTAGAAATTATTAATTTTAGTAAGTTTGCTGGAAAAGAAATTAATAAGCAAAAATCCGTTGTATTTCTGCATATCAGCAAATGCTAAAGGGGCAATAACTACAACTTTTACAATAGCAGCAAAATTTTTAAAGTAATATGTGCAAGACTTCTATAGAAAAAAATTATAAAACATCATTAAGAGAAATTAAGACCTATATAAATTGATATATAAACCATATTCACATTGGAAGTCTCATAACTATTAAGTTCTTGATTTCTCCAAAAATATGTTATAGATTCAAAGAAATAACATTGAAAGTATTAGTAGTTTTTGCTTATTTTTGCTTTTGCCTTTTAATGGAACTTGATAAACTTATTCCACAATTTTTATGAAAGTGCAAAGGACCAAGAATAGTTAAGACATTCTTAGAGAATTAAAATAGCATGGGAGGACTGCCTTTTCACATATCTAGTCTTACTATACTTATAAAGCCAGGTACTTAAGAACGTGTAGACGTGCCTCAGAGAATGAAAAATTGAAGAGAATTTGTATTTGAAATTTAGACATCTCTTTGGAACTACAGACTCACATCTCTGTGTTTTATCAGTATTTCCAGTTGGAAGCCCAATGAACAACTCAAACAATATAACTAGCATTAGATTTCTAATTATCCCCCCAAAACCCAACCCAGACTCACTCTTACTCACCCTTTTCATTTGTAAACATACCAATCTATTTGTATATTTTGTTGGCTCTACTTTTAAAATACGCAGCACTTGACCTTATTTGTCTGCCTCCATTGGAACCATCTGGTTCACACTATAATCATATGTAATGTGTACTTGTACAATATCCTCCTAATTAATCTCCCTGATTCACTTCTTACCCCAGCCAGTAGGATCCTACGAAACATAAACCTGATTGTTCAAGACGATGCAATGGCTTCCCAAAGACCTTATAATGGCCTAGAACCCCACATAATCTGTCCCTCATTAACTCAATGACCTCAGTTCCTACTAATATACCTCTAACTCACTTTGAGACAGCCACACTGGTCTCCTTGCTTTTTCTTTGATCTTGCCAGGCATACATCGGCCTCCTAGTCTTTGCACTGGCCAATTACTCTTTCCCTGGAGAACCACACTGTTAACTTTCTAATCTCCTTCAATTCTTAAACATTACCTTTTCAATGTGTTTGCTCAGACCATTCCAGTTTAAACTGATACCCCCTTCCATTCCAGAATTACTTTTTCACTTTTTCCATAATGCTTATCACTTTATTTTATTTAGACAATTTATTTACTGCACTCGTTTTTTCTTATCTGATTCTCCCTATAAAACTATAAAATCAATGAAGACAGAAAATTTTATTCTGTATTGTTTTTTGATGAATAACATGTACCTAGAGCAGTATGCATAGAACACTCTATCTACATTGAAGTGAAGAGAGTCCCAAAGATAAAGAATAATATATAGAGAGGGACCTTCAAGATGGCTGAGGAAGAAGACGTGGAGATCACTTTCCTCCCCACAAATACAACAGAAATACATCTACATGTGGAACAACTCCTACAGATCACCTACTGAACGCTGGCAGAAGACCTCAGACTTCCCAAAAGGCAAGAAACTCCCCAAGTACCTGGGTACGGCAAAAGAAAAAAGAAAAAACAGAGACAAAAGAATAGAGACGGGACCTGCACCTCTGGAGGGAGCTGTGAAGGAGGAAAGGTTTCCACACGCTAGGAAGCCCCTTCGCGGGCAGAGACTGCACGTGGCGAAGGTGGGAAGCTTCGGAGCCACAGAGGAGAGCGCAGCCACAGGGGTGCAGAGGGCAAAACGGAGAGATTCCTGCACGGAGGATCGGTGCCGACCAGCACTCACCAGCCCGAGAAGCTTGTCTGCTCACCCGCCGGGGTGGGCGGGGGCTGGGAGCTGAGGCTCGGGCTTCGGAGGTTGGATCCCAGGGAGAGGACTGGGGTTGGCGCCGTGAACACAGCCTGAAGGGTGCTAGTGCGCCACAGCTAGCTGGGAGGGAGCCTGGGAAAATGTCTGGAGCTGCCAAAGAGGCAAGAGACTTTTTCTTGCCTCTTTGTTTCCTGGTGTGCGAGGAGAGGGGATTAAGAGCACTGCTAAAAGGAGCTCCAGAGATGGGCATGAGCCATGGCTGTCAGCGCGGACCCCGGAGAGGGCATGAGACGCTAAGGCCGCTGCTGCAGCCACCAAGAATCCTGTGTGCAAGCACAGGTCACTAACCACACCGCCCCTCCAGGGAGCCTGCCCGCCACTGCCAGGGACAACTTCCCCGGGAGAATGCACAGCGTGCCTCAGGCTGGTGCAACGTCATGCCGGCATCTGCCGCCACAGGCTCGCCCTGCATCTGTACCCCTCCGTCCCCCTGGCCTGAGTGAGCCAGAGACCCCTAAACAGCTGCTCCTTTAACCCTGTCCTGTCTGGGCAGGAACAGATGCCCTCAGGCGACCTACATGCAGAGGCGGGGCCAAATCCAAAGCTGAACCCCAGGAGCTGTGCGAACAAAGGAGAGAAAGGAAATCTCTCCCAGCAGCCTCAGGAGCAGTGGATTAAATCTCCACAATCAACTTGATGTACCTGCATCTGTGGAATACCTGAATAGACAACGAATCATCCCAAAATTGAGGCAGTGGACATTGGGAACAAATGTAGACTCGGGGTTTGCTTTATGCATCTAACCTGTTTCTGGTTTTATGTTTACCTTAGCTTAGTATTTAGAGTTTATTATCACTGGTAGATTTGTTTATTGATTTGGTTGCTCTCTTCCCTTTTTATATATATATATTTTTTTTCCTTTTTCTTTTTGTGAGTGTGTATGTGTATGCTTCTTTGTGTGATTTTGTCTATATAGCTTTGCTTTTACCATTTGTCCGAGGGTTCTGTCTGTCTGTATTTTTTTTTTTGTATAGTTTTTAGCGCTCCTTATCATTGGTGGATTTGTTTTTAGGTTTGGTTGAACTCTTCTTTCTTTTTTTAATTACTTTTTTATTTTTAATAATTAAAAATTTTTTTTATTTTAATTATTTTATTCTTTTCTTTCTTTCTTTTTTTTTTTTTTCTCCATTTACTTCTGAGCCGTGTGGCTGACAGGGTCTTGGTGCTCTGGGCAAATGTCAGGCCTGAGCCTCTGAGGTGGGACAGCTGAGCTCAGGACATTGGTCCCACAGAAACCTCCCATCTCCACGTATATCAAACGGCAAAAGCTCTCCCAGAGATCTCCATCTCAACGCTAAGACCCAGCTCCACTCAACCACCAGCAAGCTACAGTGCTGGACACCCTATGCCAAACAACTAGCAAGACAGGAACACAACCCCACCCATTAGCAGAGAGACTGCCTAAAATCATAATAAGGTCACAGACACCCCAAAACACACCACCAGATGCGGTCCTGCCAACCAGAAAGACAAGATCCAGCCTCATCCACCAGAACACAGGCACCAGTCCCCTCCACCAGGAAGTCTACACAATCCACTGAACCAACCTTTGCCACTGGGGGAAGAAACCAAAAACAACAGGAACTACGAACCTGCAGCCTGTGAAAAGGAGACCTCAAACACAGTAAGTTAAGCAAAATGAGAAGACAGAGAAATACACAGCAGATAAAGGAGCAGGGTAAAAACCCACCAGACCAAACAAATGAAGAGGAAATAGGCAGTCTACCTGAAAAAGAATTCAGAGTAATGATAGTAAAGATGATGCAAAATCTTGGAAATAGAATGGAGAAAATATAAGAAATCTTTGACAAGGACCTAGAAGAACTAAAGAACAAAGAAACAATGATGAACAACACAATAAATGAAATAAATTCTCTAGAAGGAATCAATAGCAGAATAACTGAGGCAGAAGAGCGGATAAGTGACCTGGAAGATAAAATAGTGGAAATAACTACTGCAGAGCAGAATAAAGAAAAAAGAATAAAAAGAATTGAGGACAGTCTTAGAGACCTCTGGGACAACATTAAATGCACCAACATTTGAATTACAGGGGTCCCAGAAGAAGAAGAGAAAAAGACAGGGACTGAGAAAATATTTGAAGAGATTATACTTGAAAACTTCCCTATTAAGGCAAAGGAAATAGTTAATCAAGTCCAGGAAGTGCAGAAGAGTCCCATACAGGATAAATCCAAGGAGAAACAGGCCAAGACACATATTAATCAAACTACCAAAAATTAAATATAAAGAAAAAATATTAAAAGCAGCAAAGGAAAAACAACAAATAACATACAAGGGAATCCCCATAAGGTTAACAGCTGATCTTTCAGCAGAAACTCTGCAAGCCAGAAGGGAGTGGCAAGACATATTTAAAGTGATGAAAGAGAAGAACCTACAACCAAGATTACTCTACCCAGCAAGGATCTCATTCAGATTTGAAAGAGAAATGAAAAGCTTTACAGACAAGCAAAAGCTAAGAGAATTCAGCACCACCAAACCAGCTTTAAAACAAATGCTAAAGAAATTTCTCTATCAGGAAACACAAGAGAAGGAAAAGACCTACAATAACAAACCCAAAACTTAAGAAAATGGTAATAGGAATGTACATATCAATAATTACCTTAAATGTAAATGGATTAAATGCTCCACCCAAAGGACACAGGCTCGCTGAATGGATACAAAAACAAGATCCATATATATGCTGTCTACAGGAGACCCACTTCAGACCTAGGGACACATACAGACTGAAAGTGAGGGGATGGAAAAAGATATTCCATGCAAATGGAAATCAAAAGAAAGCTGGAGTAGCAATTCTTTTTTTTTTTTTTAACATCTTTATTGGAGTATAATTGCTTTACAATGGTGTGTTAGTTTCTGCTTTATAACAAAGTGAATCAGTTATACATATACATATGTTCCCATATCTCTTCCCCCTTGCATCTCCCTCCCTCCCACCCTCCCTATCCCACTCCTCTAGGTGGTCACAAACCACCAGGCTGATCTCCCTGTGCTACGCGGCTGCTTCCCACTAGCTATCTATTTTATGTTTGGTAGTGTATGTATGTCCATGCCACTCTCTCACTTTGTCACAGCTTACCCGTCCCCCTCCCCATATTCTCAAGTCCATTCTCTAGTAGGTCTGTGTCTTTATTCCCGTCTTACCCTTAGGTTCTTCATGACCTTTTTTTTTTTCCCCTTAGATTCCATATATATGTGTTAGCATACGGTATTTGTTTTTCTCTTTCTGACTTACTTCACTCTGTATGACAGACTCTAGGTCCATCCACCTCACTACAAGCAATTCTTACATCAGACAAAATAGACTTAAAGACTATTACAAAAGACAAAGAAGAACACTACATAATGATCAAGGGATCAATCCAAGAAGATATAACAATTGTAAATATTTACACACCTAACATAGGAGCACCTCAATACATAAGGCAAATGCTAACAGCCATAAAAGGGGAAATCGACAGTAACACAATCATAGTATGGGAATTGAACACTTCACTTTCACCAATGGACAGATCAACCAAAATGAAAATAAATAAGGAAACACAAGCATTAAATGATACATTAAACAAGATGGACATAATTGATATTTATAGGACATTCCATCCAAAAACAACAGAATACACTTTCTTCTCAAGTGCTCATGGAACATTCTCTAGGATAGATCATATCCTGGGTCACAAATCAGACCTTGGTAAATTTAAGAAAATCGAAATCGTATCAAGTATCTTTTCCGATCACAATGCTATGAGACTAGATATTAATTACAGGAAAAAAGCTGTAAAAAATACAAACACATGGAGGGTAAACAGTGCACTACTAAATAACCAAGAGATCACTGAAGAAATCAAAGAGGAAATCAAAAATATATAGAAACAAATGACAATGAAAACATAATGACCCAAAACCTATGGGATGCAGCAAAAGCATTTCTAAGAGGGAAGTTTATAGCAATACAATCCTACCTCAAGAAACAAGAAACATCTCAAATAAACAACCTAACCTTACACCTAGAGCACTTAGAGAAAGAAGAACAAAAAAACCCCAAAGTTAGCAGAAGGAAAGAAATCATAAAGATCAGATCAGAAATAAATGAAAAAGAAAAGAAGGCAATGATAGCAAAGATCAATAAAACTAAAAGCAGGTTCTTTGAGAAGATAAACAAAATTGATAAACCATTCGCCAGACACATCAAGAAAAAAAGGGAGAAAACTCAAATCAATAGAATTAGAAATTAAAAAGGAGAAGTAACAACTGACACTGCACAAAGGATAATGAGAGATTACTACAAGCAACTATATGCCAATAAAATGAACAATCTGGAAGAAATGGACAAATTCTTAGAAAAGCACAACCTTCTGAGACTGAACCAGGAAGAAATAGAAAATATAAACAAACCAATCACAAGCATTGAAATTGAAACTGTGATTAAAAATCTTCCAACACACAACAGCCCAGGACAAGATGGCTTCACAGGTGAATTCTATCAAACATTTAGAGAAGAGTTAACACCTATCCTTCTCAAACTCTTCCAAAATATAGCAGAGGGAGGAACACTCCCAAACTCATTCTACGAGGCCACCATCACCCTGATACCAAAACCAGACAAAGATGTCACAAAAAAAGAAAACTACAGGCCAATATCACTGATGAACATATTTGCAAAAATCCTCAACAAAATACTAGCAAACAGAATCCAACAGCATATTAAAAGGATCATACACCATGATCAACTGGGGTTTATCCCAGGAATGCAAGGATTCTTCAATATATGCAAATCAATCAATGTGATACACCATATCAACAAATTAAGGAATAAAAACCATACATATGATCATCTCAATAGATGCAGAAAAAGCTTTCGACAAAATTCAACACCCATTTATGATAAAAACCCTCTAGAAAATAGGCACAGAGGGAACTTACCTCAACATAATAAAGGTCATATATGTCAAACCCACAGCCAACATAGTTCTCAGTGGTGAAAAACTGAAACCATTTCCTGTAAGATCAGGAACAAGACAAGGTTGCCCACTCTTACCACTATTATTCAGCTTAGTTTTGGAAGCTTTAGCCACAGCAATCAGAGAAGAAAAAGAAATGAAAGGAATTCAAATCGGAAAAGAAGAAGTAAAGTTGTCACTGTTTGCAGACGACATGATACTATACAAAGAGAATCCTAAAGATGCTACCAGAAAACTACTAGAGCTAATGAATGAATTTGGTAAAGTAGCAGGATACAAAATTAATGCACAGAAATCTCTTGCATTACTATACACTAATGATGAAAAATCTGAAAGAGAAATTAAGGAAACACTCCCATTTACCATTGCAACAAAAAGAATAAAATACCTAGGAATAAACCTACCTAAGGAGACAAAAGGCCTATATGCCGAAAACTACAAGACACTGATGAAAGAAATTAAAGATGATACAAACAGATGGAGAGATATACCATGATCTTGGATTGGAAGAATCAACATCGTGAAAATGACTATACTACCCAAAGCAATCTACAGATTCAATGCAATCCCTATCAAACTACCAATGGCATTTTTCACAGAACTAGAACAAAAAAATTTCACAATTTGTATAGAAACACAAAAGACTCCAAAGAGCCAAAGCAATCTTGAGAAAGAAAAACAGAGCTGGAGGAATCAGGCTCCTGGACTTCAGACTAAACTACAAAGCTACAGTAATCAAGACAGTATGGTACTGGCACAATAACAGAAATATAGATCAATGGAACAGGATAGAAAGCCCAGAGATAAACCCACACACATATGGTCACCTTATCTTTGATAAAGGAGGCAAGAATATATAATGGAGAAAAGATAGCCTCTTCAAGATGTGGTTCTGGGAAAGCTGGACAGCTACATGTAAAAGAATGAAATTAGAACACTCCCTAACACCATATACAAAAACAAACTCAAAATGGATTAAAGACCTAAATGTAAGGCCAGACAATATAAAAGTCTTAGAGGAAAACATAGGCAGAACGCTCTATGACATAAATCACAGCAAGATCCTTTTGACCCACCTTCTAGAGAAATGGAAATAAAAACAAAAATAAACACATGGGACCTAATGAAACTTAAAAGCTTTTGCACAGCAAAGGAAGCCATAAACAAGAAGAAAAGACAACCCTCAGAATGGGAGAAAATATTTGCAAACAAAGCAACTGACAAAGGATTAATCTCCAAAATTGACAAGCAGCTCATGCAGCTCAATATCAAAAAAACAAACAACCCAATCCAAAAATGGGCAGAAGACCTAAATAGATGTTTCCCCAAAGAAGATATACAGATTGCCAACAAACACATGAAAGAATGCTCAACATCACTAATAATTAGAGAAATGCAAATCAAAACTACAATGAGGTATCACCTCATACCAGTCAGAATAGCCACCACCAAAAAATCTGCAAACAATAAATGCTGGAGAGGGTGTGGAGAAAAGGGGACCCTCTTGCACTGTTGGTGGGAAAGTAAATTGATACAGCCACTATGGAGAACAGTATGGAGGTTCCTTAATAAACTAAAACTAGAACTACCATACGACCCAGCAATCCCACTACTGGGCATATACCCTGAGAAAACCATAATTCAAAAAGAGTAATGTACCACAATGTTCATTGCAGCTCTATTTACAATAGCTAGGACATGGAAGCAACCTAAGTGTCCATTGGCAGATGAATGGATAAAGAAGATGTGGCACATATATACAATGGAATGTTACTCAGCCATAAAAAGAAATGAAACTGAATTATTTGTAGTGAGGTGGATGGACCTAGAGACTGTCATACAGAGTGAAGTAAGTCAGAAAGAGAAAAACCAATACCATACGCTAACACATATATATGGAATCTGAAAAAAAAAAAAAAAGGTCCTGATGAACCTAGGGGTAGGACAAGAATAAAGATGCAGACGTGGAGAATGGACTTTAGGACATGGGGTGGGGGGAGGGTAAGCTGGGATGAAGTGAGAGAGTGGCATGGACATGTATACACTACCAAATGTAAAATCGATAGCTAGTGGGAAGCAGCCGCATAACACAGGGAGATCAGCTCAGTGCTTTGTGACCACCTAGAGAGGTGGGATAGGGAGGGTGGGAGGGAGAGAGACGCAAGAGGGACGAGATATGGGGATATATGTGTATGTATAGCTGATTCACTTTGTTACACAGTAGAAACTAACACACCATTATAAAGCAATTATACTCCAATAAAGATGTTAAAAAATAAAAAAAATAATATATAATATAACATCAGAATTGCATCGTGGTGGGAAAAAAAATGGACATTTCAATAAATAGTGTTGTTAATTTCATGTCCATTTATGAAAAAAATACAATTTGATCCCAACCTCACGTCAGCCACAAACAGCAATTCCAGGACCACTAAATGCCTAAAGATGAAAGGCAGAACAGTGAAACTTTTACAATATAATATAAAAGAGTGTCATTGTTTCTTGATACTACACAGAAAGCACTAGTTATGATGTAAAAGATTGATAAATTCCTAGCTTTAGAATATTCTACTCCTCAAAAGTCACCCTTAAGAGAGTGAAAAGGCAAGCCACCAATTCAGAGATGATATTTATTTTATATAAAACTAACAATGGATTACTAACAATCCAGTATTTATAAATAACTTCTACAAACAGAAGTGACAACTCAAGAGAAAAGGGGCCAAATCCTGAACAGGCTGGACGTCCCCCACAGCCCCAGGAGGTACCGCATCACCACGCTCCTGGTGCGCTCCCAGAAACCCAAGCTCCCAGTCCCTCAAAGCCATAGGCAGCTCCCGCGGCCCCAGGCTCCAGGCAGATTCCTACAAACCTAAGCTCTCCGCTGGGCCCAGTGCCAGGCTGGCCTCTGCAGAGTTAGCCTCCAAACTGGCCCCTGCAAACCCAGGCTGCCGACTCACCCCCGCACCAGGTTGGCCCCCATGAGCCGGCTCACACGCACCAAAGCCCCCTTCAGCCCCAGTGCCAGACAAGCCTCTAGGGGGCTGGGCTCCCAGTAGGGTCTCACAGACCCAGGCTCATGACCCACACTAGCACCAGGCTGGCACCTGCAGGCCCAGTCTCAAGGTGGGCTCTAGCAAACCCAAGCTCCCACCCCACCTGAGTACCAGGCCAACCCCAAGAGACCCAGACGACTAGCCCACACCACTGGTCCCCAGCATCTGGTCGGCTCCTGTGGACCCAAGTTCCAGGCACCGGACTTGTCCCCATGGATCCAAGTACCAGGCTTGCCCACCTGCTGATGCAGGCACCAGACCTTCCCACCCACCAGCAGCAAGCCTGCCTGCAAACACCACCAGACAGCCCACCCAGAATCTCTGAATTGGCTGATTAGTAAAGGGATTTGCCTGCCAAAGCCAGTCTGTGAAGACTAGAACAGGTTCCTACTTCTTCAAATGCTCATGGACCACTGCAAGGCCACAAGAATCATGAATAATTGAGGAAACATGACACTACCAATGGAAACTAATAGAGCTCCAATGAATGACCCTAAAGAAATGGAAATGTCTGTCTGACAAAGAATTCAGAATAATCCCCTAAAGAATTTCAGTAAAATATAAGAAAACACATAGACAACTAAATGAAATTAGGAAAATAATACATAAACAAAACAAGAAGTTCAACAAAGAAAGAGAAACCATTAAAAAAAATGAGAAATCCTAGAGTTGAATACAGGGACTAATCTGAAGAATTCATAGAGAATGTACAACTTAATAGTGGAAAAACTCAGATAATTTTTTTTTTAATGGGCTAAGGATATGAATAGACATTTTTCCAAGCAAGACATACAAATGACCAACAGGTACATGAAAAGATGCTCAACATCACTAATCATGATATAATCACATATCATTACTAATTATCATAAGTATATATAGAATACATGGCACATATATGTAATAAATTATTAAGAATCAGCAAAATGCCAATTAAAGCCCTATAACACACAATTAGTTGCCAGTGAAAGTTGGCCAGGATGTAAAGTAACTCTTTATTACTGCTTGAGAATGTTCAAACAAGTATAAGCACCTTGGGAATCTGTTTATTATTATTCAGGAAATTTGAAGATACACTCTCTTGAGTTAGCACTGAACTCTTGGGAACAAACCCTGGAGAAACACTCTCATCTGTACACCATGCATAACGTAAAAGAACTTTCATAGCTGCATTTCCCATAAGCAGCTTAGTGAAGGGTAATGCATGTGGAGACATTATTACTGGAGATTCTTGAGGGTGACATTGGAAAATAAATGGCAATGGCTAGAGCTTCTGCCATTCGTGATCTACCAAAATTGTTTTTCTGGCAAAATATACCACATAAAAAATGTGACATTTACCATGACATGACATTTAGGTGTAAAGTCAGTGGCATTAAGTATATTCACTTTATAGTCCAACCATCATCACCACATACTTCCAGAACTTTCTGTGTTCCCGGCCTGAAAATCTATACCCATTAAACAATAACTCCCCATTTCACCTTGCCTCCTGCCTCCATACAGGAGGAATCTGAATATTCTAGGCACCTCATATAAGTTGAATCATACAATATTTGTCCTTTTGTGTCTGGCTTATATCACTTAGTATAATACCTTCAAGGCTCATCCATGTTGTAGTATGTGTCAGAATTACCTTCCTTTTACTTATCCCATTGTATGTAAATACCACATTTTGTTTATCCATTCATCTGTCAATGGACATTTGGGTTATTTTGGCTATTGTGAATAATGCTGCCATGAAAATGGGTATATCTGTTTGAATCCCTGCTTTTAATTCTTTAGGGTACATACCCAGAAGTGGAATTCTGGACTTCATGGAAATTCTATGTTTCATATTTTGAGGAACCGCCATACTGTTTTCCATAGTGGCTGCACCATTTTAGATTCCCATCAGCAACGCACAAGGATTCCAATTTCTTCCCATCCTCACCAACACTTGTTATTTTCTGTGTGTGTGTGTGTGTGTGTGTGTGTGTGTATGTGTTTTAACAATAGCCATATTAATGGCTGTGAAGTGGTATTTCATTATTTTTGTTGCATTTCCCTAATACCAATTTATTTTTAAGCAGGAACATTTACAATCCCCAACCACTGTCCCCACCCTTCTACCACTACTCCTTTCCTTTTTTAAAGCAATTAACTGTCAGTAGCCAAATGACTCCAGAATCTTCTGAGCAGATTTCCTCCTTAGTCTATGGCACTTTACCTAAAAAGGCACTGCATGCCCAGTCAAAGAAGGAAGTTTCAATTATTCATCTAGTTTCACAGCACATGTGATAATTCTTCTTAGATCCCTCCTCTAAGGTGTGATATGCCATGTATTGAAGGGAGAAGAGTAAACCTTTTTTTTTACTTCAAGTTGTTATGCTGCACACAGAGCAAGTGAAAGAAACTGGAAAACCTCTTAAGGATTCAAGGTTCTTTTGACCTTAGTTTGAAAATAAAAAAGAATTAGAAATATTTTCTTGCTGGTTCAGAGCCAAAGACTCTTGGCCAGAACAACTTTGTGAATTTACTTTCAGCTGAATGTGAGGCAAGCCTCCGGGGAAGGTCCCGAAGTGCTGAGGACATGGCAAGTCCATCACCTCTCACCTGCTGTGCACCCATTCACTGGCGACCCGGAGGACGCTGTCACCTTGAACTGGATCCAGTTTAGACAAGGTGACTGGGTGTGAAGCTAGGGGAGAGTTTCCCCTCTCAGCCCCGCAGGCAGGGTGTGCGAGCTGTAACCTTTCTATCAGTTTATTTTAAAACCCTGATAGAAGTCAGCACATTTTTAAAACACTTAAGTCTATTGTTGCCTTCTTGGGGGGAAAAAAAGTGCTAAAGAATTTTAAGCTTTTCTAGCAGCACCCTAACTCATAGCCAGATTAAATTTCTTTCCTTCATAGATTCCCGGAGGCATCATTATAATGAAAAAGTAGGCACCAGAAAAACATTTAATCCAGTTGTGTCTGGAGAAAAAGTCACTTTTTGGATGACCCATGTAAAAATCTCCACACGTTTTATTCCCATCACAGCTCTGCAAGCCATTCTCATCTCCAGTGGATACTAGTGAACTACTGCCCTCTAAAGGTCATGACCTTGGGCACCAGTAAGTATTTATCATTAAAAACAAGACTGAAATAATACTGATGGCTGCTTTTCAGGAGTCTGAGCTTGAAAGCTGCAGAAGTGCCCTTCTCACTCCCCTCATGCTCCCCTACATAGGTTTACTCATGAGTGTCACTCATTTAATTTTCTCTGTTGTTTCTCCCTAGGTTTTCATAACTTCTCCCTCTCTGGCGTTTCCGCGTTCATTCTGGACTAATCCCTTTCTTGCTTCTTCCGGTCCTCAGGAGGAGAGGAGATAAATGCTACCAGGGTTTTAAGGGTGCCCTGGGGTGGGGGGACGCTACTGTTTAATTCTAGTTCATTGACCACCTCCTTCAACAGATTTAAATCTCCAGAAGGATAAGGATTGCCATATTTGCAAATGTTTCCTTTGAGCCAAGACCAGCGTTTGGCATCTATTAGGCTGTTGCTAAATTATTAAGTAACTTACTTCTGTAAGAAATAAAATGTTGTTCAGTTCTCTGGTACTTTTGCCATATAGTTATTTACTTAGCTTTCTTTCTAGGACTTTTCTATTAAATGCTCACATCATATTTTTTCTTCTATTGTCTTCAAGCGCTCTTTGTTTCAGCTGATTGCTTGCTTTGGCATTCCTTACCCTTTCTTATCTTCACATTTCCTGAGAGTCCTCCTGTGGCACAACATTTGGTAACCATTATGATTTGTAAATTTGTCTATATAGGCCATCTTCCATTTCCACATGATTAAATGGGCAAGTAGCTCAGCTGTAGACCTGCCCTTTAGTGATGCAGATACAGATACAGATAGAGATACAGATGAGAACAGAAAATAGATTAAAACCTCTTTCACATAGTATTGTCTGGCGAAGGACCCACATCAATGGAAACTGACTTTGACACATGAAATTAGGTTTTGCAGGATATGAATGTGATTCATAACATGGTCACATAGTTGCTTAGGAGTGAAACATTTTATCTTAGAATATCTTTTATTTTTCGATAAACTTCCTTTTAGATTTCTTATTTTGCTTTTCACACCTACCCTGTGTGGTAGCTAAAACAGGTTCGAACATCCTTATTTCACAGATAAAGGTACTGAACACAAAGATGTAAGTACATCTCCTCTATGGGCACCTGGTATATTGCTTCACGTGTAGTCAATGTTCACCATAGCCTCTAAGGATTTATTCATATATCAACAAACATTGATTTAGCCTCTATTGTCATATCAGATATCTTGCTAGGTGTTGGGAATACAGAAAGTAATACAAAAAATCTAAAAATACTATCACTTGCTCTTAAAGTGATCAGAGCCTGTGAGGAAATTGCTAACAATAATGACATCATAAGAATGCCTTTCAAATTACTATTAAGCTGGGACGAAGTGAGAGAGTGGCATGGACATATATACACTACCAAATGTAAAAGATAGCTAGTGGGAAGCAGCCGCATAGCACAGGGAGATCAGCTCGGTGCTTTGTGACCACCTAGAGGGGTGGGAAAGGGAGGGTGGGAGGGAGACGCTAGAGGGAGGAGATATGGGGATATATGTATATGTATAGCTGATTCACTTTGTTATAAAGCGGAAACTAACACACCATTGTAAAGCAATTATACTCCAATAAAGATATTAAAAAAAAAAACTACTATTAGTCATTACATTTGTGGTGGAATACAGTGTCTGTTGAGGGAAATCATAAAGATTTTGTTGTTAGGTTGCAACTGGTAGGGAAAACCCCAGTTAAAAGCTGAGAGAACAGTGGAAAAGGCCTCAGAAATACTCCCTAACCTCAACTTGGCTCACCGAATGCAGAGACATTGTTTCCTGAAAAGGTCAACCATAAGGGAAAGCTGACCAGGAGTGAAGGGACATTATCCACATGGATAAAGAGATGTGCATTTGAAGGAAAAAAACTTCTCAGTTTTTACCATGTTCCATGTTGCTTCATTTTGGTGGGGTCATTCATTTTCTTCATTTATTTATTCTCCAAATATTACCAGGTGTTTCACTGGCCCAACATGACCTAGTTTCGTTCTCATTTCTTTGGCTGAATATCTTACAAAGTGATGTGACCTTTTACAACAACTTTTGTCACCTGTTTGAGAAAATCGAGTGTGAGCTCCATCTCTTGATAAAATACCATGTTGCAACTCTTCGTTGCTTATTAGGGTGATTACACCTCACTGAAGAAGAAATACCATTTATTTTTTAAAGAACAGAGTTGATGTTTGGGAGAGGTCAATTCTTTTCTCTGGAAAACTGCTAAAAATCCAAATTCACATCTCACTTCACCTAGAGTCAGAATGTCTCCTCCATAAAAACCCAGACTGTAAAGAATCCAAGTGAAAGTGGGCTTAGAACCAGGAAAAATGTTACAAATCTGCCAGAGAAGCCACTGTGAGCACGATTCATATGAGTCATTAAACCAAATAATAATAATAGAACTTTCTCTTGGTACAACTCTTTATTTTTCAGTGCCTTTTTATATGTTTCTAACTTGTTTTCAGATCTATTGTTCAAGGGAGGTAAAACAGATACGGGGGTATTACATTGCCAGGCAAGGAAACTGAGATGATTTGCATAAAATCCAATATTCAGCTAATAGCAGGACCCCAAGACTATTTTCCTTTCAGGCAATATCTGTGTGGGTTTTTTTTTTTTTTTTCCTTTTCTACTTAGACCAGTTGGAGCCAGGAACCTGACATCTTATACCAAATTGCTATCCCTTTTGGTAACTCTACAAAGTGGTTTTGCCTTTCTTTTTTTTCCAAACTCTTTAACAAAAATGTCTACCCTTTTCTACTTCAAGCAGTATAATTACCAGCTAGTAATTCAAAATATATTTTAAAATCCAGATAAATATACTGATTTTTATATTTAATTCTTAAACTTGCCAATTATACAATTAATGCCTCAGTAGGAAGAACTGCCACGTCTGAATTCCTGAAGTCCTATGATACATTTAGACACTACAGTGACCATGCACTTTTGGAATGTATGAATGGTCCATAAATTTAATTTTGAAAGAACTCAACACAGGAAAATATGTTGCTTGTAAAGGCATTTCCCCACTGTTAAAATATATAAAATAGCTTTTCTATCATTCAGGTTAGTACTTGACATCAAAGTTTTAATCTTTATTGTGACAGTGAATGAATAAATACAATTCTATTTCCAATGACAGAGGAAACTCAGGATGGCACATCTTCGTTGGCTGATTGAGGCTGGTTTAAAAAAATTAAGCATGTACCAAAATGATGAAATTTCTTTCGTCAAAAAGCCATTTCTTTTAAAGCTAGTATCCAGCCTTTCCCTTCACTCTCTCATTGCCAACCTCTAGCCCCCTCCCCCAGCTGATTTTCCTTGATAATAGAAAAAGAGTAGGATCATTAAAGGACTTTTCTGAAAATATAATTGGCATTACTTCTTCGCTCTTAGGTTGACTTCCGACTCTCCAGAGCTGAAAAATTATTCCCCTCTCATTCTTTATGCCTCAGCAAAACTCTGTTTTCTGACCTGCTGGTTCTGGCACTGTCCAAACACATCAAGGCCTGGTGGTCTGGCACTCTTGCCTGGACTGGAAATTCTTACACAGTGTGTTTTTCCACGTCCTTTTTCCTCCTGTAGGCAGTTCTTACCATGCCTTGTTAAAAGAACTAGTCAAAGGGAGGGGTGTGTGTGTGTGTGTGAGTGTGTGTGTTTTCTCTATCCTTAATGCCATGGATGAAAAGAAAAAGATTTGAGCACTGCTGGTATCCAGATGGTTGCTGTAAAAAAGAAAGGCAGTGGCTGAGAATCAACAGAAAACTTCCATCCTCTCCAGGTGTCATCACTACAAATGTCTTCTTTGCTGTTGGGTACCCATGGCAGCCATACCTCTAGGGAGATTGAGAGTTTATCCCTGTGATTTTTGAGTAGTCAGTTTTAGATCATGGAAATAATAGGTCATTGCAAGCCAATCACTTTGAATTTTAATATTTATTGCTCTCAGTTTATGTGTCCCTAAACTATATAGTTGCTCCTTGCCTCCAAATGACTGCCGAGAGGGAACTTCCACTGGCCACACCATCCGTCTTCCCTTCATATTCTCACTGCTTGAGTGGTTTGTACTTAAAACTCTGTATTTGTTGTTGTTGTTAAAAATCATCACTCCCTGCTTTTTTTGCTTCTTTCCTATCCTGTTCTTTCAGGGATCAGAAACTTGCATGATTCAGGGTAGAGTGAGTCCCTGTATTCTACCTGTCTTCACTATGAAGCTGTTGAATATTGCCTCCAATACTGCCCGATTTTCACACTGTTGAAGTGTGACAGCTTCGTTGGCTAACTTGTGTGGTTTGCTTTGAAATGTAAACTTCATAATTTTATGTCTGTACACTGAGATATATTAAAATATTTTCCTACAGAAGGATTTAACTTGGTACAAAAAATACTCTCCGGGGAAGAAAGGGAAAGTAGTACCCTCATTTTAAAGAGAAGGGGACTAAGGCTTAGATAATTTAAGACATGATTTTTGATTTAGACGTCACATTCTAAATCCAGCTACTTTCTACACTGTCACATGATTTTTACTAAATATTAGTGTTAACAATGACAAACCTACTGTTGGTTTAACTTGTCTTTCCCCCAAAACAAGGATGGTAGGATGCACGTGAGCCGTGGGACGAGACATCAGAAACTGAGACATTTACTCTCTAACATTTCTTAGTTGCTATCAGGAAAGCATGAAAATTGCAAAAGGGTTCTCTTCAGGGAGAGAACATAATAAAATGTTACAGAGACGACACTTTGTTCCATGGTGGGTGTGGTGGAGAAGACAGCTAATATTTATTTTCAGCCAGTGTAACGCAAGTCTCTTGTACATCGTTTCATTTCCTTCCTGCCATAAATTTGTGAGTAGATTATTAGCTCCATTTTTAACAGATGTACGTGCTGATGTTCCAGCAGGTACTTCGCATGCCTAAGGTCACACAAATAAGAATTGCCAGACCCTGGATTTGAACCCGACTCTTCTGACTCCAAGGTCAATTCTGTAGAGCAGACGACATAGGGTGAGCAGTCTAGAGCAGCCAGACAAAACATGCAAGTGACAGCGAGGTCTGCCACCTGGTTAAGGCCAAAAAAAGTCCCCAGTGCCATGTTCCTCTCCTTGGTCTGACACCTCTGATTGCCATCAGTGTGCCCATGACACATATCTGTGAGAGGGGAAAACTGGGACCAATAAAGGGTTTCTTTTGACATTTCTATCCTTTAAGTATATGTGCTTTATTTCTTTATGGTTAGGGACTATCTTAGACTATCTTGGACTCCTCTCAATATTTGACCATAGAAGCAACAATTTAGCCATAGCTTTGGTTCTCTGCCTATTTATCTCTCAATCCCAGCTCTTGGTTACTTTTTACTGTATACTGGGAGAAAAGTAAAAATTAAATATTTATTGAATATTAGGATCAGTATGTTTTGAAAGCGATCATATTTATAGTAGAATCGGAAGCATTGAAATGAAGTTAGAGAGAAAAAGGAGGTATTTTGATAGCGTGAACTAAAAATCGAGAAAAACTTAAGGAGATATTCAGTGTATGTTGGTAGAAAGACCACAGAGATGACATGGGAGACCTTGGCTTCTCTAATTTCCATGAAACCAATGAAGTTTTCACTAAACTATCTAATGGAAACAATAAAATCTTTCAATTCTACTAAAATCCATCTTTATTACGAATGTTGTTGTAGCAACTTTAGAGACAAATATTTTTCAACAGTTTCTCCTGTGAAATTCTAATAGCTTCTCAGATAAATCATAAGCTCTGTACCCACCCAGAAATAATAACAGAAAAGGACCAAAAGTTCACACTACTAAATGAAAAAGAAATGGGATCCCTTTTTCCATGAAAAATCTGTAGCTAACTTATGTCTCTGGAAAACATTTATCTGAAGTAAACAATCTCTACTATTTCCTTAAACATATTTTATAATCTTAATTGTAATGTCAAGCATTTCAATCTCAAAAATGCCATTAATTAATTTCCTAAATATCTACTATATGTAATATGCTAACAGAATTATTTTACTAAGTTGTACATCTTTTTAAGAAAATGCCCAGGATTACTTCTGTGGAGTCTTCTGCTTCACAAGACTCTGCTTCCCTGGCTATCAATTATCCTCTTCAAATAATCTGTCACAACAAGCTTTTGAAAAACACATTGTGCTCAGTATATCCAGACTTGCAAAAATGTAGGCGCTAAGGTTTCAATTTTAAGTTGAATTTCTTAGTATTAATATCAGTGTGCTCTAAAGTATTCCATACATTTATGATGAAGGATGCTTCAAAATTTTAGATAAAATTAGTAGTCAATATTTATTGCTCATTGTCAGTGTTCCCAGAACCATACTAAATGCTTCATGTGTATGTTTTTATTTAATCCTCACTACAACCGTATACAGTAGGAATAGTCATTATTCCTCTTATACCTTCAAGGAAACTAAGAGTCCATGAGTTTAACAAAGTTACCTAAGGTACAGGGTAGAACTAGGATTTAGACCAATGCTATTCCGACTGCAGTGGTCTGCATAAAGACTCAAAGATCTATTTCAGGTCTGATCCCAAGACACATTTCAACCCATCAGGTTGTGTTTTGGGGTATCCACAGCCATTCCACCCTACTTCTCCTCCAGTACACTTGAGTTCTATCACATTTTTCCTCTGTTGGGGAACCTAAAGCCTTCCGGGTGGAAATTCTGTCCACTCCTTTGAATTCCACAGTGGCTGCGTCTGCTGAAGTTCATTCTGACTGCAACAGCATTGAGATAAAATTGTCTTTTGACAAGTCTTTTGCTAACTTAAACACCTAGGTGAACTAGGAGACAGCTTATAATAGAAAACTATTATTTTTTAATAGCATCCTTAAAAAGTCTTCTTTAAAGGTGAGAGATTTAGCTGATTTCAAAAAATAATTTGCAGATTTCAAGAAGGATTAAAAGCCATGCACAAGAGTGCCTCTCACACTTGCAACTGAACTAGCAGTGTTATTCAGAAGTGGTTTCTACTTAGGAAAAAACAAAAATTACCTAGATTCAGTCAATGTGTCTAGAATTTTGTTAAACTTAAAATGATGATTCTCTTGTAATCATGCGTTCATTTTCTTATAAGGATAATGCAGAAAAAATCACACTTTTTCTTAGAAACATGATAAGGATTTGAATGCAGTAAACAATATTTTCAGTTTTCTTATCATTTTCTGGTCAATGTATTGGTGCAATATATGAAGAAAACTATTGAGACTCAAGAACATTATATTTTGAAATGAAGTGATTCACGTTGAGCTTACTGAATGAAAAATACATATCGACAAGTGGTTTGAGGTTATTAAAAAAACAAAGGAAGAACCAAAAACAGTAAATATTAGTAATCACTGAAGTAGAGACATATATTAATGCATAGATTCCATATGGGCAAACTAAGCCCATCCTCTTCTTCCCCTACAAATCTTCTCCTCCACCAACTTCACTCTCTTCACTCTCTTCCTTATGCCCCTCCATTACCTGTGATTCAATCTCTGCCACATGTCTAAAATTCACCCCTGTTCATGCTATCCCTTCAATCTAGACATGACCCCTTAATTTCTCTATTAGAATAACCTTTTAAAGGCCAGTCTTAGAGGAAAGAGGCACAGTAACGGATAAATGTGTGTGGTTAGACAGCAAGAGTTGAGAAAATTCTTGAGTGATGGGATATGATTATCCCGTGAAAACTGTTAAGAGTGAGGGAGGGTAGTAACTCCCAAATCATCCTGCCTGAAATACCCTTTGGAGTCTCTGTCTTTTAAACCCAGCTGAGGACACCTCTTCTGTGATTCCCTGGGCCAAAGGATTCTGTGATTCCTTGAGTCCAAAGTGATGCTTTTCTGTTCCGTGATTCCTTACAATTTGTTTTTCTTCCATTGTAGCACTCATTACATTTGTTCTTTATGCTTGTCTTATTCTACTAGTGAAATAATAAGCTCCAGGAAAGGATCTGATCTTTTTGATATTTTCCCCTTCGGTGTATAATACAGTAAGTCCCCTACATACAAACCTTCAAGTTGCAAACTTTCAAAGATGCGAACGTACGTTCCATCAACGTCAGGCGTGAGTAAAACTGCAGCTTGCCCTCCGTCTCCTGTTGCTGACGATCCTTCAGCTCTACCATCTCCCACCTCCTCTCCCTCATCCAGTCAGTAATTCTTCTTGCCTGTTCACTCGATGCCAGCCCCTGGATGCCAGCTGTTGTGCTGTACTACTGTCCTTTACAAGGTACTGTACTGTAAGATTATAAATATCTTTATTTTTTGTGTTTGTTTTTTATATACTATTTGTGTGAAAAGTGTTATAAACGTATTACAGAACAGTACTATATAGCTGATTGTGTTAGTTGGGTACCGAGGCTAACTTTGTTGGACTCGAACAGATTGGACTTAAGAATGAGCTCTCGGAACGGAACTTGCTCATATGTAGGGGACTTACTGTATTATTTTTTAAATACATTAAGCACTCTATGTATTTTAATGAAATTACATTGGAGCAACCTCCCCATACCTCTATTATCTGTGAAATGTGATGGATTATATGTCTCATGTCCATCCTATCCACAGAATTCTAGAATTCCATGACTATGAATATTCACAGTTACTAACATATCAGCGTATTTCTGACAAGAACATTACCACTTCTTAAAGAATAAGCAGCTTCACTCTACTGTGCTGGTGTCATACCTAATCCATTCCCATTTTCTCCATTCTCTCAGCCCCTCTGCCTTCCAGCAACATTATCCTTTCAGCTTTATATAGACTTTTAGTCTCAGGCTACACTTTTCTCTCTCCTCCTAAGGTATCATTTGGGGATGATCTCCAGTGAGGAGCTTTATTTGCACAGCACAGTCCCAGGGTTCCCCTTCCCTGGTTCTGTTCCATTACAGAACTTTCCCTGGTTCTACCTTCTTCTTCTTTTCCTTGTAACCCCTAAATGCATCAACCAGACAGAAACTGTAATGGAGCAGGACCCTAGGGGGCCTTCCTGGGACAGAGCCCTCCCCCACACCCTCTGCTGGAGCTCCTCTCTGAAGTACCCAGATAATAGTATCTGATGGACACTTCCCGAGTTGTTTCACAGATGCTAAAACCACCACCAAATGGAAGAAATTAACTACTTGATGATCACAAGCCCCCAGACCTACTGGCGCCTAAGGATTGATAATGTTCACCGCTCTGTTCCTTCACCATCAACCAATCAGAGAACTGTGCACGAGCTGACCACACACCCTGCAACGCACCACTCCCGCACCTGACCTTTAAAAATGATTTGCTGAAACCCTTCATGGAGTTTGGGGTTTCTGAGTGTGAGCCACTCATCCTCCTTGCTTGGACCCGCAATAAACCTTTCTCTGCTCCAAACTCCAACATTGCAGTTTCTTTGGCCTCCCTGTGTGTTGGAACGTGAACTTGCGTTCGGTAACAAAACTTCTGCGTGAAAAGAAACCTCAGTCTATGTTCACCCTGTTTTCACCTGACATTCACCATTATGAAAATAGGATGATTTTTAAAATTAATATAAAGAACCAGGGAGTACAGTGTTTCCAACTTGACAGGGACCTTTAAAACTTAGAGAATTGAACACCTGCTGGTCATTGTGTACATGTTTTCTGAGGGCAAGGCATTTCACTAGGCTCCGTGGGGATGTCACGGTTAATTTTAGTGTCAACTTGACTGACTACGGAGCACCCAGATTAAACATTATTTCTGGGCATGTCTGCAAAGGTGTTTCTGAATGAGACTGGCATCTGAATTGGTGGACTTAGGAGACTGTGCTCCCCGATGTGGGTGGGCATCAACATCCAGTCCATTGAGGGTCTGACTAGAACAAAAGATCAGGGAAAGAGGAATTTGCTCCCCCCTTTTCTGTCCCATTATTTGAGTTGAAACACCTCATCTCATCTTCTATGGCCCTTCGACTGGGGTTTACACCATCGTACCCCCTGGTTTGTAGGTCTTCAGACTCAGACACCACTGGCTTTCATGGGATTTCTCAGCCTCCATAATCACAAGAGCCAATCCTTCATAATAAATAAATAAATACATAAATGATAAGTAAAAAAAATCCTATTGGTTCTGTTTCTCTGTAGAACACTGACCAAAACAAGTTTTGGTAATGACAATGGTTCTAGAGGAACAGAGTTTTAAGGATGAGTTTCTCTTTTTAAAAAATATTTCATTAATTGATTAATTAATTTATTTATTTATTTTGGCTGCTTCGGGTCTTAGTTGTGGTAGGCCTTCACTGGGGTCTTCACTGAGGCGTGCAGGATCTTTCGTTGTGGCGTGGGCTTCTCTCTAGTTGTGACGTGTGGGTTTTCTCTCTCTAGTTGTAGCACGAGGGCTCCAGAGCACGTGTGGGCTCTGTAGTTTGTGGCACGCGGGCTTAGTTGTCCCGCAGCATGTGGGATCTTAGTTCCCCGACCAGGGATCGAACCCACGTCCCCTGCATTGGAAGGCTGATTCTTTACCACTGTACCACCAGGGGAGTCCTAAGGATGAGTTTCTGAATTGGCTCTGGGGTTTCTAGGTTTGCTCTCTAGTATAATTCGATTTAAAGATGCTAATGACTCAATTTCCAGTAGTAAAGAGAGCACCAATAGTGCATGGGGTGAACTGTTACAGAGATACGTAAAATACCTGCACGGGATACTCATCAACCACTTGTAAGGAGCAAGGAGCTGGGTGACTCTATACATGATACTTTTGAACATTCTTGGAAAACTCATGAATATAATGACGTTGGTTGTTTGCTCTAATGTTGCCGGACAAAGTGGTGAAAGAAAACAATGAGCTCAGAGGTTCAAATTCCCAGCTCAAGTGCCTTCTTTACCAGTGGAAGAAGTCTCCTCAACCCCGGCAGGAGTGCCTCCCCACCTCCCAGGCTACTGACCTCTCCACTCAGTGGCACTGGCCTTTTCACCTCAGTCTGAGGGCACCAACCCTGCTCTCCCCACCACCCGAGACAGCTGCCACAAAAGACAATGCTCACTTTCCTCAGGACCCCTCTTTCCTTTCACACCTATAACTAGAGTCCAGTCCCTGCAGGCTCCTAAGGTGAGGTACAAGGTGAAACCCATGAGGATCAGTGTTATGCTCCAACAAAAACGGCTTCAGTTGTCTAATTTATACAGGCAGAAAACCAGGGAACTTGTTTGGGAATGGATACTAAGGATGTATGATTATAGTAGAGGGAACATAACATCAGGCTGAACTTGCTGACATAAGCTCACGGAGCAGAGATTCAGCATTGAATGTTGCACTTTGCAGAAGGGAGAGCAGTATAGGAATGGCTCTGACAGTTTGGTTGGTTGGTTGGTTGGCTGAAACCTGGACCACAAGGAGTCAGTACCTTTCAGGGCTGGGCCATGTTCTCCGGAAGATGGTATATGCTCTGAATCAGCTCCACTATATGGCACTATTTCTCTGATGGCCAGGATTCACTGAATCCAGGAATCAAGGGGTGGAAATGGGATGAGCCACTCACTATTACCTCTAGTGACTCACTAGTAAAACCCTGCTTCTTGTTCCCATGACTTTATGCTCTGCTGGCCTGACAGGTCTTGGTTCCAGAGGAGGAATGCTTCCACCAGAGACACAGTGACTCCAATGAACTGTAATTAAGACTGCACCCAGCATTTTGGGCTCCTCATGACTCTGAATCAACAGGCAAAGAAGGCCAGTTACTCTAGTTACTCTGTTGGCTGGGATGAGTGGTCCTCACTACTAGGGGGAAATTGGACTACCTCGATGTAAAATTCAGTGTTGTTAATTTTACATCATAGTATTTAAGTTACAAGACATCAAGAAGAATAAACATCACTTGAGAACTAGGGCAGGGGTTAAGTTTGTTTTTGGTTCTATGTAGGATAGTTATGTCATGTTAGGCAGAATTATGACCTTGCCGTTGTCTTCATTTGGAGATTAAATATGGTTGAAGGAGATATGTATGGATGACAAATTGTGATGGTTAATTTTGTGTCAACTTGACTGGCCCCAGGGCGCCCAGATTAAACACTACTTCCAGGCATGTCTATGGGGTGCTCTGGATGAGATTAGTACTTGAATCAGTGGACCCAGTAGCATGCTCTCCCCACTGTGGGTGGGCATCACCCAACCCACTGAGGTTCCGAATAGAACAAAAGTCAGAGGAAGAAGGAATTCACCCCCTTTTTTTCTGCCTCACTGCTTGAGCTGAGATATCTCATCTCAACTTCTCCTGCCCTCATAATGAGAATTAAACCATTGTATACCCTGGGTCTTAGGCCTTTAGTCTTGAACTTGGCCTGAATTACACTACAGTCTTGCTGATGGGAGATGGTGGGACTTCTCAGCCTCCATAATCACATGAGCCCATTCCTCATAATCTCTCTCTCTCTCCATATATCTATATCTATCATTTATCTCCTATTGGTTGTTTTTCTGGAGAACCGTGACTAACAGTGGGGATAAATACTGACACCTGTATTCTATCCTCAGGCAATTTGTAATGTAACTGAAGGAAATTTAATTGACATTCATGGAGGTAACATTTAAAAAATAGGAAACTAGTATGCATCTGATAAAGTATTAAAAGGGCTAAGAAGAAACAGAGATACTAGAGGTGTTAAAGTGCTTATGCGTGAAATATATCCATTTAATTGGGTCACCTTTATATTTTAGTGCGGTGAAGAAAGGCTTACATTTTGGACGACTGCTCATCTTCTCAGAGCAGTGAAATATACTGGCTTTGAACGCAAACGTTTTACTCTTTTAGAATGGTTTTCTAAAACTCTTTACTATAGATTCAGCAATAATTTAGATCACTTATAAATTAAATCTTATTTTCCTTAAATGTACAAAAGACTCATTTCCATCTACTACCCAGAATTTTCTCGGAAGCAATTAAGGTTGTTGGCTTCTACGAATGCTGTAAGACAATAGGGCAGCGGCAGGCTGGAGCTGGTTCGTGCTGGCTCAAGAGAGCAGATTGTTGAATACGCAGGAATTTTGCCATCTGTTTGTTAAGCTGTGAATTTGAAATTGGCTGTAAAGGGAGAGTTTACACTATGGAAATTGGCAAACATCACAGATGATTATTTTATTTTTTTCTCCCATTGAGCCAGTTTTCTAGCACAGCATTGGATGGGGATGTCCCAGAGGAGAAGCTAGATTTGCACCTGACCCTCCCGAGTGCTGGAAAAACTGAAGCAGAAGGACCAGTTAAAGCTAAAGGAGCTGTGGATCTGAGTGTTGATCCCTGTCAGCCAGGTGAGCCAGGAGATAAGTCGCAACCTGTGTGAGATGCAAAAGCACTTCACGTCCTGCTGCAACCTCTGGTCTAAAAACCATTCATCTCAAATGACTAGAAGCTTAAGAAAGCTTGTTATTTTTCATTTCTTGGCATATACTATTTCTTCTATTTTGAAGTGTCCCTTATAATTTTAATGTTCTTCTTCCAAATCCTCGCTCTCATCCCCAGACAAACACACACACACACACACACACACACACACACACACACACACACATCTTGAGGCATCACACTTCCTTTAAATATCGCACCTCAACTCAGAACACATCAGGAGGCTTTGGGGATCATTAAGTATTAGCCATATCCCTCCCCATACTGAATAGAGACATTTTATTTAACACAGAGTGAAGAGAACCACAGGGCAGCACCCTCTCCTTTCTCTGGTTGCCTGAATTCGCTACAGAAATATAAACATTAGGGAAGAAGGAAGATGGGTGAGGCTATGGGGTTAAGCAAATCATTTAAAAAATCCATTTTGTTTCCTTTTTCCAGAATAACATATGTAGACCTTGTGATATCAGACCTCATGCCATAGGGTCAGAGAAGTGAGTTTTATAAAAACAAGTATCCTACACAAATTATAAAAACTTTCAGTGTGACATTTGTGGAGCCACTGAAACATCGCTAAGAATTACACTGAGAAGCAATGCTTGAAATCTGCTGCCCTGGGAGATTTTGCCATTGTGATCACTTGCCCTACCTTGAAGAGAACTGTTCTGTGCTATTCATCAGAATAATTTAATACCACATAAGCTAATTTTAAGTTAAGTTTAAGCAGCAATGAACTTAAGCAATATATCTCCAATAATGGAATTTCAAGCACTGCTACAAACTGGAGAGGAGACATTTGCTGACTTCAGGGGATTTTCTGTTACCATAAAACTACACAGATGGATGGATGGCTATGTAATCCTACAATATCCTATCTCTGTAAGTAAAAGTAAGTGACTTATGTGCAGGGAGGGTCACATAATTACTGATAAATAAGAAATTATTTTGGAGAAAATCAAGAGATGATAAATTTGAAAGGATAAACTATCCACGCACGCCAGGATTATCTCTGAAGCACCTCATGCCAAGCAAAGTAATTATCCACTGTTTAAAATCGTGTGTTAAATTACTCACAAATCATCCAAGAAAAGATAATTCTACAGGGAGTTTCTGACACCAAAGAAACAAGGATATAATCCACTGAGGAATCCTCCTCCGTAACACGTACCAATATTGGCTTCTCTAGTTTAGTGTGGTTCTTTTTCTCTTTCTTTTTTTTTTTTACAACCAATACCACAAATCTTGGCACTACAATATGTCCTCAGCTTACTAATGAGTTAGCTTCTGATAATTTATTTATAAAATCATATGTTTTGAACTTCTAATTAATTTTTAGATAGAACCAATGTTAAATCGTAGTGCAGTCCTCAGATTGACTCACTAAAAAATAACCCATAAAACATCTAAGTTCAAGCACAAAAAACACCAGGTGAGTGCTCTCAATGTCTATACATGCTTCCTGAGGAAGTGAGTTTGGGTCCTCTTACATTTTGACCTAGGAATCAACAAGCTTAAGTTTTGTTGAGAAAAAAATAATTTTGTTATAGTTACAAAAACTGATGACTTGACATCATCCAGTAGATTTGTCTTTGTAGACAGAGAAGTAGCTTCACGCCATAGTTTTCAGTTAGAATTAAAATCCACCATACTTCTCATTGCCTTTGTCCTTGACTACCACTAAAAATATAAACCAGGAATATTCCTCTTCTACATTCCTACTCTGACTTTGCCATATTATTCTTCCCCAAACTCATTCTTCCTTTGCTTAAGCCCAACCAAGCCTTTCGCCTAAATATCCCTCCTATTGCAATCAATTTGCTCTATATTCTAACTTTTCATTACATCCTATCTCTTTTCTATGGCAGAAACCTGGCTATTCCAAGGGAACATATCCTTCCCTACAGCCCTTTCCAATGTAAGTTACTTATTATCTTACTTTCTAAACAATAAGACCAAGAATAAGACACAGAGCTGTCACTTTTCTTCCTTACATTTGCTACTACTCAGTTATTTACTAGTAAGCTTGGACAAAATACAAAGGAAAAAAAAAGAACAAATAAAACAACCTCATATTTTTGTCTAGAGTAACAGAAGCCTTTTCTTGCCATCTCCCTACTTTTTGGCCTTTTCTTCTTTTATCCCTGGCTCAAGGATGTCTCTCCAGCCTGAAATATCACTTGGGCCAATTTCTATCCAACTGCCTAGTGTAACCACTGAAGTCCTCCATGTGGATGATCTCCACTCCCACTCCACTGTACCGACCCACTCCCTGGACTTCATTGTGATCTGGAATTTCTCCACCACTGATATCTTGTACTTTCACTCTCACCCTGGTTACCTTCTTACAGCTCATTCACTTTCTTATTCCCAAAAACCTACTATTCAATTGCTCCAAAACTTTCTCTAACACGCAAAACAGAGAAATTAAATACAGTTCCCGGACAACCACCAACTACATTTTACCCCAAACTGTCAGACTTGCTTACCTAGCTCCCTGGGTATATTATGTACTCATTGTCTCCCCCATTGATATGACGTCTTGAATTTTTATGTACAATATCTCTGCAAGATCTAACAGCTGGAACATTCTCTTTTCCACTTGTAACCCAAGGCTGTGAAGAAAAATCAAATAATCATGGAGACTGAAGATCCTCAAGTTGGGGCTTTCACTTGGATCTTGGCAAGCTCCTTCTTGTATTTCTAAATTTCAACTGAAATGAATCCCTTTTTCTGTCTATAACTCATCTCCTTCTCTGCAGTAGATAATGTTTGCTCCCTCACTGAGAAAACTGGGACGATTGAGCAAGAAGTTTATCAATTAACTGCCCTGGTACCTACAAATAGGGCTGACTTACCCATGAGGTACTGTGCCCGGAACCCCACAATATTTTTAGGAGCTCACTCAAATGTTTTAATTTCTTTTAAAATCAGTAGAAAAAAGAGGAGTTTTAGGTTGAAGAACATGTTTCAGTGTATTATATTGTAAATTCACCTTCATATCAAATATAATTTTTTAACGTCTTTTATGGTGCCCATGAGGACAAAATTCCAGGGCGTGTAAAAGCCCCGAGGCAACCGTGCCTGCAGACTCACTGTCCTCACAGCTGGTTGTGGTGGCAGCCTCAGTGACCACGTTTTCATGCTCCCCCTGGGCTCTAGACCTGCCTTGCTTTCCACTTCGAAGATCTTCCAGAGTCCTGAGAGTTCAGCTCTCCTGCTCTGGCAGCACTGAGCCCTCAGCATGTACAGTAGCGATAGTAGTTCTATAAAACCACCAGCAACCCTGAATTAGTGAATACAAAAACATTGCTCCCAGGGATGTACAGATCTATGTTCCTGGGAGTCTCTGGCCATAATATTATGTCAACTGACCAATATACATTCTTGTTTTAAGCGTGTTTTCGTTTAAAGACACCTCCTTTGATATACAGTGTTGATTCATCAATGTTGAAATCACGGCCAACAGCACTGTCACTCTGGACTCACATAGCTGATCTTCATCTTTCCTCTATAAGGCACATCACTGCCTCATGCTCAGAAACACCAGCCTTTCCGCACTTCACTCAGGGGCCACTCGAAACAGCAAAATCACCAACAAAAAGCATGAACACAGTGGCACTGGATCGACCAAGGAAAGGACACTTGTTTACAGCATGAGAGCTGAAGCAAGAAGGCCATGTCACCTTGTTGAAACTCAGCTAGGAGCACAAGCTTTGGGAGAGTCAAGCTTTCCCCTCCTCTGCGCTGACGCACGAATGGCCAGGAGAGTGCCGTTGAGTATTGGCTTTGGGATTATACATTTTTGCACGTAGGTAAATTAATGAATATGGAATCTGAATATTGAGAAGCAGTAATATAGGTGTTATGAACTGAACTGTGCTCCTCTAAAAATGTGTATGTTGAAGCTCTAAACCCCGGTATCTTAGGATATGACTATCTTTGGAGAAACGGCCTGTAAGGAGGTTATTAAGTTAAAATAGGCTGTTAAAGTGGGCCCTAACCCCATCTGACTTGTGCCCCTACAAAAAAAGGAGATTAGGACATATAGAGAGATACTGGGGATGCAGGTGTACAGAGAAAAGGCCATGTGAGGACACAGTGAGAATGCAAGCCAAGGAGAGGCCTCAGGAGCAACCAGACCTGCCCACACCTTGATCTTGGACTTCTAGCCTTCAGATCTGTGAGAAAATAAATATCTGTTGTGTTAGCCACCCAGCCTGTGGTATTTTATTAGGCAAACTAATGTAATAGGCTCAAGTCTTTCCTCGCTTTTACATTTCCAGGGCCAATGAATAATCTTATGTGTTTATTTTATTTGACTTACTGGTATTGGATACACTCGACTAGCTATTTTCTTCTTAAAATTCTTTCCTTTGTTGCCTTCTAGTTTTCCTTCTCCAACTGTATTCCTTTCTGTTTTTCTTGATGAGAGTCTCTTTATCCACTGGGCTCATAAACACTGCTGTCACCTAAGGACAAGGTCAGGAACCAAGGTCAGGAACTCCTGACCGTGGTTCATAAGCTCTGCAAGATGGGCCACCTCTGACTTGACCTTGAAGCACCTCCCCCTAGTTAATTATGACTGAGCCACACAGGCAACTCTGTCCTTCAAACTGACTGTTCTCCCCTGGGGTTTTTTTGCACTTACTGCCTCTCTGCCCTGGGCAGTCACCCCAGGGTGCTGCACGGCTGACTCTGCCAGGGGGTCCTCAGCACCCCTTCCTTTAACTAGACCCTCTATCACACACTAGATTGAAAACTATTTACCTTTGTTCTATTTATCCATTTATTTACTTATATAGTGTTTACCTAGAATATTAGGTCCACAAATGAAGAGTTTTGAAAGGATGAAGCTGTGATTTTCAAATTGAGAGGCTGTGTCCCAAATGTGTTTTCTTTTAACGTCAATAACAAGTCCAAAGGTCCAATATTTTACATGATTACGATAAATGTATCCTATCAATAATATCAGAAAATCCATTTAAAAGTACTAAATAGAAGTAAAAATGCATGGAATGTACATAGACCTTTTATACATGTATTTATACTTTCAAATAGGCTTGTTAAGTCTGTTATTTTCCAGTCCCTGCTGTAGGTACTGGGAATATAGAACATCCCTCCTTACTTCCGTGAGATGTGACTAGACTCTCCTTGACCAACTTTAGTCAGGTTCCTCTAGCCTTGTTCTCCACTAGCCCTCAACCTTGGGTTTCTGTAATTATTCTTGCAGATCCCAGTTATAGCAAGAATCCTGCTAAGTCAGTTTAGAGAAAATCCTCCTTCCATCCTTGATATCTAATCAACCTTGATATCTGATCAAATTTCTGACCCTCTTCCTCACCCCCCATCTCCAGGTGATGTCTCATCAACCCTGGCCTGTCTTCAGCAAGAATCCTATTAGGTCAGTTCAAACTTCCCTTGATGCTTCCTCTTAGTCATTTTCCACCCACTGGCCCCCCACCCCCCAGCTGCTCCTTGGCTACAAATCCTCACTTGCTCTTGTTGTATTTGGAGTTGGGCCTGATTTCTTTCCCCTACTGTGGTAGTGTGACACCTATCTCAATAGTGCTGAAAAAAAGAGTGCCTTACTGCCTTAACAAGTGTCAGAAAATATTTTCCTTAACAAATAATAAAGTTCCACTTAAAAAACTGATACATAATGATCTCTTTTCAAAAATACGTAATTCGTTTTTAATGTTTCCTTGAATTGATAGTGTGTGCTTTTTAACGTTGCACTTACAGTTATATTGAAATTTTGCTTCTTTGAAAATCTGTGTCAGAAAAACTTAGACTAAAAGAAACCAACGCGTTCCCCTTGGCTCAGAGGTGGAAGAGTTTTACTGCTCCTTCTCCACTTTATGTCTTTGTGCACCTGTGTTCTCATGATTCTAGAATTCCTGGCATGAAAAGTCAATTATCACATGTATTCTTTGGGACCATGTATACTACAAAATACCAAGTTAAAAACACTTTTCTTTTGGACGAATGTGATCTAGTTAATGGTTCTATGTGGACACGAGAGTTATGTCCAGGAAGTAAGCGGTACCTCTGACCCAGAACACAATGTGGGGGAAGAGCCACTGAGCCCTTTCCTGGGGACAGGTCTCTGCTTTCTAAATCTTTACAGGGAAAAGCCTCATGGATGGATATAATTAGGGCCCTAACAGTTGTTTCTGTTTTTTAAAAATGTAGCTAACATTAAAATGTTTATATTTTAATATTTACTCACATTTTGTTTTACTTTTTTCTGAAGCAAGTGATATTTTCCAAATAAAGTTTTGAAATATTTGCTAAAAAAGACTGCCCAACAGCAGATGAAATAATCAAATAAAAACTGTATCACTGCACTCTTTCATCCTCTGATGGGCTAAGGTGGATATTTAGCAGAAATTATTTTCCCTAAAAAAGCGAGGTATTTTGTCCTACAACATAATACTGAAGGGCTTCCTAGATCTAGAAATCACTGCCCCTTGCTATACATACATGAATTATGCAAAAATAGCTAAATTTTATTTTTTTGTTGTTTTTATTTATTTTTTTATACAGTAGGTACTTATTAGTTATCTATTTTATATATATTAGTGTATACATGTCAATCCCAATCTCCTAGTTCATCCCACCACCACACTCCCCCCTGCCCCCCCACTTTCCCCCCTTGGTGTCCATACGTTTGTTCTCTACATTTGTGTCTCTATTTCTGCCCTGCAAACCAATTCATCTGTACCATTTTTCTAGATTCCACATATATGCGTTAATATACGATATTTTTCTCTTTCTGAGTTACTTCACTCTGTATGACAGTCTCTAGGTCCATCCATGTCTCTACAAATGACCCAATTTTGTTCCTTTTTATGGCTGAGTAATATTCCATTGTATATATGTACCATATCTTCTTTATCCATTCATCTGTCGATGGGCATTTAGGTTGCTTCCATGACCTGGCTATTGTAAATAGTGCTGCAGTGAACACTGGGGTGCGTGTGTCTTTTTGAATTATGTTTTTCTCTGGGTATATGCCCAGTAGTGGGATTGCTGGGTCATATGGTAGTTCTATGTTTAGTTTTTTAAGGCACCTCCATACTGTTCTCCATAGTGGCTGTATCAATTTACATTCCCGCCAACAGTGCAAGAGGGTTGCCTTTTCTCCATGCCCTCTCCAGCATTTGTTGTTTGTAGATTTTCTGATGATGCCCATTCTAACTGGTGGGAGGTGACACCTCATTGTAGTTTTGATTTGCATTTCTCTAATAATTGGTGATGTTGAGCATCTTTTCATGTGCCTCTTGGCCATCTATATGTCTTCTTTGGAGAAATGTCTAACAAATAGTTAAAATTTAAAACAACAATATGTAAAAGTGTCTCCTTCCAATCACCTTTATCCTTTCATCTTAAAATTCTGCATATATATATGCGAAACAATATTTTCCTTTTCACACAGAACACCTAAACTGATATCATGGTATTTGCAGTTGAATACACAGCTCTGAAAAACTAGTGATGGTGCTTCAATCACTAAAGATTTTAAAAAAATGTTGAATCCTGGTGGATAAAGGATGTTGCAAAATATCTTAATGAACAATGCGTGTAATTTCTTTTATATCATTAGTTGTAAAATCTCCCTCAAATGTTATTAGTATTAAATATTTTAAGAAGCTTTAAAATGCTCTAGTTTTACTGATTGAAGCAAAAATCGAGGTACGCTTTTGCAGTTTTTACACCTATGTAGTCATCATTTTTCATAACCACTTATTGAATCTACTTAATTTTAACTCATTGGGAAAGAATCAGTCGAGATTCTCTCTCTCTCTACTCCCCCACCCACCCCGACAGCACTTTTTCCAGAACATGTGTTTTAGAGCAACTTATAGGACGCTAAAATCCTCATGTTCATTTTTCAATTGTGTAGCAATTTGTATAATGCATCCTGAATGATTTCCTCCTAGTGGAACTATTACAAATTAACCTGAAAAATACCCAAATTATAGTTTCAGTCCTTTAAAAAAATACAGAGCTCACATTGTGCTCTGTGCTGCAGAAAGCAATCATTATGCCATGTATCCTAATCTGTTAGTCTCCCTGAAAGTGAGCTGTCTACCTCCCCATAGAGTTTATGCACGTTTCCTTAATAAACACATTTCATCAGGAAACAGCTACTCTCTTGGGGCATATAATCATGTCTTCAAAACTCCGAAAGAATGAAAAGTGCAAGGCACTATGGCACTATTCACTCCGTGCAGACACCTACAAATGTTTGCAAACATGAGCTCGGCTGTAATCCTCCCTATGGAAGTGCATAGAACATAGGGCAGCCTACATCATGACAGCGTGTGGGTGACAAAGGCACTTCACCTTCATGAACAAATACTAATTTTGGATGCACCTAAGTGTGATGAGTAGCCATCAACAAAGGGCATATGCTGTTTGTGGTTCTCCTTTCTCGCATTCTGGGCTTTGCTAAAGCTTGTATATATTGAAGGAAAGGAAAGCAGTATACTGCAAAATGAACACATTTCCAAACTTTTAAAAAAATGAATAATACTATTTCTTCCCAACATCCAAGGGCCTTCAACTTAGAAAATATATAGCTAACTTTCCGAGCTTAAGGAAAAATTTAAATAACGTGAGCTATTTTGCTATTGCCTTTCTCAGAACTTGGATTTTTTTTTTTTTCTTTGTGTGGGAGAGCTTCTTTGGTGGGAATTTTTGCTTCTTATCAGTTTGTATGAATTTGCTCTTGCATTTCAATTTCTCTTGTAACTCTTTTTTATTTTTAATTTATTTATTTTTGGCTGCATTGGGTCTTCGTTGCTGCACGCGGGCTTTCTCTAGTTGTGGTGAGCGAGGGCTACTCTTCCTTGCGGTGTGCGGGCTTCTCATTGTGGTGGCTTCTCTTGCTGCGGAGCGCAGGCTCTAGGCATGCAGGCTTCAGTAGTTGTGGCTCGCGGGCTCCAGAGCTCAGGCTCAGTAGTTGTGGTGCATGAGCTTAGCTGCTCCGCGGCATGTGGGATCTTCCCGGACCAGTGCTCGAACCCGTGTCCCCTGCATTGGCAGGCGGATTCTTAACCACTGTGCCACCAGGGAAGCCCTCTTGTAACTCTTGTGACTTTGTTTGCCATTTGCATTTAATCCCTATTTAACCCATGAAAAAACCCTAGAGAAAACCTCCTGTAATACATGTCCTAGAACTTAACTGACTTAATATTTGTCTTAAGGACTGGTTTTCAAGGTTGAAGAGGCAGCCTTTCCTTTGCTTACTTACACGATTTGCAATGCTTTGGGTTTAATTAGGTGACAGAATAAGTTGACCACGGTGATCAGGAAGTGTTTTGATCCAGATTATTGGAATGGAAATTCTACTTTGCTTTCCCAGTAAGTTAGAAGCCAGAATCTTTCACCATTAGATCTGACAACAGGAATTTACTCCCTGTCCCCTGATAGAGCTTGTAAGGAGCAACAGGCCAGGGTGTATGTGACCAGAGGTTATAACATTCTTATTCATTATGCTGCAGTCATGAATCTGCCCTGTTAGAGACAAGCTCCATCCATCCATTTAGCTGTCATTCCGACTATGAATGTAATGCTGTTATGGTGAGGGCCAAGTCCACTGCTCATGCCAGATGTTGTTAGGAATTCAATCCATCCTACATATGAACACTGGCTCCTTCAAACAACAAGATGTTGAGTGAATTACATATCAAGTTGTGAGTTTTCTTGGCATTTAATTATCCAGCTCAAAGAAACATACTCCCTAATTTTTCCTGAGGTTACTGCCTAGGACATAAGAAGAAGGGATTTTGTGAAGGAATGGTATGATATTGGCAGCTATGAAAACATTTCAAGTTATTGCAATGTCTCTTTTTTGGTTGTTTTTATTTATTTATTTATTTATTTTTTTGGCTTACTCCTGATTCCTGTATGTCAGTAGAAATTAACCATCTTTTAGATGTGATGTCACTGTTAGATAAAATTTGGGGGAGGAAATTCACTCATAACATAAAATGTATCTATTTTCATTTCATGTACTGTATTACAATTCTTGTTCACATATTAATATAACATGACTGCAAAGACAGAAGGAAACTTTTTTTTTAATTTGAGTAATCATAGCTAGAACTTGGTTCCACTGACTCATGGTCCATTGCATGACATACTAGAAATTAATTTTTCCCTCTCAAAAATTATGTTGAATCAGTGAAGACAGGACTGCATTGTTATCGTTATTGCTTTTGTTTAGATGTTTCTCACTTTCATAAAGGAAAGGGACCGTTAGAAGGACCACATGCTTTTATAACTTGGTCTTTTCTAGCTGGTCTTTGGGGAAAAATTCAGCTTCCTTAGCTAAGGATATGAATTCCTCCAGTCTGCGCCTACGTTTTCTCCTCAGCCCTATTGACAGCCCCTCCGTCCATCTACCTGATGTACCAGCTTCTCAGAATCCTGTGCTGACCTCTTCCCTCTCCCTGGACACTACATGTCTTGGCTGGTGCTGACAATGTCCACTCTGGATGCCTTCCTCCTGTGTCTCTTGCCACTGATGTCCTAACATCTCACATCTCAAGTTTTCACAGGGTTTTTCCTTTCTTTTTTTATTGAGATATAACTGACATATAATATTGTGTTAGTTTTAGGTGTACAACATAATGATTTGATTTTTTTTTTTAATGATTGATTTTTTGGCTGTGTTGGGTCTTCGTTGCTGCGTGCTGGCTTTCTCTAGTTGCAGCGAGCAGGGGCTACTCTTCGTTTTAGTGCGCAGGCTTCTCATCGGGTGGCTTCTCTCGTTGCGAAGCACGGGCTCTAGGCGCATGAGCTTCAGTAGTGGTGGCACACGGGCTCAGTAGTTGTGGCTCACGGGCTCTAGAGCGCAGGCTCAGTACTTGTGGCACATGAGCTTAGCTGCTCCGCGGCACGTGGGATCTTCCCAGACCAGGGCTCGAACCTCTGTCCCCTGCATTGGCAGGCGGATTCTTAACCACCACACCACCAGGGAAGTCCATGATTTGATATTTGTATGTATTGTACATACTGTGAAATGATCACCACAATAAGTCCATCATCACT
Organism: Balaenoptera ricei; assembly: GCF_028023285.1. Lineage (NCBI taxonomy): Eukaryota > Metazoa > Chordata > Mammalia > Artiodactyla > Balaenopteridae > Balaenoptera > Balaenoptera ricei. The sequence goes on along the minus strand of NC_082640.1, from coordinate 9,594,563 downwards.
CACAGTTACAATTTTTTTTTCTTGTGATGAGAAGTTCAAAGATCTATCCTCTTAACATCTTTAAATATACAACCCAGTATTATTAACTATAGTCACCAGGCTCTACATTCCCTCCCTAGCACCTACTTATCTCATAACTAGGCTTTTGTACTTTTTGACCACCTTCATTCATTTTGCCCACCTCCCACCCTCTGCCTCTGTATCTATGAGTTCTTTTTTTTAGATTCCACATATAAGTGAGATGATATGGCATTTGTCTTCCCTGTCTGACTTGTTTTGCTAACCATAATGTCCTCAAAGTCCATCTATGTGGTTGTAGAAGGCAGGATTTCCTTCTTTTTTAATGGCTGAACAATATTCCATGGTATACTATTTGATATATAATAACTATTATCATTATATTATTATAGGTGCCACACCTTCTTTATCCATTCATCCATGGATGCATATTCAGGTTGTTTTCATATCTTGGCTATTGTAAATAATGCAGCAATGAATGGAGGGGCAGATATCTTTTTGACATAGTAATTTCATTTCCTTCAGGTAAATAGCCAGAAGTGGAATTGCTAGATCATATGGTAGTTCTATTTACAATTTTCTGAGGACCCTCCGTACCGTTTTTCACAGTGGCTGTACCAGTGTGCATTCTCACCAGCAGTGCACAAAGATTGCCTTCTCCCCACACCCTCTCCAACACTTTTTGTTATTTCTTGTCTTTTTGATAGTAACCATTCTAATAGGTGTGAGGTGATATCACATTGTGGCTTTAAGCTGCATTTCCCTGATGATTAGTAATGTTGAGTACATTTTCATGTAACTGTTGGCTATCTGTGTTTCTTCTTTTGAAAAATGTCTATTCAGTACTTCTGTCCATTTTTTTGATCAGATTGTTTGTTTACTGTTGAGTTGTAAGAGTTCTTTTAATATCTCGGATATTAACCCCTTATCAGATATATGATTTCCAGATATTTTTTTCCCATTCTAAAGGTTGCTTTTTCATTTTGTAGATGATTTCAAAACATTTCTTAGAAAGAAACTTGTAGCTTTTTTCAAGAAAGGATTACATAACCCCATTATTAGCAACCAATTTACAGGAGCTTGCTGGAGTCACCCAGGTAACAATTAACAAACATTTCAGCTCATATAAAATGACACCATTTAGTATAATGTGATTTTATGTAATTCCAGTTCAAAATGGGTTGTCAAAATTGCCTTCTATCAATCTAAATTCTGTCAAAATTACATCGTTATTTCAAAATAAAAATATTTGTGTAATTTGAAAAAAAAATGTCAAGGTCCTGCAAATTAAGATTTATTTCATACTGTAATTCTCAGTCATTTTATTTTTTTTACTTTTATAATTAATTTTCATTGGAGTATAGTTGCTTTACAATGTTGTGTTAGTTTCTGCTGTACAGCAAAGTGAATCAGCTATACGTATATATATATATCCACTCTTTTTTGAATTTCCTTCCCATTTAGGTCACCACAGAGCACTGAGTAGAGTTCCCTGAGCTATACAGTAGGTTCTCATTAGTTATCTATTTTATACACTATCAATAGTGTATTACACATCAATCCCAATCTCCCAATTCATCCCACCCCCTCTTTCCCCTTGGTGTCCATAGGTTTGCTCTTCTCAGTCATTTTAGTAACATTTCTATTTTTGTGTCTATCAAACCTCTGAGATCATCACTGATAAAATTTCTACTCTATTTCATATATTTGCTGCTGGGCTACCAAAAAATATTTTAAAAATTAATATATTCATCCATTTTGGGAGTGCATTTGTACATTCTCTTAACTAAGTAATTGACAAATTCTTAGAGGTACCTTACTCTAATAACTAGAAGTCCCATGATCTTTAGAGGTGGCCAACTGGATATATTCTTGACTCACTGTAAATAACAGAGAGGAATGATGGTGTGCTCCCAACTTCATTATATTCAGTAACATCATGCATTCTAATCAGACACTAAGTAGGATTTTACAAAACACATGATGCTGGTAGATGGCTCTTGTGTGAGATTAAATGACCTTATCAATTATGTGTCAGTAAAATCTTCTGATCCAAATCAGATTTAAAGTGTTATTAGTGAGACCTTTCATGAACTCAATCTGGCATGAAACACAATAATATGCTAGAATCCAGGTTACTTCTGGTTTCAGCTTCCAAATGAAAAGATGCTCAGCATCATTTGTCGTCAGGAAATTGCAATGAAAACAACACTGAAAACATACTACATGCCTACTATAATGGCAAAGAATCAAAAACAAAACAAAAAAGAAAAACCTGCAGTGCCATTTCTGATGTGAATACAAAGCAATAGGAACTCTCATTTGTTGCCAATGGGAATGCACAATGGTACAGACAGTATGGAAGACAGTCTGGCTGTTTCTCACAATTTTAAACATAATCTTGCCACACATTTCAGCAATCACATTCCTAGAGATTTACCCAACTGGTGTGAAAACTTATGTCCACACAATAACCTGCACACAAATATTTATAGCTTTAGCCATAATCATCAACAACTGAAAGCAACCAAGATGTCCTTCAGTAGGTGAATGGATAAATAAACTGGTGCATCCATACAATGGGTGGAACGCAGAATGTGACAATGTAATTTAAATGTCTGACAAATGTCACTGAAGGCAGTATGGGAATATGCGCTGACCTAAGTAACTCTGGAAATGAGTGCATTGTATTAGACTAAGGGCAAAGGAATTGGACAAAAACCCTCTAGTCAAATTACTGATGTTGGTCCCCACAGGGTTATAGGTTAACAATTCTGAAACTGTTATATTTGTATATTGAAATTTAACAAGTAAATGGATGGTTGGTGACGAGTTTTCTTTCTCTTGTAATGGAAAGTTATAGATAAGCAATGGAAAGAGACTAGGATGGCCTCTGAGTAATAGATTATAGAGTGGAAACATCAGTACGAACTCACATGTAGCTTAATGTAGACACAGAATGGTTATGCATGGACATATCTAAGGTGTGTGTATATGTGCAGATTGGTATATACACATCTAATTCCTTGCTAAGTCAACTGAGAAGGCCCAGAATTAGTGACACCCCAGAAGCAATGAGTGCACCTAGATCTTGGTTTCTAATGTTATTCTCCAAAAGAAGAACCAAGTCTCTTTGGAGAAATGACATTCTGGGACTGGGAGAGGTAACCCAGAAGATGAGCCTGGAGTATCTTGTAGTACTGTAAAGAAAAAAGTGCTCCAAAGAAGAAAAAAAAAAAAAAAACCACCACAATCATGGGGATATGTCAAACAGATACAAGATCCAACTGAAAGATCCCCCAATGGCCAAAGCTAAAACAATCTGAGTAAGAAAATAAAGAGTATTGTATTATAATCCAAAATATAAAATAAATATACCTGAGAGCCCTTATCTGATATAAATAAATGATTGAATACATTTAAAAATGGAAGAGAATATACAAATCTCTTTTTTTTTTTTTTTTTTTTTTTTTTTATATATATTTTTTAAATTTTATTTATTTATTTATTTTCTTATGGCTGTGTTGGGTCTTTGTTTCTGTGTGAGGGCTTTCTCCAGTTGCGGCAAGCGGGGGCCATTCTTCATCGCGGTGCGCGGGCCTCTCACCACTGCGGCCACTCTTGTTGCGGAGCACAGGCTCCAGACACGCAGGCTCAGTAATTGTGGCTCACGGGCCTAGTTGCCCCGTGGCATGTGGGATCCTCCCGGACCAGGGCTCGAACCCGTGTTCCCTGCATTGGCAGGCAGATTCTCAACCGCTGCGCCACCAGGGAAGCCCTACAAATCTCTTGTACAGAAGAAGTCCCAATAATTTATGTAGCTACTCTGCCCCGCAAGAAGTAGAGCATGACTCCCCACTCCTTCAGTGTGGGTTGTGCCTAATGGCTTTCTTCCAAAGAGTACATTATGGAAAGACTAACTTTACAGTAGAGAAACCTGACAAACAAACCTCAGACTGCTGATCAAAGTTAACTTTAAGTTAAATTTAAATGTACCATTCTAATATAAAATGTTAACCGTGGAGGAAATTGGGTGTCGGATATAAGGGAACTATTTTTATCATCTTTGCATTAATTCTGTAAATTGTTCCAAAATAAAACTACTCTAAAAATTTTAAATTACTAAAAATGATTCCAGATACACCTACTTAATCTAACAATTCATTATTGAACTTTTAATATGCAAAAATTTGATGAAAATCCAAAACTACATATTTTCTAAGACTATTGGACCATAATAAAACATAAAGAGTAAAGTTTATTTCAAATTTATGGAACTGACCTATAGATCTGTTCAAGTTGTTGATAGATATCCCACACCTACCAGCTATCTCAAAGTATTTGAGGGAATCTTTAAAACTAGAGCATATTCTAAGAGTATGCTGATAGCACTCTCATTTAACTTTCTGGGTTGTAAATAGAAATAAAAGACAATTCAAATGTAATCAACCTCAACAAGTGTCTTTTATGAAATAAATAACTGGTGACAACAAGGTTTTATAGATTTTACGCATAAGCACAGTGATTGCGCACTTTGATCAGAATTAAAACGACCTTCTGTAAAACAACATTGATATTCACTCATTAATCAGAATTTGTTACATTACTTTGGCACAACTCACTTGAATTTCTGAGTTCAGTGAAAGCTCTAGAATATTTATGTGCTTCTAATAACCAACAATTTTCCTAAACCAGAATTCAGGAAAATTCTGTTAGATTGAAACCCTTTTAAAAGACCTCTTAATAAGTAAATAACAAAAGTAGCGAATGAATAAGCAATCTCCTCTGCTCCTGGAATGAACATTTAAATTGTAATTAATAATGAAATAGGCATTCATCAGAGTGAAAATATCTAATCTTATGTACATTTGCACATGTGATTCCGGGGTTCGTCAGGAGGTTTGGAAAGCCTGATATTTTGTGATTTCACAGGTATATGTGTTCCTCTTCTTTTGCTCCCTCTCCTTCCTCCTTTTCTGGCTGTCATATCCCTAGAGATCCTAGTTCCCAGCAGGTAATAGTCATACTGGGTGAACAGTCCTATGTATTAGTAATGGGGCTTTAATCATTTTATCAATTTCAGTGGCAGTCATTTCAGGCTATAGAATTGATGTCACCCTCAACCTCTGACTTGTGTTAAACGATTAAATTAGCAGCCACTTTAGGATTCATCGTCAATAACAGTTTCAACTGATCACACTCTTGATAGAACTTCTGATCCAAACAAGCACAAAGATGAACTGAGGTCTGTGGACTCCCTCCAGGCTGCTCAGTCACCCTACTATTGAATACTGGATCTGTTTAGGGTTAGGTATCGGGGTCTACCTCCTGAGATAATTATTTTCCAGGAATGGTTCCTGTCTGGAATATGTTCTCTGACACTCACACTGTTGGGGCACCTTTCACCCACCCCCAGCCCCATCTCACTCGGACTCTGGGTTGCTCCACTAAACCTCTGCTGCCATTTCTACTTAAATCATGCCACCGGGAAAGCTGTTTTCTCTTGGTTGTGCCATCATCCTTGCTTTCTTGTCTTCAATGAGGATCTATCATTAGGACAAAGAGAAAAGAGAGAGGAGAGGGATTTGAGCATCAGTGATTTGTACATTAACCTTGTCCTGTTGGTGTTATTATTAACCTCTGTATTGCAGGTGAGAAAACTTTGATTTGGGAAGGTTAAATAACTCACCCAAGGTGACAAACTTTTGTGCATTTTTCCTATATCGTGATCGACGTAGACTGATTGCATTGTGTTTTTTCCTGCTTGATGATGTCACTGAGATTATAATCTGTCAAGTTTTCAACGAATATTTCTAAGTACCTCCAAGATACCAGGTATATTAGGCAATGGGAACAAAAGCAGAAATCCCTGCCTCCTCAACTTGAAGTCTACTAAACCGAGAAGCCAAATCAGAGCAAAACTAGATACAAAAAGAACACCAAACTCTCAGTTTTATTTATTACTTTCAGAAAATTTTATGCTAAGGAAACAAGTCAAGGACGACTCTCATGTTTCTGGCCTCAGCAGCTGGATAGATAGTGACACCACGTTCAAAAAAGAAGGAAGGAACAGGATAGAAAGCCCAGAGATAAACCCACGCATAATGTTCACCTTATCTATGACAAAGGAGGCAAGAATATACAATGGAGAAAAGACAGTCTCTTCAATAAGTGGTGCTGGGAAAACTGGACAGCTACATGTAAAAGAATGAAATTAGAACACTCCCTAACACCATACACAAAAATAAACTCAAAATGAATTAAAGACCTAAATGTAAGGCCAGACACTATAAAACTCTTAGAGGAAAACATAGGCAGAACACTCTCTAACATAAATCACAGCAAGATCCTTTTTGACCCACTTCCTAGAGAAATGGAAATAAAAACAAAAATAAACAAATGGGACCTAATGAAACTTAAAAGCTTTTGCACAGCAAAGGAAGCCATAAACAAGATGAAAAGACAACCCTCAGAATGGGAGAAAATATTTGCAAACGAAGCAACTGACAAAGGATTAATCTCCAAAATTTACAAGCAGCTCATGCAGCTCAATATCAGAAAAACAAACAACCCAATCTAAAAATGGGCAGAAGACCTAAATAGATGTTTCCCCAAAGAAGATATACAGATTGCCAACAAACACATGAAAGGATGCTCAACATCACTAATCATTAGAGAAATGCAAATCAAAACTACAATGAGGTATCACCTCACACTGGTCAGAATGGCCATCATCAAAAAATCTACAAACAATAAATGCTGGAGAGGGTGTGGAGAAAAGGCAACCCTCTTGCACCGCTGGCGGGAATGTAAATTGATACACCCACTATGAAGAATAGTAGGGAGGTTCCTTAAAAAACTAAAAATAGAACTACCATACAACCCAGCAATCCCACTACTGGGCATATACCCTGAGAAAACCATAATTCAAAAAGAGTCATGTACCACAATGTTCACTGCAGCTCTATTTACAATATCCAGGACGTGGAAGCAACCTAAGTGTCCACTGACAGATGATTGGATAAAGAAGATGTGGCACATATATACAATGGAATATTGCTCAGCCATAAAAAGAAATGAAATTGACTTATTTGTAGTGAGGTGGATGGACTTAGAGACTGTCATACAGACTGAAGTAAGTCAGAAAGAGAAAAACAAATACCATATGCTAACACATATATATGGATCTAAAAAAAAAAAAAAAAATGGTTCTAAAGAACCTAGGAGCAGGACAGGAATAAAGACACAGACGTAGAGAATGGACTTGAGGACACGGGGCAGGGGAAGGGTAAGCTGGGATGAAGTGAGAGAGTGGCATGGACATATATACACTACCAAATGTAAAATAGCTAGCTAGTGGGAAGCAGCCGCATAGCACAGGGAGATCAGCTCCGTACTTTGTGTCCACCTAGAGGGGTGGGATAGGGAGGGTGGGAGGGAGACGCAAGAGGCAGGAGACATGGGGATATATGTATATGTATAGCTGATTCACTTTGTTATAAAGCAGAAATTAACACACCATTGTACAGCAATTATACTCCAATAAAGATGTTAAAAAAAAAAAAAAGAAGGAAGGAAGGAAAGCACTCATTTTATTTATTTATTTATTTTTGCAATTTCTTGATTTGACTTCTGAGCTCACTTTTAATGTATTTTGTGTGATTAGGTGAAATGCTCATTTGTACTTTGGTGATCAGATCTTCTTTGAGATAAATCAAATTAATATGTGATCTTGACTTTTCAAACCCATTCATTTCTATAGAAGGTCTATATTTGTCTCACTTAAACACTGATTTTTAAAAATGCTGTTATTTCTTACAATGGTCCTATATATTTTGTAGTTGAAAAGGTACACATAAGACGATTTTTTTTCCAACTCCCATCTCCTAAATCTCTGTATAGTTGATCTCATTCTGACCCTAAACTGATGTTTGCAGCTGCATCTCCACACATATTTCAATTCTCAAACCAAATATAACTTCCTAGAGTTATTGGCTGGATAAGCTGCCAGAAAGCAAAAGAAAAGAGAAGTTGAGGAGAGGAAACTAGTCCTATGAGATTATTGATTCCAGATGTTCCAATTACTCCATTTGGGGACTTTATTGACTTAAGTTACACAAACCCTCCTCTATAAATCTTTACTCAGTCGAGTTGGCAAAGATTGTATTCTGTTTCTCCCTAAACACCTTTATAAGCCTTTACTAGAGTTCACACCTAATAGAGGAGGGAGCATAAATGTTCCGCACATTAAATCTTATGGAGCTTTATGAAGACACAGTTAACTGATTTAATTCTTGTCCACTGAGAGGGGAAGTATGTCAATACAGCACAGCATTCAAAGGCATTTCATGTTTTTCATTTTTTCACAGAGCAGTAAACCATTCTCCAAATTAAACTTAATTGAAATGATGACTCCTAATAATTATCTCCTATCTCAAAATTTTTATGCTATAACTCAAGATCAGCCTCCTCAGTACACTCCTTCACTGAATTTAATAGAAAGCCCAGGAAATGCTGGGCCCACATATTTTAAGTAACGATCAACACATTTATTTTAAATCAAATGTATTGGCTGCATCAATCCTGCATTATCTCTCGTGTAATTAAATATGAGGAAATAATGTTGTCTTAAGTCCATTATTTTGTTGTTTTTGTCTGAAAAAGTCTTGATGAAATGGACCAGATTTTCAAAACTTTTCATAAGGTCATGCCATTACTATAAATTTCTAAAACAAGATTTTTCGTTATTTCTTAACATACTTAATACAGAAGTATAACAAATGATTATCTAATGTATCGTCACCATCCAAGGAATATATGTATCTTACGATGGAGCTTACGATACATGCCTAACTCAAGTGTAATGACAGACCTGATGTGTAAGTTCAGGAAGATCCAGAAAAGTGACCCCAAATACCCTCATTTTTGAGAAATTTAAAGTTCCTTCCTCAGGGCAGACATTCTCTGGCCTACTTCTCTAAGATCAAGAGAGGGCTCGCTGTTAGCCTAGTTGGAGATAATGTACAAACTGAGAAAGATAAATCCTCTGTCTCCGTACGGAGTAACGTCAGCCCTGTGAAGTGTGGGAGCCCCAGTGAAGATTCACAGTCCTGCAACACTGGACAACCAGTGGGAACTCAGAGAGGTACAATAATTTGGAACCTATCTCTTCCAGGTGGAAACACCAGATTATTTGATTTAAAGGGCAATGTTCTCATTTGGCTCAGGAATGCAAAGCCTTCATTTACATGATTGAGTTGGGGAAAAGGGCAATGAAGAGCAGTAAAAAGAATAGCATTGTTCCTTCATCACCTGGCAACTGAGTGAAGACTGGAAAAAATGAGCCTCCAAGGGACCAGGACTTGAGACACAAGCTGAGTTGGGAAATGGTCAGCCTTTTAGGGGACTCCAGCAGATCTTCAGATGGAAAGAGGGAAGGTGGCAGGGCTGCAGTGTTGCTTTGAATACACATTGACAAGGACATCCCTTGAGACGTGAGTAAGATGAGGGAGCCTAGATAACTAGTACTTTAGAGGGCCTCTTTAAGGGCACTATTGAGTGCTGCCTAATAGATCAACTAAATATAATGGAGAGCACAGGAACAGACCCATATAAATATAGCCAACTGATTTTTGCCAAAGGAGCAAAGGCAGTACAATGGAGCAAAGATAGCCTTTTTAATAAATGGTGCTGGAACAACTGGAGATCCACATGCAAAAAAAAAAAAAAAAAAGTATATAGACACAAGCCTTGTACCCTTCACAAAAATTGGCTCCAAATGGATCATTAACCTAGTGTAAAACCAAAACTAAAAACTCTTTGAAGAAAACACAGGATAAAACCCAGATGACCTTGGGTAAGGCAATAAACTTTGAGACACAATACCAAAGGCAAGATCCATGAAAAAAAAGTGATTATTTGGATGTCATTAAAATGTAAAACTTGGCTGCAAAAGACACATCAATATGATGAGTAGACAAACTATAGACTGTGGGAAAATATTTGTAAAGGCATATTTTATAAAGGACTGATCTTTTTAATACAAATATAAAAAGATGTCTTAAAACTCAACAAGAAGAAAACATGTTAAAAATAGGTAAAAGACCTGAACAAGACATCACCAAAGAAGATGTACAGATAGCAAATAAATATATGAAAAGATATCCCACATCATATATTAGGGAATTGTAAATTAAACAATGAGATACCACTATATACTTATTAGAATGGCCAAAATATGGAAAATTAACAACAGCAAATGCTGACAAGGATGTGGAGCAACAGGAACTCTCATTCACTGCTGGTTAGAATGCAAAGTGGTACAGACACTCTGGAAAACACTTTGGCAGTTTCTTACAAAACCAAATATACTCTTACTGTATCATCCAGCAATCATGATTCTTAATAATAACCCAAAGGAGTTGAAAACTTAAGTCCACACAAACACCTGCACACAAATGTTTGCAGTAGCTCTATTCATAATTGCCAAAACTTAGAAGCAACCAAGATGCCCTTCAGTAAGTGAATAGATAAATAGACCATGGTACCTCCAGACAGTGGAATATTACTCAGTCTTAAAAAGAAATGAGCTATCTAGCCATAAAAAGACATGAAGAGCCTTAAATGCATATTACTAAGTAAAAGAAGCCAATGTGAAGAGACAACGTGCTGCACGATTCCAATTATACGATATCCTGAAAAGGACAAAACTATGGAGACAATAAAAGGATCAGTGGTTGCCAGAGGCTGAGAGGCAGGGAGGGATGAATATAAATAGAGAATTATTAGGCCAATGAAACTATTCTGTACGATAGTATAATGTAGTGGATACATGTCATTATACATTTGTCAAAACTCATAGAATGGGCTTCCCTGGTGGCGCAGTGGTTGAGAATCTGTCTGCCAATGCAGGGGACACGGGTTCGAGCCCTGGTCTGGGAAGATCCCACATGCCGCGGAGCGGCTGGGCCCGTGAGCCACGACTACTGAGCCTGCGCGTCTGGAGCCTGTGCTCCGCAACAAGAGAGGCCGCGATAGTGAGAGGCCCGCGCACCGCGATGAAGAGTGGCCCCCACTTGCCGCAACTAGAGAAAGCCCTCGCACAGAAACGAAGACCCAACACAGCCATAAATAAATAAATAAATAAGTAAATAAACCCAAAGTTTAAAAAAAAAAAAAAAAGCTGAAATATTTAGTTTAAAAAAAAAAAAAAAACTCATAGAATGTACCACACCAAGAGTGAACCCTAATGTAAACTATGGAGTTTGGGTGATAATGATGTGTCAAGGTAGGTCATCAGTTGTTACAAATGTACCGTCTGCTGCAGTGTTTTGATGGTGGAGAAGGCTATGTGTATGTGGCAACAGAGGTTATGTGGGAAATCTCTGTACCGTCTACTCAGTTTTACTGTGAACCTAAAACTGCTCTAAAAAATAAACTCTCTTAAAAGAAAACTTAAGAGACCACTCACTATTTGAGGATTGATCTAGCACAAGGTATCTAAACTGAAATAGTGAAAAAAAGTTTAGAAAGTTGTATCGAATCCAAATTGTGGTAGTCTTTGGATGCCAGAAAAAAATTTTTGATTTTTTCATTCTGTGAGCAATGAGGGGCCACTGAATGAACTATTTGTGCAATGGCCTTCTCTAAGATAAATTAAGTAATCAGAGTAACCACGTATAAATCTGTGAATCCCAGATTCACACTTCAATTCATTTGCAAAGGGATTTACTTTTAATAGTATATTTCAGAATGAATTTCAGAATGAAAGTTTACCTCGGTTCATTGACAATAATTATGAGTCACCCATCAGTTGATTTAAAAAATGCTTAGATCATTTAGATTTCTCTACAGTATCCAAAATAACAATTCTGGATGGAATTGAATCAGTATCTTGTCTCCATGTATTTTTCAATTTTTCTGTTTCCACTGTAGTCGTGCAAACATGTAATAAAGGGAAAGTTAATCTTTAAATGGTGTTTTTCGAGACCTGTTGGGTATACATAAGACATCAGACAATTAGAGCTTTAAAATGTCTTTAAAATCATACTACTTGTTCACATAACAATTGGGAAACTTATAGGTGCTTCAGAAAATTGAGCTATTTCAAACATATAGTACCTATAGTAGGCATTTAATAAATAGCTGTTGATTGTTTAATTGGATAACAAACCAATTTCCATTTTTTTAAATGAAGTGCTATTTCATCACCAATCAGTAGAAGGAAAATATATATCCAATAAATCTTAGATTTTAACTTCTTTTGTAATTGGTAGATTATTTTAATGTGATTATAATTTGTTTTCTTTTTTCTTCTAAATTTACATTTAATTTAGTCCTGTAACTAGGGCATTCAATTATAAATTATATAATTTTCATTTCATCAACCCAACGGACGTTAACTCTCTATGCCACAGACACTGGCTTTGTGTAGTTCTCCTAAACAAAACAATACAACGCTGTCTGGTGTGCCCAGGTGTGACATCATTATTACCTAGTCACTTGTCACTTCATCAAGGCCTCAGTCAAGTGTCAGCTGAGCTTTTTCAGAGCTTGAGAATAGTGAGTAAACACGCCTGTGGTGAAATGTTCAGTTCATGGTACCTGTACAGTGTACATTGGAAGGAATCTCTGAGGCAGAGGGAAGAAAGGAGATATTATGAGATGCATAAGGATTACATGAAATGATGTATGTGGAAGTGGTTCACATAGGGCCTTGTACATACTAGATACTCAGTAGATTTTGTTTGTTTATTATCCTTTTCCTTTTTCTCAAGTAACAGGAAGAGAAAGTTCTTTTGCAAAACGTTTGCATGTTTGTTGGTGGAGATTGGTCCCATTAAGTTACGTACTTCACATTTTAAACATTTATTAATTAGTAATGCTAATTTATGCCTACATGGTGTCAAAATCTGTAACAGAAAATTTTTTAAGTTATTCATGTACAGCTACAGTGTCAACATACACTTAAGGATTTTTTTATTCCACCAAATTATCATATGCATATAATAAGTCTAATGTAACATGGGAACTATAGAACCTGTGACAATGTTGCCATCTAATATTTCAATTTATAAAAGGTTTACTGTACTTGGAAATATTTCCAGGGTGAGTAACATACCAAAGAAGTTAACTTACTGAATATTTTTAACCTAAGGGCCACCTAGCCATAGCTGCCACCCCATGAGTGCAGGTGGAGATTTAGCTGCTCTGCTTGGCTGTGGTGGAGATTCCTTTCATTCCTTACTGCTATGGGCCCATCCTTTCTTAATAAGAGCTTAAAGTAAAGAAAAAGAATTCACAGGTAGAGGTGAACTACATAGGGGTCAAAGATATTCAGCTCTCTGTGTCTCCGCTTGAAATTTTTAATCGAATTCCCAAGGTTTAATTTAGGAGACCAAAGAATGTCAAATATCCAAGACTCAATATTTTAATTTATCTATTCTAAGCCCCAGTTTCCTCATGAAGACTCTAAAAACAAAGTGTTCACTTGACAGTTGAGTTTATTTCTGCCTAATCACCTAATCAAACACATCACTTGAGAATCTAAAATATTTATTTCGTGTTATTTTCAGTAGTCTAGAGCAACGCAGCTCCATTACTTTCGCATTGTAAACACAAATTTCACTGCCTGAAAATTACTTAGCTGAGTAATGGAATTGTCTGATATAGCTGGAAACTTGGCTTTTCTCTCATTATTCACATGTAACTTAGTGTTCCAGCAGTTCTTGTTCATACATGTCAGACTTGGTGAACAAACGTTACACACAGTGAGGAAAAATTTCATGTCCATCTGTAAACCCATATCCTGGGAGTATGCAGGGAGGTGGAGAGGCTAAGAGGGAAACGCCAATTTCTATCTTCCTCTCGGGGGGATATAAGAGTTCGCATGCACCACTGGGCGTTCCACTGCTTTTCATGCTACACATGAGACTACTGCCCCCTTCAAAATACTAGAGCATCTGGGAAAGCATTACATGTAAGAGGAGGAGAAAGTGCTTTAAGGTCATGAAGTTTTGATGAGACTTTTGCTGTGGTAAATGTATGAAGAGGGCAAACATTTTGACACTCAAAGAGCTAGGAATGTAATTGAGACATTTTGGTGATAACTGACTCAAAATAAAAGAGAAACAACTAGTACCATTGGCTAGCAACAGCTCACTAGGTTGCGATTGAACTTTTTTTTTTTTTGCTAAAAAAATCTAATGTGAATATGAGAAACCATTTAATATTTTTAACCTGATCTGGAAACATCACCAAGTGGGCTCAGTTATACCTTGTGTGGTGGGATATGTTCTTGAAGTGCTAGTGGCCTCCAAGTACAATAAGCAAATCATCCCTGAGACAGTGGACCAGCAAGGTCCTCAGACCAAAGAAAGATGCTCGTCACGTTTTGATAAATGACGGCAAACTCAAGGGGGAGGAGAGGCAGTAGGTTCACAAACTTAGGAACGAGAGCAAGAAGAATGGAAAGGTGACAATACCTGGATCTAGTGTCACACAGTGTTCATGCATTGTTTTCCTGTGTCTGCTATATCAGCCTTCCCTGCTGATGGTGTGGTTTCCAGGATCAGAATGTGGGGCAGACCTGGGTTCAGTGAGAGCCCTGAAGCCAGCACGACTTCCCCCAGCAGAGAGGCACCGGTCAAGGTCTCCTGGACAGTAGCTGCAGGTCACTGATGACTGGCTGAGCAGCTCTGGATTTTATCTGTGTGGCTCAGGTAGGAGATACATGGGGCCAGAGTAAGTGTCACAGAAGATTGATGACTAGTGTCCCATGGCTGTTTAGGGCTTACTTGGTCCTTTTCTCCCTTCTTAGCTGTGTTCAGCACATTTAGACTGAACTTACTTTATCCATGTCTAAGGACTGTCACAAGCTACTTACTATCTATACTTAGTTTTATCCATTCTCTTAATTTGTTTCTCCTATCTGTTATAGAAGAATTCAGTAATCTGAAATAATACAGCAGTAACACCCTTCTGGCCTGAAATTTCAAAATATCCATGGTGTCAAATGGATGAATCACAATGTAAAAACGTGGATTTTTCACCTTATAACTCAGATCCTTCTATGAGTGTTTTGTATGTTCTTGGACCTCCCAGGAAGATCACCTCCCACAACCTCTCCCCATAATATGAGTCACGTAGCCAGAGGCTAAAAGCACATCGAGCAGCTCATGACATATAGCGAGCAGCTCATGACATATAGCGTTTCTCCTCCTTCTGTTCTTCTCCTCCTCCTGCTTTTCCTCACCTTCCTTTTCTTCTCCTTCTTCTTCTCCACTTGTTTGACCTCCCTGCTAATTTGGATTTGGAAAATTTTGGCTATATACCTGCAAATCATTTACCCACCAATTTTTTATCCAACTGTAATGCATATATCTTACCTCATGTGAGTAACAGGAAATAGAAACTCAGTAGGGACTAAACTAATTAAAATGATTCCAGTGGATTGAGGAGCAACTGAAATGTTGAGGGCAGGATGCTGCTCCAGCCATCAGGTGGATGTCCTGGAGGGTCTGCTCATTCTGCTTTTGACAGGGCCAAGCTTAGCAACTCTGGCTGAGGATAAAATGTCCATCAAGAGTGTAAGAGATGCCAAAAGGTACGGTTAGTTTATTAAAAGAACAGGTAAAAAAATCCTAAAAAATGAATACATTCTGTCTACAACAGATTCTAGATCTATATTAACACAATTGGATATGCTGTTTAGAAGGACAAGACAAACATATTAGGAGGAATATATGCTTCTCTGCCTTTCAGGGTAAATATAGTAATTTCTCAAATATGCTAGGAAAGGAGTGTAAAAAATATAAATACTGTGCAGAATTTGTATTTCATGTTTAAACAATGCTCACCTCCTTTCTCTTTTGATTTTTTTCTTTTTGGTATGTGTTTTTAATTTAACCAGAACTAGAGAATGAAAGTGAAATCATTACTTGGAACCTTTTGTATTCCTGATTTAATTCAAAATATTTAAATATCAAACATTTAAATTTAAATATTAAATATAATCATTTAATTTAAAAATTTAGGGGCTTCCCTGGTGGCGCAGTGGTTGAGAATCTGCCTGCCAATGCAGGGGACATGGGTTCGAGCCCTGGTCTGGGAAGATCCCACATGCCGCGGAGCGACTAGGCCCGCGAGCCACAATTGCTGAGCCTGCGCGTCTGGAGCCTGTGCTCCGCAACAAGAGAGGCTGCGACAGTGAGAGGCCCGCGCACCACGATGAAGAGTGGCCCCTGCTCGCTGCAACTAGAGAAAGCCCTCGCACAGAAACGAAGACCCAACACAGCCATAAATGAATAAATAAATAAATAAATAAAATTTAAAAAAAAATGTAATTGAAATATTTAAACCATATTTGGAATAGGTATTTGTAAGTAACAGGATCTCCAAAGATATAGAAATCTAGAAAGAACTTGCATATATTAATGCATAAACCGCAATAACTTCAGCTGAGCTTGAGGATATAGCTTTTTAATAATACTGGTAAGAGAGCCAAGTTTACCTTCTCTTTACAGACACTTATTTTTTTTTCATTCATTCATTCATTCATTTATTTATTTATTTATTTATTTATGGCTGTGTTGGGTCTTCGTTTCTGTGCGAGGGCTTTCTCTAGTTGCGGCAAGCGGGGGCCACTCTTCATCGCGGTGCGCGGGCCTCTCACTATCGCGGCCTCTCTTGTTGCGGAGCACAGGCTCCAGACGCGCAGGCTCAGCAATTGTGGCTCGCGGGCCTAGTCGCTCCGCGGCATGTGGGATCTTCCCAGACCAGGGCTCGAACCCATGTCCCCTGCATTGGCAGGCAGATTCTCAACCACTGCACCACCAGGGAAGCCCCTACAGACACTTATTAGATAACAATATTTGACAGAAGGAAATCTGAAATTTCATCTCCACCAATCATTCATTCAAGATTGAGACCCTAGTATTTACCTGCCAGTAAATGAATTAATTGCATAGCCAGGAGTGAGTTTGTGGGTTTTATTTCTTAACTAAGCATTACACATGTTTGAAAAGAATTTTTAAAATTTAATTAACTTGTTTTCATTTTGTTTTTATTGGACAAGATGATTTTTGTTTAAGAAAGGAAGATCATACCTACACCCCATGAAACATTACAATTTTAAAACCCATTTCCTTTGAGAAATTAAGCATATCTATGTTAAAACTGTTGTGATAGTGGTAAACAAGAGTACTCTCCTGCTCGTTTTCTTACTATTAGCCAACTAAAACAGGCTTCACGTGCTCTAATTAGCAGCCACACAAAAGATTCAAATTCCTGCTGTAGGAGCAGAACGTTTAATTAAGTTACGAAAGACAGTTTGCAATTAATTATATTCCATCTACCTTATGGTATTCATTTATTTGTCAAAAGGCAAACAAAGTTGGTTGTCTAGATTATCAACAACGTGAAGCTCAAAACAAATAAATATCTTCCTAAGCAAAGGGGTGTGGTCATAGTTCTTTCTAATTACACTGTAATCTGATTTGAACTAACCAATCTGAGATAAGGTAAAGTTCAATTCTCCTGTCTGTGCCTATAGCATCTAGCACATATTAGGTATTCAGTAAATACTGGGAATAAAGAAAGAAAGGAAGAAAGAAAGGAAGGAAGAAGGGGAGAGAGAAAATCAAGAAATAATGAATCAAGTGAATAAATAATTGATCATGTGGTCCTCTAGGAGTGTCTTCTAAATAAATTAATAGATTTGCAGAAAGAATACTGGATTGCAGATTGAGCCTGTGTTCTAGGTATAACATGTCTCAAAGCATAATATTACACTTTATATAATGTTGTGTAAGTCACTTTACCTTTCCTGCTTTTAACTTCTCACTGAATTTTTCTAGATGTTTAGGTAGAACCTGAAACTCAATATATTCAAAGATTTTATCTTTCTTTTCCAATCGAACCCACCTTCTTTACTTTCTCTTCTATTAATGAATTATTTTGTAGTAGATTCTTTACAAAAGCGGCTGCAATTTTTCTCCTCCCTAAATCAATGATCCTTCCATCAAAAAGCATAGTCTATTCCCACCTTTTGACTTGCTTTTTGTTTGTTTCTTTGCTTTTTGGCCCTGTGACTTGCTTTGACTAATAGAATGTGATTGTGTGCTAGTTCTGAGCCTAAGGATTACAGTTTTTGCATGCTTCTGTTAATTATCTTTGAACCCTGCCCAGACTCCATCTGAAAAACCCTTGACTAGCCTGCTGATGGATAAAAAACTACATAGATCAGAAACTAGGCATCTCAGCTCAGGCCATAGTAGATTAGTCAGCTGACACAGCAACTGACCACAGTCACATGACCAAGCCCAGCCAACATCAGCTGAATTTGGCCCAGTTGAGCAGAAATGTCCAGTTGACCAAGATATTCATGAGCAATAATAAATTATTGTTGGTTTAAGTAATTTAGTTTTGGTGTGTTTTGTTACTCAGCAAAAGCTAACTGAAGCACATCCTTCCTGAAACATGAAGCCATCCATTATTCTTTCTTCCCTCTGGTCTCTACGAATCAGTTACCAAATCCTCTTTATTTTACTTAAAATACAATTTCTATTGCAGTCCCCTGATAGTCTCCTAATCTGGCTTTCCATTATCTGTTGCCTGGTGATGTTGATGGCTTCTTACTGATGTTCCTGCTTCCAATCTCTCCCTCCTCCAGTTCAATCACTTAAATACTATTTCAATCTATGGATCTAATTATGTGACTCCTCTCCTTAAAACGTCTTCATTGACTCTCTTTTTATACATAGTAGGCAAGTCCAAATGCCTTAAAATGGTACATAAAGCCCTTCCTGTTTTTATTTCCACCTCTCTCACCAGATATATAACAAATTACTGTCATCAACGTCCTGTTCTCCCACAACACAAAACCACCTTTAACTTCACAATCACAGTTCTAAAGCTGCTGCCCATGTTGTTCTTTTTGCCTGAATCCCCATATCTGCCTTGTCTACCTGTTGACCTTTTACTTATCCTTCAACATGTATCTCAGAGATCATCTGCTCTGGGAAGTTTTCCTGATTTCTTTCCAACAGAAAGAATTACACCCTCTGTATTTCCATGGCACATCTTTCTAACCAAGAACTCTCATTCTCTATTTTATTCACTTGTTTCTGTGCTATTGTCTCTCAGAATAAGTGAGCTCTTTAAATGCAGAGATTCTACCTCAACCACCTTTTAACCTTGAGAAACAATCACAGTGTCGGGAATATAACAGGGACTTGATAACTTTTTAAAAAATGTACATATGATCAGCAATATTAAGCCAATTCATCTAGAAATTTCTTAAAAATCTCAGTTTATGAAGTTAATTTTATAGATATTTGAAATTTGCACTTAATTTGCTTAAGTAAAGTCTTATTTACATTTCATATAAACGTAAATGAACAGTATAAGGGTGACAAATTTTCCTACAGGATTTATTTTGGGTGAATCTGGCTCAACAATACTTATAATTCCAAGGCATTTCATTGTTTCAGAAAACTGTAGGCAAAGAAACACTACTAATAACAGACTTTGCTGTTAATTAAAGTAAAGCATGTGTGGATACCAGGCCACAGCCCTTTATTATAAGCAGAGTTTAATAACAACATATCAATATTTTTGCTGTAGGTAAAAAGACAAACTATAATATCTTGCTTCATAGATGGACATTCTATAGATCTTATGGCATCTGGAGAAGTCTATTTTTCTTTTAGCTGATTTTCTGTTGAATTCAGATAAATCATCACTGTACTGTTACTTTCATTCATTCAACAAATATTTCTTAAGCACATACTATGTACCAAACACTGTTCTAATCCTTCAAATCAATCACCCTCCAAAAAAGTAATCTTACCTAAATTAACTTATGAAATAAACCATGCACGTGTCTTTGTTTTTCCCGTGTTTTCTTTTTTCTTTGTTTCTTCTTTCTTCTGTCCTTTCCTTTAACTATTTTTTCTAAGACTACTCAAGCTTCCATTTTATTTTCAGAAACTCAGGATATTCTCAGGTGGTTTTAAATTCTCAAACTCTCTTTCATGCATACTAGTTATTTTCTACCCAGGATTTTAATGCATATAATTTTAAAGAGGGATAATTACTTCAGAAGTCTGATTTCAGTAGCTATAACTCATATCCATTGCTCTTAGTTAATATGACATATCAGTCATCATTTCTAAATCCTATGGCTGGGGAGTAAATTAAACTTTCAAAACATCAGTATCATTTAGAATTCCCACTGAGAATATGAGTGTGCTCAAAAGCAGACAATAACATGTTTATATACTTATTATTTATAAAAGATTAAAATTATCATCTTGAAACATCAGTGACTATAGATATTTATTTCTTATAAGTTAGTCCAAACAATTGGGTCTCATATTAATAAGGAAATTACACACAGTTCTAAAAGCAAATCACATTTGCTATTTTTATCTAATTTTAAAAGAATTAGAATTCAAGAGTGAATTATTGAGGAAAATAATGTGATTCAATTAAGAGCTACTGAATACAAACATTACACTCAAAATAAAACTAATGTCATGGGCAATTCTATTACTTAATCACTAGATGAAAACACTGCAAAAGACAGTCATTCAAGCCTTTATAAAGATTCTTACTGGCACATAACTATATCAAATTTGTCAAAAGTCCTGTTTGGTGAATCATGTAGGTTCCCCCTGACCAAAGCAGAGTAAAACCAATATGCTTGTTCATTTTAAGATCAGTAAAACAACAATATGAATTGTTAAATCATGATTGATGATTTTAATTTTTCTGAGCAAAATGTACTGTGAATTCTACTTCAGTTTTTTCCCATTTTTTTTTTAAGGTAAGAACTGGATTTATTTAGAGAGAAACACACTCCACAGGCAGAGTGTAGGCCATATCAGAAGGCGAGAAAGGCCTTCCATCTTTAATAGAATTACCCTATATGTTAAATGGGATTCAAATTGACACCCAACAAATTATTCTTTTAATATAGGAATGGAGTTTCAGAAGCAAATTTCTATGTTTAGGTTGATATTTTAAAATATTTTTATAAAACGTCATAGAATAAGGTTACAAATTCCTTGGGCCTTTTATCTTTCACATTTAATGTGAAGATTTTTAAGAAGGGCAATTCAATCCAATTGAATTAGTCTCAAATGATTGTCATTATGTAACTTGACTCATAGTTAAACTTGAGTCTATTCCTGTAATTTTTCTGACCCCTCTCTCAAAACATCAACACACTCAGAGATTATAGGAAGAATCCACTTCAAATCTGAATTTGGCCTGAGTTTCACACAGTTTGAATATACTCCTACCATTTGAAGGCATTAAAAACAAACAAATCATTATTTTGCTTGTCCTTTTTGGAGTCTCTTTCCTGGAAGCAATGTTTAGGATCAACTGTGATCCTAAGTTCCCATACAGCTTGTTAAAAAGAACAAATTTATCAGTGCTTGGCTCAGGGACAAAGTGCTAAAATAACAGATGGACTCAATATCAAACTTTACAAAGGAACTACATAGGAAAATCAACAGTTCTTTGTAATGATTGATGATGACTGTGTAAATGCCTTTTTATGCTCTTGGCATTTTCTTCTTTTGAAAGAGTCTAAGTAGATGCCACAAGTGGTTGTTGTGAAGTAGCTCCAAATAGTAGCTCCAAATAGGCATTAATTGAGTTCCATTCCGGGCTGTGATCAATTGTAAATCAGCATTTTGTATAATAGTCACAAAAGAAAGGTAAAAACAGAAGTAATAACCTGGCTGTTCTAATTAATATATTTTGAGAGGATTCAGCATTCTTATAATCAGAACCCCCCCAGCCGCCCCTGCCCCCCCCCACCTACACACACACATCTGCCCTCAGCTTCCCAGGATTGCTATAGACAACATCTGGTTAAATCCATGTTCAGTGGTCATCATTACGACTATGAAAATACTGTTCACAGCTAAGCCATAATGCATTCTGATTACATTTCCTTTCTTGTATATTTATGCATTTTTCCAGTTACTAATTTTGTTCATTTATTTGCTTAATTAACTTTAAACCTAACACTATGTTCTGTTAATGTACATGTTGTATGCATGTATCTTAACAAAAGAAACATCTCCTGCATCCTCTTTCCATTCTCCAGCTCCAATTTTTATTGTGTTTTTCTCTAAATCTAATACATCATAGTCATCCTAAATTCTCTTCTCCATCATCTCATTTTTTCCTTTGCTTTTCAAATTCTCTATGTATTGGATTTATGGACTACATAAATTGTTATATTTCAGATTACTCATTCTGATGAAACATACTCTCCAGGAGTAAACTTTTAGAGGCCTTACAAGTTTCTATCAATTACTTATGATCAAATTTGTAGAATGGCTTTGTATAGAATTCTAGGAGAGAAAACATTTTCCCTCAAAATTAAAAGTGTGACAGAGTGTGTTCCATTGTGGCAGAGACGAGGCCAGTGTCCATAAATTGTTTCCTCTTCCTCCTGGGCACAAGTGACACTGCATTTCCCAGCCTCCTTTGCCTGAGACGTGGCCATGTGACTCAATATTGGCCGTGGAATGAGAAGCAAATTGATGCAGAGACACCTATAAACTTCTGCATGACCTTCTCTATTCTCTCTCCTCCCTAGTTTGAAAGCTGAATACAGAGAATTCAGTAGTGGATTCCAAGCCCCCTGGGTTAGTGGAGCCTCCAAATGGAGAAGCCTGGATCCCGGAGTAACTGTCCATACTGGAGTGCCACCAACTCCCATTCGTATGACATGAACAACAACAACAAAAATTTTACTGGTAGGAGCCACTAAGATTTTAAGATTCCTACAGTACCAAACTTATTCCTGACTCATATGACAATACAAAAATTTTAATATTCAGAGTCTTCAGTAGAATCAGCATAGGAGACAACTATATTTCTAAAAAAATCCTTTGGCTCAAAGACAAATACATTGACTTTTCCAAAGAATTCATACAAAAATGCAAGTTATTAATTTCACTTAATTTTTAATATTATTTGCATTATGAAATATAACATACACACAGAGATATATAAATAGATATGTAGAGTTTAAAAAATAACTATGAAGTGAACACTCTTGTAATTCCCACTTTGGGCAACATATGGAACAGTGACACCCCAGGAGCCCCCAGCATACACCTTCTTTATCAAGTCATCTAGAGGTAAGTACAGTCCAGATTTTATTAAAATTCTTTCTCTTTTTTCTTCCTGGTTTAACTACCTATTGAATGTATCCCTAAACAATATGGTTTTGTTTGAACTTAAATTTTAATCACTGAAATACTTCTTATATATCTTATTCCTTTTAATCAACATTAGGCTTACAAGGTGTGAGGATCTGTCTATGCAGCTGTACATTGGAGTGTCTCTGTTCATTTCCACTGCTGTGTATTCAAACATATGGGGATTTTCTAACAACAATTTAGTTATTAATTTTTAGCATCACTATCTTTTGGGTAGAGAGCATTGTCAGCACAGGAATTGGAAATTTGTTGGGACTTACTGAATGGCTCAGTACAAAACTAATTTTTGTAAAGGTTCTATTTGTGCTTAAAAATAAATAATCTAAAAAAATGGTACTGATGAACCTAGTGGCAGGGCAGGAATAAGGATGCAGAAGTAGAGAACGGACTTGAGGGCCTGGGGTGAGGAAGGGGAAGCTGGGACAAAGTGAGAGAGTAGCATTGACATATATACACTACCAAATGTAAAATGGATGGCTACTGGGAAGCAGCTGCATAGCACAGGGAGATCAGCTCGATGCTTTGTGATGACCTAGAGGGGTGGGATAGGGAGGGTGGGAGGGAGGCTCAAGAGGGAGGGGATATGGGGATATATGTATACTTATAGCTGATTCACTTCGTTCGTTGTACAGGAGAAACTAACACAACATTGTAAAGCAATTATACTCCAATAAAGATGAAACAATAAATAAAAATAATACGTATGCTTCAGTTATCAGCTGCAACATTCTAGATACGTTTACAAAAACAAGTTTGCTAATCACGTTGATTAAATCTTCCACAGTCTCCTGGTTTTTTATTGTTCGATTAATTTCTGAGAAAGGTTGTTAAAATCTCTCATTATAGTTGTGGATTTACATATTTTGCTTTAAAGTTTGTCAAGTTGTACTTTATATGTATTTTGAGTGTCTGTCATTAGATACACATAAATTTAAAATTGTTATTTCTTCTCTGTGACTTAAAACATTTTATCATTATCATTTTATGATTATTATCATTGTTATATGAAAAAAACATTTTATCATTTATCATTAAAAACTCTCTTAATTTCTAATAATGGTTTTTGCTTTAAAATTAATTTTTGAAATTAAAATAAAGATGTCATACCCTTTCCATTGTTTTACATCTTCTGTCTCTGCTCATTTTATACACTTCTGAACAGCACACACTTGGTTTAAGAAATGTCTGTCTTTTAACTGGAATATTCAGTTATTTTAACTATGGTTTAAGTAAACATTTTTATTTTGTCCTTGCATTTATTTCACCTAGTCTACATTTCTCATCTTCTTTCTTTTGGATGATTTATACCTATTTCTTTATCCTTTTAGATATTTTTATATATTTTATATTGCTAATTTCCCTTCCACAGGTTTTTCAAATTAAAATTCTATTTCTAAAAGGATTAGTAACTATTTCAGAAACCAAAACCTGCGTTCTTAAGTGCTCAAAGGCAACAATTTTTCCAGCTTTTTTGATATATAATTGACATATAACATTGGTAATTTTAAGGTGCAAAATATGATGAGTTGATACAAGTATATATTGCAAAACATTTACCATAATAAAGTTACTTAACACATCCTTCACCTCACATAATTACAATTGTGTTGTTATTGTTGTTATGGTGAGAACATTAAAGCTATACCCTTAGAGCAACTTTCAGGTATGCACTACAGTATTGCTAACTACAGTCACCGTGCTGTACCTTAGATTCCTAGAACTTAGTCTTATAACTGAAATTTTGTACTCTTTGAACAACATCTCCCATTTTCCCCACCCCTCAGCTGCTGGCAACTACCATTCTACTCTTCGTTTCTATGAGTTTGATGTCTATATAATTCACATATAAGTGAGATCATACAGATTTGTCTTTTTCTGTATGACTTATTTCACTCAGCTTAATGTCC
Organism: Balaenoptera ricei; assembly: GCF_028023285.1. Lineage (NCBI taxonomy): Eukaryota > Metazoa > Chordata > Mammalia > Artiodactyla > Balaenopteridae > Balaenoptera > Balaenoptera ricei. Next base: position 9,569,389 of record NC_082640.1, on the reverse strand, counting down.
ATAAGGTCCATCCATGTTGTTGCAATGGCAGGATTTCCTTTTTCATGGCTGAATAATATTCCATCATAGCACACTTTATCCTTTCTTCTATCGATGAACACTTAGGTTGTTTCCATGTCTTGGCTATTGTGAATAATGCTGCAATAAACATGGGAGTAGAGATAGCTCTTCAAGAGAGTGATTTCATTTCCTTTGGGTATACATCTTGGAGTGGAATTGCTGGATTGTATGATAGTTCTATTTTTAATATTTTGAGGACCTTCCATACTGCTTTCTATAATGGCTGCACCAATTTACATTCCCATTAGGGTTCCCTTTTCTCCACATCCTTGCCAGAACTTTTATCTCTTATCTTTTGATAATAGTCATGCCAACAGGCATGAGGTGATATTTCATTGTGGTTTCAATTTGCATTTCCCTAATGATTAGTGATGTCAAGCACTATTTCATATACCTGTTGGCCATTTGTATGTCTTCTTTGGAAAAATGTCCATTCAGTTCCTCTGCCCATTTTTAATTAGATTTTTTTTTGCTATCAAATTATATGAGTTCCTTTTATGTTTTGTATATTAACCCCTCATCAGATATTTGGTTTGCAAATATTTTCTCTCATTCTGTATGTTGCTTTTGTTGTTATAGTGGTTAACTGTTTATTTACTGTGCAGAGCTTTTTAGTTTGAGGACTGGTGTTAATTCTTCTTTAAATGTTTCATAGAATTTACCATGAAGCCATCTGGTCCTGGGCTTTTCTTTGTTTGGAAGTTTTTTGATTACTGACTCAATTTCCATACACATTATTGGTCTCTTCAGATCTTCTATTTCTCCATGATTCAGTTCTGGTAGGTGGAGGCCAGAGCCAGCAGCCAGGGCCAGGGTCAACTTCAGGCTCACTGGCAGTTGCAGAGGTATTATCTTTGGGTATGCTCTCCTGTGGCTAGAAGATTTCCTCACAGGTACACACAGGGCAGTGGACACCAGTGTGGGGAGTCAGGCTGGGACTCCGGGTATGTTCGTGTAACAACATGCAATCAACATCAAGAAAAGGAAGTACGAGAAGACACAGGTGGTACCCTCATCCTCTGCCATCTGAAGCACACATGTAACATTTTATCAAATAAGAAACAGAAAACATACTAGCAATGGCACTTTTGTATTCTGAGAGACCACCTGTGAGGCCAAGTGAAACATGCAAGTGTTTATTTTTCTTAGTTACTCCATGAACAGAAATTGAAAGACGCCTAGGGCAAGAAACTGTTTTTTATCCCTCCTCCAGCCCCCCTTTTTTTCCATTTCCTTGTCCCTTGAGTCCACATGTCAGGAGTGATTTTTTTCCAAAGAAATATTATATTATACCAGCCAATTTCCAAGAAATTAAACCTAGACACAACATCATAAAATCAAAGTGCAAGGAAAAGATGTCTTTTTCAGAAGCAAAAATGGAATCAGAAGCATTCTTTTTTGCCCTTCTCTTTCCTCTGGCCACTACCAAGAGTAAGTTTCAGGAAAAAAAAAAGAAAAGAAAAGAAAAGAAAAAGAAAAGAAAGAAAGAGGAGGAAATAAATAAAGAAAAGTCAAAGAGGAGATGAAGAAAGAACTGAAGGAGTAGCATTGTGTTGTGAGAAGAATACTCTGTTCCATTGCACACAGTAAAACGCACACCTTCCCAAGAGCAAATACACTAGGCCCTGGAGGGGTCCACCTTGAGCTCTGCACCAGGTGCATCTATGGCAATCTTTTGCTTTGGTCAAGGATGGTGCATAAACTCTTTTGAGAAGATCAGGTTAACCAGGCCAGATTGGGCATCTCCTGTGAATATCCTGACAGATCCTGGTCACTACTGCCTTGTCTGGCTATAAGCAGCTGCCTTTGCAGAAACCATAAATGTGGAAGAGAAACCCTGGGAGAATTACAGAGAGAACATAAGCACATTTCTTTTCAGAGGGCTGTGAATCATTCCTTCTCATCATTCCACCCTCACCCATGAAACAAAATCACAAACTTCTATCTCTACAGAGACAAGAGGCTTTTCCAGGGGTCTGTATTAAGAAATGCTAATTTTTGTTAATGTGGTTGCTGACAATGTTACCTGCTCCAGCCATCTTTATTTTAATTGCTGGCTTTCTAAAGATGCTGTGTGTAAATCTAACTTTCTGTTTTTGTAGAAGGTTGTTGTTCTTAATTAGAAAAGTGGGTTCATTATCAGAGGCACTAAAGTTTATTTTTCATACCAGAAACATTACCATGAGAGATTTTTCATTAGTATTTATGTAATATTAAAAACAAACATTATTATCATATTTGGAAATTCCCCAGTTGTTTGGCATATGAAGAAAGAATGTCCAAATTACTGTTTAAAAATTTCAGCCTATGTTTTAGTGTCACATAGACATGACCCTAGATATTTTGTGTTTTAAATTGTTCAAAGCTTCTTGAAGTGAATACCACTTCCTAATTCTCAAGTGGTGTTTGATAACTTCACTTAAAAAGGAAATATAAACACAGAGTGTTTTGTTGCATTATACCTTGATCCTTTATTAGAATATCTGCACTTCAATTCTGGAAACTAAAGCTCAAATGACAAAGGTTTTAATAAGCATTTCTTCTGTTCATATCTGAGATCCAACAGCTTGCAGAGAGTCATGTATTAAAACAATCATGACATTAGTGCTCTAAATTTGGACTTGGATTCTAATGAGAATTTTTTTCATGTAAGCAGTTGGAGCTTCTTGTTATGGGATTGTAGAGCTAGGTTGGGAGGCTTGGCAGACCTGGGATCCTAGCGCTGTTATCCTAAAAACAGCATCAATTATGGAGAACAGGAAAAGATACACCCATAAGCATCAGTCTTCAACATGTGGTTTTGTCTCTGTAGCTGCGTTCTATACATCAGAAACAAGTAGACAGATACAATGATAAATTCAGTGTGTTTTACTCCTACTTGTTAATCTAAGCCAAAGCGGAGTCAAAGCAATAACTGACATCTTGCGTTTGTCAATTAATTACCAAATGTCTTGTAATACTACTCCTACTGTTGAGTCATGTTATAATTAACTTGTGCACTATTCAACTCTTCCATATATTATGATCTGTTGCCCCAACTAACTGGCAAGTACTTTGAAGGCCTTGGAGACTACATTTTCCATAGTCTCCATCTTCACCATGCCTATAGTTGGCTTGGGTTTAGTAGCTCCTTAAACTTATTTGATAATTAAACTAAACAATTATATGATTTAACAAGAGTGAAAACACATTATCAGAAGAAGTGGGTCTTCTAATCATTTAAGAAGAGATCTTCTAGACAGTAACCTCCCCTTAGGGTGGAGATGTTGCACTTAACTGATTTCCTTCCTTAATAGGAAAATGGCTCATTATTAGAAATACCAGAAATTTAAACTCTCTGAATCTCAACACAGCTATTCATTTCCTCTATGCCAGGAATGAGAGTTGCTTTTACCGATGTATTACAACAATCAAGTTGTCTGAGAAGATGGAGTTTAATTGTAATTTTAATAGCACAAAACGGCATTGCACGAAGCCAACATTGTGATAGAAATTATAATATTTATTTTATCAATCATAATTTTTCTTAATTTCCTAATTTTAGCATCATCAAATGAATATCCCTAGCTATGAGAAAATGTTGGCTGGCAAGGGCTAAATCATTCCCTACAGACCAGCAATTATGTGCCATAACCTCGTTTCAGTGGGATAAAATGGGCACCAAGAACCTAACCACAGTAAGCAGCAATGAGGGCAGCATCAATTACGCCACCACAGGCTCTAAAGTAGCAAAGAACAAGACAACATCAATTATTCAATCTTTATCTCTAGAGTCAAGCCGCAGTACTCCTTGAACGCATAGACAATGTGTGTTACTTTGGGTGTTCTGTTCCAAATCACAGACTTGCTTGAAGAGTTATAAAATAAACCTTAAGGAGTTGCTGTGTTTATGACCACAGAGCAAGGGTCAGAAGTGGAATTCTGGGAGCTGCTGAAAATTTACTTCATGATATTGCATAAAACTGGCCTCGAGGGAGAAGAGAAAATGGAAAATGGCTCTAATTTCATCTTTCTCACTTGAAATTATGGGCCGGTATTTACAGTCCCGTCTCAGTCAACTGACAGCAAATCTTTTCCTATGATTGCAGAACGTTTCCTGACTTAAGTGAGGTGAATGTGTTAGGGGAACACATGGGATAGGGTGAGAGTTCAACACTGAGGAAAATGCTTCCATTGATACAAACTCATGACAAGACTTGATGATATGGCCATAAAGCAGGTCCCAGCACTGAATTATTTAACTCTGGAGTCCCCGGAGACCTAACACAAGAACTTGCAAAGTGTGAGACTTTAGGGTCTGGTGACAAATGTAGTCATCAAGAAATTCTGGAATTCAGTGAATTCTGTCAATGTGGCTTCAACAAGAGGGCTACGCAAAATAGATTCATCAAACGCAGGACTATACAAGTCAGGAACTGCGATGGGATGAAAAACCATTAAACCGTTTAGGATTGTCTAGCACAGCTAATAGGAAGCTCAGATTTACTTCATACAAGGAAGTCATGTAGAGCCAAGATTTCTGAGAAAGCAAGAGATACTAGTTAAAAACAATGAGTTCACAACATAGTTTTATCACTAGCAAGATATTTCTTTTTAAAGAATGACTCTGGTGGAGTATCAGAAAAGACAGTCACCCAGAACATCATTCTCGAACATATGGTTTTGTCTACGATAGCTGTGTTCTTTGTATTAAATATGTAATTGATATGGCTAATAAAATTAAAGGATTTTTCCTTGACAAGCAGTATGAATTAAACTTTACTACTTTACTATTATTAAGGTATTGTTGAATGTTAAAATAAATCAAGTACAGGGTCTGGGAGCCATCCTTGTAAGCCAAGCATGGGGCCGGATCCTGTAGCCTTTCCAACAACTTTACACTTTGCCTGGTCATAAGTCTCTGCCCAACATATTTAGAGCCATGTGAGTAATCATTAACTAAAGATAATATCTATAATGTCTCCAAAACAGAAATATATACATTTAATTTCCCCTCAAATCAACAAATGAGTTAACCAATGGGTAATCATTCAATACTATAGTATATGGAGATACGGGTAACAAATGGAGAATGTTTTGAAGCAGGGAAATAGTAATTCTTTTGAGTTATAACTTTTTTAGATGAAAAACTATAGCCAAAAATGGACACATCAAAAGTAAGATATAAGGACTTCCCTGGTGGCGCAGTGGTTAAGAATCCGCCTGCCAAGGCAGGGGACACGGGTTCGATCCCTCGTCCGGGAAGATCCCATATGCCACAGGGCAACTAAGCCCATGCACCACAACTACTGAACCTGCACTCTAGAGCCCACGAGCCACAACTACTGAAGCCCACACGCCTAGGGCCAGTGCTCCGCAACAAGAGAAGCCACAGCAATGAGATGCCTGTGCACCACAAGGAAGAGTAGCCCCCGCTCGCCGCAAGTAGAGAAAGCCTGCATGCAGCAATGAAGACCCAACACAGCCGAAAATAAATAAATAAATAAATTTATTTATTTATTGATAAAAAAGTATGATATAAGTAATTAAAGAGTATTTTTGATGGCACACCACCTGGGATCACCTCAGGTGACGTGACCCTTAAGTAGGTTTCATAATCAACTAGAACCTTCCTTTTAAAATGCCGATTTTAAAAAAAATTAATGAAAATATGTGCAATGTGTATCACAAATATTTGTAACTTTTCTCAATGGCTCAAGATTTAAAACTTTTTATGTATAAAATACTGTTTCATCATTATATTAGCTATAACCATGTTTTGCAACAATATTATCCACCGTTGGTGGGTGGAGGAGGCATGAAACGCCCCATTGGAAAGCGGTCTCTTAGGAGGGTTGCATATTTCTGGACAGTTCCTCAAACCAATCTGAACAAGACAGATAAAAATCTTTTCAGAGTGAAAAAAAGATCTGTGTAATTGCACATTCTCTTGCTTCCTGAAAAAAAGGAAACCGAGGCTCAGAGACACTGAGATACGTCTTCAGCCACACAGCCACCAAATGGAAAAGTTTTAATTCAAACAAGTCCTCTGACTCTCAGCCTAGGGCTCTGTCCAGCCCCCCGCACACTCTTCAATGACCTGTGCTTAGAGCAGAGCAGCACCATGTCACCTTGGATCTGAGGAGGTCCTTCGCCACCCAAGGATCCAGGCTCCCCCCTCTCCAATTTATGCGAAATAGAATTTGCCACCTCTTCCTTATCACTGTTACTGCTTAGCATCTGCTTATTTATTCAACACACAGTTATGTTGGTGGTGCTGATGGTGACCTCAACTAGTTACTCAACTTCTAAAAGCCTCAGTTTTTCATCTCTAAACGGGCGGTAATCATGGTATGGACCTTCTGGTCCTGCTTGGGGGACCATTTATTTAAATATACTTATATACATAAATTTTCTGTATATGGTATGTAATGATAAACATGATATACATATGAAAACACATAGATTACTTATAAATAAATATATAAGTGTATATATAAATTATATATATATGTAATGTGTTTATCATGTAGGCCCCTGGTAAAGACGGCATAAACATCACTCTTTGTTAATAAATAGTATCGAGCTTTGTGGCAATAATGTGCCTTTTGGCTGTCTGAGAGGCTAGTCGGTTAAGGGTTTTCACCTGGCATATCAGGGTGGACGAGCCATAAGCGTGAACCACTCACAAGACTCTGAGAGTTTGCATGATAGAATAAACACTGACATGAAGGAACAACAGTATTCCAGGCTGTCCTGGAAGACAAGCAGAGTTTGACTCTGGGCTTACCAATGGGATATTATTACCAAAAATAAAACAGTGTGCTGGTAAATTAACAGCAAAGTGAGAGATGCAACTGTGTGATAAATGTAAGAAATTCTTCATATAATGTAGCAAGATACATATTTGAAAAAGAAGACGAAATCATCAAAATATTCTTAGCAGCCAAAAATGAGAAAGTAGAAAAAGTAATTATTATATTTTTAATATTAGTCAAACTTTTCAAATACATACTTTAGGAACTTCTGTTTTAACAAATAATATTGGAAATGTGTTGATAATGAGCGAGGTTTAGAAAACAATAGTTATGAAATTTCACCATAGTGGCATTTTTCTCCTACACTAAACCATTGCATTGAAACAGAAGAGTATGTTGAGTATTTTCTAAGTACCTAAAACTAGAAAATCAAGCAGGGCAAAAGAAGGAAAACATAATCTCTGCTCTCTGAGTTCCAATATTCCTCCTATTGCATAGTATCTGTTTGGAGTTGAGTCATCAGATTTAGCAAATGAATCTGAGGACACTGAGGACAAACACTGAGGACACTCAGAATACTTTGGATTTTAGATAAACTAAAACTTTTTTAGTACAAATATGTTCCAAATATTGTATCGGACATTCTTATACTAAAAAAATTTACTCATTGCTTACCTGAAATTCATATTTAACAAGGCATCCTGTAATTTTATTCCAGCAGCCTTATTTTGTGGATGTTGTTTGGTTTAAAGTAATTCCAGCTGCTGTAGATGAAAGTTCCCATTTGGGCAGCTCTCCACTCAGGAGAAAGAACAAAAATCCCCTCTACATTGTAGCTCCATTTCCAAAACCCTGGCTTGCAAATGTGATCTGGAGTGTCTCCATCCTAGACACCTGGACAGGGAGCCTCACTCTTAGCTGAGCAGGCCAGGCTAGGACAGGACTTACATCCCTTATGCTCACAATTCATTTCCTAGAACTCAGATGCATGACCCCACTTACCTTGGAAATGCAGTCTATCCTGTGGCCCCAGAAAAGTGGAAGCAAGTGGAGTTATTGCCTCGCAGTCTCTACAGCAATGCTGAAAATGGTACAGAAAATGAGAACTGTATTAACAGAAGATCATTACACTGTTTACACACATTCAAGAAAACAAAAACCACGTCACTGTGAATTCTAACAATGAAAAAGTAATTTATATGAAAGTTTAAAAGTACATTTAGGAGTGAATTACTGTTTACAAAAATAAGTCAATTAAGACACAGATATGTGACCTACAAATTATCAATTGTGTGTATAAATGTACACAATGCACATGCTCTTATTCATTAATGTCCTTAAGGACTTCCGGTGGAAAATGATACCACTTTCCCGAGAACCCCCTTATAAAGTTGTTTGTATTACCAGTTGTATCTGAAAGTAACAAACTGCATATCTTTAGTTCACCAAATCATATTGAAATTTTTCAGATAACTGCAATGTTAGTATAAAACTTCAACCAAGTATGTGAAAATGCAAAATAAATGTATAGATAAAATATAGATTGAAATAAATGACCTAAGATAGGCAACTAAAAACCAGAAATGATAAAATAAAGAATAAAATTTATAGTTAGGATTCATCAATTTAGAGAACGTAAGTTAAAGAACACTTGCTGTAAGTGATGTTTTAAAAATTATGTGTGGAAAGAAAAAAATGTAGGAATAAAAAGCCAAGAAAGAGGACATAAAAACCAGAGGAGGGCTTCCCTGGTGGCGCAGTGGTTGAGAATCTGCCTGCCAATGCAGGGGACAGGGGTTCGAGCCCTGGTCTGGGAAGATCCCACATGCCACAGAGCAACTAGGCCCGTGAGCCACAACCACTGAGCCTGCACGTCTGGAGCCTGTGCTCCGCAACAAGAGAGGCCGCGATAGTGAGAAGCCCGCGCACCGCGATGAAGAGTGGCCCCCACTTGCCGCAACTAGAGAAAGCCCTCGCACAGAAAAGAAGGCCCAACACAGCCATAAATAAATAAATAAATAAATAAAAATTAAGAAAAAAAAAAAAACCCAGAGGAAGCTAAGATGAATCTTCAAAGTAAAGGTCAGCAAAAAAGTGGGAGGTGACACAAAGAGTTAAAAGAAGCGTCAAAGAAATAAATGAAAACTAGCGTTGAGGTTCCTCAAACATATAAGCAGGGAGAGAAATGGGAAAGATGACTTTAAAGAAGCTTTAACATTAAACTGCTGCTTTTTCATTACTTTTAAGTATGAGGAAGAAATTTAATTTTGATTCAAAAGAACATCTGAAATACAAAGCTAGATAAGCCTTGCGTAGAAATGGATGAGAGAAAGGGTATTTTTAACAATACAAGTAATTAGCTTCCTGTTGGCTATTTGATGTAACTTTAACATTAACAAGAGCTTTTGCAGTTAGTGCCATTATCTAATAACCTACTATTACCAATTTTCAGAGAAAACACATTATCTGCAGGAAAACTTTCTGAAAGTCACAAACAAGCATGAAGAGCCCAGAGACAAAAGATTTGTAAGATTTTTAAAGATAGCTAGAGGTAAAAGAGTGAGCAGCGGGAGATCACCAAAAAACTCATCTGCCTAATAAATGCTCCACAGAACAAAATCTATTCAAAGCTTAGCCCAGAAACCAGCCTCAGCATCGTGCTGCTACAGAGCACAGCTGAGACCTTGCTAGACCAAGCCACAGGTCTGCCCCAACACAGAATTATTCAGACACAGTCTGCCTGCAGGATGAGCAAAAAGCACTTTAATAATCAAATCCAGTGGTAACATAAATATTTCACCATGTCACTCTCAAGGTGCAAGCTGGTTTCTCTTCTAGAATAATTCAGGGAACAAAACATGATTCTGTATAATAGAAAATGTATTGGCCTAATACTGTATTTAAAAAAAAAAAAACTATAACTGCTCTCATTGAAAGATACAAGTTGTTCAAGACCCATTCCTCATTTGAAACTTAAAAGCACCCCTCCAGATAATGGCATACAATCCTGAATCATTTCTAGCTTTCAGAGTGTAAAGTCACCTTCAGATGTATACAATACAAGTCTCCGTATCTATCCATTTGGGATGACATTTTTTTTCCTCCTGGTGATTAATAATGTAATCTCAGGAGAGACAAGTGAGACAAAGCAAATACAAGACATTTTTAAGGATAATTCTATGCAATCTTCCGTTACGTCTACCCAGTTTAATATTAATAGCAAGATAGCACATCCCACAAAGTGAGGTAAGTAGAAAAACTCTTTTGTCCTCCCTCCTTTTCTTCTCTCTCTCTCTCTTTCCCTATCTCTCTCTTACACACACACACACACACACACACACACACACACACTCTCTCTCAAAACTCAACTGTCCTGTCCTAACTGTTATATTTAATTCAGAGCTTGTTCTAGGTTCACGGAACAAGATGGCTTCTCTTTGGCCCCCAGTTCCCTCCTTTTTTGTACCTTTCACTCCTATGGGTCTTGCCCCTTTGGTTGCCCAGTGTTCTCCAGTTGACCTACATTATCTTATTAATACTTTTTCTTTTGGAATTTTCCTGCCTTAATCAAACTTCATTGTTCTGAGCCTCACTGTAATTTGAATTGTATGTAATGATGAAAAGAAATCTGAAAAACATGTAATAAGCCAATGTTTCATAATTGATTAATGCTAACTACATGGGAACAACTTCATTCTAACTGGAGATTTCTGGAGCCACAAAACCCTAATCGAAAGGGTGGAATATATGTGACCAGATACGATTTTACTCTCTTTAACACAAGAGTTGATCAGTCTGGTCCAATTTCTTATATGGGACTAAATTTGAGGAGAGAATTGCTAGTCATTGCCTGACAGCTTACAAGTTCTGCTGGCACAATTTGGAAATATGTAAACGTGATACAGGAAATAAATTATGAGACAATTTTTTCACACTATAATTCTCAAGGTTTTGGAAACATAATTATTATTAGACAAGAACATGGACATTATTTGCCAAATTTCCTAATTTTGCAGCCAGTATGAGTTAAGATATACCAGCCATGTGTCAACCATTATCCAAAGTACTTTATCCATTATTTCATTTAATTTTTACTACATCTCTTTGAGATATGTACTATTGTCCTCATTTTGCAGGCGAGAAAACCCAGGCTTGCTTCATGAGTGCTGGAAGGTGCTGAGCTCCTTTTAAAACAAGACACTTAAGGCTACTGACTCCAAGGCAGGCTCTTTGCCCTTTGCTGCAGTGCACCTGACTGACGGGCAGGGGTCAGGGGTGTGCACCCTTGTCTCTGGTAGAAAGCTCTCTCTGGCTGTTTACCATCCAACCTCACATTAAGGAGGCCACTTATATCTTACTGTGTCTGAGCACCAGATTAGGTATGTGAAAATCTAGTCAGTTCCTCACATAAAATGATCCTCCACGGGGAAAAAAAACCCTATTTTCTAAAATTCTTACTCCCTTCTGAAGATGAGTGAGCATGGATCACACAGTGTCCTGGGGATTGTTTATATGAGCATCAGGGTTTATTTTGAGATCATAAACACAGAAGAATATTCAAATATTGAACAGAAAAATAAAAAGATTAGGTAATTTTAAAATATCATGACAAATTTAGTTTTCTTCTACTGTCAAAACAATTTCCTTAATGAACCATTCTAACAATTTAACCACCTGAGTTTATCTTGCTCAGGTGACAGAGATCTTATATGAAAAATATTACTATATTTAGGTACCTTTTCTTTTCTTCTGTGACTGTTATTAAAACCCCAGCTATATAATCCAGGGCTTAAAACTCTTACCTTCTTTTCAGATGGAATTTTTCTTCCTTATGTTAATTTCAAAAACAAACAAACAAACAGTAGAATCTATAGATTTTGAAAGCACATTTTTTGCAAATGGTACTCAATTCAAAATAATGTTTATCGCTGTTTTTAAAGATAAACATGTGCTAAGCGACATTTAGTGCTAACACTATGTAAACAGCAGCCGTCCTGCAATTACAAATCTACTTCCTTCATTACTGCTGATGCCTCAAGCCTGAAGGAACACCAGGGAAGACAGACAAAACAAAACAAAAACAATCCATTTCCCTCAACATTTCCTGCTGAATAATTACTTCCTGTGTTTATCTGATATCTGCTTCCTTAGGCCTATTTCTATATGTTTTGCCCTTATAAATGGCCAATGGGAACACTGAATGGAAAAAGATTTACACCAATTGTTGGCAAAACCTTTGATTGGTTTCATTTTAAAATGGAATTAGAATTAGAAAGACAATACTACCCTTTTACCTTTGGTTTATGATAAGTCATCTGAGATGGAGAATTGAAATAAGTTTTCAAGACAAGTCCACCTAAATATTTAATGTTTTTTTTTTTTGTCTTTGCAAGTAGTGGCACTGGTGTTTGATTGTTTTTTCTTGTTTGCATGCATATACATGTTCATGTTCTTACCCGTTTATTCCATAAAAGTCTTTGTTTTCCTTCCTTTTTTTGAATAAATTGAAAAAACATATCTGTGACAATGTCTTTTGGATTATGAAAATACTATTTTTAACATGTTGGTACACTTTCTGTGCTCTCTTTAATTCATTCAGAATGATTAATATAAGCAGAAAAACTAACTCTAAAACGTCTTGTCTTAAAAGTGCCCATTTCTCAGAGAGATAGCCCACTGGCCTCCTCTTTGAATTATTGCTTTGGGTTATAGATGTCACTGAATTGAAAGCATGCCTTCTCTTCAGCAAGAGGTTTCTAGAGGCACCTGATGGGCTCAAGTCAAAATGCAGGTCCCCCAATGTTCTGGAGCCACTGCTTTGCAAAGTAATGCATAATAATACATGTTATAATGACTAATTAAAGAAGTTAAACCTGACTTTTTAGTGCAGAACTTCTCAGAGTCTGTAACATAGTAATGCACATGCAAATTTCCAAGTACTGTTTGGTGAGAAGTAACAAGAGGCCATTTTCCCCACATGTTCTCATTCACATCTCTAGACTATTGTTCTTCCTAAGCTAAATTGGGAAATGTGTCACAAAATAATAGCTCTTCAAGGACAAACTGGGACACTCTGCAAAACCTCAGGAACCTCAGGCAGTGGCTGAATGACCCTGGCAGGAAAGGGAGAGGCAGGGAGGGGAGGGCTCTGGGCATCTTCCCACTAAGCTGAGCATTTCTTCAGCACTTGCAGGGTATGTGGTCCATTAGCAATAAAGATGTGCTTCTGAAGCTGGTGTCGCTTGTGCAATACGATAAGGAAGGCTATTGGTCATTTCTATTTGTATATTAAGGGAAAAAAACTTTTCTGGCAGTTGCATCACGTTTTACAGTGCAAATCAGAATTTACAAGCTAATTAGTGGTCAATAAAATTGAGGGTTGCTACTGGTAAAGAATTTTATTCTTTAGCCATAATATTAGGGGAGAAGACAAACCATGAATAATATTACAGTGCATTAATGGCAAAGCAATGTGATCAACAGGAATCACGGTTTCTAGGCACCCATGAGTCTACTCCTCAGCACTGTCATCACTTTTAAAACTTTTCCTAAAGTGTAATTGGGTATGGAGGAATAATCAATAAGTAGAAATTCTGGAAATCCTGGAATTCTTGTTGGGAAGGCAACACTAATTTCATTACTAATGAAGTTAGTCTTCTCAAGTTCAAATCACAGATAACAGCTTTCCTTTCTACTAAAGAAATGGGAATTATTATCAGTTTCAAAGCTGAATTTTATTGATAAACTTGTGGACTATTTCCTATTAAAGATCTCTTACTTTGAAGAGGATTAACTTCTTTGTAGATGTTGAATTAATTTAAATTCAAAATATTATTTTTCTTATAATTTTATTCAAATGTTTGTTCTTAAAATATGCTTTTAACTTAATCTCTTGGAATCAAAGTTAATAAAACAGAAGCCATAATATCTTTTTATGAACAGAAAAGATTTAGACATTAATATTTTTAATTCTTCAATAAACAGCAAATTCCTAGTTTTTACTGCATAGTAATCAACTGCTTAAATAAAGGTAGTTTTCTACTTTTAAAAAAGTATATGGAAAGTGATTATTTGATCATTTTAATTCAATTCCTTTATTTTAAAAATTGCCGATATTTATCAAATTTCCATTGATATTACAGCTAAGTGCTTTGCATGGTTTATTTAACTAACTTTGAAATTACCTTTGAGGGTAGATACGCATTTTATCCTCATGTAACAAATGAGGAAATTTATCATCTGAACTATGTTTACTAAGCTGGTAAAGAATGGAGCTATGACTAAGATTTGGGTGGTTTGACTACAGGGTCTGCGTCCTTAAACGCTGAGATCTATACATCCTATACACAGAATACCCTGCCCTGGCGTCATCACCATGGCTGGATAATTCAGGTGCTGTTGGAAAAGTATCAGGCCTTCAGAAATCTGTATCTCAGTCATGAAAGTAGCTTGTCTTGGGGTTAATACTGAACCAAAATACACAAATTAGCCTACATGAAATATCACACATCTTAAATGACAAAGATGTCTCTTAAATGACAAATAGTGTTAAATGTGAGCTATAGAGTCAGATGGCCCCCTTCCTTCCTTCCTCCTTCCTTTCTTTCCTTTCTTTCTTTCTTTCTCTCTCTTTCTTTCCTTTTTTCTTCTGTTTCTTCATTTTTTTTCTTTCTTTCAACATATATTCATTGAGCACTATGTTGCACCCAGTGCATGATACTGGGTTAGAACTGAAGCTAAAAACATCAAACAAAAGATTATAGGGACTTCCACTGGTGGTCCAGTGGTTAAGACTTTGCCTTCCAATGCTGGGGGTAAGAGTCTGATCCCTGGTCGGGGAGCTAAGATCCCACATGCCTCGAGGCCAAAAAACTAAAACATAAAACAGAAGCAATATTGTAACAAATTCAATAAAGACCTAAAAAATGGTCCACATCAAAAAATCTTAAAAAAAAAAAAAACATTATATTTAACCTCAAGGAAGGCATTGTCTGTTACAGGAGTACAGAACTATGAAAAATAAGAAAGTATTTATGTGCTATGATAGACTACTGTAGAACCTATATAGGAGGCACCCAAGAAGGAGGCATTCACTCAGTCCTACTGAGGGAGCAGACAGAGAGGACAGGAAAGGGTTCATCAGGAGGAAATATCCCAAATAAGGCTTGAAAGATGAAGAGGCATTCCTCTCTAAAAAAGAGAGAAAGAGCATTCTCGGCAGAGGAAAACGCATAAGCAGAGGTATGGGACCGTGTATCCTAACTGCAGAAGAGCAACTGGCTGGGTGGGGCGGCATAGAAAGGAAGAGAGAGCACAGAGAGAAGAGACCAGAGAGGTAGAGATGTCAAATTACAAGTGGTCTTGTTTTTATAAGGATAAGAAGTTTAGACTTTGTCCTTTTGGTACAGGGAAGTCGTTAAAAGATTTTAAATAAAGCAATAGGATGACCAGATTTTCTTTTTAGAACACAAACTATGGCAGGAATGAGTCAGGACTAGAGGGAGAGAGAGAACAGATACCAGATTCTTGCAATGGGTAGGGTTAGAGAGGATGAGGGGCTGTAAGCGGGGCAATGAGGACAGAGGGCCATGATGGAACTGTTTACGGATTGGATGTGGACAGCAGTGGAACAGGAAGCCAGTCATTATGTCATAACAACCATTATGCTTCTGCACCTGTCCTTCTGACCTAGTAAGATAAGTAATACTAGAGGGTGACTAGGTTCTTGGAAGAGAGGACTTGGAGTGTTCATGTAGGATGTGGTTAATAAACATTTACTATGTGTGCACTCATTTCTGCTGAAGATACAAAAGATAAGTAGACATGGTTCAGGTCTCGTATCATATTAAATATGTCCAATAAGGCTTTGGATGTATTTGTGGAAGCCACAGTACAGCAGATACACAGTATCAACTGCCATGGAAGTAGATAAGAGTACTCGTGAGAAACATGGCAAGTGAGAAGGGACGGGGACAAGAACAGAGCCTGTGGAACTACAACATTCATTGCCACGTAGGCAAACACGGCAGCGGGGCCGGAGGTCAGCAACCACGGGAGAGTGCAATCAAGAGCAACACAAAGGAGAAGGTTCCTATACCTACGAGGGTTCCCACAAGGTGAAAAGGAGCCGAGTCCAGTGGGGTCAGGATGTTAGTCTGCAAAGTCAGTGAGAGCAGCCTTAGGGAACATGTGGAGTGAGGCTTATCACACAGGACACATGAGAGACAAGGAAGTGCAGGACATGAGTGTAGACCATTCAGTTGAACTACTCTCTGACTCTCCTGGGACTTTACATGGAATATTCTGGAAGGGATGTAGTCACTTTTTTTTCTATTAAGAAACAAAATACAAATGAAAATCTCCATACAAATATCCGACCTAGCTAAACTTTGAGACTAATTTTATCTGAGGAAAAAATAAAATAAAATAAAACCTTTTGCCAATACTGTGTAGCGTAGCCCTAAAGTTATCTTATTTTATTATAAAACTATTTTAAAAATGATTCTTGGAGAAAGAGATGAACACGATGAAGAGAACACTACAAGCCACAAAAGGATGAATTTTTAAAAACAAATTTAGGCCCAACATAAATATTTACAAAACATTATTATGGACAAGATTTCTGATTCTTAAATATATAATGATGTGTCAAGTTATATTACTATATAAATATTCTTTCTTTTAGTGCTGTAAATACTCTCATTTGATCAATAAACTCATTAAGTAGTATGACGGCTATTCAGGGACACATGGAATAGTCGTCAAGACATTAGGATTTCCTTGTAATTTTAGTTTAAATAGACATCTGTGGGATTGTAGTGTATGCCACAGAAACACATTTACAAATGACCTGGGCCCCTGCCAGTCTGGAGCTAAGTGGATTATTAACTGCAGTGAATTCCCAGACAATTGTTCTTTCTTGTGAAATGCAATGAATAGCATCCTTATTTTATTCATTCATAGATATCAGCGTAATTTCTCCATCCATGCTGGTTTTTAAACCTACTGACAAGAAATGCAAGCAGAACTCCTTGATGGAACTGTTCAGTGGAATGGTTATCACATAACAATATTTTTCGGGGACACTGTAGCAAAGTGTAACATACTTTCAAGAAGGAGTCAAAAAAACCTGATTTGAGAACAACAAGGTCTTCCTTCCTTTTTGCTTTCTTCCTTCTGTGAAAATGCAGCCCAAAACTCTGAGTGAGAAGATGGCTGGAGAAAGTGTGGGAGTGCTGGGATCAGAGCCCCAAGGGGAGAGAGACCAAGCAGCCCAGAGACAGCTGGACCGGAGGTGAGGAGAGGAGGGCAGAGGGCAGGGAAGGAGCCCAGTGGAAGGCAGAGTCTACATGAGGCAGAGACCTGAGGTGGTGACCCACCGGGGTACAGCCACTGGCAGCCATTGGTTACAAATAGGCATCTGAGCAAACAGTAAAAATACCAAAGATATGGGAGACATGTTTCTCACCGTACGAGAAGGGAGTTACAAACATGGAAAAGGGAAACACTAAAATGGACACTTTAGTGTTGAACTGGAGTTACCAGTATCAGTGTGAACTCATGGTTTTCAATATATAACTATAGATATAAAAACATGCAAAAATATAAATACTGATACATTTTCCTGCTCAAGATTTTTCTTTCTGAGTATTATTCTCCATTAAAAAGAACCAGGCCTCCTTAGAGAAATGGATGATTCCAGGGCTGAGGCAAGGAAAGTACAAGCGTTGTCAGTTTTATAGCAATTAGATTAGAGCTTCCATTAATTCAGAAAGTGAGATTTGCTTTGGTCATGGGATGGCTCTGCCTACCTCACAAGATTGCTGTGTTACAAGGGATTATGTATAGAATATACTTTTTAAATTATTTAAACCCATATAATTATAAATGAAGGTTAGCGTCAATATCTGTACTACTCATAAAACATGCCCTGAATAGCTGTAGAATACCAGGAGGGTTAGACCAGTGGCCTAGCTCCCCAGTGTCTGTGTTCTGACAATGGCCCCAGGGGATATTAGGTAAGAATATGTGGCAGTCGCTTTCCATGCCATTAAACTCATAAGCCCAAGAATGTCCGTAACATACTTTGCTCATACCTATCCCCTCTCAAATAAATAAAGCAGGCCATATGCTATTTTGCAAATACATTAGTAATTTAAATCATGACTAAATTTATTTTCAGAGCAGTTTAATTTACAGTTTTAATGTGCTGTTTTGATGATTCATTCCTGTTCCTCCTCGATTTAAAAGTAAAAAAAGAACACATATGATTTCAAAGGCTTTAGGTATGTGACTGATCCACTCACTTTAGTTCAGCAACACAATAAGCCACAGAACTTTATTGTACGGATCATTGACATGGCCGAGGATACTGCCTCCCGTGGAGCTATTGTGACCCATCTTGTCGATGGTAGCTTCCTCATTTTAAAAGCAATGCCCTCTATGTGGTCGCTGATCCAGAATGTGTCTCAAAGAACAATAGAGAACCATGGATTGATTCTGACTTTTTTATTCCATTGTCATCATCAGAAACTTCTAAAAGTCAACTCATCCTATTAGAATCTCATAGCCTATAATAGATATGCATTTGAAGCAGGTCTGTTTCAACTCATATTATTCAGCTTTTCCTTAAATGCACATGACAAAACTAAATTGAGAATAGCTGTTATTTAACGTACAAATATTTAATGTGGATACTCAATTCTCAAGGTTAAAAAGTCAACAACCACAGCAAGAAAAACAAGCCAGTGTTTCTCAATTTATGTATTTAAATATAAAACCAGTTACCTTAGTTGGCGTACTAATAATTCTCACCTAGTTTATAGAATTTACATCAGTGGTTCACCAGAGCAGCAGCACCTGGAAACCTATTAAAGTTCAAATTCTTGGGCCCCATCCTAAGACCCACTGCATCAGAAACCCATAAAGCTACGTTTTAACAAGGCACCCGGTGACTCTGCTGGACTCCCACCCCCTCCACATGGAGACCGAGTTTAGATTGGTCTGGACCAGCAGTCTCTGCTAAAGTAGTTGTACCTTTAGTGAAAAGATATGATTGCAAGCATTCTACAATCATTCTGTTACCAATCTTTAGAAGCCAGTCATAAAATGCACTGATTAACTGATTATTCAAACTAAGAAAGAAAATCTTCTCTAGCTTTCTTCTTCCCAACAGCAGATGAGGCCTTTAGCTTCAACTCACCTCCTTCATTCCACAATGATTATCCAATATCATTCCGCCTGCTTCTACCTGGATATATATAGTTTGTTAGTTGGCTGCATTTGGACATTTAGTGGAAACATCATACTATGAGAACACTGTGTAAATTTATGTAATAGGATTTTTTTCCTCAGGGTATCTCCAGCCCCCATTGTATCCACTTTACTCATTTCCTGTAAGCTTCCAATTTTCCAGGCTCTCCAATTATGAGTTCTGTTAAGCTGTATTTTTTTCTCTATCACTATATGTTTTGGAATCTTTTCTTTGCACAAACTCAAACTGGTATTAAGTCATAGTCCCTCTGCATCCTAGAAAGAGATCAGCTCATTCAAATTACTATTAATGGCTGATGAGTTTCAATGCATTATCCCAAAGCAATAGCATCTACATTTTGTCACTTGCCATTACCTTAAATCAGTACAGTTATGAGAATCACAAGTATCGTAAAGACCCTGGAGTGAGATTAACCTCCTGTCATAATACATAAGTGATTTAACTCATCCATTACGTAAGTATATATTCCAGGTATTGTCCTAGCATAGACAATAGAATTTAGTAGTCATATAAAAGAAAGAAAATGGCACTCTCCTTGCGATCAGACAATGGTGGTAATAGACATGTTCCTAAACCTAAAATAATATTCCAATATATGGAAAGATTTATGTCAGCCAGACTAAGCAGAATCAGACAGTTAACTTTAAAAAGAGCCTTTAGAAGGGAATAGAAAAACAGTTCCTGAGTCATCCCATCTCTCAAACACCATCACAGTAATTGCCAAAATTACAGCCTGTGGTTACCTACAAGTTCTTTGAGATCTGGCTCACCTGCACTGTGGTTCCACTGATGGAAACACCACCTCAAATATGTTTCACAACCAGTGCTGAGCCGGGTTTCTACGGAGTCATGTCAATCCCAGAAAAAGTACATTTTTCAGCTAATGGGCAGAAATTAATTAACAAAAGGATAACACCTGGAAGGAAGTATAGCCTATGTCCTTTGGTGTCATTTAAAAAAAGATTTGGCATCAATTACTTCTATACATTTTAAATCAAACTGTGTAAATTTGATGATGGAAATTGTCTAGTAATTATCAAAAATATCAGAGATAAACCAATATACAATAAGAAAATTTCAAAAAATATTGTCATATTTTGCCATAGATACAGTCCATACTTTGTAATTTAACTATCTCAATATAATATTGACTTAATATTTCAGTGACATTTTGTTATTTTTTAACAATATAGAAAGACAAGATGCTTCCGTCAATAACACTGTAACAGGAGCATTTCAGAGAAAAACAACTACCAATTCATGGTCAAACTTAAATAAGGACATAAAATTTCAATCAGACTATTATTTAATGAAAAGAGAGGCAAGACAGTCAAGCTGTGAATCGTGTGGGTGTAGGTGAAACAGCTCTTATATGCGATCAGAGGTGTAAAGAACTCCTTTGTCCTTATAATGTTCTCATTATTGACCGCAAATATTACAAAGTCAGGTTACTTCAAAACTGTATGAAATCAGTCGGCCACTATTCAGCTTATCTTTCTAAAGCCAAAATACTACTGAGGCCCTTCAGCTTCAGGACTACTCATTTCCATAATGACAATGATGAAAAAGGTAAACTGAGTATCTCAGGAGACAAATGTTTTTCGTGAATCCCTATTATCTCCTCTTATTATAATGTTTAGACATCTTAAATAATCTGGGTAATTGTTTAGTTATTTCATTTTTTTTATATATAAATGTATTTACTTTATTTATTTTTCGCTGCACTCGGTCTTTGTTGCTGTACGCGAGCTTTCTCTAGTTGCGGCAAGCGGGGGCTACTCTTTGTTGTGGTGCACAGGCTTCTCATTGCTGTGGCTTCTCTTGTTGAGGAGCATGCGCTCTAGGCATGCGGGCTTCAGTAGTTGTGGCACACGGGCTCAGTAGTTGCGGCTCGCAGGCTCTAGAGCACAGGTTCAGTAGTTGTGGCTCACGGGCTTAGCTGCTCCGCGGCATGTGGGATCTTCCCGGACCAGGGCTCGAACCCATGTCCCCTGCACTGGCAGGTGGATCCTTAACCACTGCACCACCAGAGAAGTCCCTATTTCATTTTATATCAGTAAAGATGGACTCTAATGATTGAAATCTTATGTCTTATAGGCCAAAAAAATGAATGCTTAAATGCAGTATATATTGTAAAAAAATCTTATTTGATTAAAAATTTTATTGGAATATTCAGGTATACTAACATGGGGAGATACCTTGAAGATGTTAAGTGAAGGTGGAGGACAATGAGGGCTTACCAAATAACCAGGTGATGGACTCCATGTTTCAGCCTATTTCTAGCCAATGGACTGTCAGTGAAGGTGATGTGTTTCATCTATGAGTAGGATAGGTAAGAGCTGGTATGCCTCTTAGGTATTTCTTACTCCCTAGTGCAGTGGCCTTTGAGGTCATGTGTTCCAGATGGCCTCACTGAAATACAGAAGAACCTCAGCGAAACCACATCAAACTGACATGACTGAGAAATAAATATATGGTGCTAAGGCACTGAGATTTCAGGGTGTGTGTCTTATAAAAGCTGGTACAAGTTATCCTTATAAATATTAAAATGAATGAGTCAAGTCTGAGGAGAGTATCTGGTATATGTCTCTATCTTGTACAGTATAAAGCCTAGAAATGGTCTTAAAGCATAAATTTAAACCTCTGAGCAGTGCTGAACACTAGCCTGTGGAAGCTGGGGGTCAGGAGTGAAGGTCAATGAAAGGCAGATGAGGAAGAGGATGACAGACTTCTGTTCTTAACTTTATACAAATCAATGCATCTTATTTCGTTTTACAATGAACACAAGTTATTTTTATATACTTAATCTATTTTTAACAGTTTCTTACCACCATTATCATAATAATAAAAAATGCACATATCATGTGACTAAATTGTACACCTCAGATGCGAGGAATTGGGAACTTTCTGTATAAAAAGTCTAAGCAGAATTAAATAATTTGATTAAAGACAACTATGTGATGTCTACATATAACAGAGTAAATCTAATCAAGAAGCAGAATGCTGAGACTTTTGAAAAAATATTCTGGAAATCAGAGTACTGTAAGGTCTAGAAATTCAAAGAGAAGGTGTATTTCCTGAGCCCCAACAGAGACAAAGTTTTCCAAAAATGTAACCTAGGCTAAAAGCAGTGAATGACTCTTGACTAAATGGCTCAGCATATAAATGATGAAGATGACAATCTGTTTTAGATTTTATATTCCTGAAACTCAGATTTTGAAAATTCCTAAAAACACGTGAAGCCAAGAAGAAAATGCACACATACTTGTATCAGAGAAAAAAGTGAAATGGACCTGTCCTATCTTCACACTTGACAAATGCCCAAAACCCAGAGGGAATGGGCCCAGCTGCTTATCCTAGTGTTTTGGCTCACAGGGCTTTCCTGAAGAGAAGCATGGAATTTATAAAAGTGTTAATTCAAATCCCTAACACTTTTACTTCTCCTTCCTCCACATTTTATGTATTGCCACAATTTACATCTATATATTGTGTATTTATTAACATATTTTTATAGTTGTTTTTAATATTTTTGTCTTTTAACTTTTATACTAGAATTAAAAGTGATTTACTCACAGTTACAGTATTACAGTATTTTGTGTTTGTCTATATACTTACCTTTACTAACAAGTTTCATACTTTCTTATGCTATCATGTTGGGTTTTTTTTAGCATCCCTTTGTTTCCTTTAGTATTTCTTGTAAGGCAATCTAGTAGTAATAAACTCTTTCAGCTTTTCTTTATCTAAGAGTCTATATCTCTCCTTCATTTTTAAAGGATAGCTTTGCTAGGTATAGTATTTTCAGTTAGTAAATCTTTTCTTTCCCAACTTTGAATATATCATCCCACTCCCCTCTGGGCTGCAAGGTTTCTGCTGAAAATTCACTGAATTTATCATGGGAGTTCCCTTGTACGTGACAAGTTGCTTCACATGTAAAGTTGCTTTACTTTGGCTGTTTTCAAAATTCTCTCTTTGTCTGTGACCTTTGGTAATTTGATTATAATGTGTCTTGGTGTGTGTATTTGTTTGGATTCATCTTTTTTTGGTATGCCTTGGGCATCCTGGATCTGGACGTACATTTTCTTCTCCAGATTTGGGAAGTTTTTAGCCATTATTTGAGTAAACTGTCTGGTTCTTTCTCTCTACCTTCTCTTGCTGGGACTCCCATAATGCACATATTGTTTTTCTTTATAATGAGCATTAATTTCTGAAGTTTTCTCTACTCTTTTTTATTCTTTTTTCTTTTTGCTCCCCTCACTGAACTACTTCCAATGACTAATATTTGAATAAATTGCTCCTTTCTTTTACTTGACCTAGTCTGATTTTAAACCCTTCTAGTGAATTTTTCATTTTGGTTACTGTGTTCTTCAGCTTCTTGAATTCTCTTTAGTACTTTTAAAATTTTTTCTGTCTCTGTTGAAGTTCTCAGTTTGTTCATGCATTATTTTCTTGACCTTGGTAGGCATCTCTATGACAGTTATTTTAATTCTCTCTTATTAGTATCAACTGATTTATTAATATCAGTTTCTGGAGATTTATCTTGTTCTTCTGTTTGGAACGTATTTATCCATTTCTTCACTTTCCTTGACTCTCTATGTTGGTTTCTGTGCATTAGACAAAGCAGTCACCTCTCCTGGTCTTCACAGACTGCCCTCTCTTTACCTGTCCTGGGAGAAGCTGGAAGTGAGGGTTCTCTTCCTGATTGTACGGTACTGTGTCAGCAGTAGGAATTCTGGCAAGAAAGTGTCTTTTTTCTCCCTACTGGCTTCAGTGAGTCTGTTTTCATGTTTGCCTCAGCTACTAAAGCCTTTCAATTAGTTTTTGGATTTATCATAAAGGGAATTTGTCCATGAGTTGTTGCTGAATCAGTGTGTTCATTGGACAAAAGAAGATTCAGGGCTTCCTAATCTACTGTTTTGCCCATGTCACTCCTAATTTTCTATAACTTGTTTCATCCAAACATCTGAAATACCACAAAATGAAAATATATAATTTATTTATTACTATTTTCTGACTATTTATCATTGCCTTGATTAAAAAATAATAAAATATTAGCAAAATATTTTAATATTAAATAATTAGAGAAAGCATGATATAAATGTTACACAATTCTATTTTAATTTGTGCATATTAACTTACACATGCACTCATTTTAATGTTACAGTCATAGTACACTCATTTCATGTACTGTACTATTTTAACTTATCAGTCTATCATATACTTTAAAAGATTTGTACACATCCCTCATAATTTTCATTTACAATCACTGAATGCCATTCTATCAAACATTTCAATTATCTTGAGTGGGCTATTTGACCTTGACCATTCCATGATGTATGAAAAATACAGATCCTCTTCAAGGTATGATCTAATTCTAATTTTCATTTCTAATTGCATGACTGATGTAAACATTTTAAAGTGAGAAAATTATTTTTCCAACTAATTCAAGCTTGTTTTTCTTTTTTCTTTTTTTTTCATCTTCTATTATGGAAACCACAGAAAAAGACTCTGATTTGGGCTATTATTCTCTTAATGAAGAGAGGTGATCTTAGTTATGCAGGAAGTCAGAAATTATACAGTAAGTGTATGCTACAGAAAACACCACAAAGCGATAGAAAACAATAGGCCTGATGCTGCTTCACCTTTAATGCTTATCTTCCACTTATAAAATCTAAACACTGTAGATTTTTTTCCCCCTGTGGTTATCAGTGCCTGTTTCTTAAACATAAGAAAGTGAGATGTGGCTCTTGCGGTGCTGATACCTGATAGAAGCAATCATGGTGGAAGGTACTTAAACATTTAATTTTTCAGGAAGTTTTACCTGTTTTACTTCTCTCCTACTATTACAAAAGTGTTCTTGTTGTAGGGATACACTTCATGTCTGGTTATAGAAAGAAATAAAATCTAGAAACATAACACCTTCAAGGGGAATAAGCTCACATTTTAAACACAGAATTTGGTTTTATATTAACCATATATTATGTTATCTCGCTGTATTCATGAAAGCCTAGGAAAGGCCAAAAACAATATGCACTCCTGATGTTCCCAGACATAGCTCAGTATGTTCCTCTCACCCTCTTCCACCTCAGACATTTGTACTTTACTGCTACAGTGCACAAGAGCCAAAACAGTGTACTTTTACCAGAAGGCATCATGGTTTCTCCCTCTGTGTCCCAAATTATAATACAGACTATAAAATGGAAATCTGAGGGTTCTCATTAATCAAAACTGATTGTCACTTATCTTCCACATCCTCTTACAATGGTGAATCACTTCACCTGCTGTCACAGTCTTACTCTGTCCACCTAATTCCTGGCCTGGGAAACAGACCAGCTCCAGCTGAGCAGGTGGTGTAGCTGGAGCCCTGCAGAGATGCTGAATGCCACAGAGATTTCAACGTAACTCTGCTTTCACATGGTAATTCATTTTGGCTACACAGCTAGATAATTTGTTCTCAGGCCCAATAAACCAAAGAAAAATAACTCAGAGCAAAATAAAAATGATAGAAACAGAAACCAGATGCTCAAACCTTGAAGCATACTTATTTCTTATTTCCTCTAAGGGCACATTTTGTCAATGTAATCTTTAATATAAAAAATAAAGCAACATATTCTAGTACCTAATTGTATCAGTGCTTTCTTATTCTCCCTTTTATTCTTAAGAAGCAAATTGATTTGACAATCAATGTAAAAATTTCCTATAGTATGTGCTTAGAAAGCTGAAAAAGTATCTGTGTTTCATTAGCCTCTGAAAACTTAGATGTCTGTTTAATTTGTCCATATCTGTAACTTTCTGAAGAGAAACAAGTCAGCCTTGACTTAACATCTGTCTAAAACATTAGCTACTTTATAAATTACGTGTTATTCAAAAGAGCATATTGGATTATATTTCTCAAAAAAAAAAAGACGCATTACTCTTCTTGAAAATTAATGTGTGGTATTGGTTAAATGGACTGAACAGCAGCACATTCACAGATGTGTTTGCTAGTGATCAGGGAAAAGATGAGGGCAACAGAAAAATTCCCAGAGTATGCAGGAAGGAAACGTTTATCAGCAAATTTTACGCGGCCCCTAGGCTTCTGCCCATCTTCATCTCATGGCACATACACAATGAACAGAGTCAGGTTCTGAACAAATCTTCTTAAATCAAATCTGCACTTTGTTATATTTTTCTAAATTATTATCACGGCAGCCTGGTTCTGCACTGGGAGCAAAGGAGTGAGTATAAGATCTACCTTATACTCTGATAAACCACAAGGTAGAGCCTTGCCCTGGTAAGCTCAGACATGGCGGACCAACCTGGAAATTGAAATCCCTGATGGAAGGCAAACAGGAGAAAGTTCCCAGCTTTTACCTTGGGGAATCCTAAATGTAGGTGGGCGAGGAATACGATTCAGACCTGACTGTCTAGAAAATACGATGGCTACTTCACTAGTATTTAGATAAACGTGCCTCCAATTCTGCTTTGCTTTTCCAAGGCTGATATGTTTCTTTAATTCTATCTATTAATGTCCATTTACAGAATGTAAGGATTCTATTACCTTCTCTCACAACAGCTTTTTCCATAACACTTGTTTCTCTCAAAGTAGTAGCAGTAGTAATTAATATTTTGTATTTTTGTAACTCCTGTAGTTTTCAAATGGAACAAAATGTATTCTTTCATTTGTAGAACATACGGTTAATCATATCCTAATGGAATTTCAATATAAGATACTTTAATCATTACACTACAAGATAAATAGTATAAACTTTCTGAGTACATTTGCCAAAGTATTATTATGTTAATGTAGTTCATAAAAGGAATAAAATAAAAACACAAGACTTTTGAAATATATGATCTTGATTTCTATATATATTTATAGAAATATATCATCTTTAACATAAAACAAAAGGGTTATGAGACAGCCTCAAAGTCAATCTCTTTCAATTAAACTTGTATGACCTTGATAAGGCACTTAACCTCTAAATGGTAACCTCACCCACTTTATACATACTGGGGGTAAGAGTGTGTGTTTCACAGGACTGTAGTGAGAATTAAATGAGATAATGAACCCAGAAACAACTGCACATAGTAAATCCCTAGCAAAGGCATTGAAATTCCTAATTTACAAAAAAACATGATATAACCAAGAGAATGTATATATTAAGAAAAAATAAAGTGAATTAAAGAAAGGACAAATGATTCATAAATTTCACCATTCTGAATCAATGCTCTATCCTTCCACATATCAAATGATTCTGTTTAATTTACTCTATCCTTGAATCCAACTCCCTCTTTTTTTAAATCTGAAGTTCATTACAAAATCACTTTTAAATCATTATTTTTTTTCCTGAGTAAGCAACTCTATGACTCTTCTCCCTAAGAGGCTGACATTTCACTTGTTTACATAGGAAGGTTGTCAAGACCATTACAGTGTTTATAAAAGGCTGAGTTTCCTTTTGGTTGATATATTGACAACATAATGCATGCAATGGTTTTGTAGATTTTTTTTTCTACCCACAAATTTTCCTCTTCCAAATCTAATATGGATTTGGATCTTGTTTATCTTTCAGTGTTTTTCTATGGAAAAAAAAAAAAAAGACCAGACCACTATACTTTACAAGATGGATGTTTATGAAAAACAGCACTGTCAGGGAGAGATTGAAAACCTCTCTCTTTTTATTTCCCATTTAATATGACCTATCTTTCTGCAATATTGTGGGGAGAACAGAGGATAAAGGCAAAGGGAATGTTTTAAAAAGTCTACACCAGCTTTTAGTATTCAGGTTGAACTATATCTTATTTTGGAAGACTTACATAAAAGAAGACCTCTCCCTTGTCCTCAGTAACTCATTCCACTGCCTAATAGCACACCCTATGTAAAATCTCTTCCTTAAAATTTGGTTTGATTTCTCTAAGTCTATAAGATTTTTCTTGTTATTATGTGATGCAGACACAAGTAAGTATAATACAATGTGGTAAGTGTCGTGATGGAGATATAACCAGTGAAAACTATATCACAAAACGGAGATAAAATATAGTTATCTTGTACTTTATTCCAATTAAATTAATACTGGTTTGAATCCACATCGCAAAATTGATGCAAACCTACTATCTCTATATAGGATTCCTGCAAACTTCTAAAAGCATCAAAAGCCAGAGATTTGCACAGTCCTAATATTGGGGTTCAGCTCCACTTCACAGTCACAGACAGAGAGACACAGATCGGTGCATCTGCAGCTGCAATTTATTTTTCAGTAAAATGACACTGCCTTTGACAACGGGCCCTACCCGTTTGACTGGATTCATTTCATCCATTCATTTAACAAACGTTATTGACTCATGTTATGTTCGAAGTCCTGTTTTAGATGCTGGAAACATAACAGCTAGGAAAACAAAAGTGTTTTAATTTTATAAACCTCACATTCCAGTGAGAATAATAATTACTTAATGCTTCTTTTGGGTCAGACACTATATATATATGCTGATTTACTCTTTTCAATGGAGAAAGCATTAATATTATTCCAATGTTATGAATGAGCAGAGTGAAACACAAATAGCTTAAACAATTTGCCCAACTTTCCATAGCTAGTAAGAGGTTGATTTAAATTCACACAGTCTAGTTCTAGAGCCAATGAGTATAACCTGTATTATCATGTTATTCTGCTGCTAGTATCGGTCCAGTGCAAAATTTTCCTTTGAGCTCAGTTATCAAGGGAGGACGGTCTGTCATCCTGGATCTTCAAGGGAGAAACAAGCCTCTTCCCTCTAAAGGCCAAAGAGAGACCAGGAACTAGCAGATGGCCAGTGTTGTGTGTCTTACTACTCACTTCTCCTAACAGCACCAACCCCACCAGGGCTGTTGGGTCTAGATCTGGGGGGGCATCCATTCCTTGTGGCTCCTTTCCTCCTAGATGATCCAGACAAGTTTTCCCTTCCAACCCCTTAAACAAAAGAGACTTTGGAAAACAGAACTCCCACGCACACCACTTAATGTCACCATCCTGGTTGTCCCTAAGAGGTCCCCAACCTACACAACATAACCAGGACAACTGCTCTCATTTTCCAAACAGTAAACTGGCTTCAGTGCTTCAAGGATACTTTAATTTCTTATGGATTATGCAATGACTTTCTTTATATAAAGAAAAACAAATAAAAAGAGAAATGGAACATTTTTGTAAAGTGTTGTGCAGTGTAAAAAACAAGCATCAAGTTGGTTACAACCTCAGGATAAAATTCATTTGGAAAGAAATGTTTGACCTTGGGCTTGAAGGATAAGTAAGAGTTTTCAATTTGGGGAAGTAGGGAGAGAAAGGCAGATGGAGGAAAGAGCATGAGTCAATCATGGTTGGCCAGTTGTATGGGAAGATTCTCCTACACTCTCAGATCTTGGAGGCAAGGATTGTACCTTCCCTGTTGACCTAGACCAATACCAGGCACAAAGACATGCGGTAAATATTCCATGTTAAGGATGAATAAATGGACATTGTTAAAGAATACAGAGAGACACAGAAAGACTGTGGGTAGAAAGAGTTTTAAAAATGAAGTACTGAACAGGATATGAAGCACATTATAGCAAGAATTTGTGTCTTCAAGGCCAGTAGTTCTCAAAGTGTTATTTGTGGCACTCTGGGGCTCTTTGAGACCTTTTCTGGGGATTCATGAGGTCAAAACTCTTTTTATAATAATGCTAAGATAGTATATTCACTTTTTTTCTCTCATTCTCTCACAAGAGCACAATGAAATTTTCCATAGTCTACATGACATACAGTGACATCATTATTTTAATGGGAAAGTGGTGTGTATTTATATTCTTGTCTTTAAAATGTCAAGTTTTAATATCTAGCATAGTAAATGGAGATAGACCCACATAAACCAAAGTTTCTTTGAGCTCCTCAATAGTTTATAGTAGTGTAGAAGTCTCCTGAGACCAAAAAGTTTGAGAATCATTGTTCTAGGTAAACCATTACATTTTTGAAGTGAGGTGATGATATAATTATATCAATGCTATTTTTCTATGCAGTTCAGTAGAGGTAAGACAACTAAGTCTGATGGGTCTAAAAATCCATTATCTATTTATTCTTATGTCTCAATGATGCAGTTACATTTTAATTGTTTTTAACGAGAATTCTACATGGCCACCTTAGATGCAGCTTTGAAATGTCACCCATGACCATAAACTCAAGTCAAGTAAACGTTTAGCCACTATCTATTGATTAAGTTTGGTCTACTCTGCCCTGTCAAGAATAAAATTTCCCTTTACGAAGGTGACTCTGGGTAAAGAAGGTGATTGTCTTTACTTATAAGTTCTACTTCAAAGTACATATATTTTGTGGTAACATAGGAAGCCATTAATATTTTTAGCTTGAAACCTCCTGCCCACACTATGGCATTTATGGGTCTTGTTATCTCGTCTGAGCAAATTTAAAGTATTTTGTAACAGTTATTCCAAAGTGCTTTATGCCCTCTGGTGACCATTTGAAACTCTGTCCTTTCTTTTGACAGATTCCTTACCTCAAAAATTTTATATTTGCTAAACTTTGAATAGGCAAAATCTAATTTTGAGTGTTATGATATTTGGGCTGGAGTTTGGGAACTTCTTAACCTGATAACAACAGGGTGCTTGCTATGTAATATTCATTTTCTGAACTCATTTTCACCTCACTTGGATACTTTTAATTTTCCATTTTCTCTTAATATATAAGTCAAAGGTATCAAACGAGTCAGTGTCAAAAATAGGGCGTAGAAGATGTCCTGTTGTGCAGATTTTTTAATGGTTAGAGAGTGTATTATCAAATACCTACTTTCATTTATAATAACCCTCCAAAAAGAAAAAAAGGATCATGAACATTATAATAATTATACTGCCATGATCCATTATTGCTTATTAGAGGCATAGATTGAGGTTTATGCTTCTCTGTTTCTCTAGGCTCATTAGAGATAGAACTGATTGTCAAACACTCAAATTAACGTTTGCTGTAATCTGCTTCCACTATGAGAGCTTCCAAGTAGTTTACCAACTTTACCAAAGAATTCACAAATAATTTACCTAAAAGCATACTCTTTACAATTTCCCTTCAAAACAAAAATAACTATTGGGTCTTTCTGTCATATCCATGTCACTATCCATGTACATGGAATGACTAAATACAATGGAAAAAAGACCTATAATTCAAGATTTTTTCCGATGAGATTAAATTCACACTCAATTCACTATTGACAGAAGCATGAAGTTTCTTGACACTATTGATTTTTAATTAATTGATTGTTTACTGCATACCCTTTGAGTTTAGTGAAGATTGCAAGTAGTTTTCTAATAACTCAGGGGTAGATAAAATTTAAGCTCCAAATTATAAGAGTTGTCTCTCATTCTTTTCCCCATTTTCTCTCATTACTCTTGAAGTAAAAAGATGAGGCATTGAGTTGAACTGAGGTCATTTAGTTTTTAACATCTGAGAGTCCTCACATATTTTATGTTACAAATTTAAATGGAATTATCATATACAGCAGATACCGGAAAATAAAAAAGAAGTACCTAGGATTATTCCTGAGAATGAAGTCATGCTGATTAATTTTTCCTCATAAATTGGTAATTAGAAAATCTTTTTGTGCAGTTTTTTATCAAGACAAAGTTTCATTATACACAACTGTGTGTCAGGATACTTTGATGGGGCTTCGTTTCATTTCCTACTGTACCTCAATACCACCTGTGTGGGAAACCTGTTATCTCTTTTCTATATACAATAGGATTAGGAAGGTGGAGGTACAGTTGCAGAGTGCATCACTTCAGCACTAGTTTGATTACCTTGTTGAAGTATCTATCATGCCTTTAAATGAATGATAGATGTTACTGATCAAACAATAGAGACTCAGTGGGACCCTTTACAGTATACCTTTAGTTTCTTACCTCTATTCTTTAACAAGATCTTAGTACTGGAAGCACTGTGTGTGGGATGTGCTTGTGTCTGTGTGTGCATGTGTGTGTGTGTGTGAGAGAGACGGAGGCAGACAGACAGAGAGCAAAAAGAGAAAGAGTGAGAATATGAATTGGGAGAACGAGAGAGTCTTGGTGAAAGATATAAAAAACATTGCCATTGATTAGAAAAAGTATGCTTTATACCTGTCTTTCATATATGCCGTATAATTTGGGGGTTTCCAAAAAAAAAACCCTGTGAAGAGATGAAGTGAGACATTATTATTCCTATTATCCAAATGAGAAACTAAGGAAGAGCAAATTGACTTTCATCACCCAATAAATCAGTGGCAAAGCATGGGCTAAAACCAAATTATCCTTTAAATTTACTTTTCTTTGCAATAGGCATAGGAGGATGTAAGCATGATTTCACTTTTTTGGGAAGACATTAAGTAATAAATGTTAGGAGATTTATCCAATGCTATGAAAACTTCCAGAAATAAGACTAGAACTTCAGATCTTCTGAATCTACACTCCATGATCAAACAATGCAACAGTTATTTTCTTTTTTTTTTAATAATAGATTTTTTTTAGAGAAGTTTCAGGATCACAGCAAAATTAAGCAGAAAGTACAGAGAGAGTTCCTACAGCTACCTGCCCTGCATAAACACAGCCCCTCCACTATCAACGTCCCGGGTCACTGTGGTACATTTGTTACAACTGATGAACCAATAGTGACACCTCATTACCAAGGTCCTTAGTTTCCAATAGGGTTCACATATGTTGTTTTACATTCTTCTTGGTTTTGACAAATGTACAATGGGCATGTATTGACCATTACAATATCATACAGAATAATTTCACCGCCTTAAAAGTCCCTGTGCTCCATTAATTCAGATTTTTTTTTACCTTCATTAACTCCTTTTCTATTGGTCTTTCTTTCTTCACGTAGATCTAAGTTTCTGATCTATATCATTTTCCTTATTTCTGAGGAATTTCTTTTAACTTTTCCTCCAAAGTAGAATGTGAAACAATTTCTGTTACTTAAATATGGACATGATAATTAATATTTATCTTATTTAAATATGGATGTACTATTTAAAAAATCAAAACAGTTATCATTATATTTTATTAAATCCTGTTAAAAAGCAGTAAATTCGACGGAATTCATTTTCAATAGTAGTGTGTATGTGCTTTTGGGGGTGGTGGAGCTGCATTGTAAAATTTCTTTGAAAAAACCAATTCATATGACCAGCAATTGACCACAAGCTTGCCATGTGGACATTGAGATTTTATTGAGGAAGAAATCAGAATACTAAGCAAGTTGTACTAACATCTTAAGAATGCATTTATCTTAAAATCGTAATTAGTATTATTCCTGTCTCTTCTGGCATACATTTCAGTTTTCTTCCTCCCTTCCTTCCTTCCTTCCTTCCTCCATTCTTTCCTTCCTTCCTTCCATTCTTTCTTTCCTTGTTTTTAACTGATCTGAAGTTCTTGGTGAACCATCATTATTCAAGCTAGCAGAGGGGAAAATAAAACCACGAATTTTTAGTTCAAATTATAACTGTTATCTTACTTGGGGCACTTCCCTGGTGGTCCAGAGGTTAAGAATCCACACTTCCACTGCAGGGGGCCTGGGTTTGATCCCTGGTCAGGATCTAAGATCTCCCACAAGCTGTGCAGTGTGGCCAAAAAAAAAAAAGTTATCTTATTTTAAAACTTAACCATGTTTTTAGATCAGTTCTTGATTTGATTTTTCAGATTTTCACCTACTCTCTTTCTTCCTCTTCAATATGATATCACCATGTAAAGATATCATGGCCTTCATCTGAGGGTCAACTGGTGTAATTCTTTTTCCCGGATATATGTTGGGTGTTGACAGGGGACATGGCGTTGGTGGGCTGTTATCACAGATTGCCCTGCAGGTGCCCAGTAGTAAAGCTTGTGACTTCCTTCTCAAGTCTGCAGGGCCAAGTGGTCTCCAGGCTCTACCGTCCTTTCCATCTTGACTCTGCTGCTGAGGCAGAACTTGTAGAGACTCTTCTGTGACTTACACCTGACCCTCTGCCCAGGCAGTGGCTTAGCAGAGCCAAATCACACTCTCCCTCTGCCTATATATTTTACACATTCTATCACTGATTTTACTTTAATGTCATTGATCCCTGGGGTATATGTGGGGCAGGAGGACAGCTTTCAGGCAATCTTTTCCTAGAATACTAAATAAGAAGGAAAGCAGAATTACCTCTGTCCCTGGTATTACCCTCAGCCTATCTAACCCATCTCCCCTTTCTGGGACTTTGGAAATATTATCAAGATGTATGTTTTGGGGTTTGCCTCTCTTATTTTTATCCCATATATTTTCCTTCTAACTTGATCTTCTCTAATGAATAGCTATATTTTTTGGAAAGTATGGTATTGAGAATGACTGATTCTCATTCCACCAGCACTATTATCACACTGGGATGGGTTACTGGTCCGGAAGGATATCAAACAAAATAGTTTTGAAGCTATGCCACAATTCTGATTCAAGTTCCATCATCTTTGTGGCAATACAAACAAAAACACTATATTTTATAAATTTGACCATTAGTTATGTGTTGTGTGTGTATAAGCGGGGATGTAGTGGTGATTTCTCTTCTTTTTCAAAGATAAATGATGGAATTACAACTATTACATTTTTTGATTTTTTTTTTTTTTTTTTTTTTTAGTAAGGACGCACACTAAAACGAGGATTTATTCTATCAGTGAAGCAACGGGTTAAGCTCTATAAAGTTATAAATTTTTCCCATATAACTTTAGCCCTGGAAAACTAAATCACAATGCTGACTAGACACTAATGCTTAGAACTACCCTTTCTTCTCCCTCTTTGGTAATTGTGCTTTGTATCTGCTATGTTGTTCCCACACAGCTTGAATATCCACTTTGTAAGGTCAGTTAGAATGTAACCAATGTGACCAAGGGAGCATAGCTGTGGTAGGAATGGTTCCTAGTGGTGTAGGTTTTGTTTGTTGGCATGTGTTTTCTAGGCCCAGACCATAAGCTCTGATTATTTTATTTATCAATGGAAACTCTGTGCCAAAATTTGTCATATTTAGTCTAATGAGTCATTTTTTAACCTAGATGGTTTAGTTATTTGAGAACACTCCCACTCACATATCTTAAATTAAATGAATGAAAGCCATTCATTTAGTTATCACTTCTTTTAATGAATTCTTGCCATGGGAGAAAGAGGGAAGTAAACACATGTTAGGCAACAGTATGGCAAAGCAGAAAATGAGACATTCACAGATGAATTTGTGAGGAGGAGGGAGAAGGGAAAAATGATAAGAACACAGAAAATTCTTTTCTGTAGACTGAAAGGGGCTTGAGAGTAAGAAAATGGTTGTGGAAGCCAAGGTTTCAAGTTTAGTACTTGAATTGTACTTTCAAAACAACTAGAATTTAAGACTTTAAACTGTCTTACTACAAATATAATTTCAAATAAGTATCTCGAGCAGATATAACATAGTAGGTAAGGAAAACATAGTTGAATCTCTTGGCAACTAATTCACATTAAATGTGAAAAACAAAAATTTTGGATTCTCTGAAATCTGTGAGTCACTCCTTAGCTGGTTACTTGGGCCTGTTTACTATCTTCTACCCTGAATTTAACCAACTGAATTGTATCCTACGATTTAATCTTCTAAACCTTTTTCCATAGTAAAGTGAATTATCTGTGTGTAAATATATTAAGAAAATACTAGCTACCTACCTGTAGAAGCTAATATAATGCTTTCCACAATAGCATACCTTGAATGAATTTAATTTTCAGGATACCGTAATACTTATTCATGAGCATCTATCATGACAAGTATTTCACTAAGAACATTGTCACTGATTTTCTCAACAATATCTTGAAGTGACTATTATTATTCCTGTATTATATTTGGGTAAGCTGAGGCTTACCTAGTTTAGGTAGATTTCCCAGGAATGTACACACTTAGAGACAAATTCAGAATTCATTCTGAGTATCAACACTTCAGCTCTTTCTGCCTATAACTTTCTATTTCCTTCTTATTTCATTTCCTCCATAGAGAAGCAAATCAAGTCAATAGATTGTTTACCAAGGAAAAATGTTTCCATTTTGTGAATCATTTTGATACCATGGTAATTTCAACTTACCAACATCTCCATTGATTTTTCAGGTGGCTATCGCAAGAGTTTTAAAATGTTGTGATTCTTACTCTACACTATTTCAGTGTCTGTTGTCAGGATCATTGCTCTCTATTTAAATTCCCATGATCATAGAATTTAGAACCAAAAAGGGCCTTTGTTTTATTACAACCTAATAACCTAAGTTTATTTTTCATGGGGAATTGAGGTTCTTAAGTCAATAGAGAGATTCTTAAGTCAAGTATTCACCTTCAAATTCCAAGAAACAGAAAAGTTTCTCATATAATTTTCCTGTTTTTCAGGTCTAGATTAAGGAAAACAGTAATTTATTTTTTATTTTATTTATTTATTTTTTTTGGCCACACTGTGTGGCTTGCACAGATCTTAGGTCCCCTACCAGGGATCAAACCCAGGCCCCTGGCAATGAAAGTGCCAAGTCCTAACCACTGGACTGCTAGGGAATTCCCAGAAAACAGTAATTTCATAGCCTGGTCTTCATATGCTTCAGATATTTCTTGGATCCTCTGTAAGCACTTTTTTCCATTTCATGGTGATCTTCTGTATTTATCCCATTTATGACTTATAATTTCCCAGCATGAACTTGATATATCAAGATTAAAAATGTTCAGAGAGATGAATAACATCAATCCCAGAAATATGCCTCCCAATCAAATCATGACTCCTGTACAATGAAGCTCTTAATATTTGACTTTGGCCTAAATGCTGACATTTAGCTTTGTTTATTATTTCATACTTCTAGATCAGTAATTTTTGTTCAGTAAAAAAAGAGAACAGAGGCTCAGGAACTTCCTCACAGAAATAAGTCTCCAGGAATGTCAGTGGTTTAATAAAACATACCTAATATATTTCTTTGAATATAGACATAGTTTATATTCTATTTAGATATTTCATTTGTGTCTGTTTTGATAAGTTACATTTTTCTACATTTCTCTGTCATCTATTTCTTGGCTAAAATTTCTCAGCTGTTAAATATATCAACCTTTTCTGCTTTATTCCTTAATATATCTTGCATAGTTATTTTAAATTTCCTGTCATAATCCCAATTTATGAGTGACACATGGGTCGGCTTCTATTGACTATTTTTCTTCTTAAAGACTTAGGGAGGAGGATTCAGGTGTGTAGTTAATTGATTTAATCAATTATTTTTTAAATCTATAAATGGGTTTCTTCAATCTCAGTTCCAAATAAATCTGAATTATCGGTGGAGATTGTAATCCTCCAGATTTACATGCTCTTTTCCAAAACTCTTGAGTCAAAATCTCCACGAGCTGGTCCAGGCATGTGTGTTTTTAAAAATAAGGAAGAAAAGAAAAACTTTACAGATGATTCTGATGAATGTCAGTGGTTGAAAACCACTGTGCTAAATTAATGAGCTTAAATGACTTTTTAATACCAGTATTTGTGCAGTCATATACCTGTAACCAATACATATTTGAGGAGATTTTCTACCTCCAAAGTTCCATCCATCTGTGTAGACAGCAGTTTTCATTCTTATAAAATGAATTCCTTTAAATTCTATATTCTAGACTGATCTCCTCTGGGTTTTGACTGCTCTAATGGAATTTTATTTAAACTTATTTTATTTTACAATCTAGTTTTACAGACTCATTCAGATCCCCTCAAACCAAAGAAACTGCCTGAAAAAAACCTTCTATTTAAAACAGTTAAAGCCAATTGCATTTTATAATTTCTAATGAATACGGGGGGAAAAGTTAAGAATGAAACAGGGCTACAGAAGTAATACTTGTAGTTTGGCATTGTCAAACACTTTTCATTTTATTAATTGAAATGACCTCAAAAAATAGAACCAATGACTTTTGAGTTATGGACAGAATAAATTCTTTAATCTGAACAAACGCTAAGCTACCACCAGTAAATTGAGTTTATGTGCATAATGCACTAATAAAATCCACTGCTAAACCATGTTGAAACAGCTTTTATTTCATTATAATAGCAAACAATTCAAATTTTAAAATTTCAGCGCGGTTTCTCTGCATATATGTGCATGTAATTCTAGAAGGATAATTAAAACCATTTGCATTTAACAAAAAAATTAAGTGTTGCAATTATCTCATTAATATGGGAAAGTGTTCAAAACAGAAAATGAAGTATGGGAAACTTGCACTGAGAAAAACAAACAGCTGAATAATATTCAACAATCGACAGAGTGCTAGAAGTTGAGGGCACACGGGCTGTGACTGGCACACATGATTAGCAGAGAAGCATTGTCCCTTAAGGTCTAATTAGGCTCTCTATGCTGGGAGACAGAACTCAGTGCACATAATTATCCATTGTGTATTAATCTCTGTTTTGAATATTGCTTTTGTTGAATTTAATTATGCCTGGAAAATGAGAAGTGTTATTTCATCTGTGTGATCCTATCAAGTGATCATCAGCCAAGAAACACCAATATTTAAAAAGAATTGAAAAGCTGGGTGTAAAATTAGTTTTCAGAAAAATCTGATCTTTTGATGTCACAGTGTTTGAGCCTCTCCCCACTTCTGCCACCTTTTCTTTTTCCTAAGACCCCCTTGCGTGAGTGATCCATGTGTTTTGATCATTTGTTGTTTAGAGTTGGAAACTTCAGTGTGTCGCAATTCTGTGATCCAATATTAAAGGAGAGATATAAAAATTCTATCTATAAATGCTATTGTCTAATACACTGAAACACTCTTGTTACTTACTAGCTTCTGAATGAACCATGTTTTAAAAATTAAATGTCCTACAGAACTGAGAGCAAAAACAGAAAACAATAGTTTCCTAGAGTCCCAAGCAAAACAATGGCAGATTAATATTTCTGTGGAATTTAAAAAATCTCACCAAGGAATTTTCCTGCCTTAGGGTGTTCCAGCTTGTCCCCTTAGCATCATCTTTTTAAAAGAATAAACTAGAAAACATCAAAAAATATAAAAACAAGATTTATAAATAGCAGCCCTCCATGACTAGAAACAGTCTTTGTTCTTCAAGTAATAGGGAAACAGCTACCCAGGATTCAACTCTTGTTCCATTTCTATCAGAGAGCGGCCCACATATTTTTTAGAGAATTTCCATCCACACAGTCAACAAAAACCTCTACTTTTCCAATTTCCTAACTCCGGAGAAACAGAGCTAGATAGGTAGGTAGACAGATAGACAGATAAATAGATATCTCTTACAATGGACTGGCTCACATGATTATGGAAGCTGAGAAGTCCCATGATTTACCATCTGTAGACTGGAGACCCAGGAGAGCCAGTGGTACTTCAGTCTGAGTGTGAAGACCTGAGAACCAGGGGAGCTAAGGGTCTCATTCCCAGTCTGAGGGCAGACGAAAACCAATGTTCCAGTTCACGCAGGCCAGCATAGAGAGCAAATTCTCTCTTCCTCTGCTTTTCTGTTCTATTCAAGCCCTCAATGGACCAGATGGTGTCCACCCACATGAGGGAAGGCGCTCTGCTTTACTCAGTCTACCAATTAAAATGCTAATCTCATCTGGAAACATCCTCACAGACAGACCCAGAAATAATGTTTAGCCGAATATCTGGGTACCCTATAATCCAGTCAAGGTGATACATGAAATTAACCACCACACTTGACAAGCAACACGTTCAGTCAGATGAACAAACAACAAAAACTAAAGCAACCTCACTTTAAATTCTTATGTTTGATCAACCAGCACACAACTTGGAAGGTTTTCCTACAATCATACCAACGTAAAATCTGTTGTTTTATGTATATTTTCTCATTTTATCAGCCTACTGAGATTAGGCATATGATTTATGGGACTTTTTTATTATGTATATATGTGTGTGTTAATTTATTTACAATAAGCAGTGCCATATTTTACCTTTTCTGTAGAGATGATATTGAGAAGTATAATCTAAAAATCCAGTGAACGGTGGAAGGATTCATAAGTAGTAAATGCTGTGCTTCTTATTTTTAGATCCTATATTGTAGCAACTGAACTAGAAATACTTAACAGGCTTTTAAAAACTACTTTCCTTATTACCTGTATTATATCAAACTGTATAAACGTGATAGAGTCTGCCCCAGTGAGGCAGTCAATCTTGAAGTCCAGACCTGCTCACTTATATTAACTTCAGTTCACACCTACAGTCTATCTGCAATGATTTTAAACTCTACAAACATTTGAATGCTATTCACTGGGTTATTTTCTCAATCTTACTGGGCAGCATGATATTTGCAACAGGAAGAAAACAACAGACACATCAGTCTAGAGATGGATACAGTACTCATAGGTGCTTGGCTTATGGGTTCCTAAGTTGAACTTGGACATTTTGACTATTAGAATATGTATAATCATTACTAATCTAGCAATGGCCATACAAATCACATGAGGAAAAAAATTCATGCTAAGTATTATAGGACTCTTCTTTCCTCTTTCCCTCACAGTATTCTAAATGTTAAGTACTATCTGCTTATTTGATAATTTATACCCCTTTTTTCCAAACAAGGATTATAAAGGGCTGACAAGTAGTTTAAAAATAGTCAAGAGAGTAAATTATAACTTCAAAACAATCAGAATAGAAAAAAAGTTAAGGTAAAGTTAGAATAAAAATTAAAATGAAAAGTTAGGCCATAAATTCCTATGTACTGGCTGGTACTAGGCTATATTTCATTCATTCTTCTATTTATTTTGTTAAAATATACTAATATTTACTGAGGGATTTATTATAATGCAGTATTTATTATAATTCATTATAATGCAGAACAAAATATTCTTAATGGTCTCTTAAAAAAAACAAAAACAAAAACAGTGTTCCACTGAACTTTTTCCTAAAAGGAAATGTACTACTTGTTTTTTAATCTCTAGAAGCATCACAATTTGCAACTATTTTGGAAGTTATTATTAGTACAATAGCTTTTAAGGTCACCACATCATTACTACATGTTTAGTTACATGTTACTTTTTTTACAATGTTTTTGAACATCCTTTCAATCCACTTATTTATCACCCTTTTCACTACATATATTGCTAAGATTCTGAGGCTAAAGTTGTCTTTGCCTTCCTTCGTTTACAGAGATGAGCTAAGTTTCCTCCTCAGGGCCTGAGAAAGAAGCGGCTGCAATATAAACCTTGTGCATACTGAAAAGTTGGCAAAGTCTACAATGAAAGTGAGTAACTGTGAATAAAACAAGTAAAACTATATTTAATAACAATTGTTATTCATGATATCAACTACGCTAAAATTGGTTTTTTACTTAATTTCTTCTGGGAAATAGAGCCTTTTGAAACAAAGGAATTCTTCATTTGCACTGTTGTTATTGTCATTCTTGTTCTGTTTTCATCATCCTAAAAAAGAGTTGCTTTTCTTTTTACACATTTTAGATAGACATTACGTATTTATAGCTATGCCTGTGGCATCAACTACCTCAGTGACCTCAGTGATACCGATTCACAAGTTATTTCCTACCCATAAAGGTAGTGTCTGATTTTTTTCTTTGGAGCAGTGAAAACATTGAGAAGGATCTCCTTAAACCTAGTGATTCAAGAAGCTGAAGTTAATACCATTGAACAGATCAGGGTTTCAAAGGTAACAGTCCTTACTTGTTCAGAGCTGGCTTGAAAAGTTTAGGTTTGCTCTGAATGTCCTCACTGATAGCACAATAGTTCTCTTTGTTTTTCCTTACTGAGTGATTTACAGTCCTGATACCCTGATTCTATTCACACTGAGAAAATTTTAAATTTTATAATTTTGAATCAGGAGAAATATGTAGAAAGCAAAA
This sequence comes from Balaenoptera ricei, assembly GCF_028023285.1. Lineage (NCBI taxonomy): Eukaryota > Metazoa > Chordata > Mammalia > Artiodactyla > Balaenopteridae > Balaenoptera > Balaenoptera ricei. The sequence continues at coordinate 9,527,526 of NC_082640.1, read as the reverse complement.
AATCTTATTCTTTGCCAAGCTAGAGTCCCCCATTCTTGCACTCAACCACTCTTGCTGTCATCACGCATTATATTTTGATGGGAACTATCCAAAAATCTCCTCATCTCCCATTCCAACCTTCAAGAATAGTGTGAATTTTTTTGATTCTCTAAAAAGAAAGTAGAAAAATATTCTTTTTTCCTTCTATGATTTCAATTCTTTTTTCAAAGTGAACTTTATCCCAGTTCACTTTCTTTTTTTTTTTTTTTTTTTTTTTTTTTTTTCCAACAAAAGGTTCACATGTTTATTACTGAGCTACACAGTGAGCAGTGGTGAGGAAAGATCAAGAAAAGAGGAGAGAGCATCAAACACAGGCAGCTGTCCCAGACACTAGTGATGTTCTGATTATGTGTGCCACTTCATATGTGAGGCTCCTTATAGACCCAGCTTGGTTCTTCTCCAATGTCTTCTCTTAGAGTTGTACCTGATTTTATTACCAGTTTTCATTCGAATCCACTGGGGAATGGGACGATTCTGCTTTTGTTTCTTGGCCAGGAATCGTTTGATCCTGAAAGTCTTGTGAGAAGACATGACGAGGAGCAAATCCAACCGCACATAGGATGGCGGACAAGAGAAAAAGAGGAGGAATCGAGCGGAAGGACGTGTTTAGAAGCCCCAGTTCACTTTCTAACCTACCCTTGAGACCACCAGAGACATTTTCTAACTATGGACAATTCTTTTTCCATAAAAATTGTCCCTGCAATAGATACATAGAGAAAAGCCTAATATCCAAAACCCCGTGTCACCCGACCCTATATACCACATGATCCTCTGCTCTGTTGCATATACAATATAACTTTATGTAATCTATTTTCAGATTAATTCTGAGTATATATGTATATATTTTTCTATGAAATGACTCATATAAAATATATATTTAACTGTTTTATTTCACAGACATTTGTAAATTTTAGTTGGTTTATATTTATCATCCCAACTTGGTCAAACTTCTCTGGTATAGAACAGGAGTCTACAAATTTTTCCTGTAAAGAACCAAATAGAAAATATTTTAGACTTTGTGGCCCAATAGGCAAAATCAAGGATATTATATGGGTACCTATATAATAACCATTTAAAATGAAATCATTTAAAATTTTTAAATCCATTCTTAGCTTGTGGGCTGTACAAAAATAGGCAGTTGGCTGGATTTGGTCCATAGCTACAGTTTGATGACCCTGATACAGAATCTTGTAACACTGTATACTTCTTATTCATGCATTTGTCACAGCTATATGCAAATGTAAGTAATTACTTTCTTTCCTTGCGGGATTCAGTCTCCATGAACTTGGGAGTTATATTTGACCCCAGGGCTCAGCACAGTGTTTGGTTTATAGTAAATACTAAGGAGTTTTGGTCTCTTTCCCATCTCACTCCTCCTGCACAGGGTGATATCCTTAAGGGCAAGGCCAGGGCTTACTCATTTCCTTGTTCTCATAACTCTTACAAAGATTTACACATATTAGAAGGAATGTGTGTGTGTGTTTTTTAAAGAATGAGTAGACATAAATAAATTTTCCCACCCTTAAAGGGCAGGCCAATGTGCAGCAACATCTCTGTATTACAGTTCTGCTATCAGGGCTATGGGGAGAGTGATCTGACGACACAGTGTTTCATCTATGTGGAGAGCAGGATCGTTGAAATCATGATTCAACTTGAACTGCTGGGCACTGATTAGTATTATTTAGTTTCTTTTACTGGTAGGTGTCAAGTTAATGGCTTTGAGGATACTAAGTATTTTAGATATTTAAACCCAAATTTTCCCCCCAAACCCAAAAAACCCTACCCACAAGAACAGGAAGATGCTCCCTGTCACTTTCTCTGGAATCCTCAGAGCTGGCCCTGTAGTTATGGGGAACCGAGGAATTGCTAGCTGTTTCATTTCAGAGATGGACAGACATATAGCATGACCCAGGAGGAATTAATTATTGAACATATTTGTTGAAGATTTCATATTATAAACCAACCCAGAATAATTAATATTGCATATATTTAATCATATTTTCTTTGAGATGGAATACATCAATTGAGGTTGAATGGTTGAAGGCATTTTCTTATATCGAAGGCCTAATGACATTTTTATTTTAAATCATGTTGTCTTAATTCTTTCCTTTCTTCGCTCATTTATTCCATTTTTCCTTCCTCCTCCTCTCACTCTTTATCTACATCTTCTAACTCTTCATTTCAACATATTACAAAGATATGAGAAAAATATATATATATTTTGTCAGGTATCCAGGGGATACAGGAATCATCCATTTGAGGTGAAAAGCAGATGGAAAAAGCATGCGTTTCTCTGGTTTTCATCCTGACCTCTGTGCAGCTGCTCCAGATAACACTGAAAATGGATGACTGGTGACTTGGAATGAGGATAACCATCTTGAAGTGAAGAGCATGGGTGATGTAGATTTCCCAGCTGTAAGTGCAAGAACTATTTTGGTCAACCGTTTTCAGGTTATCACTGACAATTGATCATTTATTTCTTTCTTTAAAAAATTTTGTCCCAAAGATTCAGGAAGATCATTTCTTAGGACTCACCTTCCTTAGCAACACCAAGAGCTCACTTCTTTGTTTCACAGCTGTGGAAGCTTGACCTTCATTGTACGCTGGGCAAACTAAGCATCAAGATTAGTTTTCTGTTTCAACAGAAACCCAAGTGGGAGGTGGTGTTGGTACTTCTAGGATGCCAGACAATGTGTCAGCTAAAGACACACCAAATACCACTAGTAAAATGTGAGTCTAAGATGTGAGTTTAAGATGACTCAAGAACTTAAGGCTGCTGGTGAACAATCTCAAACGTCAACACACTGAGGTACGGGGAACAAAATCGGTTCACTTCAGAAAGTTGAGGAAGAACATTATGAGGGTTTCTACAATAATGAAAATTAAAATAAGCATCTCTGGAAACAGAAAAATTGAGTGGGGAAATTGTGAAACTGTTGTGAAAGTTTGGTTCATTCATTTGCTAGGGCTGCTGTAATGAAGTACCACAGACTGGAGGCTTCAACAACAGAAATTAATTTTCTCACAGTTCTGGAGGCTGGAAGTCCAGGAGCAAGCTGTCAGCAGGGTTGGTTTCTTCTGAGGTCTCTCTCTTTGGCTTGTAGATGGCATCTTCTCCGTGTATCCTCACATGGTCTTCCCTCTGTGTGTATATGTGTCCCAACCTCCTCTTCTTGTCAGTATGTCAGTTGTATTGGATTAAGAACCAACCATTTACCTTAGGTGCTCATTTACCTTAAATACCTCTTTAAAGGCCCTGTCTCCAACTACAGTGACATGCTCAGGTCCTAAGGTTAGGACTTCAACATATGAATTTCAGGTGAATACAAATACAAATCGTTAACTGTTACTGTACAAAGAGGTACACAGGCAGGGCTTAATATAAGGTGCTATAAATCTGGCTTTCAGCTTCCTGGTAGTTCAAGCATAATAAGAATTTGATCAGTTAGAAGAAATTTAAAGTGATCACTGATAAGTATGACATCTTAAAGAAAAAGCATACCTTTTCCAATGACAAAGGCCCAATAGGTGTTTTTTCCTCAAAGAGCTACATAAAGACAGACACAGTAATTACCTTTGCTAAAGTTGCCTACAGGTATTTTCTCCCCTGAGGAACCAGTATACCTTGTGTTTATTGACTACATTACACATAAACCCTAGAGTCAGAGTTATGTTCTAGGAAGATAGAATAATTTAGATTTTCAAGAGTTCGAGGCCTTTGGATGACAGCCTTAATTGGGGCACAGAAATTGGGATTTATGGAACAAGGAGTCAGGAAACAAAACCTTTTTTATTTATTTTGTGGAAATGAGCTTTGCGGTCTTTTCTGGACATCCTAGGGGAGAAACAACAGAAGAAAATTGTGTGTGTGTGAGTGTGTGTTTCTACTGGCAGGTGGTGAAACAATATAGAAGTAGAAGTAAGCACTTCCATATATGAGGTCCATTCTGCCTGCAGGGCCTTCCTTTACGTTTGAATTATTCAAGGCACGAAGAAATTCCTCATGCCTCCCCTGCTTGTTGGGTCACTGAAGAGACTGATGAGCCTTCATCTGGGTCATGGCTTAGAAAGCTCTCAGAAGTTTTAATAGAGATTTATAATGATCACACTTGATTTTGGATTAAGTTTTTCTGACAAATACAGAGAAGATGTATTTTAAAATTGAATATGCTTTTTTCTATTTTCCAGTGTTTGTCGTAAATGTGTATACAGCTAGCTCATGGACACATATATTTATAGTTTAATCCTTGTTTGAACAAGTGAGTTTTGTCATTTTATATTATTTATATCCTTATGACATTTGAGCATTACAAAGAATAACTTCTGGACCCATGAATAGCAGATGGTTCCACTGTTTAACTGCTCGAAATGTAAATGATTAATTTCAAATGAATGTATATTTCCTTTCATTACATGTAGCTAAGAGCCTGGGGCATAATTGCAGGTTTCTGCTCATGTATTAGGGCGGACATAATTTACCCAACATTTCCTGATAGTGAGCTGAAATTCCTACATTTTCTGTAGGACTATGTTGTATTTTTCCAGTGCTTGTTATCTGTGTCTGATTTGATTTGCATGGTCACATTAAAAATTCCTACACACAAGTATCAGAAAGTCAAATCAAACTAGTTTGAGAATTCACTGTCTTAACCACACTGAGAGGTCTAGGGGAGAATCTTCAGGCCCAGTGAAATCCAGGAACTAAAATAATATTGTCAGTTCTGTCTCTTTCTCTCAGTCTCTCTACTCTGCTTTTTCTCTATGGCTTATTTTCATATGCATGTAGATAGCTGTTGGCAGCCCGGGACCCACGTTCCTAGTTACCAAGTTCAGCACACAGATTCTCTCTTATTGTCTCTCTCTCTCTCCCTCCCTCCCTCTACCTCTCCTACTCCCTTCTCACTCTCTCTTGCTCTTTTTTTTTTATCTCTTTTTTCCTTCTCAATTCTATTAGACAATCCTAGGAAAAAATATTGGTTTATCTCTGCTTAGATCACATAATCCTCTCTGAGCCAGCTGTTGATAGAGTTTGGGGATTCTCTGAATGGTCCAGCATAGATTATATGCCTGGTCCTATGGCCCATCAGGACTCTTGGGAAGGTGATAGGTAAGTCTCCCAAAGAAGGATGCTTTGACATGCACATTTTTTTCCATATATACCCTTCCAAAAATATTCCTACCTACTATCAGAAATTATCCTATTTACAATAAGAAATGCAACACTTCTCTTATCTTTTTGGCATTCTAAGCCAAGATACTGGGTAATACATACACCTTTTGAGTCAGCTCTGGATGTGGCTTCTCGTGGTCTAGTAACTTACAGCTAAATGACCCAGTTAACATAGGAAGGGGAATATGGAAAGCTACTTAGCACTTCCTTGACAACGTAGTGACTTCTTGGTTAACTAATTTGGCCACCTCAGTTCCGCCCCTGCCTGTGCCCCTAATGCATCCTGTCAGTGATCTTGACCATGCGGGATGTGCCTGCGAGTGTGCATGTGCAGGGGTGGAAGACCTCAGTCAGGTAAAGAGCGGGTAGCAGGTACTGTAAAATTTAGGTTCCCCATTTCCTTCACTTAACTGAAGTCTCAGTATTGTCTTACTTTGAATTTCCTCTCAGCCTTTGTTAGTATCAAGGTTTCCTTGAAACAGAAAATTCAACTTTTGCAATTTCTCAACTCACTGGATGAAGTCAACTGGGGATGTTTAGGCTACAATAACTAAACTACTTTCCACTAATGTGTTTCAGAGTATGTTGTCTGTTAATTTAAATTTATTATCTAATATAATTGTAACACACTATACTAGATTATAACGTAATTTTGTGGGGAAAATGGTGCTTTGTATTTTAGATAGTCTAAGATGCCACATTTACACATTTCATTTCTTATGGTTCTTGATCTCTCTGGTGCATTTGATAGTGTCCTCTTCTGACTCCTTCACATAAAGTGCCTGACACTCTTTGGTTTTTTGATACTACTCTCTTCAAATGTTTCTCCCAACTAGCTGGCCGCTGTTCTTGGTCTCCTTTGCTTTTTATTTGTGGGTGCTCCATGTTGTTCATCCTTAGGGTGCTATTCTGGACCCTCTTCTCTACTCATTCTATGCAATCTCCCTCAGTGATATCATAAAATAATGATCCTCCCCCCAAGAAAAGTTAGCTCCAAACCACAGAGCTAACTTTCACGTGGCTGCTCCAAAGGCTTCACTGAAAAATTTATCATCAAGAATTAGTGGGAATTTGTACAGATAGCTCTGTTACAAACCCAAATAATATTTTATCCATTTTACAGAGAAACTTTCTTTCATTCTTTGGGTCTAATGGCATTTTTGTGGAGGCAAAAACCTAAGGTCTAGTAAATTATGAGAAAACCTAGTCACTCATCACAAGCCATAGGGTGTCTAATATTTTCTGTTACACAATTTTCTTTGTGTATCTCAACAAAGGAAACCACAAATTACTGACACTGTTAAAAAGGGAGAATTTTGCATTGGAAGATATTTGCCTCCTGTTTAAAATCTACTAACTTCATTCCATTCATCGTTATACAGTTCCACCAGCTGAGATTTGCAAGGAATGTTTTTTATCATGACTATTGGAAAGCAGGAAGCAGTATATCTTTCCAGTCATTTACAAGGGGAAGTCAACCAATAAAAGTAAGCACATGATGTGAAGGACCAGCATGTACCAGGACACTGTCCGCTCCTGCTTTTACTGCTTTTCCCTCCTTTGGCTGTCCTCCGCTGTCACTACTGTTTCCTCGACAGCCAAAGCACAGAGTCCTCTCCTATAGGGCAAACTGTTTGTCCTCTTCTGTTGGAAGAGAATTGCTGGTATATGTAAGCGCCTCCCAATACCACAATTAGGGGGATGATATCTACGCTTCTTCAAAAATAGTGATTATTCATTTGGAATAAGTGAGGGTATTTCAGGAAGGCCTAGTAGTGTAAGAGTAAGCGCAAAAGAGTCAGTAATTAAAAATAGTAAAATGCTTGAAACTTCCAAATCAAAACAGTTAGAATTATTCAAATTTATCTACCCAACCAACAATGTTCTTTAATTAATTAATTAATTGTTTTATCGAAGTGTAATTGACATGTAACATCATACTAGTTTCAGGTATACAAGGTAATGATTTGATATTTATATATAATGTGAAATGATCACCACAATAAGTCTATTTAACATCCTTAACCACACATAGTTATGAATTTTTTTTCTTGTTTTGAGAACTTTTAAGATCTACTCTCTTAGCAACTTTCAAATATAAATACACTACAGTATTAACTATAGTCACCATGCTGTACATGAGATTCCCCAGGACTTACTTACTTTGTAACTGGAAGTTTGTACCTTTTCATCCCCATTTGTACCCATTTCACCCACCTCTACACCCTGCCTTTGGCAACCACAAATCTATTCCCTGTATGCATGAACTGGGCTTATTTCTTTTCTTTATTAACAGGGAATTTTCCATGTCCTTTTAAGATTATACTAAATGGCCCATAGCATTCATTTGAGGGGACTGTATTAGCAAGTGTAGGCCCCATGAGACCAATGTTTTGGATTACATGTTTATTTATTGGTCTTCATCTGCTTCCAAAAAAATCAAAGGACTTATTTTTTAAAAGGCAAGAAAAAGGACAGTAAAAAATAATAATAATTGAAAAAAAGTAAGAAACGTTATAGAAAACAATGGAAAATACTTCCATGAACCTGAAGTAAGCTGGTTACTGAACTGTATGTTTTAATTTAATTCTAAACTTTCTGGCAGCAATAGCAAAAATAGGAAGTATGACGGGCTCTGTCATTTTCATCGTCCAATAACAACCTGCTTTGGGGGGAGAAATCCTTCTCTGGCCTTAAAGTACAAGGACTCATTATATGGATCTTCTTACGAGCGGCACCAACTAACACAATGAGCACTGATGTGCAACAAGTGGTCCAACGGATCGGGACTGTTTTCCTTGAGGAAGTGTGTCTCCCTCAGCTCCACCCAAGATGCGCCAGTGACGGCTGCTATGTTTTTCCTTGATCATCCCAAGTCACTGGTTTAGAAGGAAACTGATCAAACTTATTCTGCGTTTTGAACTTGGGTAATTAGTTTGTGGTTCAAGCCATAGAATGTTAAAATGAGAATAATCAATGTTCATGTTTTCCACAACATAAAGGAAGTGAGCATGAAAAACACACTGAGAGAAACCAATCCAGAAGAGATAAAGATGGCACTGTCACCTTTGAGGTCATAGTTCAAGTCTCCGCCGAGGTTCTGCCAATCCCATTTTCCCTGCTCTTAGTGGTTCAACCCTTCCTTTGGACTCAGCAGACCAGTCCATTCTCCCTCTTGTCTACAGTAGATCTATTTGAGTTTCTGTCTTTTGCAACCAAAAGGATCATGGCAATACATCTACAAACAAAGTTTTGAATTTTTGGTGCATGTTTTAATTCCCAGCCTGCTACTTCTCTCTGCTTTCTAAAAAGCCATACACTTCATTTTTAGCTGTTCCTAGCTTCTTAAAAAGTGTGCTGACTGGAATGGGAACTGGGCAGGAGAGAGTGTAAATAAACTAAACAGAAAGGCCGCTTTCAAAGTACATGTCCTAGTTCTGGAGAGGAAATAATGTGGACCAGGGAGTACTTAATAGATCACAAATCTGCCATCGGTCACTGTTGTTTGGTGCATATTTGTTTTTCCTATGAGGATTTTTATAACGCCTTGGGTATAGTAAGTTTTCCTTGAATTCTTTCAGAATGAACACACACGTGAGGCGTGTAGCAACTAGTTAGCATTGCCATTGTACACTTCAGGTTGGATATAATAACAACCTTGCTTCATATGCATTTTTTAGGCACCATGTATGATCACAATCTTCTCGTGGCATATAATTCATCCCATCCTATCCCTCCTCTTTTTTCTGTAAAGGAGGGCATGAACTTAATGCTTGATGCTGATTTCATCATCTTTCGGTCTGAGTAACATCATGCTTTACACCTGCACATGGGAAAATTCACCAAGAGCGTGTCTTGTCAAGAGCACTCGAGTCCTCACTTCCAGGCGGCCCTGCCTTCCACTCCCGTCCACTGTGCCCCACACCGATACACACCACTTAGATGTTGTATATGACAGCTGGGCATGCCTGATTTGTTCATCCAAGAGAAAATCATATCGCCTAGAAAGAATTTCTTTAAGAATCCAGAAAAGAGCTGGATTGCCTTCAGTCACATTAACTTCATGAGCAGAGTAGCTTTTCTTTAGTTATTTTTAGTACTTCTAGGTCAAAATAGGAAATAGAAAAGTGTGAACATTTTTATCAGTTTGAAAAAGGAAGTCGTTTAGTATCAGGCTCTTATTTCTTCCCTTCTCCTGCTATGTGAGTCCCTTTGTTGGGGTCTCAAAATCCCACTTCTCTTCCCTCCTGCAATTCTGTTCATGGTGACATGGCATTCTCCCTAAGGGATAAAGCATCGATGTAAGGTTTCTGTGAATGGAAGGAACAGAGGAAAGAAAAGCATGTGTAAGATATGAAGAGTCCCTGAACATGTTGGCACATTTACACATTGTTCCTGTAGTTAGATGAAAACTTTGGGTTTTTCATATATTGTTCTAAACTCTTGAAATTTGTCCTTGCTTCTTCCCACTCTGCTTAACTGGTATTTTCACTTGTGTTACTTCTTTTTGAATTGTTTTAAGTATTTCTACGAACATGGAGTGTTTTCACAAGACTTTTTCAGACACACCTAAAAGAAAAACTAATATTTTTGTTCACTTCGAACTTGCAACATTTTAACACATATTTCCTTTTTATTAATTCCTAGTTATTTCCAAATTTCAAGTGGCCTAAATCTTCATACATGTGAATTCTGTTTTAAAAGAAAAAGCTAGGTGATGTTACCAAAATGGCAGATTAGGAGCCCCAAGCCTCCAATCCCTGAGAAACAGCAACAGTTTGGCAGCTATCCACAAATAAACCAGCTCTGCAAGAGCTTAGGAGCCCACTCAAGAAACGTCAGCAGCACGGTGGAACCAAAGAACCTGGAAATAACCACACCAAAAGAAAAGCAAAACAGCTTCATTTCTGTCTGCACATCTCATCCTCAGGATGGCACTGCTCAGACCCAAGAAGGAACTCCCCAGATTGAAAGAGATCCCCTTGCTAGGAAGGGGAGCCTGGGGTGAGCGACCAGCTTTCCCAGCCTTTGGGGGCACCTCAAGAAGGACCCATTTCAGTTTCACCCCCATCACAGACCAGCAAAGCTGAGATGTATAGGGAAGGCAAAGAACATGAAGAAGAACAAGGGCTGTCAACGTCAGCTACACAGCAGGAGCAACCTGGTTCCCAGCGACCTGCTCTGCAGAGGACCCAGGGAGACTTTGCCACTGAGGAAACCAATGGCCAGCACAGCTGTCCTGGACCTCCTGCAGATCTCCCTGGTTTTTGCCCCACAGTACTCATGTTCATGGAAGCCAGCCACCTGAGTCCCTCCTTGCTCCATCCCCACACCTGTCTCTCGTAGCTGGGGATCCACACTGGCGGATGACCCAGCACTCTGTGACCCCCATGGCGGCACCTTCAACCTGACTCCTGTCGCTGGACTCCACTGCTGCTGGCTACCACGGGAAGGCCCGGAAACACAAGATTGTGTGCCGACAGGCAGGGTCCCCTAGCTGCCAGCGCACCTGTGGCTGACGCCGGCCCTTGCTGGCACTGGCCCCGAACGCTATGCGCAGTACCTGCCAGCATTTGCCAGGCAGCTGCAGCCAGTCCCCACACCTGAGCATGTGCACATCACAGCGCCAACCTCCACCACCAGCAGCCCTGGTCCATAGCCACTGGGCCTGGAGGCACTACTGAGGGCTCAAGCACCCTTTGTCCCACTGACTCACCGGAAGGACCACACAATTTTCGATGCTGTGAACACCGGTGGCCTGACGCAACAACGCAGCATGCCTCCCCAGACCTGGAGTCCCCACATGCCACTGCCCTTGGTGCCCTACAGCACTCGACCCTGGCTCACGGCAGGCTCCAGTGTGCCGCCACCCGCACAAGAAGGTATTTCCCTTCAGAAGTCAGCACAGAAGTCTGGAAGAGAGGAGTGCCTCTTCCGATGCACAGACACCAGTGCGAGGCTAAAAGGGTCACAAAGAATCTGGGAAACACGGGACTAGCAAAGGAGCGCAGTACACTTTCAGTGGCTCCAAGGAAACGGAGATCCGTGAATTGCCCCATGAAGAAAAGCAAAAAGAAAAAATAATGAAAAGAAATGAAGGAAGCCTAGAGAACTTATGGGACACCATTGAGAGAAACATTCTACATACCACTGGAGTCCCAGAAGGAGAGGACGGGAAGATGTGAATTATATCTGTATATCTATCTATATCTATATAGGCACATATATAGATATAGATAGTTATAATAGATATCTATATCTATAGATATAGATATTTTACTATAGATATCTATAGTAAAATACAACTCAGCTATAAAAAAGAAGGAAATACTGCCATCTATGACATCACTGATGGACCTTAAGGGTATTATGCTCAATGAAATACATCAGAGAAAGACAAATACTGTTTGATGTCATTTATATGTGGAATCTAAATACATTGAATACTCACAGAGACAGAGAGTAGAACACTGGTTGCCAGGGGCTAAGGGGGCAGAAACAGGAATATGTTGGTCAAAGAGCACAAACTTCCCATAAATTCTGGGGGAGCTAATGCACAGCACAGTGATGATATATAACAATACTTAACTGTATGCTTGAAAGTTGCTAAGAGAATAGAGCTTTCATGTTCTCACCATCCATAATGGCAACAAAATGATACCTATTGATATGTGAGGTGAAAAATGTTTACCTAACCTAATTTGGTAAACATTTTGCAATATAACGTGCATCAAATCATCACCTTGTACACCTTAAACTTACATGATGTTATATATCAGTTATGTTTCAGTCAAGCTGGGAAAAACAGAGTTTTTTTTCAGAACTATTTATCTCAAGGTACATTTTTTTATTCTCGAGTGGAATAAAAGAACAGCACTGAATGAGCTATAAGAATAAATATTGGAGAACTTTTGAATAATTGTACTAAAGGTCTATATAAACGTCATTTCTGCTAAAAACAGTAGCAACAGCAACAAGATTGTACTCTCAGGTAAAATGGAATAGATTTAAGTATTAAAGGAAGATGGTGGGCAATCTGTCTGAAGGTGATGGTGGGGGCTGACTACTACGCATGCTAGAAAATACACCTAATGCATGCATCACGCCGGCCCCTTGTTGTAAAAGTCGAGTGCTCGAGAAAAGCACTGATCTCTCACACTTCTCATTCACTCCTCTGGAAGACTTTGTCCTTTGCCGCATCCCTTTCCCTGTGCAATACCAGTGAGGCATCACGTTGGAGCAGAAAGAACACTGGGTAGAAGACTGCAGATACGACTGTAGTGTCGGCTCCATCACACCTTTATGCGCAACCTGTGTCATTTAGTTTTCGTTGGCTCCTTTAAATAAGAGTAATGGCGCATATGATCTCTTAATTCTTTACGTATTCATGAATCATAAGTACCAGACACTGGGTATATTGCAATGAACAAGACAGTCCCTGCCCTCACGGAGCTTACACCCAAGTAAGAGAGATCAGCATTTTAAAAAATTACAACAGTATACTGTGTAATAAAATTCAGAGACTATGAATCACTATGATAACATAGTGATGCTACATCTATACTGGGAAACCAGATATGGTCTTCCTGAATAAATGATATTTTGTACCTAAAATCTAGTTTAGAGTTAGATAGGGATGGGGTGGGGTGGAAGTGGGAGACACAAGAACATATATTTTATGTATAGTGAATATTATGTGTAAGGGTCAGAGGCAAGGAGAAGCTAGTAGTCACTTTTCCAGGAATTATAGTCCTTTCAACTTCTAAATTCTTTTAGGTCTTAGAGATACAGCTCTAGTTCCATATCGTTTTTTCTAAAACTTACCCCTAAAATCTCTAACCTACACTGACCTTTCTCCTTCCTGAAATTCCATTGACATTTATCATTGAATCATAAATTTTTAGCATTTAATTCGTTTTTGCTTTGCCTTATCAAATCATTTCACATGTGTACATCTTGCCTTCGTACTGATATTTTTAAGCTCAGCATAAATAGGACTGTGTTTTGCACTGCTTTGGTGTGCACTACAATGCCTAATCACAGTGCTGGGCACCCAGCATCCAAAATGCTTGTTGAACTTATTGTTCAACAAGAAAATTCTTGTTGAACTCATTGTTTTCCTTTACTCTTAGTCCAGGCTTCCTGTCACAGCATTGAGGCCAAGAACAATTCATGGGTTGAAACGTTGGTGCAAGGAACAGCAGTAATGTCTTATCAAATTTTTGGCACCTGTCATCCTTCACCTGGATTTAGGAAATGAAGAGAGTCCGGATGATACCACCAATTTCCTCTTGCAGTGTTTCTAGAGGAACTCTTCTATTATCCTTAAGTATCTCTGACTGATTACATTAACATCTGAGCTCCTCAAGAAAGATACCACAGAAAGTTCTGCTAAAATTGCCAAGAATAACAGTGGTTTTTATTTGGGTAATACTCTCCTTTCAAGGTATTCAGAACCTAAATATATAGCAACTTTCTCATGCCTAAATCATTTCTCTATGCTAGAATAAAGTACTAACTGAAGAAACCTATATATAAAGGACAAAAATCTTTAGATCTTAAAAGGAAACCAGCTGGCCATCAAAGAAGGAAAGATATACTAAAATTCACAGTCTCAAATTAACTGTATTATAAGGTTTTATTTCCCTCTTATTTTTGCTTCGGGTGGAGACAGCCAAACTGATGGCCTAGGGATTAACAAAACTGAATTTTAATCTGAGTCACTTTGCTATCTTTCAGTCTATATACAAACACCTCCGTGAAGTATTTTTATGTGCCTATACAGAACAAGGATCTGATGCAAGTATATTGTAAAATAAAAATGTGAAGCTCAGATGTATCTAACATTTTATGGTTTAAGCATTCTTCCCCCTACAGTTACATCACTGTGCTGCAAATACATGTGCAAAACATACTAAATAATTTGTAGCATAAAATATTTTTATACAGAAATTATTTCCCAACCATTCCCAGATTACTCTGCTTTATATTGAGATTTTTATAATCAAATTTGTAAAAATAAAAGATAAAAGATTATTTTGAAAACAGGTTAAAGCAGATATGGTATTTTACTTTATTATTATAAAGGTAATTGCAATCTATAAACTCGGTGTCCCTAGGCTATTGACAAAACTCTCTAAAAACTTTTGGATGTGACAAAGATCACCTAAGTTGGATTCCACACGGCTAAGAAAAAAGAAGGCAGAAACACTCCTTGAGGATTCAGATGCCTGAGAAAGATTTAAGGAGTTTTTATACTTTGATAGAGCTTTTAAGAAATGTTTATCTATTTTTCTTTGCTCTGGCCACATACTGAGAGGGCCTGCAAACTGTTTACTGAAGAGTATGGATTTGTAATTTTTTTAGAGTAAAGTAGCTCCTGATTTCTAAACAGTTTCTGTGGTTGTTAAAAGAAGAAGAAGAAGGAGGAGGAGGAGGAAGGGGGGGGAGGAGGGAGGGAGGAGAAGGAGAAGGAGAAGAAGAAGAAAAGAAAGAAAGAAGAAATAAGTCTTTCCGAGTAGCAGGAAGCTGTCAAAATCTACTTAATGGAATGATCTGTAAAAGAATGTTTTTCCTTTCTCTCCAAGAAGCAGTGGTTTTGCTGCCTGCTGATAGCTTTCCTATCTAGAATCTGTTCATCTTCCATAATTTGAAAAACTGCAATGTAGAAAAGTGTTCTGTACAAGTGGCAGATTTGAAATTATTTACTGTGCTTGAAATGGGGGACATTATAATACTTTATCTCCTCCCACATTTATCTTTGAGTCTACTCAGCTGCATTTGATTTAATAAAGCTCAGAGCAGATCAAATCAGTTTGATTTGAATATTACAGAGGGGAATGCATGATAGGGGCTGGGGTCTCTCCCTCTCTCTGTCTCTCTCTTACTCCCCGTGTCTCATTCTTTGAGAGAAATACTTTTGGGGTGATCAGCTACACAGTTTATCGGAAAGTAGTAGTTAATTTTTTCCATTATTAACTAAAGGTATATCCCTGAAGTAGATTATATTAAAATTTACTGATGGGAAAAAGTACCTCAGGGTATGCAAAATGGAAATAAAAGAATATATTTTCAGTAAAAATTTAGAAATATCAAGTTGTTTTTTAAAAAAATGAATCCCCTTTGATGGATCTGCAGATTAGAACTTGGCTGATAGCTGAAAGCATAAACAACTTCTTTAAAAGATAATATTTTTAAGTAAACATTTTTAAGTAAGGCAAAACCAAATATAAGGTGCATAGATCATAAGTGCAGAGTTCAAAGAATTTTCACAAAGTGACACACCTGTGCAAGCAGCACAGGTCAAGAAACAGCATTCAGCCCCCTTACCCTCCTACCCGGCTTCAGTCCCTGCCTCACTCCAAAGCTCTTTTCTAATTTCTAATACCACAGGTTAGTTTTATTTTTCACTTTCTAAAAAGTGGGATCTTGCAGTAGTATTCCTTCATACCTGACTTCTTTCACTCAACATTTTCTTTGTGAAATGCATCCATGTTGCTGTGAACAGTTCTAGTTTATTCATGGTTGTACAGTATTCTGCGTGACTGTAGCATAGTTTATCCATTGTCCTGTTCACAAACATTTGGGTAGTTTCTGGTTTGGGGTTGACACTGATAGTTCTTTAGTGATTGTTTTAACATATGTATGGCAAAAATATGTCCACATTTCTCTTGGGCAGTGGAACTGCTGAGTCACAGGACATGTTTAGTAAATATTTCCAGTTATTTTTCAAATTTGTCCTCCTGCACACAGTGAATGTGAATCTCAGTTGTTCTACCTCCAAACCAACATAGTATATGTTTTTCTAAAAAAATGTTTGCCATTCTGATGAGAATATAGAAATGTCATATTTGAATTGTCATTTTTCTGGTAGCTAAGAAAATTGAGCATCTTTTCATATGTATGCTGGCTCTTTGAGTATCCCATTTGTGAAGTCTTCAAATTTTTGGCTCATCTTTCCATTTTGATAGTCTATCTTTTATTGAATACTTTAGCTATTCAATTTATAGATATAAAACATCTTCTTACATTCTCTTGCTTGCATTTTCATTATCCTAATAGTGCCTTTGATGAACAAAGTTTCTCAATTTAATGTATTCCAATTTATCAAATTTGTCCTGTTACAGTTAAGTTTTATATGTCCTATTTAAGAACTATTTAACCCAGGGGGGAAAATTATATTTATTTAAGTATTAATTATATGTCTCAAAATACAGAAAAAGGATGTTTAGCCAAGTAGTCTACATAGTACTATATCCATTGTTGTAAGTTCAGCGTCTATAAAATTTGGTCAGAGCAATGTGCATTGAAAGAAGTCTCATTTCTATAGAACTATGAATTAAATATAACTTCCTCTAGGGCTTAACCTACCAGAATGTTGTAAAATTCAATGTCAGTCATTTTAGTTTTTTTCTTACCCCTTGTATAGAATCATATCTGAATTCTGAGTTTAAGTGGTGCCAGGGAAAGAATATGAGTGATACAGCCTTCGTCCATAGGGGCACCGTCCTTGCTTTTGTCTTACTGACGAGCAGGTGTGGTGTGTGCTAGGCCCAGCTCTCTATCCTTGGGTACTGCTGCTCAAGAATGACCCTCTCACCTTCTCTCTTTAAGACATCAATCTCTCTTACTTCGCTCCTAGTCTCTCTCCACTCTCATGAAAAGCTAAAAATATCTCAGATCTAGTCGGCTTCTACCTCTGCTAGTCAAAGTGCTTTCCTTCATATCCACGTACTTCGAGATAAGGCAGCACCAGCTCCTTCAACAGATGTTAAGACACTGGTCGAAGAGAGGTCCTTTCTTCCAGAGCAATACTGGAGAAATGAAAATGGTAACACAACTCTATCTTTTTTCTTCACACTATATGCCATTATAAAAGAAAATTCAAACTATGAAAGGATTGTAAAATCACATTTAGGAATAAAATTAACTATGGTATTTAGTTATTCACAAGAAAATATTCAGAATCTAAAGTTTCTTTTTGATCCTTTCAAAAGAAATAATACCTAATATCATAAAGCTAGTAATGAGTAAAATATATAATGTATACATATAGATACAGATATATAGGTAGGAGATAGATAAAATGTAAAGCGTAAAATCGGATTTCCTTCCTCATCCCCGACCATGGATATCACCTTTGAGCAAAACAAATTTTACTGGTTAATTAAAAAAATCTTTTCAGAGTATTTTTATTCGTTCTTTAAAATAGCTGTCAGGCAAATGTTGAATTAGAAAATATAATGGTATTTTGATTTTCATTTTTAAAATTTTAACTCCTATAAGTATGTCTCAAGTTAAAAATAGCTAGACATTCTCAAAACTGCAGGATGAGATGAAGTAAGGCCTGATCTGTTGATTCTTTATTACACGACTCAATTGAAGTTGGAGTCATGATCACTATTGTCTTCTTAAGAGAAGAAGTACAGTTCAACTAGGAGCCTCTGGTCTCAGTAGCTGGCACCTACCATTATTCTTGTTCTCAGTTACTCATGGTTTTAACTCCCTGGATTCTTTTTTTTTTGGCTGCATCATGCATCATTTGGAATCTTCCCTGACCAGTGAGCAAACCCATGCCCCCCGCAGTGGAAGCGCGGATTCTTTGCCACTGGACCGCCAGGGAAGTCCAACTCCCTGGATTCTTGCTTGAAAAACTTTGCGTTTTCCTTCTGTTCGCCTGTGGCTCAGATCATTTTATCTCCCCTCCCTGCCACCTTCTTCAATAATTAATTTTAGAAAAATTTCATTAGCTTATTTTAAACATAGTGTTATTTTCTAGAAGAACTTGAAGTTTTTAAAAATTTAACTTGATAGCTAAATTGACTCTCATTTGACAGGACTTATAAATAAGACATAGGATAGGATAGAAACGAAAATCAGCAAATATGCAGAGAAGATAATATATTCTTTTAAAATGTTGTTTCCAGGGTAAAGCCATGATATTCTTCAACTCGTCCCTTTCCTTAAATCGTTTGTTACTTTTTGACAAACAGTAAGAATTTTTCAGCTACAGTTAATATTCTGTTTATCATTGAAGAAGAATTCAAAATAAATACACTGTATGTTTTGGATTTGTTCCTGAGCAATCACTAGCTAGCAGCTAACACAGAAAAGATGATATATATTTTGGTGATTTGTTTGTATTTGATAAGCCATTTTTCTTCTTTTTCTGCAGTCCTCAAGCCTCTGACCTTTCTTTGTCCTCACTCTACTCCCTCATCATGACAGACAGAGCAAACAGGACCCTGTGCTGGGAACAGAAAGGACACTGAGGGGTTTTAAAAGGTTATCTCCACCTCCCTCTGTGTTTTAAACAACTCAACCTTAAATGCTGGATTTAAATACACACACACACACACAAAGTGCACACACACACATACACACACACGCAGGGTTATGTTGCTTAAAAAGGCTAAAAATGCAGTGTGAACTGTGATTATTTCTTCCAGTAATTCACATACGTATATCAATATACTCCCGTTGTTCTTGAGACCTTGATGTGTCCCCACTTTGAATTTCCAGGACTTTGCTCCTTTTAGTCTGGGCTGCCATAATATTAACATTTCTAGCTCCCAGCTCCACTTCTGAAAATGTGTTTTTTCCCCTCTACTGAATCATTGCAAGCATTGAAAGCACCAGCTCTGTGGTTTAATTACTGCTCATGTGTTACTAAGACAGTAACTATGTCCATGTTCATTACAAATTTGCTTTTCTCTTTTATATTTTTCATTCATTTTCCTGAGATCTTGATGATGTTATACAGTAACCCCATACTTTTTTTTTTCTTTGGCAGAGTTATGGTCGTTGGATTCTTAAAGATCAGTTTCAGCAACTGGCTGGTAAAGATAAATTCCCATTGTAAAAATAAAATGAAAGAAAGAAAGAAAGGAAAAGAAAGGAAGGGAGGGAGGGAGGGGAAGAAAGGAAGGAGAAAGAAAAAGAAAAGACAAAGAAAGTAAGAGGTGTGGTGGATTTTTCTATACATAGATTAAATGTACCAAATAACCCTCCTCCTTTCCTTTATATATCCCGTAGAAGTAAAACAATTAACTTCTGTGTATGTGTTTGCACCACTGAAAGCCTCCCTAGACTCCTACCTTTGCCCTAATCAAGAATCATGTATATCCTAAAAACGAGAAAGTATAATTTAAATAAAAATATTTTTAAACAAACAATAGTGTTTGAGTACAATATGATGAGAAAACTGGCTGTTTCAAAGCCAAGTAATTATGAGGACTAATTCCATAAAATCATACTTAAAATATTATTTAAAGATGAAAATTAAAGAGGATAAATCAGCACAAGAAGATCTACTGACAACATGGAGGCTTTAAAATACTAACAGCCTAGGTATACACAAAGCAACAAACTGATTTGCCACCTGCCTCTATTCTGAAACACACATTGACATAGTAGAGGCAAAGGAAGCTAGAAAAACAATAAAGTCTTTATTAAGCTTTAAAACAGGAATAAACAGTGAACTTGCAAATTACTGTCTTACAAATCAGACATTAATACTTTTTGAAATAATAGAACACATATTAACAGGATATTTGTGAACATTTTGAGAACAATGGAATCCTGAACTGCATACAAGGTGGGTGATTAAAAAAAAAAAAAACTCAGCCTGTAAAAAAATAATAAGCTCTTGCATAAAGGGGAAGGCATTCATTTAATGAGAAAAATAAACATATAAATGAAATATAATCTTGGATGTTTACAAAGCACTTTTCCCCCAGGAATTCAAAGCATACTCTTCTTTAATGTGTTCTATGCCTCCATAGCTTTGTGAATCAGAGATCTGTTGTTTTTATTTATTTGTTTGTTTTGAATTCTGTTTACAGAAAACACTTAGGATGCCTGGGACATCTGATATCTACATTATGTTTAAGCACCTTTTATCTATTCATTGATCCATAGGGAAGAGTCATCCTTTCTTCGAAACACTTATTAGCTTCCTTCCATTCAAAATACCTCCTTCATAAAGTCACTAGCACCACCCTGGCTCACCAAATCTACTCCTCACCTTCCTTTGATCTTACTCTCTATTGTACATATTTGATACATAGTGCTTTATTTCACGTGACACTAAGTAGACAATAAAATAAAAAACATATAGGAAAGTTCAATGAATGACACAGTAGAATTTGCTGTGACTGAAAAAAAAAGAGATCACTGATTCCTAGTGAATAGCAATGATTTTCACTGAAATCATTCTTCATACCAATTGGTTTAATGGCACATTGCAAGAAGATTGAACTCACACGGAACACTGCATGCTGGTCCCAGGCCCAATCTTAAAAATGTTCAGAGGAAGAGCCTGAAAATCATGGAGATAATTCTTCACGTGGTAACTGTAGTGCTAACAATAGAGTGGAATGGAAAGGAAGATATTTGATCAGCACTTAGCCGATAAGGAGACAGAAATCAGCCTGACAGAATCAGCCGCCTTCGTGTCCTGGCCCACACCCCGACGTTCATCTCCGACTCTCCCTGCCTGCCTCTCAGGAGAGGCCGAGGCCCTTCTCTTAAGGCAAGCCCCTCAACCTTTGCTATTGATTTGATCCAATTCTTCTCAAGGACTTTGATCCAGTAGCACTCTTTCACCCGTACAATTTAAATTCTTCCTTTTTACAGACTCCATCTGAATAGTCAATAAAAATGTCCCTGAAAGAATTATCTACACATGTCCTTGTCGCTTCCCCTTTACTTGTCTTTATCCCAGAACATTTAGGATTTTAAACTGTCTGGTTAGGGTCACTAGTAATGAACTCTTCTCGGTTCTTATCTTAAGTTTCTTGTACCATTTTTAAAGTAAATATTTACTAAATTATAACTTATAGAAAATTGCACAAATCACAATATACAGCAAAAGAGTTTTTTACAGAGTAAAAGCTACATCTGCCTTCCTTCCTTCTTTCCTTCCTTTCCTCCTCTTTCTCCCCCCTTCTCCTCCTCCCCCTCCTTCTCTTCCTTCTTCTTGTTCTCCTTCTTCTTAATTCTCTGTTTGGAGCTTCCCCTTCTTAGTTCCTCCTTCTCTCTTACCCTTTATTTTCAGATTCTATTGTTGAATAGCTAGGTGTTTACATCCAGATTCTGTTCTCGGATCTTATTCATCAAGACCTTCAGAGTGATCTGATCGATTCCCACAACTCTAATAGTTATCCAAGCCCTGCTGGCATCAACATCCTGTCAGTTGTTCTCGCACCCCCACAGTTGTATAATCCAACCATCTCTCCAACTTGATACTTCATAAATACCTCAGACTTAACACCACCAAACTAACAGCTTAATGCTATGGGTTCTAGAAGAAAACGGACGGTGTTGAAGTCCTGGCATTGCTGCTTACTAGGTATGTGACCTTCAAAGGTCACTTAATATCAGTGTTTTCTTTTTATTATGAAGACACACCATGTATTACTTTGTTGTGGCTGATGTAACAAATTATTACAAACTTGGTACCTTTAAATAACAGCAATTTATTTTCTCACAGATCTGGAGGCCAGAAGACTAAAGTCAGTATCACTGGAACAAAATCAAGATGTAAACATGGCTTCACTCCTTCCAGAACCTCGAGAGGAGAATCTGTCCACTGTTTCTTGCAGCTTCTGCTGGCTGCTGGCATTCCTTGACTAGTGACCCCATCACTCCAATCTCTGCCTCTGTGGTCCCACTGCCTCCTTTTTCTGTCTGTGTCAATTTCCTCTGCTTCTGTATGACAAGGACACGTGCCACGGCATTTGGGGCCCAGCAAGACAACCCAGGATGATCTCCCCATCTCAAAATCCTAAATTAACCACTTCTCCAAAGAATCTTTTTCTAAATAAGGTCACATTTATAGGTTCAAGAGATTAAGGCATGGTACCTTGTCGGGGCCAGAGTTCTGAGGCCAGCATACTCTTTATGATGATTATACAGCTGAGTTTATTATGTAAACTTGGGGCCATTATTCAACCTAATATAGATGATAATACCTACTTCGTGCAGTTGTCCCATGGTTAAAATGGATAGCTTCAAATATAAAACTTGGAACAATACCCGAATAGAGTAAACACCCACTGTTAGTTTTTTTTATTGTTCTCATCAGCTTCCTCTTCTCAGATACCCCTTCCCAGGAAAACCACGCTGTGATCATGTTCCGTGAATCCCATCTCCTTAACATCCCACCAGCCTGGTCTCACCCTCACCATGGCTTGCCCGCCACTCCACCTCTTACTCCTCCCACAGACCCACTGCAGCCAGAGCGCTATGTCCAAGGTAAAGACCGGTCATGACTGTCCTCAGCTTAACGCCTCTTTTATCTTTTCTTTGGTCTGTTTTTTTTTTTTTTTTTTTCTTTTTCTTTCTATAGCGGATTTATGATCTCTCACTCATGGTCTGTTTCTTATCTTACTTACTCTCTTTACACCTAGGCTTCTTCGTAATCTCATCTTTTTTTTTTTTTTTTCACACACACACACTGTATTTTATTTTTACAAGAGATAAATAGACTGACACCAAGCATTGTACATGGATGTTTGGTCTGTTTTATCTCCACCCCATGTTATCATGGCTCCCACACCATCATGCCCCCCACCTTTCCTGACTGAAATCGGAATTCAAGACTCAGCTTAGATGTCATATTGCCCAAGAAGTTTGCTCCCTTCTTCCCTCACGGTATCCTAAGGAGATTTCTAGTAGACATATTGACATTTATTCTTTCCACAAACTAGTACATGCTTGGCACTGAGAACACAAATGTAATAGGGAAGAACAAATCTGACTTGGTATTAGATCTGTCTCTTTTACTTTAACCTTTGTATTCTATTGCCTTTGCTTCAAGGCTGCCTGTAGCCTGAAATGTACAAGACAGTCTACTCCTAAGGCTCTGACTTTTAAGGGTGTAACACTTTCCCATTCATACAGAGTTTAAAAGTTGCAGAACAGAGAGTAACATTTGTCTTGCGGGAGGTTTACAGGAACATCATGACCTCACCTAAGGGGACAGCTGCAAGAGCAAAGGATTCCTACAGGGAGAAGCTTGCAACAGCTAACCACACCCCTCCTTCACCTTGCCTTTAAAAGTGCTTTGCTGAAACCCTTCAGGAAGTGCAGGGTTTGGGGGCACAAGCCACCTATTCTCCCTGCATGGCCCTGCTATAAACCTTTCTCTACTCCAAACTCCGACGTTTCAGTTTGTTTGGCCTCACTGTGCATCGGTACACAAACTTGTGTTCGGTAACACAGACAGAATGAGACACAGTACAGTAGGTGAGGCAACAATCGTGGTAGGTGGGAAAATGGTCCTTCAAAGGTGCATTCACTTCCTAATCCTTGCAATCTTTAATTATTACCTTAAGTGGTGAAAAATGTGACTGGTCTCCAGAACTGTCAAAAGAATAAATTCAGATTATTTTAAAGCCACCAGGCTGTGGTAATCTGTTACAGTAACCCTAGGACATTAATACAACAATGCAGGAGGTCAGCATGACTGGTCAGGAAGACTTCTCGGAAGAAGTGCTGACTAAAGCGAATCTCTCAACTTGAATAAGAACTAACCACCTGGTGGAAAAGAAGGACACACACATCCTCTAAGACACAAAGGGAGGCAAGAACGCGTGAGGTGTGCAGGAAGCTACATGCATTTTGGTACTGCTGAAATCTTATGTCAGGAGTATCTACCAGTGAGGCTGGAGATAAAGCTTAGAACAGATCGTGGAGAACAATGTTTCCTTTCATGAAGATTTAGGACTTTATCCTGCAGGTTACAAGAGCCACGGACGCTTCCGAAACAGTATTCTACTTAAAACGGTAGCTGTCTGGCGGCTGCATTGCAGTGGGTCACGACGGGCTCCAGGGAGACCACCCAGAAAGCTGCGAGGACAGAGGAGAGGGGACAGACTAAAAACTTTTTAGTAGATATAACCAGTAGGACTTAACGACTGTTTAGCTGGGTTGGAAGAAGCACAGAAGAGAAGAGGAAGGAGGAAACTGAGGTTTCTAGCTTCAGTGACTGCTTGGCTGGGGGTGAGGAATTAAAGGACCTGCAGGTAGAAATACTTGATATGTAGTTGAATATGTAAGTTTGAAATTCAGGGTAGAAGTCTAGGCTAAAGATGTAGATTTGAGAGTTGCCAGAATTTATAACACATTATTACATGTATGTATTTTAATGGCTTTCTTTCTCTCCAAACTAAAAGTTGTTAAGGAAAGTGTCTATGTCTTATTACTCTTCATATTCTCAGTCCTTAGCAGAAAATACAGAAGACTTCCATTGTAGGTTTAATACGTGATTAATATATTGATTTGCATATTGTTGTTTTTATTATGTAAAATTAGATCTATATTGAGTAAAAACTACTTAGTAGAACTTCTCTTTGTAGAAAAAAATCCAAAATAACCCACTCAGCCTCAATCATCAATAATGATGCTGTATCTGGATTAAATGAAAAAAAAAATCTTTTCATTATAAATTAGAAAGGGAAATTATGTAGCGTACATACTTTTTAAAAAAGTAAAGTTACACGGACTTCCCTGGTGGCACAGTGGTTAAGAATCTGCCTGCCAATGCAGGGGACACAGGTTCGAGCCCTGGTCCGGGAAGATCCCACATGCCACGGAGCAACTAAGCCCGTGCGCCACAACTACTGAGCCTGCGCTCTAGAGCCTGCGAGCCACAACTACTGAAGCCCGCGTGCCACAACAACAGAAGCCCACGCACCACAACTACAGATGCCCGCGTGCCTAGAGCCCATGCTCCGAAACAAGAGAAGCCACCGCAATGAGAAGCCCTCGCACCGCAACGAAGAGTAGCCCCCGCTCGCCACAACTAGAGAAAGGCCGAGCGCAGCAACGAAGATCCATCACAGCCAAAAATAAATAAATTTTTTTTTTAAAAAAAGTAAAGTTACAGGAAATGGGAAAGGAATATTTAACATCAAGGAAAGCTTTACAGAGACAAGTATGAAATAGGAGGTAAAAGCAAATGTTTCCAATCAGAGCTATTTTCTAATTTATGCTATTTTAAGCTGTTCTATAAGACACGGAAATTGAATAAAGTTAATAAAGTTAATATTAACTTTATTATAAAGTTGAATAAACACTGAATATTAACATTGAATAAAGTTAATATCTGTACTAACAAGGGATGGAAAATGAATAGTTGATTGTTTTCAGGTTTGATTTCTGAGATTCTCGGAATTCCTTACTTTGTTTTCCTTCATTCCAAAGGCAGAATATATAATAAAACACTCCACCTACATCAAGCAACACTAAATAAAAACAGCCACAGTCAGGCCAGGAAGATCTCTTTCAAGGATTAAGCTCAAATCAAAGATTTGTCTGACATACATATACCTTTTAATTATATTCACTCTTCATTGCCCCAATCATATTCTGTTATAACACATTTCATACAAAAAAGAGACTTTCAAAAACATATACACATTATTAGACTTAATAATTAGCCACCCACAATTGTGCTGATTAGATTTCACACTTCCCATGTGTTCAGGTCAAGGCTTAGCAAGGAGAGATGTGCTCTATGACTGCAAAGGCAGAGACAGAGAGGGGAACAATTATTATACTCAAGCAATCAAACCAAAGCCAACTGATTTGGTTTAAAGATATTTTTCATTGCTAGTAGATTTTTAGTGGTAATTTTTGGTGAACTTCTCCTTCACAGATAACAAATGAAGTGGAATAGTGACCCCAGAGGATATTCTAAGCTCCCCAAGAGCAGGGGCATTCTCTAAACCTGTAGTCTTTGAGCTGCCCTGCAATAAGGATTGTGTGCAGCAACTTTTCCTGGAATTGCGGCTGCCTTCAAGTCCCTCATATAAACAGCAAAGCCTGGCAAATGTGGTCGATAAGAATATTTGTTGAATGATACAAAGGAATTATTAATTATTACTTCACAGAGCCAGCCTAGAGATAACTTTGAGAAATACCATAGACATACCCAGAAACTTAAGCATTGAAAATAATATATAAAGGTTATGACAGCAGCAACTGAAGTAAAAGAAGAAAAGAGATCAGCTCTGTTGTAAAATGACTGTCATAATTTATCTGTGAGGTTGAATATACTACTTATGAATAGAAGGAACACAGAGAAAGATTATAAAGCACAACATTTGTTTAAAACTGCCCTTTCTCTTCTAACAAGAATGAACATTGTGGATATAAATACACACAACTATTATAACTAATTATAAGTTGATAATAGAATTGGTAGTTGAATAAATAGTGTTTGAAAATTAAGAAACCAACACAATTTGAGCACCGGTTCTTTTGACAACTGTGTTGCATCAGGTGTTACAGGGTAAGGATTTGCCTAGAGTCAGTAGTACTGTAAGGACATATCCTGCTTCACATCCCTCTGGCGATGGCAGGGGTGGGGAAGGGGGTAACCTCTTCTAGCCTTAGCTTCTCAATCCTCCTTGAGACTGTAATCTATGTATTATTTTCACTTTCATGTCCCTTAATCAAGCTCAAGTATTCCAGCCTGCTTCTCCTTTAGCAGATTCATTTAGGTGAATGTATATTTTAATTTGTTTTCTTGTGTATTTTCAATAGATTAGCATTTAACACTATTTTGAGTGCAGAGTGCATGTAGTCATGTAATCAAATACATATGTATTTAATTTGTGTGATATTAAGATAACTTTCTACAAACCATAATAAGAGGTTTTCTTAATATAATGGGTTGGCAAAATTCATCTTATATTTTTAGAAGAATGAATATATTCTAATAAATGATAGAAGTGAATATTGAAAGCATAATAAAATACTGAAACACAAATAAAAGAGATTCTTGTAAAAGTATGCATAAAAGAAAGTTGACATTAGTATGCAATGAAATCCTTAAGGATTCACAATGATGATGATACAGAAAATAGGAGAATGAAGAAATAAATTTAGAAAAAATTCAGTTTTTTTCTCTGTACTCTACTGACTTGCCAATTCAAAGGAATATTAGTTATAAGTCAAATTTATAATTTTAATTATATGATTTATAAATATAAATAATAAAATAAAACAACATCGTTAGTGTAAAATATGACTCATAAACAATCAAAATTTAAATTCGGGCATTAAAAAAGGATAAATACACCTAACTAAGTTGACATTCAAATAACTTTTCTTGAGAACTATGCCATTATTGTGAGGGAAAGGAAATTGAAAAAATAATTTTTCTAATCCCAATCCTAATTTACAACCTTATTAGAAAATTACTTTTAAATTAAACTTTTTACACCCCAAATAGTGATTTTTCAACTTGATAACTTTCTTACTCACATATTCACTTAGGAATGACTTCATTTTCCAAGAATTAAAATCTACCTTCAAAATGTGCAGATATGTATTAATTAAGGTTATTGCAAATAATTCTTGATGGAGTTCTGAATCTTTCAAAGAATTATTTCTAAAAAATTTTGTGAAAAATAAACATCACTTTGATAAAAGATGTCCTTCCAAGGTAATTCCATAGAGAAACATGTTTATTCAACTGTTTATGTTCTTTGATGTTTGATGTTTGTGTCGTTAAAAGCAATTAATAATAATTACTTTTGCATAGATTAGGATTGCATGTACTCATTTTTAAATAATAAAATTAAAAATTCTAACTTTTACCATTTAAAATTAGAAGATTCAGTACATATTTTTTATTGTGGTAAAATACACATAAAATTTACTATCTCAAGCATTTTTTAAGTGTACACTTCAGTCATATTAAGTACATTCATACTGTTGTGCAACCAGTCTCCAGAACTCTTCATTTTGCAAAATTGGAACTCTATACCCATTAAAAAATAATTCCCTATTCCCCCTTCTCTTAGCTCCTGGCAACCACCATTCTACTTTCTATCTCTATCATTTTAACTGCTCTAAATACCTCATATAAGTGAAATCATACACATTATTTGTCTTTCTGCGACTAGCAAATTTCCCTTAGCATAAGACCTCAAGATTCATCCAATATTGTGGCATATGTCAGAATTTCTTTCCTTTTTAAGGTAGAATAACGTTCCAGTTTATGTATTTATCACATTTTGCTTATTCATTCATTCATAGATGGACATCTGGGTTGCTACGACATTTTAGCTATTTTGAATGACGCTGCATGTACAAATCTCTCTTTGAGACCCTGCTTTCAATCATTTGAGTATATGTCCAGAAGTACAATTGCTGAATCATATGGTAATTCTATTTTTAATTTTTTGAAGACCCACCATACTGTTTTTCACAGTGGCTGTACCATTTTACATTCCCACCAACATTGCAAAGGATTCAATTTCTTCACATCCTCACCAACACTTGTTATTTTCTTTTTTTTTCTTTTCAATAGTAGCCATCCTAATTGGTGTGAGGTAGTATCTCATTATAGTTTTGATTTGCATTTTCCTAAAGGTTAGTGATGCTGAGCATCTTTTCATGTGCTAATTGGCCATTTTTACATCTTCTTCGGAGGAATGTCTATTTGTCTTTTGCCTATTTTTGAATCAGATTGTTTTTTATTTTGTTAGTTCTCCATGCATTCTGGATATTAATCCCTTATCAGATACATGATTTGCAAATACGTTCTCCCATTCCGTGGGTTGCCTTTTTACTCTCTTCATAGTGTCTTTTGATGCACAATTTTTAAAAAATTTCCATGAAGTTCAATTTGTCTATTTTGTCTTTTACTGCCTGAGCCTTTGGTGTCATATCTAAGAAATCATTGCCAAACCCAATGTCAAGAAGCTTTATTACATATGTTTTTGAATTTGTGCAAGTCATCAGCATTTTTTTCATTGAATTCATTAAATTTATTTTGTTATTTAACTAGATTGACTAAATCTGATTTCTAGACTGACTTTTGAAACAGCTACAACATTTTTCTTTAGTTTTCTCATACTTCAGGTTGTCAGAAGTAAAGAGAC
This sequence comes from Balaenoptera ricei, assembly GCF_028023285.1. Classification (NCBI taxonomy): domain Eukaryota; kingdom Metazoa; phylum Chordata; class Mammalia; order Artiodactyla; family Balaenopteridae; genus Balaenoptera; species Balaenoptera ricei. The sequence continues at coordinate 9,498,417 of NC_082640.1, read as the reverse complement.
TTCAAGCTGTCAAGTTAAAGAGATGCTTTTATCTTGTATTTTTTTATTCCTTCTCTCCTAGGATCACTGTACAATTATTCTATCTTATATATATATTCTAGCTCATAGCATGAGTAGGGGAATGATGATGATCATGGAATTATCTAAACCAGTTAAGACAAGTGAAAAATACCAATAACTACTATGTATAAGAGTTAATATCTTCAGGCATTAGACCAAAGTAAACAAAAATAAGTGAAAATAATTTCAAAAGGTAAAGAACAATGACACTGTCCTCAAAGTATTCTAACAGATAAGAGTTTCAAGGAAATGCCTCTAGAATTGAAGGAAAAGTAATAATTGAAATGTAAAATGCAGTGGATGATTTAAACTGCTCTGCAAAGTAGATGCAGTTAAAAAGAGAATTAGTAATTCAAAAGTAAGTGAAAAAATTACGCATATCTGAATAAATTATGTACAATAAAGTAGAAAGAGAAAAGGAGTTTCCAGGGATTTCGATCTCTTTTCCTCCTTGGAATTTAGAACAGTGTCTGGCATGTAATAAGTCTTAATGAATATTTGTTGAATGAATTAATGAACATACTCGAAGTACACTTTGCTTATATGTTATAAAACATGTATTGTTTGGTGTTCAATTGTTTAATATTTTAAATTTGGGTTCTTTAATATTTAGTGACATATTAAAGTTCTCCTTCTTTTTTATTTTATCACTTTTACATTTCATATAGTTCCAAGAATTTACCCATCCATTTAGGCCAGAGGTCAGCAAACTACAGCCTGCTGTCCATTTTGTTTGGCTTGTGAGTGAAGAATGGATTTAACATTATTAAAGAGTTGTAAAAAATGAAAAAAGAAAAATAAATAAATCACAAAGCCTAAAATATTTACTATTTGGCACTTTGCCAACCCTTGATCTAGGCTATCAAATTTATTAAAAAATAGTTATTCAATACTAATAATACCCTTTTATTATGTCACTCTCTGTTGTGTTATATTTTTACTTTCTTTTGCATTCCAAAGTTTTCATTTTCGTTCTTCTTTTTCTGAAAAATTTTGTTAAAAGTGCGTCTTGTTTACAATTCTTTTTTTGACACAAGTATTTCTCTGAGTCTGTGACTGTCCTAGCAAATAATCAAATCCAAGGCAGGGAGAGGTCATGGGAACCTCTGATCAGTAACCAAGTCAGACAGAAGTTGGAGTAGCCTGGGCACCTGCTACTTGCGACTTGAATCTCAAATAGGGGGACACCTTATGGGACTGAGCCCTTAACCTGTGCAGTCTGCACTAGCACCCATTAGTGTCAGAATTGAATTATCGGACACTCAGCTGGTGTCAGAGAATTGCTTGGTGGGGAAAACCCCACACACATCTGGGCTCAGAAATGTTTTGACTGTGGTAGTAATATAAGTAAGGGAGAGAAACGCACAGGAGGAGTGTAGATTTTTCCTATTCAACATCATTAGAAAGTTTTTTGCTTGTTTTTCTCCCAAATGATTTTTTAAATTGTGGTACAATACACGTAACATAGAATTTATCATTTTATCCATATTAAAGTGTACAATTAGATGGCATTCAGTAAATTTACAATGTTTGGCAACCATCACCACTATCTTATTTCGGAATTTTTTTAATAGACTAGGTTTAGAGCAGTTTTAAGTTCACAGCAAAATGAAGAGGAAGTTACTGAGATCTCCCATATAACCCTTGCTCCACCCATGCATTCCTCCCCCATTATCAACATCCTCCATTTTTGTTACAACTGATGAACCTATATTGACATATCACTATCACCCAAAGTCCATAGTTTACATTAGGGTTCACTCTTGGTGTTATACACTCCATGGGTTTGGACAAATTTATAATAATATGTATCCACCATTGCAGTATCCTACAGAATAACTTTACTGCCCTAAAAATCCTCTGTGCTCCACCTATTCATCCCATCTTTTTCCCTAACCCCTGGCCACCAGTAATCTTTTTACTGTCTCCATAGTTTTGCCTTTTACAGAATGTCATATAGTTGGAATCATATGGTACATAGCCTTTTCAGACTGGCTTCTTTCACTTAGTAATACACATTTAAGTTTCCTCCATGTCTTTTTATGGGTTGATAGTTCTTCTTTTCAGTTCTGAATAATATTCCATTGTCTAGATGTACCACACTTTATTTATCCCACTGGAAGAGAGGAATGACATGAACTGTTTTTTTTTTTTTTTTTTTAATAATTATCTCTTTCATTTGCAAAGTTTATTCTTTTTTTTTTTTAAAGTTTTTTTTTTTTTGATTGATTGATTGATTGATTGCTATGTTGGGTCTTCGTTTCTGTGCTAGGGCTTTCTCTAGTTGCAGCAAGCGGGGGCCACTCTTCATCGCGGTGCGTGAGCCTCTCACTATTGTGGCCTCTCTTGTTGCGGAGCACAGGCTCCAGACACGCAGGCTCAGTAGTTGTGGCTCACGGGCCTAGTTGCTCCGCAGCATGTGGGATCTTCCCAGACCAGGGCTCGAACCCGTGTCCGCTGCATTAGCAGGCAGATTCTCAACCACTGCGCCACCAGGGAAGCCCCATGAACTGGTTTTAACAGCATCACTTCTGTTGCTGTGTTGGGAACAGATGACAGAGGGCCAGGGCAGATGCTGGGGCACATCCTGCACAATCCAGGCAGGAGGTAGCGGTGGGCTGGACCAGAGTGGAATTAGAGGGGGTGGTGTAAATGGTAATAGTCTTGATGTTTTGAGGGTACAGCCAACATGATGTGATGATGAATTAGAACTGAGATATAAGTGAGACCACTCGGTTGAATTTTTTTTTCCCTAAATAACATTTACTGCTTTCTCCGAGGTAGTTTAGGGGTTTCTTGAAACTGAAACTGTTGGTTGGCCTTTTATTTTTTCTTTTAATAGTAAAACCTTATACCATTGTACACATGGTGACATGTTCTTTAGGCTCCATCCATGATCCTTGCTAAAATGGCCTATATCCTATTATCTGACATTTTAATATTTACTCCATGAATTGTCTTAATTTTTACCCATATATAAGTGGGAAAGAATGAAGAAAGGGAGGGTGATACATTGTAGGCTGAAATTTGTTTGGGTTAGTGACATTGGGTTTCTTCCTGACTGAAGCCAGGCGCTTTCCTTTGCCACCTCACTGCGGTGGGTGGGGAAGTTCACTAACTGGAGTGTCTGTGTCTAAGTCCATCTCTCCAAGGGTGGGGCACGCTTAGAAAAGTCAGGTAAACTTCAACGTGTTAATTTTCCAAAATTATTAATTCAAGAAATTAAAATTGATATATTTAAGTTTCATTGACTCTCCTCATGTTTTTGAGAGTGTGTAGAATGCACCCAGCCAGCTCTGGGAGGAGTGGCATTTTTTTAAAAGGGGGGCAGTCCCAGGATACAGACTGTCACTATGGAGGGAATCCTCAGGCTCATCCAGTATAAACCCTCCTTCACAGGTGTGGGTACCTTGCCAAGGCCAGCCCGCTCACAGTCGAGCCCGGCTTTCTGACTCTGACTCTGGGCACATTCCAACGATAGAAAGCATAAGCGCACTCAGAGGGGGCTCTGACCAGTCAGAAATGAGAAAAGAAAACCAGATCATTTTTTCCACCTCAAAAAAAAAATAAATGTACCACCACATTCTGACTTCAGCAACTGGCCTTCCTTATGCCATGAATGTGGGTAGTTATATATAATGTATTACTATCATGAAACAACAGGCCTTCAAAACCAAATGAGCTGCAATCTTTGTTAAAATGCATGTTTCTGTGATAACCAGCCGTCATTAAAAACTTAAATTGAAACAGTAAGTTCCAACTTCTTTCCTTTTTCTGAACACACAGAAGAGTATAATTCAAATAGATTTTTGTCTAGAATAAATCACCAGAAGTTAATTTTATGGCATTCTACTTACAAATAAAAATAGGGTGGGTCCTAGCTACTTTTTACTATATTTAACTGGAATTCCCTACAAGATTTTTCAAATTATATTTTTAAACTGTCATCCGAAAGGTTTTGTGGGGGAAGTGAGCAAAAACACAAACTGATGTCTATTTCCTCTCATTTTCCATGTGTTTCCTTTGGTTAAATAAATACTCTAAAAATATAAAATGCTTCATGTGTTAGAAAAACTCTCTGGAAGACACACATATTGTTTGCACTCAATTACTTCACTGGCAAATTTATAGTAGTGGCAGCTGGGGTGATAAATCCTGCCTCAACCCAAAACTACTGGTCAGACAATAATTTGGTTGTAAAATGCAACATCATAAAAGCAAATTGATAAGAAACATTTTTAGTCAGTAAACATCAGTTCCCCAGGGACATGGGCACCCACTTCGTGTTACCCTTTCCACCCCTGAACTTTTCCACAGGAAGCAACCTGGGCAGGGACAGCCATTTGGATGGCAGAGAGTTTCAAGCATTGTTTTGCACTACAGGGACATTCAAACCCTCTTACTGCAATGGATAAACAAGAGAGTCTTAAATGGAAAAAAATATAGTGACCTGTCAAAAAATGTTCACCTTGATTGCCAGCAGTAGGTTGAAGTGAGTAGTTTTAAGAGTACAATTTGCATATCATACTGAGAGTAAGTGCTGCCATCTGAGGTTTTTTTAGAGTCAGGGAGTGATTTACAGGACTAGAGAGCACCTCTGAAGATGAAACTGCTGTAATCTTAGGTGTAATCAAATGTAGATTTCACCTATAATGATAAAAATCTTTACCCAACACATCGATGGAAACACATGTAACATCCCTTAGAAGCAAAGCTCTATTTAGCAAGTTGGCTTGAGTACGCTCCGCTGGGTTACAGGTATTGAAGGAGCTGTTTATCTGGGTGTGTGGTATCTCTAGGATGCTAGGGTTCATTAAATTCAATCAAGCGGCCGGACCACAGGCATCTTCTAGGACTACGCCACTGAGCTCCAGGTCTGCTGGAGCTGTTGTGTCCTTATCACCTACAAAACCAAACCTAGAGGCCTGGAAAGAGTCTTCTTCCTGGATGAGCAGGATCAGGGGCTACATCCTGGCTCGTTTAATAGCCGCGTATCAATTCACTCATTTAGAAGCATTTACTGGGAACTTTCGGAGACTGAAATGTTGTGACAAGTCTGGGAACACAAAAACATTTACTGCACAGAAGTGACATACAGCCTTGCAGGGGGAGAGGGAGGGAGGGAGGGAGGAGAGATTAGGGAGAGGGAGAATGGCTCACCACAGTACACAGGGGATAAAAATCCATGCCCTGGAAAAATATCTTCGTTGATCCAGTTCTCTTTACAGGTCGTAGTGAAGTAACAGGGAAAAAGATAAGTAGCCTGAATTTGTTCATTTAATGGAGGCATTAAGTTATTTAAAAGAGAAAACCAGGATAATCAGCTATTCAACTACTTTAAAAAAATATATTTTATAGTCATTTCTTCATGTTTTAAATATTTTGATTCAACTTTAAATTTTCTAAAAAAACACATAATGTAAACCAAATTTTTCTTGCTCTTCAAGAAAGCTAACCAAACAATTATTATGTAATGATGGTGATGATAGCATTTATTATGTGCTGGCCAGTAGGCTGAGCTCATCTATATTTTCTCATTTTGTTCTCATAGCAACCTTAACATGCAGATATTACGTTATTCAAATTATGTGGATGAGGAAAGTGAGTCTCAGAGGCGTTATCGACTTGGGACTGCTATGACAAAAACCCAAATCTGCTTGACTCCAAAACCATGCTGGTTATCACTGGACCATAACATGGTGTTTCCAGAGCTGGGTAACACTATCTGTGAAAATACTGAGTCCAAAGAAAGTCCTAAAGTCTCATGTGACCTAGAATTCCAGATTTTAGAGCCAGCAGTGACCTTAAACTTCACTGAAGCTGACCTGTTCCAGTAACGACATACACACTCACTTGCTCAAGTTAGAAATCAGGGCCTTTTCCTCATTTTGCTCCTGTCCATCTAATCTGTCACCAATCTTGCTAGTTTGACCTACAGAATATTTTCCATTCTGTTTATATTTCTTCAGCTTCCTGGTAACTGCCTTAGTCAAAGACGATACTGTCATCTCCAACCTGAACTACTCTCACAGCCATTTATCTTTCTCCTTAAATCCTCTCCTCACTCTCCCCAGCTCTGCTACTCAAGTGTTGTCTGTGTACCAGCACCAACGTCACCCAGGGGCTTGTTAGAAACACAGAATCTCAGACTCTCAGGCTCACTTCGGACATGTAGAACTAGAATCTACATTTTCAGGTCTCCAGGTGATACCTCTGCACATTGCAGTAGAGTGATTTCTGAAGTCTTTTTGGCAATTTGCTAGGGGTGGGGGTAGGGTGGATGGGGGGGAGGGAGGGGGGAATGCAACTCCTGGATTTATTAAAATTGTTTAAGAATAAACCAGGGTGAGAAAAGCAGGTCTGCAGTACCACCGGAAGCTTTGAAGCCAGCAGACTCAATTTAACCTTTTTGTTCAAATTATCAATTCCTCCCCTCCTGATATCATCTTTTATTTGAGGCACCCACCTTTCCTCGGGGAAAGCTGGCCAGACTGTATGTAGCTCTATCCTTAATTACTATTTTCTTCAGGGGCTTTGGTTCTTTTTCTTCTCTTCCTTTTTTTTTTTTTTACATCTTCACTATCAAAGTGCGGGGCCTCATCACCAGGGCAACTGGTCCTGGCATTTTCACAATTTTCCCAACACTGTAATTTTGCTGGCTTCCCTTTATTCTCACTATTGAAAGAATGAATATCACTCTACAGTTCCTATGGCTTCCCTCTGATTTGTCCATCTCTGTATAAGTTTGCATTGTTCTTCTGGCTAAGTGTTTAAACTAACTCATCTTCTCTCTATTGGTCAACTTTGTTTCCTTTCCTACCTCTCTGACTTCTAACGGAGTCCTTCTCTGAATTCCTCCTCTGACTTTCTATCAGTATTTTAAAATATATTTGGATCATCACAATTCCCTGCTTCCAGCTCTTCCACTGAATTGCACTGTGCTTATATTTCAAAAAGTTTCCTTTGGCTTCTCATAGACTTTGCAGGAATTCATCCTCACCTCCTTGCTGCTGGCAAGTTTTGTTTTGTTTTGCTTTGCTCTCCTCTGTCACTTACTACCTCTGAACACAAAGGTCTCTTTTCGTTCCTCAAACTTACTAATACATATGCTCCTACATGTTGTACCTTTCGTCCTCTTCATATTTCTGTCTAACCATCACCTCCTTAGAGAGAGCTTTCCTCTCACTCTGTTATCCTTTCTCAGAGAACCCTGAAGGTAACACAGTAGGTAATCATCTCTAAGCATGCATGTTATTTGTTTGTTTAGACTTGAGATCCTATAAAAACAGTCTGTTTCTATTTTGTTCATCACTGTATATGCCATGCAGATTGTAATCTATCATATCTATCTATCTATCTATCTATCTATCTATCATCTATCTATTTCTTCTAAGGAAAGGATCCAATCCAGTTTCTTCACTTGAAAGATGAGAAAACTGAAGTCCAGAAGGGTTAAGTTGACTGGATAAAGGCCACAGTTTTGGGTGTAGCAGAGCCAGATTTTCTGGCTCTCAATGCAGTATGCTTTTCATTACACCTCCACTGCACATATATAGACTCAGCAATCTAAGACAGAGCCCTGCTAATTGGAAATGACTTGGGAGATGTCAGCTTTGATCGCATAGCTCAACTCAGCACTCTGAAGTGATCATGGACACTGGACTCCACTGGCCAACAAAGGCAGCAGTGTGAAAACGGCTGCATTTCATTGCCTGAGGCCGGGAAGTCTGAGATAAATAAAGAAGGAACACTTTGCACTGACTCATGAATCCACTCCTGGTGAAGCTGGTAGAAGTGAAAGGAATAGTGGTAAACCAAAATCTGACTCACCAGCCACCAAGTCTGATTCCTCCTACTGGGGCATAGCTGCTCTCAGGCTCCACTGGCCCACTTCTAAGCGAGTCAAGAGATCCAGTGTCACACCCTGTCGGCCTCCGGCAGCCTTGCTGGGTGACGGCTGTGGATGAGCTGCAGCGAGGAACGTGCCCCTCCCTTCCGCTACACGCAGGAGAGGCAGATCCAGCAATGCAGGAAAATGAGGCTGAAGAGAACATTTGTTCCTAAGAACAAAAAATAAAATAGTTTTTAAACACCAAACTGTGGGACGCACTTAATCTTACTTACAAATTTGCTCATCAAATTAAGAAAATGTCTTTGTTCTAATAGCATGGATTAGCATGTTCTAATAGCATGGACTGGGTCAGGTCAACACATGTCTATTTCTCCAAGAACGAGCAACAACAACAAAAAGTCGAATAGAATAAGAGAGGCACTGTGCCCAGGAATTACAATGCCAACACCACCACTAAATACTAAAAACGAGGAAAATATTTCTCCTAAAAGGACCCAGTTTATGATCTTGAGAGCCAACACAGAACAATGAAGACAGTACTTGAAGGCTTTTGGCAAAAGTAGGTAAAAAGTCAGCATAAAACCAGTTATACTGCTAACCTAATTCATCTAGAACATCTCCTGTGCTTCCTGCCGAGGGCCATGATTTTGGGGCTGGGTTAGCATGGGGTCTAACCTGGCATGTGATAAGCACCGTGGGTAAGCGGCTGCAGCTGTGAGAGTCAGTACGTTGCAATGCAAAGCAGCAAAGCTGGAAATGACACGGACTGCATGTGTGCACCTCTGCCGTTCATCATCTGTTGCTGAGGACCCTCTCCTCCACTGAATCAGGCAACCACCCTTGCTCTAAACCAAAAGCATATGTGGTAGGCACGTCCTTCTCAGCAGTGATAAGGACACTTGCTTGTGTCACCGGATTGGCCATTAACAAACTCAACACATCCTGGGGGTGTCCCTGCACGGAGCAGGCCATGTAATGAGGGTTAATTGTGGGGTTAATAGAATGATAAACTTTGCTGTCCTCAGCAGCTGCAGGTAATACTGTAGCACAACCATTCACACATGGAACTAATTTAGGAGCTGCCCCGACCTAGGCACCTTTAAGAGCTAATAATAGAGAGCACATAATTGCATGTGTGGTATAAACAGCCTTTTAATTATAGATCCAAAAAGCTCTTCTTCCTGCTACATGATGCAGAGCATTCATGACTGGCCAGTATGTGATTTCTGAGGAATTAAAACCAGATTAGGAAGAGTATTGCAGCCAAGCATGCTCTTCTATGATAAAGCCTAATGAGGGTTAATTGAACCTTCCTGTTCACCAAGTGCTTACTCAGTGCTTAGTGCGCTGTGTGTGCGTGTGTGTGTGTGTGTGTGTGTGTGTGTGTGTGTGTCTCACTGGTGAGAGAAGGTTAGACAGCTCTTGAAAAACCCTGCCAGATATATATTGCTCTGTTTCAGTTTGAAAGATGACACCATTAATACAGACTACTAATTCTGAGCGTCTGTGCAGACCCAGGCAAGAACAGTAGTTTTCACTTAGCACAAAAGTATAAAACAGGCAATAGAGAGTCAGTTTAGATTTCTTTTTTATGAATGCTAAAAGCCAAGAAATAAACCATAGAGAGGATAAATAGCTTTCCTTGGCACTCTCCTGACTGTTAGCTTCAGGCTGGTAAACAGATAGGATGGGAAGAGTGGCCACGGAAAAGGCTCTCCCCATGGTTGTATGGTGTGTTTATCTACTTCCCCAAATGACACAGGTGGGAAGGACACGACGAAGGATGTGGCTGAGCTTCCAGAGGTAACGGTGAACATTTTGTACAAACAGCGAGTGGTAGCATTTGTTCCACCAAAGAGAAGATGCTATGTTGTGGTCAAAAAACAGTGAACTCAGTGGAGAGATACAAATTCCACTTCAAGTAGAGTGTACTCCCTACTCCTCATGTCAATTTGCCAAATTACTTGAGCTCTCCGGATTTCAGTTCAGCTATTTAATAAGATCATTCTTTATACTGATTACATGATACAATACTTCTCCCAGATTTTCAAGAAAATGAGTTAGTCATTTGCTTCACTGCAGACCACAAAATTTTGAGACAAAGGAATGACGTCTCTTTATTAAAACTCTATGAAAAAGACATCCCTTTCTTTTAGGATTTATTGGTTAAGTACGTTTAAGTCAAATCAATGATTTTATTATACAACTTACTGGGACATTTTATAAGCAATTACTTTGAATGAACACGTGCAGTTTTACAAAAACTAAAGCCTATCTTTTTCAACCATATTCAATAAATACCTAAGGTGCTACTGTTTCTAAATTAATTCAACATCTAAATTGAATCTCCATTCCTTGTGTCTTCGATTTTGTTTTAAATCTTACAATAGCGTCTAGGAATATCAAATAATTTTTGAACTTCTATGCTCGGACCCATTTATGACATTCTTTCCCATACACACATAAACTAATTCATTTATTAACTTATCCGTTAATTCATTCAACAAATTTGCTTTTTGGTTTTTGTACACTGTGTGTTTGGCACTGTTCCAGGAGCAGGGTGACTCTGAAGAGAACAAAATAAAGTTTCTGTTCTTGTTAAGCTTACATTCTGGTCGGGGGCGGGTAAGTTGGGGAAGGAGATTATATATATAATAATACGTATAATCATTATATATAAATATGTTTATATATCTCATATACATGTATATTTACATATATATGTGTATATGTGTGTCTAAGTATGTATGTATGTATCTAATTACACATCTACCTAACTTCAGATTTGTGGTTACTGCTAGGCCTCTGTGAAATTTTTAAAAGGTTCCCCTTTCTGGCAAAAAAAAAAAAACCTTTTAAGGTGTTCTTCTGGGTTGACTTATTATGGAGCTAGAGGAAAGGGCTTGGCCAGCAGAGTGGGAGCAGCCCTGGGCCCTGGCTTGCCTCCTGCTCCAGGGCCCATTTATCAGGCACAGCTGGGACCACCATGCGTGGTGGTCCTGCTGGGAATGATCTGTGGGAAAGCGCTGTTTAACCCAGGCCGTGAGGGAAGGACTCTCGGATAAGGTGGTATTTAGGCAGAGACCTAGGGGACGAGGAAGCAGACCCTGCAGGTCTCCGGAGGAAGTGCACCTGGCTGAAGGAGGCGTGTTCTCAGAAGAGCAAGGGAGCCAGTGGGTCTGGGTCACACTGAGTGAGACGGAGCAGGGAATTCAAGTCGTGAAGAGACACTGACAAGCCTTTGGATTTTATGTTATGTAAAATGGAAAGCCACTGACAGGTTTGGGGCAGAGAAGTGATACAATCCCACTTATTTTAAGAGGATCCCTCTGAGCTATTGCACAAAGGACACACAATGGGGGTGGCAGGTGGAAGCAAGGAGGTCTGTAAGGAAGCTACTGTAACAGTGCAAGTGAGAGGTAATGGTTTGAGTAAAGATAATATTGGAGGGATTGATGATAATCAGTCATAACCTGAATATATCTGAGGAAAAAAAAAGGAAGAATGTATATATGAGAGAAAGAGGGGAGTCAAGAAGTTTCAGGGTTTATGAAGAAGCAAATGAATGAACACAGAGTTGCCACTGATGGAGATGAGGAATACTGGCGTTTGGAGCAGGTTCTGTGGGAGAAATCAAGAGTTTGGTTTTGAACGTACCAAGTTGAGCTGCCTCTGTTGATATCCATGTGGAGATATCAAGTAGGCAATAATATCTAGAGCTCAGGAGAGAGGCTGGAGCCAGAAAGCACAGTAATGGCCTCGTGTTGTTACCACTTAGGTAGATCAAGTCTTCCAGCTGGTTCTACGTGACCCTTTTCTGGAAGATTTTGTTATCTGGAGTTTATTCACACACATTTAGTAGCATTTAAGAAAACCCCTTAGGTAACTGAGTCTTTCAATTTGTTTAGAGAATGTGGAGGCTCTAAAAAGTTGTTTTGCTTTCCTTCTCATTAAAAAATACGACTATTCTATCAGGGTTGCAAGTCAGCACGTAAGATGTGATGAAAAGCATGTTCCCAATTAGGAGGCATTCCAGGGCCTTCAGAGAGAGGGTATACCATTCTTCCAGGAATATGCTAACCTCCAAAAGGTCTGTGTCTGAAAGACAGAGTGTGACACAGCCTGTTCTCCCTTCTCACATCTTCCAAGCACATCCATCTTTGGTGCACAGTCCAAATCACACCTCCTGCATCAATAATGCCTTTGACAGCCATGTTAATCATGTCTGCTTTCTCCTCTGATCTCCTACATCACCTGGTCTGTAAGCTTATACTTAGTCTTTTCTGACTGTCCCATGGCCTCTGTTTGAATGGATATGCCCCTTAATATGCTTGTGCCTTCCCGAAGCTAATCTCTTGGCCTCAGTTTCCTCATTTGTAAGGAAGCAGAAAGCCTAGCATGGACTCTATGACGTGAACCTACAACATGCAGCCTTGCAGATGTGTTACGTTCTAACATTAGTGAAAAGTGTTCTACGTTATTGCTCAACAAATGATGGATATAATTTCATGAATATGTACATATAATTATTTTTACCCGTTTAGTATTTTTATGAATCTTGTCTTTTTTTTCCCATCTTTATGGTGACGTATCATGTAATAGCATGCAAGAGCTCACGTGTTGTAAGAAGAAATAAAAATGAATAAATAAAAGAGAGACTATTTTTGAGGTAATTATATATTACCTCAAAAGAATAAAATATATCCTTTTGAAATGGCAACTTACTTGGAAAATTTGGAAGACTCACTAATTTGGCAATACCTATGCTGTATCCAAAAAAAAAAAAAAAAGACTACATCAAGTAAAAGCATGCAAAGAAATTAACCTTCTTAAGGATTTTTGCATGAATAGTAGCTAAACTCACATTTTAAAAATTTATTAGTCAGAATATATAATAGTAAAGGAAACTATGGGTAGTTAAAATATAAATCTTGTGAAATTAAAAAGAAAAAAATTGGAAGCTAAAAGTTATTTTCACTAAATGACTCAGAAGGAAAAATTGCATTGTTAAATGAATTTTTCTTCCTGAAATAAGAAAGACATGGCAATTCGAATAACTTTTCTCTTACAGTATATCAAGACACTTACACTGACCTTCAAAGAAAGCCAGACTTAAAATAACCTGAGACCAACTGCATTTTCATCAGAGCTATGCTGCTCTATTACCTTAACCATCATTCATTGTCTAAGTCAAACAGTTTATAGAGAGAGAACATGAATTCTAACCCCAAGTCAGGGCTGCTATCAATGAGTTTGGAGGTTTACATTCTGTTGGTGTGAGGTCACTATTTGCTGTCACTGGTGATCAACGACCCAGCCCTGGGCTGTCTGACTTTAGCAAATTTCCCAGTTTTAACAGGTTTACTTACAAATCTTAGAAAATGATTTTCTACTGAAATTCACCAAATCACATTTTGGTGATTAAAATAGCAAACTATTTTCAAAAGCAGTAGTAATCTAAATTGCCATACAAGCAGTTGGTATTTTAGAAACAGTGATTGATGAAACAGATGGGAAAGGATTATTTCTATAAATAGAGACTTAAAACCTTTTAGCAAGATCATTCATATCACCCTGCTTAATCTCTTACGGCAATTGTTCTAGTCTTCTGGCAATTTGACAATCTCTTCCAGTCACTGTGAAGGTACTATTTTCTTCCCCACATTAATACACAAAGAACTGGGAGTACTATGGTTAATATTTTACTGAATTGTGGGAAAGTAGTAGGTTTTCCTCAGTCCCAAAGGGCACTGACATTTTAACCCACTTATCTCTGATTTATTCAAGTTCTTGACAGTGCCAAAAGGATGCATTTTGCCTGAAGGATCTATAGTTAAGGCAATTTGACATATGCTTTTCTTCTCTCTGAAGGGGGTGGTTCCAGCTGTACAATTGCCATTTCATGGTGCAGCAGTCATAAGATTATTTCTTAGATGGTGAAGTTTTGTGCCACCACAGAATTGTGAAGATCTATTAAAACGGTAAAATGACATTTAACATTAAATTCCAAATTTTGTGGGAAAGCACTCAAAACTTCAACCTAAAATTGTAATCGGAGATTATCTGAAGGATGAACTGGGGGAAATGCCCAATGATACATGATAGGGTAAATATAAAGCTAAGATGCTTATTAGATATTAATCTCTTTTGTCAATGTATTTCTCATATTGACTGAATTTCTCCTTTAAGCGGCTAACTATAAGAATGGACACTCCCAAAGAATTTTCTTATCATTTTATGAAAGATAAAGTAATAAGAAAATTCATGATTATGTGATGTACATGAATTTATGAATCCATGATTTACATGATTAAGCTGGCTACCCCTCAGTGAAAGGGTAATAGAGTCCTCGTCTCTGGCTCTTCTATTTGGTCACCAGAGTAGCATCCCAGGAGAGGAAGCTCCTGCATGTGGTCTTATTGAAGAGTGATGGATTTTGTTTTCAAATAAGCATCACAGATATTCTCATAGAAATGTAGTGCCAAACTGCTGCATGATACTATGCAATTCAACTTACTGTGCACTTCCCAGAACTACCACACGTATTCTTCGCAGAGCAGGCAGCTGTCAGGCAAATGTGAGCTCTAGGTTATAAAGAGACGGGACAGAGAGTTTGAAGGGGCTGGAATAAATCCATCACCGATGCCGGAAAAACAGTTCAGACGCCATGCCTTCCTGACAAGAGGGTCAGCATCATCAACTCTGTGAACAAAAGGACGAGTCTACGGCAATCTCAGGCTCTAAGTTTTCACCGGGAGGTGTTTTGAAAGTTCTTAAGATGATGTTTTTCAGCCTTAGATGCAGAATAAATGGAATGTGCTAAGAGTTCAAACAAAATGGATTTTTTTTTTTGGCATCAGCTTTTTAAAATGATTTATAACAAAGAGAAATGCAAACATAATGTTGTGTCTTCACTTTATTTATCATCCTCAGGACCCTCAGGAAATATCACATAATGAATGATTTTTCTTTTGAACTGTGTTATTAAAATGAAGTTACTGCTTTTCACATACATATATATAATATATATATCTTAAAGTAAATGTTGCCACCTCTGTGTATCTACCTTCTGATACTATCAACTAATTTCAATACTGCACCTTGATCAAATCATAGTGGTAATTAGTTTATTGTCATTTTATAAGCCACATAATTATCACATGATTATAATTTTTAAAATAGGAAAAAAAAATCACATTGCTTAAAAACATTCATAAAGTGCTACTTAAAATTTAGATTTGGCTGTTTTAAAAATAAAATCATTCCCTAAAGAATGAGAAAGTTTTAAGTGTGAGAATATTCTCTTGAGGAACACTGCAGAAAGAATTTCTAGAAATACTGTAAGCAGTAGCAATATTACTAAAATTGCAAAAGCTCTCTAGGTAATTAAAGACAAAAAAATTCATTTGAATGTTAAAGTTCCACTGCATTTGTTGAAAACTAAGTTACATTCCTGTATATCATCCTTCATTTTCGGTGCAGGAGCCCTGATACAGATGCAAAACCTAGAGCTTTTCGAAGAGTGACATCTGGGCCACTAATAATCATAGAACAGGATGAATGGGCCAGAGGTACTTCTAGAATCCACTGAAGCTTCAGTCTTCCCACTTGCCTGGAGTGAGACCTTTTGTTTCTTCAGAGTAGCAAAGGTTTCCAAGGTGCCAGTCTCTTCAGCAGCTAAAATCCAAAGTTTTTCTCTTCCTGCATCCCTACGTGTCAGCAAGTGGTCGGGAGTTTGGGTTTGCATGGCTTTGGTTGTGTTGCAGGAGGTGTGGGAGGGGAGCAGGTAGAAAGGAATGATCTGCATGTAGCTCCTTCGGTCATGAAAGGTGTCCAGGGAGCCGCACAGACAGGCAGGCCAAGGAGAAAGCCAAGGTGTTTCCTGTCTTAACAGAGCTGGGCTCCTCTGGCTCTCCATTCTCTTTCACCATCTCATTTATGATAAAACTAAAATATAGTTTGGTTTAATGATTAAAAACTAAAATATAGTTTTAGTGTGGTTTTCATTCCCCCACTGTCAACCCCACTTCTCAAAAAAATGTATACTTTTTGGATGAAACATAAACGAGGAAAGTTACAGTTGCCGACCATTGTCATTACATACAGCTGCCCCTTTTCCTGCCGTTCCTTCACCACACTTTACACAATTATTTTTTTCATAGAGCTCAAAGGAAATCAATGTTTTATTAAATGCTTTATTTTTTAATTTTTTTTTCAAAATGTAACAGTGGAGCGCATCCGAAGAATTTATCTTAATCCCTAATACATTTAATAATTTCCAATACACCAGAGAAGAAAACTGTCCAGTCAACACTCCTTTGAGTGAGTTGTGAGAGGAGATATGAAGAGGAAGATTGGAAAGAAAGGGCTCAGATTTATTTCTATATCATCTATTTGACTTCCCAGCTAAAACAGAATTAGTTTAAGTCACCACAAAATCAAGTTATAGTCTAAAGAAACAGTATTGATTTTTCTTTCCATCATTATAGACATGTATATTTAGTTTATTTTAAACCAGATTTCTCATTTATTTTCTAGCACAAAAAAAGTACCTTTTAACAATTCATACTCATGGAAGATCAATCTGGAATTTTCAGTTCCCTTACTACTAAAGTAATTTTTAGACCTCTGATATTGGTGAATCATAGTCATTTAATTAATAAATTTGGGGAAACATTTTCTCATATTTTCTAATAGTTTTACATTTTAGAATAAAAAGAGTTTAGCCCTTTAAAATGTGTTCTACTTGATGAATGTCTTCTTTTTTCAATTTCATTTTCTAGTTCAGGAATGTGAAACAGCTCAATAGGAAATACAGTAAGTATTTGCCTGTGGATAACTGGCCTTGATTGCTATATTAGCCACTAGGGAAAGTGAACATGATGACCTCTTCTAGATGTTGTTTCAGCATATCACACGCCTACTTTGTAATCTACATAATTGCTAGTGTCTGCACCAAGCTTTTTAACATAAATGTTTCCAAGTGTCAGGGTCAAGGTTCTTTTTAAAAGGCTACCAATTGCAACATCTAATGAATATATTTAGAGGAAAGGAAGGAACAATGCTTGTGAGGAGTAAT
This sequence comes from Balaenoptera ricei, assembly GCF_028023285.1. Classification (NCBI taxonomy): domain Eukaryota; kingdom Metazoa; phylum Chordata; class Mammalia; order Artiodactyla; family Balaenopteridae; genus Balaenoptera; species Balaenoptera ricei. The sequence goes on along the minus strand of NC_082640.1, from coordinate 9,481,426 downwards.
GGAAGGTTGAAATTGGATGAAAGCCTAGAAGATTACACAGGTGCCCCTGCTAGTTGATGAGAGAGCAAGGACCAGAGGAGCACGATACATCTCCACCTTACTAGAAACTATTCACTAGAACTGTACACTTCAATATAATTACTAAATATCCGATACGTACTGGGCAATGCTCTTGTCACTGGCAAATGAAAAATGAAAACATAATAATCTCTAAGAAAAACCAAGAAAGTCAGATACAAAAGCCAAGAGAGAAGGGAGTGGCCAAATCAGTGAGTGATATGGAGACCCTGAGTGGTGTGAGGCCAAGAAGTGTACGTGGGGCTGGAAATACGGAGGTGACCTTGACAAGCAGGTTTAGTGTCGTGCTCAGAAGGGAACGCAGCATGTGTGTAGGTTGAAGGAACTATGGGAAACTCCCCAAAAATAAAAACCTGAAAGAAACCAATCAGAAAATGGGCAACAGGTATAAACAGGCAGGTTTACAGAAAATGAAACCCAAAATACCTCTAGAAAAATAAAATATGGTTCATCCTCAGTAATCAAGGACACAAATGAAAACCATGAGATGCCACATTACTTCCATTAGATGTGGTGCTTGTAGTGGAGGGGGTGTCTGACGACAACAAGGCATATTGGGAGGATATGAAGAGAGAAATTCTCATAATTGGGCTAGTAGGAGTGTAAATTGCTACAATTTGGAAATCAATTTGGCAACATATTGACAATTCAAAATGTGCCTGTGCAATGACCCAGAAATTTCTCTGCTGTCTTCCCTAGAGAAATTCTTGCACATATACACCTATATACATGCATCAAGTTCACTGAAGCATTGCAATAACATACACTGAACAGCAATCTTTGGGAGAACAGATTTTTAAATTATCTGGCCACTGCCTGATTCTGGTCCCAGAGGCATCAAGGCAGAAACCTCAGCTCTTTTACCGTTTTCGTGTTTTGGATCTATTTCTTTGCTGTGGAGATAACTGCCTTATATTTAAGTGTGGCTATGTCCTCTGGTTTTCTATTTTTATATTTTATTCATCACTGCTGTTTTTATCTCTACCCAGAAGCACCAAAACCATATTTTATATATATATATATTCATCGCTTAAAATTAGGGAAGCATCTTTGTAGACTAGAAATGGAAAAGAAAAACACAGCAGTAAGTGGAGATTGAAGGTGAAGATTTACTGCACTGTGTGTCTAGCAATGGGAAGACATGGCCTGGAATTCCATTTTTGTGGAAGTGAGTGACTTTGAATGTGCCTCAAATATCCTATGGGGTCAAAACCTGTCTCACTCTGTGAAACTGAGATTCAGAAGGGCATCCCACCAAGAAATGGAGGCAGAAAGGGTTGCTCAGCCTGCGCCAGCAAAGACCTTCTCCCTGATGGTAAATGAGAGAGAAACCCACACATACACATGCGCATACACACACGCACAGTCAGAATTTAGTCTAATGTGATAAGACTGTGTACAGAGACTCATAGGTGAAGAAAAGAACATCACCTTTGGGAAATGTCAAACCATTTGCTGAGCTGAAAGTTGAGTTTATAATGGGCACAAATAGCTGGCTTTCAATTAAAATGGGCATTAAGTATGATTTTTTTCTCTGAGGGCCTTAGTCAGCTTGGGCTGCCACAATGAACATCAGAGATTTGAGTGGCTTAAGCAACAGAAATTTACTTTGCACACTCTGGAGGCTGGAAAGCTCTGGTGAGGGATCTCTTCCCAGCTTGTAAAAAGTGGCCTTCTCACTCTATTCTCCCATCAGGAAGAGAGAGAAAGCTCTCCAGTGTCTCTTCTTACGAAAGCACTAGTCCCCTCAGCCCAAGGCCCTGCTAATGACCTCATCTAACCCTAATCACCCCCCAAAGGCCCCATCTCCAAAGACTATCACATTGGGGGTTAGGGCTTCAACATACGGGTTTTGAGGGAACAAATAGTCCGTAACACTGAGTTTGATTTTATTTTATATCCCAAATCTACCAGATAATGTAAAGTAAATTTCAATCAATTTTGAGTAATCTCTGCCAACTAATGGTATATCCCCCCATCATTCTGTTTGCTGGGTCTAAATTCCAAGAGCTAACATAGTATCCGGGCTTGAGAGAGGTGAGCATATAGGGACATCGATACTCGTTATCGCTTCAGATGACATCTTTGCAATTTCCTTATTCTGATCATGTCTGCAGGGAAGGTCTCAGCTGCTTCATTCTTCATTCTTTTCTTCATAGAACCTCTTAGTCTTGTGTGCTTTCCCCACCCCCTGTCCCCCTCCCCTCCCTCATCCCCACTCGTTCAGTAACTTCTGTACTCCTCTATACTGTGCATCAACATCTGTCTGCCGCCCATTCAGTGTCAGATACGGAGAACCTGACGCTCTCGTAGGCCTTTCCTCCCGGACATTCCCTGTAGCCGTCTCTGCACTGCCACTCTCAGTATGTCATGGGCTTGCATCCCAGGAATCGAGCTCCTTGCTCTTATATTTCCTAGGACCAGCTGCATAATTTGTAGAGGCCAGGGCAAAATAAAAATTTAGAGTCCCTTGTTTAAAAAAATATTGGAAATTTCAAGACAGCAACAGCAAATCATTAAAACAAGTGTGGAGACCTTTTAGAGCAAGACCCTGGGCTGGTGCATGCCCATGAGGATGGTCCTGGTGTTTCTGTTGTTTCTCCATATACCCTGCCCATATCCTTACACACACACACACACACACACACACACACACACACACACACAGAGTGTGACTCAACTTTGAGGAAGGGGACATAACTCAAGCTCAGGGAGCTACTAGCATTTAAGTTTCTCTTGCCCTCTCACTCCTGTCTGCCATCACCCCAAAGTAAGGACTCAGGGGGGGTTGGGAGGGGATGGTTACAAGGATTACTGGGGAGTGAGGAAAACACCATATTCTTCCAAAGGTTTTGCTTTTGTGTTCCACAGCTATCATAACTCAAGAGTTGAGATATTTAAATTATTCTTTCCTCCCTCTTTTTTTTTTTTTTTGTTATTCCTTCCCTAGGTTAGAAATGTGAAAAGTTTCAGAGGATAAAGTCATGGTACACGAGCAACTCTTGGGAGGTGTGCTTCAATTAAGAACTCAAAATATCTCTTGCTACACTTTCAAACAATATGAAGGCAGGTGGCATGAGATAAAGACAGAAGGGTAAGGAAGAGCCAGGGGACTTTCAGTTTTAGCTCTAACATGTAAAGAGCTTGGAAGTTGTCCCTCTCATCTGCATAATAAGACAATAAGTTGAACAAACCGAGTATCAACCACTTTTCTCGGACCCCACTAGAAAAGAAGCCACAGGGGAAAGCACCACCTTGAAATCTGGGAGACGGGAGCATCTCAAAAGTCAAAGCTGAGATCTGTTTACCTGGAGCAGAAGCCACTGAAGCTGTAAACTTACAGGACTACTGAAAAGGCCGTTTTAAAGAACAGATGGAGCATGTGTGGACTCCTGCGACAGTGAAAAACTCCTGGAGCTGCAGGTCTCACTGGGCCTCACATCTACCGGCTAGTTCCTCATCAGGTTCTCCTGAGAAGCCAGGACAGTTCCCTCTTGGCTCTGGCAGAAGGGGAAGAGAAATCCTTGTAAAATGCACCAGACTTCCCCATAACAAAGGCTTACCCTCTACAGGAAAGGACTTTGCTAGAGCTTTATTCCATTTGGGGGAAGGGAATTCCTCCTGTTCTAGCCTTCCTGTCTCACTTGAGAGAAAAACAAAAGAACAATCAACAAACAAAAAATACAGGACTTATGCTTCTGTGAAGACACAACACATACATTTTCCCCTTTTCTTCCTGCTAAATACCTCTAAAATCTCTGGAAATTGAATATAAAACAATGTAAGAAGCCTCTGAAAAGTGGGAAGAAGAAAGCTGATCAGTTAGGGAGGTTGGGACACAGGGAATGATACAGTGGTAAGTTCCTGGGTTTACTTTTTGCCTCATGTAACCAAGACTTGGACCGGAAGAAGCCAGGAGATGCCAAGGGTCACAGACAACAAAAGCTCCAACAAAAACCTGCTCGCCTAACCAGAGGACCACAAAAGGGACAACATAGCAAGACTGGAAACTTTCGGAAAATACCTCTTTATTCCACACAAACAGCAGGAAAACAAACAAACATCCAGCCCCAAACCTAACAACACCAGCAAAAGCCAAGTGGAGAGCCCAGACTTCCACCCTCATTAGGCTGTGGTGAGGTGTTCCAGCGTTCCTGCCTCCCACCCCGTGGTACTGGTGGAGACCACATGGGGAGCCTAGAGTTCCACTCTCACCCAGCAGTAACAAGATGATCCTTACCCTCCTGATGGATTGGTGTAGGGGGAGACCCATTGGAGAGTCAAGTCAGTCACCATCGCCCAGTGGTACCAAAGCCACCCTCTCCATCGTGCCAGTGGGAACCACATGGGGAGCTGGAATTCACCCCTACCTACAAGGTCATGTAGCAGGGCATCACTGAAGCAGTACCTTGTTAAGTATTTCACAGAGGTCATGGTTGGGGAGGACATACTGAGGCACGATTCGATGCAGAAAATGTCGAAAAAGTGAGTCAACCTTGATGGGTGTGAGTCACAGATAAAGGTTTCAGAGTCAAGTGGTAACTGAAAGCAAGAAGGTAGGATGTGACTGCCAAAAGAATTTGGGTAAAAGTGAGAAAAGAACTAAGGTTAGCTAGGTTCAATAGAAGGGATACAGGATCACGGAATGAACGGAGCGACTTCCTTCCCCAACATGTATTATAGAAGCCCAGGAGCATACTCCCCAGTCCCAATGACTTCTGGGTGCTGGGATAACTCATCAATCAATGCACTGTAACAGATCAATACAGTGCATTGATCTGTATCCTTAACTTGTCCCTGAATAAACTTTTGTTATTTAATATGTGCTACCTTCTCTTCCATTTCTTTATCTCCCCTCCTCCCCATGGGTGGGGGAGGGGGAAGGGGGGGTGTTTAATCAAACTTAAAACAGAGGCTAGAAAGAAATCATTAATGTTAATTCTGTTCAAAAGCTGGAGAAAAATCCTTTTTAAAAATTCTGGATACTAATGTAGTAAATTTATTTTAATTGATTTTCACCTAAAGGATTTTATGTTTCTTTGAATTTTCTGAAGACATTTTCTGTGGTAAAGTCTTTTATTTTTTATCCTTTCCAGCTTTACTGACGTATAATTGATGAATAAAATAACACAGTTAAAGTGTACAACGTGATGATTTGATATATGTACACATTGTGAACAGTGAAGCATTCGTGACTAAGATTAAATAAATAGAGTGATCAGTTTGACGTGAATCCTAAATTTTTAGCTTCATCTCTACGTTTTAAATGCCTCCACTCTACCTGTTCAATAAGGTCTATTTTTAGTTAACTCAGGATTTCTCATGACTCTAAACTGTTACCTACCAAAAATTCCTAAATCCAAAAACTTTCAAAAAGCTAATGTGTCTTGTTACCATGCATTTAGTCTCAGCTTAAATTCTTTAAATATAACCACTTTAAATTGACCATGTCCTTTAATGAACATACTAAATAATGAATGTGCCATATAATTCTCTGCATAGTATCACAAAGTTTGAGAATTGAGTTGAATGTTGTACAGCTAGTGATAGTAATCAGTTTCAGGATATCCCTACTCTTTGACTGAAATGGGGACTCCACAGTCCTTCCTTTGTGACTAATATAGAATTTGAAACTAGATACCCAGAGGTAAATAGGAAATATTTCAGTCTACTGAGCTTCTTCATATTAATGACTGAAGCAAAAAAAGGAAGGATTGATTGTGCTTCTTTTACAGGAAATGAAGCAATGGGAATTAGTAGGATTCCAAGCATGTGTAGAAATACCACAGAGAAAAAAAAATAAAGCAATATATTTGCATTATCTACCAGGGATTTGAAATCTAAGACAGGTAAGGAAGACATATGCAAAAAAAGATTATGGCTACTGCAGGACTGTTAGCTTTCAATAAAGCACAATTTATTGTCTGTTTTATATCAAAATGGATTTCCTCTGGAAGAAAAGTACCCTCTTACTTTCTGGAGCATAGTATGTAAGAGAAACATTTTAATTTTAACTCCCTCAGTGACAGTGACCCCTCTGCCCTCTCCATTTTATAAATTATTGACAAAGCATCAGGAAGATTCCAATTGTGCAACAGCTAATTGGCCCCTCTGGTCATTTCTCAACAGCCCTGAAAAGTTCATTGGTTTTAGATAAAGACTTTCCCGGAGTTGCAGGCTCAGGCATTCCGAGAGTTTGAATAAGTTTGTGTTCTTTATTTGCTTTTTAAATACAACATTTTGAGGCCAAGGCTTGGCAAAGAACTATGAGGTTGGGATATTTGCTGGCTAAGGAAAAAATGAGAACTAGAATTGGTATTTTCAATGGAATTAAATTTGAAATGTATATTTTAAAGCAAAAATAGGCTTTAGCTGATTTTAAAATAAGGGAAAAATGAAGGTTGATATAAAATGAATGTTGATGAAATTAAGTTATGGGGAAAGATTTAAAGGTAACAATATTTAAATAAAATACTGTCATCCTCAAGCAATATCTTAAAATGTATTTTAGAAGCCTTTAACTGGTATCAAGATTTTGGCTTTCAGGATACATTTTTTCTATATATGCAAAAAAAAAAAAAAAAAAGCTTTTGCCATGAAGTCGTCAAATGTAAGATGAAAATGCTTACAGCTTGTATTTGAAATGGAATATTTTCCATTCTCTTCTTGGAATTTTATTTTGGTTGAGAACTGCAATGTCAAACCAACACTTTTCCTCCTAGCTCTGTTACCTGTGTCCTCTGAACTGCGTGAGGTACATCACTGCACCTGTGGAGTGAGCTCTTCGCACAAAATGAAGTTAATCCAAGCAGATGGGTGTTTCAGTCCACAGACTAGGCTCACAGTTGTCCACATCTATGACTAAAACCGAACTGCAATTCTTTGTCAGGCTCTCATTTCCATATACATTGTTTTTCCACTATAGTGCTGTTACTAAATTGTGGTCTTTGGCGGGGTGGGGGGGGGGCCGGGGGAATATATATGTGTGTGTGTGTGTACAAAGATGAGCAGAAGAGACTGAAGCAATTTTTCCCTTTCTTACCTCTGTAAATTTTCTGTTTTTAAGAATATTATTTCAGTTGTTTATGACAATTAGGTCTCAGAAGCTGTATCAAGTACTTTATTATAGTAGGATATGTTCAAGAACTTCTGCTTATCTCAGTATAAGATATACTCTGGGATGTAACTATTTTTTCTATTTTATCTTCTTTAAATCTTTTGTTTTCCTTACCTGTTAAGTTTCTGTTAACTAATAGGTAATTCATGCAGATGGAAAGGGAACACAACACAAAGGGATATTTAGGGGAAAAAGAAAAATTAAAAAGAGGAGAAAAAAGAATGAGAGGGAGAAAAATATTTGAAAATTTAATAAAATTAGATTTCCATTCAGGTCCACAACATTTTTAAAAGATTAATGTTTCTCAAACATTCTTCTAGGCAGTATATTTTCAAAGCAATGATTTTCAGAAAAAAGGAAAATAAAAGGGGGTAAATTTTATATTATTCCAACCCTAATTCAAATGAAGATTTTTTGAAACTCTAAATAAGATTATAAACACATCTGAAATTATGTTCATAATGTATATCAAGGAAAATCAAACAGAGGCATGACTCATAGTCTAAGAGTTAAAAATGGATGCATTTAGAAAACAAAGGTAATTATCCAGTTTTAATCTAGACTTCAAACTGTCATTTGGGAATCTTCCCACCATTTCAAGCTGTATCATACACTACACAGTGCAATGTTAAACACAGTAAACAGTTTATTATTCTTCATTTCTCCGATATCTGTTGCATACATTCAGGACATATAAAGAACACTTGTATTTTTATCCTTTCTTGAGTTTTAGAACTGTAATTACTGAAAGTAGACATTTATACTTCTTATTTACCCTAGCATTTCAATCCTTTCCAAAATTATGGACACATTCATATTTCCATACGTTCAGTTAAAAATCAACTCCTCAATGTTCTGTTTGTTCACTAAATGAGGAATTTTGTTTTGCACCTGGTTTGGAACAAAGTGTCATAGGCTACCACATTTCCAGATGTTACCCTTATCCTCATTATAAAATCTGGTGGTGGAAGGTTTGTTTTTCTGTGCTTTAGTTTTTATGATCTCTGGTAGCCAGAGGTCACAAATAATGATTCTATGTGCTTGGTATCTACTGTCCTCAAAAGTCGTGTCGTCAGAAAGGAAGACCGTCCACAAGAGGAACTGAAATAGAGTACCACGCATCTCTACACATCAGGGGGTGGACCCCAGCCCTGCTCTCAGGGCAGTCAATGTACACGGTCACGTGTGTAACAAACCACGTCAACGTGTACAGAGCTCACGTTGAACACCATCCAAACTTTGCTTTGCACCTATTTATACAATTTTCTTTTTTTTTTTCTTTCTTTCTTTCTTTTTTTTTAGGGGGGGCACACCACGTGGCTTGCGGGATCTTAGTTCCTTGACCAGGGATGGAAACCGGGTCCTCAGCAGTGAAAGCACAGAGTCCTAACCACTGGACCGCCAGGGAATTCCCTATACAATTTTCAATACTGGAAAATCCTATCTATGATTCACAAAACATCAAATCACCAGGCATTGCTATATTACTTTGCAAACAAAGTTGTGAGATCATTACTAGCCAGAAAGTAGAAAGAAAACAAATTTAACAACTCATTCAATTGTCTCTTAACTTGCAGGGTAGCATTGATTACTGTAAGTCAAAGTGTCACTATGGTAGAACACCAATGCATCTCTGTACTCGAGAAGCTATGAGGGTGTATATGATAAATTGGGGAAAAAATTGCAAACTCAAAAGTACAGTATTTTTCCACCTCTGTCAGCAGTAGAACTTTTAACCAGTGCTACTTCTCTGTGCTACACCAACACCTAAATATCGATTCTATGCTATACTCCAATAAAAGGACCCCAGACTCCTTGAGGCTAGTAAATTTTTTTTTTTTTTTTGGTCATGCAGCAAGTGGGATCTTAGTTCCCTAACCAGGGATTAAACCAGTGCCCCCTGCAGTGGAAGCACACAGTCTTAACCACTGGAGTGCCAGGGAAGTCCCCAAAATCACCACGAATCTGAAACATTTTGTTGTAAAACATCAAAGGTACTTTGCAAATTTTAGGGGAAGTATGGAGAAGTGTCAATTTAAAGACTATCCTACTAATGAATTTGTAAAAGTCTGAATATAAAATAATAAACAGTAACAGTTCTATTATGTTTTATTTGATAATGAGATATATCTTGTTAATATAAGCATTACATTTAATCAGAAAAGCTGAAAGTTTAAAAAAGCATGAGCTCGTAATGATCAAAAGAAAGAAAATGTTCATATAAATTGTTCACAAAGAAAGTTGTAATATAAGAGTAGATATAATAGAAACATGAATTGGAGCATCCATTAAATGTGAATTTTATTTCTTCTGTAAATATGTTTATAAATGCATTATTCACTATTTAAAAATTCCTAGAACTCAGAGTTTAATAAAGAATTTTTTCTCTCATGTCACAGTTCAAATCTAGCTTCACTCACATTCCATTAACTAGAATTCAACCACCTGACCACAACTAACTATAAGAAAGATGAAAAATATAGTTCAGCTTTGTGCCCCAGAAGAGAATGGAAATTGTGTCTGAATAATTAGCCAAGTCCTATCCTAATAAGACAGTATATTTCTACCTCTGTAAACAAGGAAAAAAGGCATACAGGGACTTTTGAGTAACCTAAATTGTTCCAGAAAAATAAGTACTGTCCCCTAAAGGAAGGTTTGGCAAAATTTTTCAGTAAAGGGTGAAATTTTACTTTTTGTAGGCCATAAGGTCTCTGTTGAAACTACTCAGACTTACTGCTATACTGTGTCAACTGAAGGGAAAACGATAACAACAACCTAAGAGCAGTGAGTTTCAATTTTATTTGGGGACCTCTCTGAGGACTACAGCCCAGGAGACAGCCTCTCAGACAGCTCTGAGCAACTGTTCCAAAGAGGAAGTGGGAAGAGCCAGTATATTTATTAATTTTTCAGCTAAGAAATATATGTGGTCAAGCACACATCATGGTAAAAGGTTACTGTTAATCACAAAAAACAGATACCTCAGGTTAATGATTTTAATGATTTTCTATGTATGAGGAAAGGCAAGAATCCAGGGTCATTAAAATTCTTCCTTCATTATGCATCTTAACTATCTAGGGGCTGTGTATCTGAAACACAGACCACTTCCTCCTGCTTTTCTCCATCCTGAATTCCCCACAGGCTGTACAGTCAAGGGGCACTGCATGGGTTTCGACTTAACCTTTGATATAATCACATGATGAGTGAGACTCTGTTTACGTATGCAAAAGTGGCCATAAACAATACCTAAATGAATGGGTGTGACCATGTTCCAATAAAACTTTATTTATAAAAACAGGTGTCGAGCCTGGGATAGTTTGCTCACCCTCACCCTAACTGAAGGATGACTGATCAACAATGATTGACACACGTATTAATTAGTTACAAAGAGTTCAAGCGTTAGCACTAGTCATCACACATAGCAAATAAGTAGAAAGAGCATTTAACAATGTTCTAAGAAAACCAATTAGCCAAATGTCTTAAAATGCAGATAACTTTATCTCCTAGGGGAAAAATTCTCCAGCTAGATCTAATAGTAATAATTAATTTTTTTTTAAAATATAGTTTTACTAGTGGCAATAGAGCATGTCAATATAATTACAAGAAAATGGGTAATGATAAAAGCATATCATTTAGGGATGAACCATGGGTTGCATAAAACCAAAGCTAATGTAAAGGCATAGATGTTAAGTATTATTGATTTGGCACAATTTAGGTGTAACAATAAATTAGAAGTTCAGCATGATGCTCAGTGACATGGATTTAAATAACTGTGACATGCTTGTCAGGACCAGGGCCTTGAAAAGAAATAATTGATTAATAACCCAGATCCTGAGAATTGACTTATCTAAGACAACACTTATTTTTCATTTTATTCCAGTAAGATTATTAAGACCATAGGAAGATAAAGTTAGACAGGAATAAAAACAATGGCAAGGAAGATGCAAATTTAGGTAAGTGGCATTTATAAATAATGCTTATCAATAACATTGTAGACTCTGTTATTATAAATATTCCAATCAGTTTTATAATTACTTTTTATAATTTGTCTGCTTTTAAAATGCTAAAGTTGTTAAGAGAATATATGTTGGAATTGTGATTTTAATTAAAAAATTTTAAGTGATTATGTTTGTTTCCAGTAAATGTGTAAATGTTAGGGAAATTTTGACTTTTTAAATCCATAAAGATTTATGATACGTTTTAGTAATGTGTAACTATTTAAAGGAATTGATTAATTTTTAAAATGGTAGTTGACTGACAAATCAATAATACTGGGTACTATATGAAGTTCAAATGTTTTTCTGTATTGTTTTCACCACAACCTTTTGGCAATTAAATAAACTACTAACAAACTGCAGCACACAAAATATACCAAACACAAAAAGCCTATCATGAAGTAAATGTATAATATCCTTCAGAAAAAAAAATTTAAATTGTATCATCAGCACTTAAACAGTTAAATATTTTTAAAACCGCTCTCTGTTCTCCAATAGCACCTCTCCATCTATAGTCTATTTGATGAACCCTGAAGATAGTTCATCTTTACCTTAGTTTTTTTTTTAATTTTTATTTATTTATTTATTTTTAATTTATGGCTATGTTGGGTCTTCGTTTCTGTGCGAGGGCTTTCACTAGTTGTGGCAAGTGGGGGCCACTCTTCATCGCTGTGCGCGGGCCTCTCACTATCGCGGCCTCTCTTATTGCGGAGCACAGGCTCCAGACGCGCAGGCTCAGTAATTGTGGCTCACGGGCCCAGCCGCTCCGCGGCATGTGGGATCCTCCCAGACCAGGGCTCGAACCCGTGTTCCCTGCATTAGCAGGCAGATTCTCAACCACTGCGCCACCAGGGAAGCCCTACCTTAGTATTCTTAAGCACTTAGTATACTGAATGGTATTTTAAGCACCTGATTTCAACTAAATCAACAAGTAACGCTCACAGCAGTTCACGGTGTTGAGGGGGTCTGAGTAATAATTTTCTGTTCTTCATTTCTAAATTTGGCGACAGGTTTGAGGCAACCATGAAAAAATATTTCCCATGAGGCAGAATAGCTGCTACTCTGATTACAACTGCTGCTGTTGAAATTATTACCCAAAGGAGAGAAATGATTTGTATTTGATTGTTTCTGTATAGTGCACCTCTTATCATGAACTAAGATCAGCAGAGGGGGAATACCATAGTTTTCATAAAAAATAATCTTGCTTTAGTTTATTAAATATATTTCTGTATCAATGTAAATGTCTGGAGATATATACTCATCACCCCATCCTTCCACCTAAGAAATTTTAAAATACTGGACTGAAGCTAACAAATGACATGACAGAATTCCTGACCTATGTTCAATTCTATACCAGCGCATATCAGACACCTTATTTTCTCATATGCTAAGATGATTGGGTTTTGGTCAACTGGAGATGTTCATCCTAAGGTGATGTCATGATTTTCTGTGACAGAGAGAAAACTGCCTTCAGAGAGAAACCTAATCAAAGGCAATTCTCTACTCTGTTTTTGACAATCCCCAGCACTACAAAGAAACAGCCTTTATCCCGGATCCACAGATGAGGGAGTTATTGCTTTCTCCAGCCCTGTTTGATTAAGGTTTTCATGAGAGGCATGGGTTATTTAAAGGTTATTAAGTTATTTAACTTAAAATAGTTAACCACTAATTTTTACATGGTAACATACATGGCCTTTTAGGCATTAGAGATTTAAAAAAAAAAAAGGCTCACTCGTGTATTTCAGCATCATAAATTCAGGGACTACTAAACTGTAGTATCAGAATCACATGAGGAAGACAAGCCTTGGGTCCTCTCTATTCTTAGTTTTAGAAGCTCATCAAGGTCTTTGTTACAGGGTTTTCTTCAATGGCTCATTTCCTGAAAATGGGTCCTGAAGATCTTTATAGGGCTGTAGTTCCTGTGCTTAATGCAAATAAGGAGAAAACCCTAATAAGGAAACACAAGATGTTTTCCATTAAGATTTTTAAGAGACATGAAGCATTTCAAAGAATTATGCAAATATATCATGCTGTGTGCCATTTAGCACATTTTATTATCTCACAGATTAGTGTAATTTAGTGCTTGAGCAGTGAAAACCTCTGCCAGAGTTGTTGAAAGCATGAGGCATCTGTAGTCAAAATGCTGACATTAGCAGCCTACAAAATGTGGACAACTGTAACCATAAATTACAGAAATTACCAAGGAGATCCTTCCAGAGTAAGGCAGAGATCTGATGAAATACAGATGTCTCTGAAGTTCCCTCATATGTGCATAATTTCATAGCTGCACATTCTGATATTCTGAAGATTTTATTCCCATTCCTTTGGGTACTAACACTTTTAATACTTCCTTGGTCAACAGGTGGAGATGGCAGTAAAAGATATAAATCATTCGAAACATGTATTAAAAACTTATCCTGGCTCATTTTAATCAAGAGCTCCATGCTTGCAAAAAGTTAAACTGAAATACAGGTATACACTGCCATAAAAGAGAAAAAATAAATGATTGTTTCTTTGCAAATATATGAGATATATCCTGCACCTCTTCAATTGTAACAATTAGTTACAATTTAAAAAGAGTGAGAAGAAGGAGAGGTGAAGTCAGTTTATTTAGTCTGCTTCTCAGTGTTTCCTGAAGCCAGTGACCAGGCCAGGGGCAAGGGTGTGTGACCTGCGCCCTTACACAGGACCCTTCCCTTGGAAGGCCTCTGCACTTGACTTAGGCTCTGCTTAACCATTTTTGAACAAGGTGTTCCTCGTTTCATTTTTCAGTGGCCCCACGATACACAGTTAGCCCTGTCGGTGGAGTTCCGGGTCCTGTGGACCCGAGGGAAGTCTATTTCAGAGGCATCCGGGATTTGAGAGCAGGGAAGAAGAGAACTGAAGAAAAATGAACTGACACTCAATGTGCACTTTTTTTAATATTCAGACATTTGCAATTTCCTGTATAGGGCAAGAAGCTAAGAACTGTTAATAGAGAGCTGCTTCTAAGAGGGGGAAAACTTATCAGAGATTCAACAATCTGACCATTCCTAACAGAAAAAATTGGATGACAGGCCTGTTGAGGTAGCCAGAGGCTGCTCTTTCTTTGGGTCCACCTGTAATTCTGACTGAGGTCTGGGCTTGGACCAGGCAGATGCTGCTGCTGAGGAACCAGCAGAGCTGTTGGTGGTTGTGGGGATTCTAAGACAGGAAGCTCAAGGTCCTCACCATCTGGCTGACTTTCCCCTCCCAACACTTACTGAAGTCTGAAGCTTGAGGGGCTGGAGGATAAAGAGTTAAGACAAAAGTCTCTGTAAATCACAGGGTCATTTCTCAAAGCCTGAAGATGCAAAAGAAACAAAGATTCACTAGGTGGAGGGTCAGCTCAGGATTCACCAGACAATGATGGAAAGGCCTGTGAGTGACACCTGCTGGGACGGATCTGACAGAAGGGCTTGTAGATTTGCTTTTCTTCAGCTGCTGCCTCTGTCAGACCCTGAGTCCGCAGCCCACTCTATTCCACACTGACGCTTGGACAGCTCAGGTTTGAAAATTCCCTTTCCCTTGGGCCGACTGCTTTCCAGCCTCCTCATCCTTCCTAAAGGAGAATGACCTATGTGTCAGCAGGACAAAGATCCAGAAATGCATAGAAGCTTCATTGTAAGCCTCAATCCTTAAAGGGACTCAACTGCCAACTCCAAGTGAAGAGAAGGGGTGAGCAGAAAGCAGGAAGTCATTACAGTAATGAATCACCAGCTGGGCTTTGAGCTCCTTTACCACTAATTTTTTTTTTACTTTTTATTTTATATTATAGCCGATTAACAATGTTGTGATAGTTTCACGTGCACAGCAAAGCGACTCAGCCATACTTATACATGTATCCATTCTCCCCCAGACTCCCCTCCCATCCAGGCTGCCACATGACATTAAGCAGAGTTCCCTGTGCTATACAATAGGTCCTTGTTGGTTATCCATTTTAAATACAGCAGTGTGTACCACTAATTTAATGGAAAGATTTATTATCTTCACAATTTACACTTCTGAAAAATCATTTAATCTTCACATAAATAACTATCTTTGTGTTTTATCACAGAGGAAATTATAGGTAGCAAATCAATATTTTATTTTGGCAAACTTGTACCTTACAGCTAAGAAAAACTGAAGTCTTATTTTAAATTAAGGCAGCATTAAGAAATGGCATTTTTCTCCTTTTGGTGACTACAACACTTAATGATTCAATGCTTTCTCTGCCCACTTTTGTCTTTTAATATTGATAGGCTGTTTTTCTGTAGTAAGCATTTAAATGGGAATTAAAACTTTACCGTTTTCTTTGAAAAGTATGATTTGACTAATAACGAACTGACTTGAAATTTATAGCTTCCAAGTTTGGAAATTCTTTGACATTTCATTTTCCTTTATCAGAAGTGAGTGGGATATTTGTTGCTGCTGCTGTTTTGTTTTTGTTTGTTTATTGATCCTAAACTAAACATAATAGGGCCCCAAAGTTATTCTCTTACTCCCCTTTCAGCAATCGGACTTTTTCTGATTTCTAGATTTCACTTGATATTTTTAACACATAAATCTTGTTATAAAAGTATTTAGAAAAGTATCAAGAAAGTTAAGAAAAGCAGAGAAAATAAAGCTTAGAGATAATTCCGTCATCCAAAATTAGCACCAATAATATTTTGGAATATTTTCTTTTAAAATGCGTTTTAGGATGGTTTAGTTATATTCCTATGCTACTTTCTATCTGTGTCAATAAATCATTTTTCTAAAAACATAAGTTTAATGTGTAAATCATATTAATTCTTATATACTTGCTGTAGTTAACAAGTTACCTTGTTGTGAGGCATTTAGATTATTTCCAACTATTTAGTACCCTAAATAACACTGCAAGAAATGCCCTATTACTCATTTAATCTGAATTCATCTGTGCACAATGATGTCAGGAATGTGGAATAAAACTGGTCCTGCTTCAACTCTCGAATTTTCCTTTAGAGATGATCCTCAGTTTGAGTTAGAGGAAGGTCTTTTCCTGGTTGATTATGTAGCACTCAGAAATTCCTTACTTATGTGCTTTACAAAACAAAAAGTAACATGGAGTGTGGCAGGCAAAGTCAAGAACATGTTTATTAAATGTGAAAGCAGCCTGAAACATTTCACTCACAGTCAGGTTGGCTACCCGTGATCTAACCCTAACCCTAACCTCTGCTTGTCTGAATATCTGGGGGGGGGTGGGCGGACTTAAACAAAATTTCAGAAAAAGAATGAGCTATTTGGTGTATGTCTCCAATAATTAACAAGTAGAAGATATATTCCTGTGTTATAAAAAACTGTTATGAATTTATCCATGACCCTGGGGATAAGGAATAGTATATTTCTTTATTTTTCTATTTCTAGTCATATCTGATTTAAACACACCACTTGCCAAAGTGAGAGAGAAATTCAACATTAGTTCATTTAAACTTATAACTTAATTCTGGAAGTTTAAGCATCACTCTCCCCAACACTGGGAAAACTCCCTTTCTAAATCAATCTTCATCTCTGATGTAGCTTTCGCTCCTTATATTCATGGTCTCACTGTGGAGCACTTGTCTTCACAATATTGTGCACTGCTTACGCTTGTCTGTTACCCCTGAATCCTTTCCAACCCTTGTCTATGAGAGAAAAAAACATTTTAACAGTCATAGAATGCCTCTGCTTTTTCAATCCACACTTTGAACTGAGAATTGTGGAATTTAAGCCAGTCGTTTTCTTTTGCAGTGCTACGAAGAACTGGATTTCTGCTAGGAGATCCTTAGAGAAATGAGAGGAATATAGAATCAGTTACTTGACCAAGCTGGGGCTATTGAAAGTAAAAATATTTACTCGGAGATGAGACTCTGCCAGCTCATGGCCTGCAGTCGTGAACGTTGGTCACGCCATCATCAGTGAACACCAATCAGTTAGGAAGTGCCCACTGAAGGACAGACCTGGAGCCAAGTGACAAGAGGAATGTGGAATTTGAGCTAGTCACTCGACTTCCTCTTGGATTATATTTAATTTCTCTACTAAAAAAATTAATATGAAAGCAATCACCTAGCATTCAGAATTCAATTACATATTTAGAGGAATTAAATGTCATAGATTTTCTTGTTTGCTAAATCCTTCTTTTGCTTTTCTCCTCTTGATATGGATGTGGCTCATTGCTTCTATTGAACACAGCACAACAAAAGTTAATTCAGTCCCTCTCCTGGCTTTCTTTATAAAAGTTGCATATCTCAGAAATGAACAAATAGACTAGTTTTAGCTTACTTTCCAGCTCTTTTATTAAAAGTTACAAATCCCTTTTTTTTTCAACTACCAAAAAACCATAGAGGATATTTTGGTTTTATGTTTGCTATGTCTTTTACAAAGAAGAAAATAAACAGCTAATGAATTGGATGTCAGAATCAATTTCCTCAAGGACTGAGACACTTTTGTTGAAATCTCTGTGCATGTAGGTGGCATGGTAAATCCTTTAACAGACCTGGTACCTACACCTTGTTCTAGAACAGTTTTTCCTCCACCTGCCTCTTTAGCTTCTGTTTTAGCAGGTGTGGGTGGCTTGTGGTTGAGTAAAAATAATGACCCACAAAGCCCCTCATCTTTGACACTGAATCTGTCATTTGAATCACCCTTACGTTATAAACTTGACTATTGACAAAAAGTTTCAGGGAGAGAATATCCCCATTTGCTTTGCTTGTAAGGGTCTCCTAATTTTAAAAAAAAAGCAGCTTGATTAAACAAGATTTTAATTTCTCCATATCCAGTAAGAATTTCAGAGACAATTCATCTCAGGGATTTTAAGCTTGCATTCAGGTGTCCTCTCTGGTCTGGTCTTTAAGCAATGTGCATTCAAGAGCTAGTGCCCCATTGGTATTCCAGTGTGTGTGTATGCATGTATGTGTGTGTGTGTGTGTATGTGTGCACAGGTAATATAACTGTGTTGCTTTCTAAGTAACTGTCTTACCCAATTTGACAGTGACTCTGTTGTGTTTCTCTGTTGATGATAAGCATTACACCTATACAAATACATTTATACCCAGTGAGAATTCTAGGTTTTCAAGTTGGATTTAGGCTTTCATTTCTTTTTGAAACTCTGAATTAAAATTATACCATCTTTTCAATATATTAATTTTAAAACATTCACGTGCCATTTGTAAGAAAAATAACAGAAAGTGTAAAAGCAAAGTGTCTTTATGAGTCACAAATTTTTATTTTACTTTAATAATCCTTAAAATAAAAATAGTATTTCTTCCATGAGGCATTTTATAATGCTTTAAGGTTTCATAATTTCAAATACAGAAAGAATAATTTTTAAACATCTAATTGGATTAAAATTTTATTTTATAAGATTTACATGAATACAAAAGTACTATGAATAAATAAAAACTCTAAGCCAATGTATATAAATGTATAGAACATTTAATAAAATGCCTGAATTTAAAGGAGGTCTGCCAGCGGTAAAAAGCTACACTGTAGAATGTTTGGAGACACCTATTTAAACTGTGCCTGACGGCAGGTTTTTTTCTTTTTTTGGCTGTGTTGGGTCTTCGTTGCTGTGCGCAGGCTTTCTCTAGTTGCGGTGCGCAGGCTTTCTCTAGTTGCGGCGAGCGGGGGCTACTCTGCATTGCGGCGCGCAGGCTTCTCATTGCAGTGGCTTCTCTTGTTGAGGAGCACGGGCTCTAGGCGGACGGGCTCAGTAGTTGTGGCTCGCGGGCTCTACAGCGCAGGCTCAACTGTGGCGCACGGGCTTAGCTGCTCTGCAGCATGTGGGATTTTCCTGGGCCAGGGCTCGAACCTGTGTCCCCTGCTTTGGCAGGTGGATTCTTAACCACTGAGCCACCAGAGAAGTCCTGAGACATCTATTTAAAGGAAATACTTCTTCTTTTGTATTTCTTATTGCTTTTGCACTTATTTTTCTGTATATATTTTTGAAATGATCATATTCATGCAAAGTGTTTAGCACACTGCCTGGCAGACAGAAAAGTTTTGCTATTATTTATATCCCCTCACAAATGTTCAGTTATAACTTTCTCAAATTCAGAAGTAATTTCCTAACTTTAGCTAATTCTACTGATAATATGTTGAAATAGTTTCCTAAAAAAACACATAACTGACGCTTTACAAAGATGAGGATTGTATCATACACACACAGAACAATAATCCTGCTTGGTATTAGGTGATGCCTTTTTTATCTGTGAATGTGGAATTATCAAAATAAACTATTAGAGGAGGAGGTTTATATATAATATACTCATTTATGGATTTATTTTACTTAATTTACTTATATAGTTTAATTTACTTATTTTACTTAATTCGTAATTTTCTGTAGTATAATCTTGTATATTTCATGCTTTTCTTGACGTTGATTTTAAGAGCTATGTTTTTCTATTTTATAAAATTTAACTTGAAATGGCAAATAATTAAATAATATCTTCATTAAAATCAGTCAACAAAAATGGAAATGAGAAGTGTAATAAATTGAGAAAAATAGAAAAATAAGGCATCCTGAACAAAATATGAAAAAAGTTACACTCTACAATTAAAAACAACTCCTCTCAGATTGTTAAACTATTTTATATGTTATGTTGTAAATGAGACACACTGAGCACATGCAGAAAGGATTAAATTAGAATGATAAACAGCTGTGATTGTGGACGTATTAAAAGAAAGAAAAAAGTTTTAATTGAGTAAATGTATAACTTATATTTTAAAATGTTTTATTAAATATTTATTTAAATATAAAAATAAAAATTTGTAAGAAGGTCCACATAAATATTTCTGATTTTTAACAGATTTTGTGGGAAAAGAAACATTATTAAATTACAGAAGCATAAATAATTGTTGTTTTGATAAAAAATCTAACTCTGTACCTTCCAAATTACAAATACAATTCTTTTTTAAAAGCCAACAAAATACTTCAATTTTTTCAATTTATTTAAATGGCAGAAATTACTATAAGGAAATAAAACTAGATTTAATAAACAACTTACAAATAAATAATTTACCATTTGGAAAAGCTTAAAAATGTTTCAAAACTTTATAGGATTAAGAAATATGATAATGAACTAATTATTAGAGAAATGCAAATCAAAACTACAATGAGGTATCACCTCACACCGGTCAGAATGGACATCATCAAAAAATCTACAAACAATAAATGCTAGAGAGGGTGTGGAGAAAAGGGAACCCTCTTGTACTGTTGGTGGGAATGTAAATTGGTACAGCCACTATGGAAAACAGTATGGAGGTTCCTTAAAAAAATAAAACTAGAACTACCATATGATCCAACAATCCCACTACTGGGCATATACCCAGAGAAAACCGTAATTCAAAAAAACACATGCACCCCAATGTTCATAGCAGCACTACTTACAACAGCCAGGACATGGAAGCAGCCTACACGTCCATCAACAGAGGAACGGATAAAGAAGATGTGGTACATATATACAATGGAATATTACTCAGCCATAAAAAGGAATGAAATTGGGTCATTTGTAGAGACATGGATGGACCTAGAGAGTGTCATACAGAGTGAAATAAGTCAGAAAGAGAAAAGCAAATATTGTAATAATAACGCATATATGTAGAATCTAGAAAAATGGTATAAATGATCTTATTTGCAACGCAGTAATAGAGACACAGATGTAGAGAACAAATGTATGGATACTAAGGGAGAACGGGGTGGGGTGGGAGGAATTAGGAGACTGGGATTGACACATATACATTATTGATACTATCTATAAAATAGACAACTGATGGGAACATACTGTATAGCACAGGGAACTCTACCGAATGCACTGTGGTGACCTAAATGGGAGGGAAGTCCAAAAGGGAGGGGATATCTTTATGTGTCTGGCTGATTCATTTTGTTGTGTAGTGGAGGCTGACACAACATTGTAAAGCAGCCATACTCCGATAAAAATTAATTAAAAAAAGAAAAGAAATATGACAATGAGAAACACACACACACACACACACACACACATAGGTGGAGTGGTGCCAAACCTTACAACATAGAAATTTCAAGGTTTCCAATATTTTTTTAATAGAACAGAATAAATGAGTTATCCATTCCAAGAAGTGAATAAAGGATCAGAAAACATACCTAAGAGAAGGAAATTAATAAAGAAAAAGCAAAAATGGTGATTTAGAAAATAAAAAATACAAAACAAATTGTAATACTTTAAAAATTTTTTTCTTAAAGAAATAATCTCAAGCTAGAATAATCAAGAGGAATGAAAGAAGACATACACGAAAAAACGATGAAGGGGAAGATGTGAACACTCTTACTGCAAATTAAATTAATTTTAAGGAACTTTTTTTATAAACAATAAACATGAGTGTCATTCACTCATTGAGCCTGGATTCATTTTTATTGTTTTTGCCCAGCACTTGTTTTGTACTTTCAGAGGCCTCAAGTATTTCTTCAGTTTTGGAAATGTTGAGGCATAATGTAAAGTATAAAATTAGTGCGGGAATGGCCAATTTTTTCTTGTTTAAATATTCTCTATGATTAGAAGAAAAACTTATCCAGGTGGACCCTTTGTAAATATTTGTTGAGTGGATGAAACTTCTCTTTTTGTTTTTTCTCGTGAATTTGTTTTTATTTTTATTGGGATACAGGGGATGGGATGAGAAATATCTCTGCAAGTGATGCCCCACCAGGGAAATGTCCATTCTGCTCTTCCCAGGATAATGTTTAGAGCTTTTTCTTTTTGTTGGAGCTGCTGCTCTTGCTGGCAGCAGCCTCTTCGGGCCCACTGCTGAGTGGCTCCTCCTTGGAAGAGAATTTTTTCTTTTTTGGGGTGGGGGGTACGTTCTTGTTTCTTGACTCTCAGGGTCACTAACTAACTGGTTCCTCTTTAGGGAAAGACTTCCTCCTCTTGGGAAGACTTCCACTGCCAGCTGTCTCTTCAAGATCATTACTAACCAGCTCCTCCTTGGAAAAAGATTTCTTTTTCTTGGGTTCAGAGAAGGAGACAGATGGGTCTTCCATTCCATTCTCCTGAGGAGCCCCCTGGGGCTTTTGCTTTTACTTCTTTTTGGTGAACCTTCTCTTTAAATATGCTTCTCCTTCATTCTCTCTGCCCTCCTTTTGGAACTTCTATCAAACCTGTTAGATGCTGTCTTCACTGGTCTTTTTGATCTTTCAATCTCTTTATCTGGATAAATTCCTTATTATCATTGAGCTTCCTAATTCTCTCTTTGATTGTATTTCTTCTTGTTTTTATGCTTCTTTTTCTTATATAATTTTCATTTCTAGAGCTGTTATTTATTTATATCTGTCTGTACTTTATTCTTTTTTTGCGTGCTATTTCAAAATCTCCTGCTCTTTTTCATGGGTTGTATTCTTTTTTTAAAATCCCATTAAGAATTCTTAACATGCTCACTTTAAAATCAAATGTAGATTGCTATTTGTCATGTTTCCAATGGTGAATTCAACTCCAGAATATTTGTATATATAAGTATTTTATTATCTCTCACAGTTAATTTTCCTTACACATTTTGTAATATTTTTGCACACTCATCTTGAATGGGAGGTACTGTACTCATTCTTAGTCATAATGTTTCAAACAGAATTCATCTTTCTCCACTATTCTACATAATGTGCAGTTTCTCTTGGATGTTCTTTATGAATTGTTTAACCAGGGACCCTTGTCAAAAACAATGTATCATTGACTCTTCCAACTATTGTATCTCCTTTCCAATATATTGTCCAGTTATTGATTTTTAATGTTTTGCTATTTCTGCTCTTCCCATCTCTACATAACCCACCTGAGATTAGCCTTCTATAAGCAACTTCAAATTTCAGTCCACACTAGCTGTGAACACTACTCAAATTGCTGTTGTATTCCCAGAACATAAATTTACTTCACATATAAATTTGAGTTATATGAATTTTACAAAATGTATACACAATTTACAAGCAAAAGTGAGTTATATGCATTTTACAAAAAATTCCATAACAGAGATAAAATGAGATGATGATGTATGTTGGAACGCATCACAATTTTTCTCCAAAGTAATTTCCATCAGAATTCCCTCCTTCCAGAACCCTCCTATACTGTTGGTGGGAATGTAAACTGGTGCATCCACTACGGAAAACAGTATGGAGCTTCCTCAAAAACCTAAAAATAGAGCTGCCATATGATCCAGCAATCCCACTCATGGGCATATATCCAGGCAAAACTACAATTCAAAAAGATACATGCACCCCTATGTTCACAGCAGCATTATTTACAATAGCCAAGACATGGAAACAACCTAAATGTCCATCGAGAGATGAATGGACAAAGAAGATGTTGTACATATATACAATGGAATACTACTCAGCCATAAAAAAGAATGAAATAATGCCATTTGTAGCAACATGGATGGACCTAGAGATTACCATACTAAGTGAAGTAAGTCAGAAAGAGAAAGACAAATAACATATGATATCACTTATACGTGGAATCTAAAATATGACACAGACTTATCTACGAAACAGACTCACAAACATAGAGAACAGACTTGTGGTCACCAAAGGGGACTGGGGGTTGGGGGAGGGATGGACTGGGAGTTTGGGATTAGCAGATGCAAACTAGTATATATACAATGGATAAACAACAAGGTCCTACTGTTTAGCCCAGGGAACTATATTCAATACCTTATGATAAACCAATGGAAAAGAATATGAAAAAGAATGTGTGTGTGTGTGTGTGTGTGTGTGTGTGTGTGTGTGTGTGTATATATACATATATATATATATGATTAACAAAAAAATGTGTTCAAATCATGATTAACTCCTCCGTGGATGGACCAGAACCAGGGCAAACGGAGACCAGCTTTTGTGACCCAGGCAAGATAAAATCATTTCCTCTTTGATGACTCAAATGATATATGTATTGCATATTTCAGGGGGCTCCGTAAGCAACATCATTCTCCCCCAATATGTTGGTATTGTTTCAAATAAAGTTGTATAATTTTGCTCTTTATTAGGATGAGGTTTTATAATTCTCAAAGCATTTTTAGGAACATTTTCCTCAAATAAACCCTGAATCAACCTTGTGAGATAATCATAGGTGGGAGTATTACCCCCGTTTTTCAATTGAGTGAGTGGAGTCCAAGAGCTGTTCAATTTTTTGAGCTGGATTTTGGTCCACCATTTCATGCAACCAAGCTTTGATTCCTTGTGCATTTGCCTATCTATTTTGCAAAGAATTTAATGACGGTTATAACATGTAAAATAATTAATTTTTCTCTTTGCTTGAAAACAGAAACAATGGGAATTATGTGTAATACACGTGGAGTATCTACAGATTATTTTGACTGGACAAGCACTTTCTCAGACATCAATCCAAGAACTAAAGAAAAATGATGAAATGTTCAAAAGCTACAATATAGTGCTTTGGTAGGGAAAAGAGAGAATGTTGCAGTATGTTTTCGTATCTTACCTACTCAAGCTACATTATAGGAGATATTTTAAACAGTGGATAAAGTCTCTGTCTCTTACAGTCCAAAAACAATGAGCCAAACCACAATTTTCCAAGGATATCTGAAATAAATACATACATACAGCCTCCTAGATATGATTTTTTCTCTTAACTAGTTTATCAAATGCATCTGCTTATAGATTTCTTACCTACCCTACCTACCACCTTTTAATTAAATAAGATGATAAAATTTCATCTTAGTGCAGAATTTCCTTTGCTTGGCCTTGATGCTTTGTTCTGCTGCATATCACCTGCCTTGGCTTTCTATTGTATGGGTGTTTACACAAGGATGTGCTGTAACTCAAGAATAAGCAGAAGGTGCTTTCACTGTTATAAATCAAATTGGTTTAACCTGTGATTGGGGTAAAGGCGGCCCCAGCTTTATGATAACTGTGCTCCCTGCTGAAAATTGCTAGGTTGCTCTTTTTCTCTTTTTTCCTGTCACTTTAACTGGGTTTGGAGGCCTTTACAAGTCCAGAGCTTTACTACTTAGGCAACCACAGTTTTCTAGTGTGAATTAATAGGCCAAATGTATTGAGCAGAACCGACCTTTGCTTTTATATGTAATGCCGTTGTAATTGATGTGAACTTCTTTAGCTAGGTTGCAGGCATTGGATTACTACATAGTACTTTATTGCAATCAGCAGGGTGTTAATTTGATTTTTTTTAACTCCTGAATTCTGTTATTCTCATAACCAGTTTCCTAATGAAAATCGATGGATAAAATAAATGAAACCTAAATATCATAATCCTAAAAATCCTACTATTTTAGAGTTCTATAGTCATTTGCTTTTGGCATTCATTGAACCGTGTCTGGCTTGTAGAAGGATAATCAAGGGTTTTTTTGCAATAGGTATAGAGTACAAAATACAAAACTAATCACCAATTGTGTACGTGCTCAGAGTAAGCATTCATCAAAGGACATACTATTCCCTAGCATAAACTAGGCTTATGGAAAATATTTGTAGCAGAGAAAATATAACTAAAGTTTAGAAATCTATTAAATTAGCTGAATGGTACTTAATATTTCTGATGAAAATTGGGGCCTATTATGGAACTGGTTATTTTATACTTAAATAACTTTAATTATTCCTGTAATTTTCTGAGACAAACATTTTCAACAGCTGCTTTTAAAAACTGGAGAATTGGAAGGTGGAAAATGCTATTAATAATTGCTTCTTGAGAAGCATGTTTACAAAGTTCTCTGTTCTCCTCTCTTCCAAATAAATATCTTGGCTTCCCATTTTAATTCTGGTCACCAGAATTACCTAAAGTTTTCACTGATAATATCATCAAGCCCTGAAGAAAATTCAAGATAATACAGCGATATCCTTAGTTGAAAAGAGTATGAGACTATGATTTTCAACCCTGCAAACGTAAAGGTAAGAAAAATTATCCTGGGTAAACCAACAGCAAAAGGAATATAATATTCATATATCCTATGTAATTCAGAGCACTTACTTCAGGTATATGAATATTTGTATAAAAGACATTTATTCATCGAAAATTTTCTTGAAATTGATAAATGTTGGCAACACAATAATATCCTTTAGTCAACTGACTAACATAATATCAGTTTTCACCAACATCGGATGAAGAAAATGAAAACGTTAACAATAATTGCACACTAAGTATGTGTGAATAAATAACAGCAATGTTTAGTCCTTCTTTTAAGTTATGCCACATTAACATACAAATATATGTTATTTTCAGTTTATACTGAAAATTAACTAGTATCTTGTATTTTCAGGGCATGTTGAATAATATTATATTGATTATATTAATAAAGTTATAATAAATGCTAACATCAAACTTTTGTTATGTGCTACATAGAGTTCCTTGGCCAAAATGAACAGAATTTTAGCTGCAGATTTAAAACTAGGACTAGTTAGGGCTTCCCTGGTGGCGCAGTGGTTGACAATCTGCCTGCCAATGCAGGGGACAAGGGTTCGAGCCCTAGTCTGGGAAGATCCCACATGCCGCGGAGCAACTGGGCCCGTGAGCCACAACTACTGAGCCTGCGCGTCTGGAGCCTGTGCTCTGCAACGGGAGAGGCCGTGACAGTGAGAGGCCCGCGCACCACGATGAAGAATGGCCCCCACTTGCCACAACTAGAGAAAGCCCTCGCACAGAAATGAAGACCCAACACAGCCATAAATAAATAAATAAATAAATAAATTTAAAAACAACAACAACAAAAAAACTAGGACTAGTTATTCAGGCCAGACATTAAACAACTAATGGATACCAGACAACAGTGTGTATGTATTCAAAACTGGGCTCCTTTTCCCTTGCTTAATGCTGTTTAAGCACCCTCGCTTAATGGGTGTCATTAGATTTACAGACCCTGGTATCTTACCATAAAATCACACCCCACATTCGAGAAATTCATTTTTAACAATTCTAGCTACCTAATGCTTACATTTTTCTCATCAACGACTACTTAGGTTGTTTCAAAGCTTAACCCTTTTGTTTGGAAATAGATCGGTGTCAGTCACATAGACAGATGATTTACGATTAGGGCAGATCGAGCCCCCCACCTCCTACCCGCACCCCGCCTGGGATGCCAGGTTCGGCTGTGGCACCACGGAGGGAGCGGGTTCCGCGTTTCAACGAAAAATGTGCCAAGTGCACCGTGTTCCCATTCTCCATCCGCATCTTTCACCCTAAGCGGAAGACTCCCAAAGCCCAGGGCTGGCATCCCTGGGCCAAGGTCATTCTGCGAATGCGGAGAGTGCGGACAGAGTACCAAGGGCGGCCGGGAGTCACTGGGGTGGCTGAGAGGCAGCTCACAGACCAGCTGCGTGGGACATCGAGGGCACGACCCCCCAACCCATGCCGCCCACGTGCACCAGCCCTAGAAGTGGGCCTCAAACCCACGGCGCCCTGAGGCAGGCTCCCGGCCGCACCTGGCGCCGCGTGGTCCACCGGGCAGTGCGCCTCCTCGCGGATGCAGGAGAGGCGCGGGAGCCCGCGGTCAGCGTGCTCCTTTTCCCACCGCATACCTGGTCTTTACGAGGATCTGACGGGGGGTGTGAGCGTAACAACGCCGGGAGGCAACCACTCCCCTCGGTCAAGGGTGACCCGGGCGCTCTTCTCGCCTCAGGCCTGGACCGCAGCCCCATGCTGGGCCGACTCCGGAGTCCAAACTTCCTCCCTCAAACTTCTTGTGGTGAAAGACGCGGGAACTGAAACAGGCTTGTCTTTAGAGCCCACGACCTCGCGTAACCCCGGCCTCCGGCGCCGGGCCTGGGTTAGGACCCCGGAAAAGAGTGTGCTGGGTACCTGAGGAATAGCCTGCACCGGCCGGGTCCCGGAAATGCACCCACCCGGCGTCCCGGAAGTGCACTCCCCCGGGCCGAGGGCTCGGAACGCTGGCTGGAAGTGGCTTCCGGTTCCAACTCGCGGCCTTGCCCGCTGGCGCGTGGAGTGGCGAGATACTCCTTGTTGAGGTACGTTTTGACAACTGAGTAACGAAATGGTCTAAAATGAATTTTGAGTTAGAGTTTTGAACTCTAAGGGTGCACATGTAAAGCTTTCCCCCGAGTCCTTCTTGGCCACTAATCTAAACGAATTTGATAACTTTTGAGTTATGCTTGGTTGGAAATTTTCATCCATTCTTACTGCTGTGGAAGTGGTAAGGTGTTTTTTTTTTAATGGGAGGCAGATATTTTGGGCAATTATATATATATATCAATATTTATATGTCTAACGTATAGACATAATATATGTGTAAAATGAAATGTAATTTTGGACAGAAGAATCACATTAATTTTTAAAATTTTAAATTGATCCAAGCCTCTAACAAATTCATTTTGCAACAGCTCTTGCTGATTAGTTGATTCTATTTTTAGTTTTCATCTGAGTTGGCCACTTGAAGCTTTAGAAGGCTTACAGGAACTCAGTCTGTTTGTTAGCTTTCTTTACCAAAATCATAGCCTTGTTTGGTCTTAAAATTGATCATACTCTAAGGCCCTCTAATTTTGAGACGGAGGAGAAGTGGAAAACTTGGTACAAACATGTATTCACCATTTTCAAGGACAAATAATTGGGTTGCTTAAACCAATAATCTTGATTTCTGCCCATTTTAAGAGAGCACATTGCTTTCTTGCCTTTTTTTCTTTTCTTCATATGTATTGATAAAGATGTGGAGTATGTACGCTTACTAGAAGTTGCCTGAGCTGATATCTTTTTCAGGAATTCTTAACCTGTGGTTCAAGTACCCTTTTGGGGATGGTTGTCGATGGATAGATTTTAGAAGATGGGGGAATTCCCTCAGTTGGGTGAAAATTTCTTTAGTTTGTGTGTTGTGTATTTTTTCTGGGCAGAAGATCCATAGCTTTCACCAAATTCCCAAAAGCGCTTGTAACCACCCAAAATTAAGAGCCATTGGTTTTATGATGCATAGGTTGCAAATGAAGGATGAACTTGGAGATGGAAACTTTTGTAGTTCTTGGTAACAATTGGACAAGATGGCAGCCCTGTAAAATTTCAATCTACCCTTAACTTTTAGAAACCTTGAATTTTCTTTAAACAAAATAATCTTAGAAGTCCCTTTTATTTCTAAGTTCTACCTAGTTAGGCCTAATTTGAATTATTATCCACGAGTCAGTTTATGTATAACACATTAAATTAATAAATGAAGTAAACAAGATTTATTTTAATAGTATCTATGCATGAAATGTCAAGTAGAAAATATAGGCAAATACTTCAATGATTCAGACCCAAAAGCTTCTTTAATCAAAATAAAACAATAACAACAATAATAACAAAATATTATCTGGCCCTAATTAAACATTCAGAAAATTTAATGTGAATTGGTTCTCTCTTCTCTCTCTGCACATATGTAAATGCTTGTGCACATACCAACCATGCCTAGGTTCCCAAATTTTTCTGTTGAAAAGTTTTCTATTTTCCCTAAAGTTTGATGACTGTCAAAGTGGATGAAACAATAGATAAGGGAGATGGGACCTTCTGACTGAGTCAGACTGTGCTATCCAGGAGAGGAATTCAAGATCAGATGGTATTTCTCCTGTAGAGGACCCAGGATAGAATTTAAATTTAAATACTTAGAGGCCTTTCGTCTTGAATAGCAGACTTTGCCCATTTCCCACACTCACAGCTCCCCAGCTTACTTCCAACCTTGTCTGAGAGGGTACCTTCCATTAATGCAAGAAGAAGTGTAATATATGGTTTATTTAGAATTTGCTCTTTGCACAGAGACTTCCATTTAGAGTACCCACTGCAGCTAAGATTTGGCTCTGGTCCCCCAAATAGCCTGAACCAGGCAACCTCAGCAAGTAGATGCAAGATACTAGCAATTTATTTCATCTCAGCTCCCAAGTGATCACCAGGTGATAACAACCCTTGGACACTGTTAATCTCTGCTTGACTCAAACTTGTGACCGCAAGGTAAAAGGCAGGACGTTGTCTCTGAGCAATTCGCGTGGACTTCCACAGATTGCTGGTTGGGCCAATGTAATTGAAGCCTCTTCTCCAGTGGTTACTTTAAAAAATTCATATCCAAAGTCTTTGGTCTTTGTTGGACTGGAAGGTAGGAGGGCTTCATCAAGAAAAATGCCTGGAGGCCAAATGTGGACGCTTAGGATCCAATAAAAATTAGAAAGGTTGAAAAGGTAACCATGTGTGTTCCCTGCCCAGTAAACTTTGAACAACATCACTGTAGCTATGACTAGAAAAAGCCTCTGGAAATGATAAAATATACTGTGTGCGTGTGTGTCTATGTTTACTTACCTATATATACCATTGAATGAAAAGCTGTTGCCGTGAATGGGCTGAGGCTGGGGCTCCCACCCCGGCGGTGCTCTCCATGTTGGAGGGGCCTGGACAGAGCCACGAGGATAATCTCAGAACCATCACATAATCTCTTGTCCTAGACCCAAGATGAAAAATCTCTTTAAGATCAAGACTTGACAAGCATCATTTTTATTACAATAAGATCTTCCTATTATAAAAAATTTGAATATACATAGATTTTGTTCTGTTTTGCTCACACCTATGAGACTTATGCCTCTATTTTATGAAAACTTTACATTTCTTCTCAATGATTCTAATTAGACAAATTGAGCTGAAAAAAAAGTGACACAGCAGAGAAGGTAAGGGACTCCTTCCATGCACTGTTTATACAGCGAAAGGAAGCAGGCAGAGGTGCTTCCTTCTATCTGGTGGTGAAAATTGCTGAGAGATGGGTCAGTGGAAAGACAGAGCTAGAGCACCGTCCTACTTTGCCCTGTGTTTTCTGCATGCATTTATCATCTTCAGCACTAAGACCACGCAACCTTTTGTTTTGAGAAGGGTTGAGAAACACTTACTGGATCTGTGGCAAGTTGAATAGGTTAAAGTGTTCTGAAGCTTCTCTGTACGATTCATCTAAAATGTCCTACATATTGGGGCTATTGTGGAATCACTGAATTTTGATGAAACAAGTACTTTTAAAATTTGAGTTTAATTTGTAATTCAAGTTTAAATCATAACATTTGGCAGTATGTGTCATGATAGTATATGTTGCTGACTCAGCAAAGGTTCTTATTTGAATATTACTGGAATATGAGAATTTTAAGTTCTATGCTAAAATCTGGAGTATTTCAATTCAATTCAATTTAATAAACATTTATTGAGACTCCAGTAGGAGCCCTTCACTAATGTACTACTCCAAGTTTTGAGGATACAGTATGGTCCCTGCTCACAAAACCAGACCTGTAGGCAAATAAGGTACCATATATTAAGGTCAAGAATAGAATTCTGCTTCAGATAAAATAGCAGCTCAGATGAGGGAATGGTTGACTTTTCCAGGAATCACTAAGATTAGAAAGGGCTTCTGTGGGGATTGATATTCAGGTCAGTTTTGGATAATGAGTAAGAATTCACCTGAATCAGGAGAAGACCTTTTGTGATGGAAAGCATAGTATGTGCAAAGGAATATGCACATAAGGTAGCATGTAGATTTTTAAGGCAGTCAAGTCGTGGTAGGTAAGTGGCAATGATAAGGAACAAAAAGTATATTAAGGATGGCTCATGAAAACCCGGTATGTTTTCAATATAATTATTTTTATAGAATAAATGGAGACTTGAATGGAAATATAAAATCTTCAGTTACTGTTAGAACTTCTCAATGGAATTACAAAACCTGTTTAATTAACTGAACTTGCTAGCAGCAATTCTCTGTGTGATAGCACTAGGTAAATTTTAAAGAGTGCAGAGAAATTGGGCAATGCATAAACAAAAGTGGACTTATAATCAGAAAACCAGGAGTGAAGAGTCCTAGCCTTCCCAGCCCTATTTCATATTAGCTATGGAATATGCGCAAATCTCTTAGCTTCCCAGATATTATTCCACATCTGTACAATGGGCTGATGATAACCTGTTCTGGGGGGATTCACACAACTCCAAAGGTTATTTTGAAGGTCAAATTGACATGCATATAAAGTCATCTTATAAATTCTAAGTTTAAAATATTTTATTCTACAGTCAAGGAAACTGTGGCCCTAACAAATTATATGTTTATAAAAAGTTAGTGTGTATTAACAGCAAGAACTGACGATTAAAACCATAAACTTCGTATTCTTATCCCTGTGCTTTTCCTTTATTCAAGCAAAAATGTGTATCTCCTACACACCTAACTGTCCACTACAGGGCAGGGGACAAGTATACTGAGTTTTACTTCCTGTGGATAGCAGGAATGCTCCCTACAAAACCCAACCCGTACCAAAAATTGTATGTGCTTGATGCATTTGCTTTCAGAGTAACAATATACTTGTAAGGCACTGGGGAGTAAGAGAAAGAATGCTCTTCCTCTCTCTGCCCCAGAGCAACTTGAATTTTTTCCACCTCAGTTCTCTCTGGCAGGGAGTTCATTTCTGCTCCCATCACACCCCAAGCACCATTCATTCAAGGCTGTTACGTGGAGGAGGTGAGAGAATTATATCAAACGAGGGTAGCAAAATATTCTTACACACATTCATAGGTACATACATATTTTGACACCACTGTCCTGAATTTCCTCATTTATTCCCATCGGAAGGAATTTCTCCAGCCCGATTCTAACAGTGTATTCTTGGAATTTCTTATCTAGACCTTTCTCCCATTTTCGTCTCCATATCTAGGTCTGCCATGTTCCCGCTCCAAACCTCTCGTGTTAACTTGATATTCCTCTTCATTTATTATGCAGAGCTACAGCTGGTTCTTTCTTTTACCTTTGTGGTCCTGGTTAGGCCTGAGTGAATGTAGTAACTTCACATATCAGTAAAACTTTTACACTATAATGGGGAGTTTTAAAATTTTTAGGGCAAACACTGAGCCACTAACCCGAGGGGAAAAAAAATGATCTTTTTTAATAATTTAAGTTAATCGTAAAGTCTTGTGAATTAAGATGTTTCTAGCCTTTCATTTCAAAGGTAATAATAACTGAGCATGCGTTTGTCCTTTTTCCGCATCTATCCATCTTTATTTATTGTATCTGTGGTCTCTGATAACTCATTGCAAAACTGAACTCCTATCTGCTCACCCATGTTTTGTATTTATGGATCAGGCAGGACAACTGCGTATAAATTCACAGATTTTTTTGGTAACTTACTCTACTGTTAAACAAATCTTCCTGAAATTTGACCTAAACAATTCATGCCATTTCCTTCATGAAAGATGAAGAATAACTAGAGTGTTCTCAGTGTAATTGTCTTGATGGCAATAACAGATTCTATACTTAATATGGTACCCTAGACAAACTGACCCTGATTTCTTAAACTGTGTCTTTTAAAAGGTTTAATGCTTCATTTCTCTGGTTTCTTTACTCATTTCAAATGTCTTATAGCTCTGTGTATAATTTGAATCCTAAATATCAGCTCAAGATCCTCCTGAGGACCCTGCTGTGTTTTTCTTTTTTTTTTAAATAAATTTATTTATTTATTTATTTATTTTGGCTGTGTTGGGTCTTCGTTTCTGTGCGAGGGCTTTCTCCAGTTGCGGCAAGCGGGGGCCACTCTTCATCGCGGTGCGCGGGCCTCTCACTGTCGCGGCCTCTCCCATTGCGGAGCACAGGCTCCAGACGCGCAGGCTCAGTAGTTGCGGCTCACGGGCCCAGTTGCTCCGCGGCATGTGGGATCCTCCCAGACCAGGGCTCGAACCCGTGTCCCCCGCATTGGCAGGCGGACTCCCAACCACTGCACCACCAGGGAAGCCCTGTTTTTCTTTTTAATTTTATGTCTCTATTTTAATAAAAAGAACTATATACCTTGTATATGTACAAAGTACATATTTGTGTAGGTACTGTCCTTTTTTTTAAAAGTGTTGTTCTCAGGTGTGGCCTTCAGGGATATTCAAGCTGTAATTGGAAGGATTCAGATGAAAGGAAAATTTCATTTTGATCATGACTTGGGATGTGTGTGTGTGCGTGTGTGTGTGCGTGCTTGTGTGTGTGTTTTGTGTGTGTTTATGTGCCTTTAGTATTAGAAGTTATAGGGAATCCCTTCTATTGTTTCTTTCTCTCCCTTCATTTCTCACCTTTTACACTCAATAAAGTTTTTTTTTAATATCTTAGGTTAACTTATTTTGTTTTTCATTATAAAATCATAGGCTCTCAGAGCCCGAAAGAACTTTAGAAAGTATAGCAGAATGATTAATAGAGACAGCTCTACAGTTAGATTAAATCCTTTTTCTCAGTTTCTAGTTATATGATATTAGGCAAGTTGCATAAGTTACCTGTGTTCATTTTTCTTATTTGTAAAATGGGGAAAATAATGGTGCCTATCTCTGAGATCAGATTGTGGTAAGGGTGAATTAGTTTGAGTAACAAGCATAAATCAATGCCTGGGACATAGTAACTATTCTTTCCTCTGCCTCAGTCTCTCTCTCTCTGTCTCTGTTTCTCTTTCTCTCTCTCTGTCTCCCTCTATATATAGAACAATATGGGTTTGAACTGTACAGGTCCATTTATATGTGGATTTTTAAAAATAAATACATGTTATAGTACTACATGACCCTGGTTGGTTGAATCCGTGAATGTAGAACCTTGAATATGAGGGCTGATTGTAAAGTTATACATGGATTTTCAGCTTTGCAGAGGGTTGGCACCTCTAAACCCCTCATTGTTCAAGGGTCAACTGTGTTTGTGTGTGTTTATATATAAAATCTTCAGTCCCATAAAGACCTCCTCTGTCATATCTATCCTCATTTCCAAAAGTAATTAGCATTTTATTGTAGTTCACTATAATAATTTGCATGCATAGAGCTTGTATAATTTGCAAAGCATTTTACATATGTTACCATATTCTATCCTAAGAAGAATTTTGAGACATTTGTGGACATACAACATTTATTCCTTATGGTAATAACATAAACATTCTGATAAATGACTATACATTGTGTATCTTGAATATATCACTAAACTTGGACTTTTTAATGAAGTTACCATGTATCCTTCATAACTAATAGTAATATTTTGACAGAATTCAATATTACTTGAATATTTTGCATAAAAGTCATGATATAAATAGTTTATATAAAACATTTATGTTTTCACATCCTATTACATTGTTCCTACTGTAAAAAATAAAAAGATAGACTAAAAACATCATATGTTTTCAACACACTGAAGAGCTTTGGATGCAAAGAAACCTAAAGGAAATAAATTCTAGAGAAAAACAAGCCCTTCCAAGAGGGTCAGCAGTCTAGGGCAGCTGGGAGTGTTGCCAAGTCTGAGCCTGTGCTGGCAGAGAAACAGGCCTTTCATGGGTGGAGGAAATTTGTTTCTGTCAAGAAAGATCACTCATAGGCTTGGAATTCACAGAATCCCTATATGCAGAGCAGAGTTAGTTCTCCCTGCCTACCTGCTAGTTCTCCACAAAGGATAAAAATGCATGTTAAAAAACAAAAAAGGTTACTAATGTTTTAAAGCAATTAGTGATATCAATATGTTGAAGGATTTATAATATATGTAGATGTAAAATATATGGCAATATTAATAAGAAAGGATTGAGGGGTATATAAAATTATAATATTAAAAGTCTTACATTATTCATGAAGCTGCAAATTGCTAACCACCAGAAATATACTACAAAAATATATAGTTAAAAAGCCAATAAAGAAGATAAAAGGGAATAATAAAAAGTTGATTAAAAGAAGATAGAAAAAGATAAACAAAGAACAGATGGGATAGCCAGATAACAAGATAGCAGACTTAATTTCAGCCAAATCAGTAATTATTTTAAATATAAATGGACCAAAGTCTCCAACTAGAGTGATTTTCATTAGATTGAAAAAGACCTAATTTTTATACTTTTTCTTTTTGTAATGGAGGGCTTTACTTGAAAGGTTGACAAAATGAAGAAAGATCCAAAATCCAACAAACCATTTAGTTAAAATGTTACTTTTTTTTGGAAACAGAGTACATATAGTACCACAAAGTATAAAAAATGCAGAAAAGGGTTTATATGTACTTTTTGACTGTTAACAATGTCATTGTTAAGAATAAAACCAACTTAGTTTTGTGGTATTTTAGAATATGGGTTGGGCGTTTTAAAAAAGTGAAAAAAACTACAGACATATATGAATTCAGTATTGACTCGATCTATTCTGTTCATAGTATGATAAATTAACTGACGTTTAAACTGGCTACATTTTATTCATAACATATCCAAGGTAAAGATGATGATATAGAAAGGTTTTAAAGTATTTAAAGTTCTAAAATAAAACAACATGCTTACAATGGCTCAAAGCTGCATATGGTAAAAGTACTTCTGGAAAATGTAGTTATCTAACATGGGCCTAGCTATATTTTTATAACTCTAAACTTACTTCTATATGAAAAATAAGCAATCTACTCAAGATTTCACTGATTCGAGGAGATTAACCAAGATGGCGGAGTAGAAGGACGTGCTGTCACTCCCTCTTGCGAGAGCACCAGAATCACAACTGACTGCTGGACCATCATTGACAGGAAGACCCTGGACTTCACCAAGGAGGATACCCCACGTCCAAGGACAGAGGAGAAGCCACAGTGAGACGGTAGGAGGGGCGCAAGCAGAGTAAAATCAAACCCCGTAACTGCTGGGTGGGTGACTCACAGACTGGCGAACACTTATACCACAGAAGTCCACCCACTGGAGTAAAGGTTCTGAGCCCCACGTCAGGCTTCCCAACCTGGGGGTCAGGCAACGGGAGGAGGAATTCCTAGAGAATCAGACTTTGAAGCCTAGTGGGAATTGGATTGCAGGACTTTGACGGGACTGGGGGAAACAGAGACCCCACTCTTGGAGGGCACACACAAAGTAATGTGTGCATCAGGACCCAGGGGAAAGAGCAGTGAGCCTGGGGGAGACTGAACCAGACCTACCTGCTGGTGTTGGGGGGTCTCCTGCAGAGGCGAGTGGTGGCTCTGTTTCACCGTGGGGATAAGGACACTGGCAGCAGAGGTTCTGGGAAGTTCTCCTTGGCGTGAGCCCTCCCAGAGTCTGCCATTAACCCCACCAAAGAGCACGGGTAGGCTCCAGTGTTGGGTTGCCTCAGGCAAAACAGCCAACAGGGAGGGAACCCAGCCCCACCCATCAACAGTCAAGTGGATTAAGGTTTTACTGAGCTCTGACCGCCACAGCAACAGGGAGGGAACCCAGCCCCACCCATCAACAGTCAAGTGGATTAAGGTTTTACTGAGCTCTGACCGCCACAGCAACAGTCAGCTCTACCCACCACCAGAGCCTCCCATCAAGCCTCTTAGATAGCCTCAACCACCAGAGGGCAGACAACAGAAGCAAGAAAAACTATAATCCTGCAGCCTGTGGACCAAAAACCACAGTTACAGAAAGATAGAGAAGATGAAAAGGCAGAGGGCTATGTACCAGATGAAGGAACAAGAAAAAACCCCAGAAAAACAACTAAATGAAGTGGAGATAGGCAACCTTCCAGAAAAAGAATTCAGAATAATGATAGTGAAGATGATCCAGGACCTTGGAATAAGAATGGAGGCAAAGATTGAGAAGATGCAAGAAATGATTAACAAAGACCTAGAAGAATTAAAGAACAAACAAACAGAGATGACCAATACAATAACTGAAATGAAAACTACACTAGAAGGAATCAATAGCAGAATAACTGAGGCAGAAGAACGGATAAGTGACCTGGAAGACAGAATGATGGAATTCACTGCTGCGGAACAGACTAAAGAAAAAAGAATGAAAAGAAATGAAGACAGCCTAAGAGACCTCTGGGATAACATTAAACGCAACAACATTCGCATTATAGGGGTCCCAGAAGGAGAAGAGAGAGAGAAAGGACCAGAGAAAATATTTGAAGAGATTATAGTCGAAAACTTCCCTAACATGGGAAAGGAAATAGCCACCCAAGTCCAGGAAGCGCAGAGAGTCCCATACAGGATAAACCCAAGGAGAAACACGCCGAGACACATAGTAATCAAAGTGGCAAAAATTAAAGACAAAGAAAAATTATTGAAAGCAGCAAGGGAAAAACGACAAATAACATACAAGGGAACTCCCATAAGGTTAACAGCTGATTTCTCAGCAGAAACTCTGCAAGCCAGAAGGGAGTGGCATGATATACTTAAAGTGATGAAAGGGAAGAACCTACAACCAAGATTACTCTACCCGGCAAGGATCTCATTTAGATTTGATGGAGAAATCAAAAGCTTTACAGACAAGCAAAAGCTAAGAGAATTCAGCACCACCAAACCAGCTCTACAACAAATGCTAAAGGAACTTCTCTAAGTGGGAAACACAAGAGAAGAAAAGGACCTACAAAAACAAACACAAAACAATTAAGAAAATGGTCATAAGAACATACATATCGATAATTACCTTAAACGTGAATGGATTAAATGCCCCAACCAAAAGACATAGACTGGCTGAATGGATACAAAAACAAGACCCATATATATGCTGTCTACAAGAGACCCACTTTAGACCTAGGGACACATACAGACTGAAAGTGATGGGATGGAAAAAGATATTCCATGCAAATGGAAATCAAAAGAAAGCTGGAGTAGCTATACTCATATCAGATAAAATAGACTTTAAATTAAAGAATGTTACAAGAGACAAGGAAGGACACTACATAATGATCCAGGGATCAATCCAAGAAGAAGATATAACAATTATAAATATATATGCACCCAACATAGGAGCACCTCAATACATAAGGCAACTGCTAACAGCTATAAAAGAGGAAATCGACAGTAACACAATAATAGTGGGGGACTTTAACACCTCACTTACACCAATGGACAGATCATCCAAAATGAAAATAAATAAGGAAACAGAAGCTTTAAATGACACAATAGACCAGATAGATTTAATTGATATATATCGGACATTCCATCCAAAAACAGCAGATTACACGTTCTTCTCAAGTGCGCACGGAACATTCTCCAAGATAGATCACATCTTGGGTCACAAATCAAGCCTCAGTAAATTTAAGAAAATTGAAATCATATCAAGCATCTTTTCTGACCACAACGCTATGAGATTAGAAATGAATTACAGGGAAAAAAACGTAAAAACGACAAACACATGGAGGCTAAACAATACGTTACTAAATAACCAAGAGATCACTGAAGAAATCAAAGAGGAAATCAAAAAATACCTAGAGACAAATGACAATGAAAACACGACGACCCAAAACCTATGGGATGCAGCAAAAGCAGTTCTAAGAGGGAAGTTTATAGCTATACAAGCCTACCTAAAGAAACAAGAAAAAGCTCAAGTAAACAATCTAACCTTACACTTAAAGAAACTAGAGAAAGAAGAACAAACAAAACCCAAAGTTAGCAGAAGGAAAGAAATCATAAAGATCAGAGCAGAAATAAATGAAATAGAAACAAAGAAAACAATAGCAAAGATCAATAAAACTAAAAGTTGGTTCTTTGAGAAGATAAACAAAATTGATAAACCATTAGCCAGACTCATCAAGAAAAAGAGGGAGAGGACTCAAATCAATAAAATCAGAAATGAAAAAGGAGAAGTTACAACAGACACTGCAGAAATACAAAGCATCCTAAGAGACTACTACAAGCAACTTTATGCCAATAAAATGGACAACCTGGAAGAAATGGACAAATTCTTAGAAAGGTATAACCTTCCAAGACTGAACCAGGAAGAAATAGAAAATATGAACAGACCAATCACAAGTAATGAAATTGAAACTGTGATTAAAAATCTTCCAACAAACAAAAGTCCAGGACCAGATGGCTTCACAGGTGAATTCTATCAAACATTTAGAGAAGAGCTAACACCCATCCTTCTCAAACTCTTCCAAAAAATTGCAGAGGAAGGAACACTCCCAAACTCATTCTATGAGGCCACCATCACCCTGATACCAAAACCAGACAAAGACACTACAAAAAAAGAAAATTACAGACCAATATCACTGATGAATATAGATGCAAAAATCCTCAACAAAATACTAGCAAACAGAATCCAACAACACATTAAAAGGATCATACACCACGATCAAGTGGGATTTATCCCAGGGATGCAAGGATTCTTCAATATACGCAAATCAATCAATGTGATACACCATATTAACAAATTGAAGAATAAAAACCATATGATCATCTCAATAGATGCAGAAAAAGCTTTTGACAAAATTCAACACCCATTTCTGATAAAAACTCTCCAGAAAGTGGGCATAGAGGGAACCTACCTCAACATAATAAAGGCCATATATGACAAACCCACAGCAAACATCATTCTCAATGGTGAAAAACTGAAAGCATTTCCTCTAAGATCAGGAACGAGACAAGGATGTCCACTCTCACCACTATTATTCAACATAGTTTTGGAAGTCCTAGCCACGGCAATCAGAGAAGAAAAAGAAATAAAAGGAATACAAATTGGAAAAGAAGAAGTAAAACTGTCACTGTTTGCGGATGACATGATACTATACATAGAGAATCCTAAAACTGCCACCAGAAAACTGCTAGAGCTAATTAATGAATATGGTAAAGTTGCAGGATACAAAATTAATGCACAGAAATCTCTTGCATTCTTATACACTAATGATGAAAAATCTGAAAGAGAAATTATGGAAACACTCCCATTTACCATTGCAACAAAAAGAATAAAATACCTAGGAATAAACCTACCTAGGGAGACAAAAGACCTGTATGCAGAAAACTATAAGACACTGATGAAAGAAATTAAAGATGATACCAACAGATGGAGAGATATACCATGTTCTTGGATTGGAAGAATCAACATTGTGAAAATGAGTATACTACCCAAAGCAATCTACAGATTCAATGCAATCCCTATCAAATTACCAATGGCATTTTTTACGGAGCTAGAACAAATCATCTTAAAATTTGTATGGAGACACAAAAGACCCCGAATAGGCAAAGCAGTCTTGAGGCAAAAAAATGGAGCTGGAGGAATCAGACTCCCTGACTTCAGACTATACTACAAAGCTACAGTAATCAAGACAATATGGTACTGGCACAAAAACAGAAACATAGATCAATGGAACAAGATAGAAAGCCCAGAGATTAACCCACGCACCTATGGTCAACTAATCTATGACAAAGGAGGCAAAGATATACAATGGAGAAAAGACAGTCTCTTCAATAAGTGGTGCTGGGAAAACTGGACAGCTACATGTAAAAGAATGAAATTAGAATACTCCCTAACACCATACACAAAAATAAACTCAAAATGGATTAGAGACCTAAATATAAGACTGGACACTATAAAACTCTTAGAGGAAAACATAGGAAGAACACTCTTTGACATAAATCACAGCAAGATCTTTTTTGATCCACCTCCTAGAGTAATGGAAATAAAAACAAAAATAAACAAATGGGACCTAATGAAACTTCAAAGCTTTTGCACAGCAAAGGAAACCATAAACAAGACGAAAAGACAACCCTCAGAATGGGAGAAAATATTTGCAAATGAATCAACGGACAAAGGATTAATCTCCAAAATATATAAACAGCTCATTCAGCTCAATATCAAAGAAACAAACACCCCAATCCAAAAATGGGCAGAAGACCTAAATAGACATTTCTCCAAAGAAGACATACAGATGGCCACGAAGCACATGAAAAGATGCTCAACATCACTAATTATTAGAGAAATGCAAATCAAAACTGCAATGAGGTATCACCTCACTCCTGTTAGAATGGGCATCATCAGAAAATCTACAAACAACAAATGCTGGAGAGGGTGTGGTGAAAAGGGAACCCTCTTGCACTGTTGGTGGGAATGTAAATTGATACAGCCACTATGGAGAACAATATGGAGGTTCCTTAAAAAACTAAAAATAGAATTACCATATGACCCAGCAATCCCACTACTGGGCATATACCCAGAGAAAACCGTAATTCAAAAAGACACATGCACCCGAATGTTCATTGCAGCACTATTTACAATAGCCAGGTCATGGAAGCAACCTAAATGCCCATCAACAGACGAATGGATAAAGAAGTTGTGGTACATATATACAATGGAATATTACTCAGCCATAAAAAGGAACGAAATTGAGTCATTTGTTGAGACGTGGATGGATCTAGAGACTGTCATACAGAGTGAAGTAAGTCAGAAAGAGAAAAACAAATATCGTATATTAATGCATGTATGCGGAACCTAGAAAAATGGTACAGATGAGCCAGTTTGCAGGGCAGAAGTTGAGACACAGATGTAGAGAATGGACATATGGACACCAAGGGGGGAAAACTGCGGTGGGGTGGGGATGGTGGTGTGCTGAATTGGGCGATTGGGATTGACATGTATACACTGATGTGTATAAAACTGATGCCTAATAAGAACCTGCAGTATAAAAAAACAAACAAAACAACTAATACTAAACTTTCATTGGGTTATTTGTATGGAAACATGTTAATATAAATGTTTCAGACATTACATGAAATTTCTAAAAATCTTATATTTGTATTTGTATGGAAATATGTATGGAAATATGTTGATATAAATGTTTCAGACATTACATGAAATTTCTAAAAATCATATTTGTATTTGTATGGAAATATGTATGGAAATATGTTAATATAAATGTTTCAGACATTACATGAAATTTCTAAAAATCTTATATTTGTACTTGTATGGAAATATGTATGGAAATATGTTAATATAAATGTTTCAGACATTACATGAAATTTCTAAAAATCTTATATGTTCTGGTATAATGTTATAAGTAATAATCCTATTTATTACTTTAAAATGTATATCTCAGAAATAACTAATTTTCTTGTCAACTGCATTATTATGAACTGTCATCAAATCTTTAACCGTGGTCATTTTTAAGTCTTTTGTCATTTACAGACAGTTCTGGGTGTACTCTGATGATTTTGCAAATATGTTCCTATAAAAGGGTTTCATCTTCAAGAAATACATGGAAAAGACTCTGACAAGTACAGGTTTCTGGTAACGGACTGTACTGCTGAACTGAATGAATAAGCATTTTCAGAACTCTAGTGAAAAACTGATGAACTCATAAAAGTGCTAACAAAAGATCAAGATGAAAAAAAAAAATTAATTACATGGGACTGAGTGAACTGATGAGGATGAGTATAATTTTTGTGACTTTCTGTCTGAATTTAAAAAAAAAAAAAAAAATTCCACAAAAAGCAGTTTACCTCGGAGGGATCATTGCTCTAAATGTAAAATGTAAAACTAGAAAACTTTCAGAAGAAAACGTGAGAAAATCTTGTGACAGAGGGTTAGATAAAGAGTTCATAGATGAGCTATCAAATGTACGATCCATTTAAAAAATGGATAACTTGGCCTTAAACAAAATTCAAAACTTTTACTCTGTGAAAGACACTGTT
The DNA here is from genome assembly GCF_028023285.1 of Balaenoptera ricei. Classification (NCBI taxonomy): domain Eukaryota; kingdom Metazoa; phylum Chordata; class Mammalia; order Artiodactyla; family Balaenopteridae; genus Balaenoptera; species Balaenoptera ricei. Next base: position 9,437,953 of record NC_082640.1, on the reverse strand, counting down.
AAGAAAATTAAAAGTCAAACTGCAGACGGGGAGAAAGCATTTACAAACGACATATCCAACAAAGGATATGTATCCAGAATGTATAAAGAACTGTCAAAACTCAACAGTAAAAAACAAACAAAAAAAGTTAAAAACCCATTTTAAAATTGGGCAAAAGACTTGAGCAAGACTTGACAAGATCCTTCACTAAAGAGTATATACGGATGTCAAATAAGTGCATATGAAGATGTTCAATGGTATTAGCCATTAAAGAAATACAAATTGAAATCACAAAAAAAAAAAAAAAAGAAAATTCAGTGCTATGCCTTCCATAAACATGTCTTCAAACACTTTTGAAATTAATTAGCATCTCCCGTTATCTCACAGCCTTTGCTGTATATGTAGTAATCTAGCACTCACCTTGTGTGGAGTGATCTCGTGTTCACCTTGCTCTGCTTTTTCTTTTTCTTTTTTTTTGGGGGGGGTGGTTAGTTAATGACTTCTCTCTCTCCTATTATAAAACAATATATATATTTTTTAACATCTTTATTGGAGTATAATTGCTTTACAATGGTGTGTTAGTTTCTTCTTTACAACAATGTGAATCAGCTGTACATATACATGTATCCCCATATCTCATCCCTCTTGCGTCTCCTTCCCTCCCACCCTCCCTATCCCACCCCTCTAGGTGGTCACAAAGCACTGAGCAGATCTCCCTGTGCTATGCGGCTGCTTCCCACTAGCTATCGGTTTTACGTTTCGTACTGTATATATGTCCGTGCCACTCTCTCACTTTGTCCCAGCTTACCCTTCCCCTCCCCATGTCCTCAGTCCATGCTCTAGTAGGTCTGCATCTTTATTCCCATCCTGCCTCTAGGTTCTTCATGACCTTTTTTTTTTTTTTTAGATTCCATATATATGTGTTAGCATACGGTATTTGTTTTTCTCTTTCTGACTTACTTCACTCGTAGGACAGACTCTAGGTCCATCCACCTCACTACAAATAACTCAATTTCATTTCTTTTTGAGGCTTAGTAATATTCCATTGTATATATGTGCCAAATCTTTATCCATTCATCTGTCGATAGACACTTAGGTTGTTGCATGTACTGGCTATTGTAAATAGAGTTGCAATGAACATTGTGGTACATGACTTTTTTTTTTTTAATGCTAAGTTATTTATTTCTTTTTGGCTGTGTTGGGTCTTCGTTTCTGTGCGAGGGCTTTCTCCACTTGCGGTGAGCGGGGGCCACTCTTCATCGCGGTGTGTGGGCCTCTCACTGTCGCAGCCTTTCCTGTTGCGGAGCACAGGCTCCAGACGCGCAGGCTCAGTAGTTGTGGCTCATGGGCTTAGTTGCTCTGTGGCATGTGGGATCTTCCCAGACCAGGGCTCAAACCCATGTCCCCTGCATTGGCAGGCAGATTCTTAACCACTGCGCCACCAGGGAAGCCCCATGACTGTTTTTGAATTATGGTTTTCTCATGGTGTATACCCAGTAGTGGGATTGCTGGGTCATATGGTAGTTCTATTTTTAGTTTTTTAAGGCACCTCCATACTGTTCTCCATAGTGGCTGTATCAATTTACATTCCCACCAACACTGCAAGAGGGTTCCCTTTCCTCCACACCCTCTCCAGCATTTACTGTTTGTAGATTTTTTGATGATGGCCATTCTGACTGGTGTGAGGTGATACCTCATTGTAGTTTTGATTTGCATTTCTCGAATGATTAGTGATGTTCAGCATCCTTTCATGTGTTTGTTGGCAATCTGTATATCTTCTTTGGAGAAATGTCTGTTTAGGTCTTCTGCCCATTTTTGGATGGGGTTGTTTGTTTTTTTGATATTGAGCTGCATGAACTGCTTGTCAATTTTGGAGATTAATCCTTTGTCAGTTGCTTCATTTGCAAATATTTTCTCCCATTCTGAGGGTTGTCTTTTCGTCTTGTTTATGGTTTCCTTTGCTGTGCAAAAGCTTTTAAGTTTCATTAGGTCCCATTTGTTTATTTTTGTTTTTATTTCCATTTCTCTAGGAGGTGGGTCCAAAAGGATCTTGCTGTGATTTTTGTCATAGAGTGCCCTGCCTATGTTTTCCTCTAAGAGTTTGATAGTGTCTGGCCTTAACATTTAGGTCTTTAATCCATTTTGAGTTTATTTTTGTGTATGGTGTTAGGGAGTGTTCTAATTTCATTCTTTTACATGTAGCTCTCCAGTTTTCCCAGCACCACTTATTGAAGAGGCTGTCTTTTCGCCATTGTGTATTCTTGCCTCCTTTATCAAAGATAAGGTGACCATATGTACGTGGGTTTATCTCTGGGCTTTCTATCCTGTTCCATTGATCTATATTTCTGTTTTTGTGCCAGTACCATACTGTCTTGATTACTGTAGCTTTGTAGTATAGTCTGAAGTCCAGGAGCCTCATTCTTCCAGCTATGTTTTTCTTTCTCAAGATTGCTTTGGCTATTCGGGGTCTTTTGTGTTTCCATACAAATTGTGAAATTTTTTTGTTCTAGTTCTGTGAAAAATGCCATTGGTAGTTTGATAGGGATTGCACTGAATCTGTAGGTTGCTTTGGGTAGTATAGTCATTTTCACAATGTTGATTCTTCCAATCCAAGAACATGGTATGTCTCTCCATCTGTTTGTATCATCTTTAATTTGTTTCACCAGTGTCTTATAGTTTTCTGCATACAGGTCTTTTGTCTCCCTAGGTAGGTTTATTCCTAGGTATTTTATTCTTTTTGTTGCAATGGTAAATGGGAGTGTTTCCTTAATTTCACTTTCAGATTTTTCATCATTAGTGTATAGGATGGAAGGTTGTGCTTTTCTAAGAATTTGTCCATTTCTTCCAGGTTGTCCATTTTATGGGTATATAGTTGCCTGTAGTAATCTCTCATGATCTTTTGTATTTGTGCAGCGTCAGTTGTTACTTCTTTTTCCTTTCTAATTCTATTGATTTGAGTCTTCTTTTTTTCTTGATGAGTCTGGCTAATGGTTTATCAATTTTGTTTATCTTCTCAAAGAACCAGCTTTTAGTTTTATTGATCTTTGCTCTTGTTTCCTTCATTTCTTTTTCATTTATTTCTGATCTTTATGATTTCTTTCTTTCTGCTAACTTTGGGGGTTTTTTTGTTCTTCTCTCGCTAATTGCTTTAGGTGTAAGGTTAGGTTGTTAATCTGAGATATTTCTTGTTTCCTGAGGTAGGATTGTATTGCTATCAACTTCCTTCTTAGAACTGCTTTTGCGGCATCCCATAGGTTTTGGGTCATCATGTTTTCATTGTCACTTGTTTCTAGGTATTTTTTGATTTCCTCTTTGATTTCTTCAGTAATCTCTTGGTTATTAAGTAGTGTATTGTTTAGCCTCCTTGTGTTTGTATTTTTTACAGATTTTTTCTTGTAATTGATATCTAGTCTGATAGCACTGTGATCGGAAAAGATACTTGATACAATTTCAATTTTCTTAAATTTACCAAGGCTTGATTTGTAACCTAAGATATGATCTATCCTGGAGAATGTTCCATGAGCACTTGAGAAGAAAGTGTGTTCTGTTGTTTTTGGATGTAATGTCCTATAGATATCAATTAAGTCCATCTTGTTTAATGTATCATTTCAAGCTTGTGTTTCCTTATTTATTTTCATTGTGGATGATCTGTCCATTGGTGAAAGTGGGGTGTTAAAGTCCCCTACTATGATTGTGTTACTGTCGATTTCCCCTTTTATGGCTGTTAGTATTTGCCTTATGTATTGAGGTGCTTCCATCTTGCATGCATAGATATTTACAATTGTTATATCTTCTTCTTGGATTGATCCCTTGATCATTACGTAGTGTCCTTCTTTGCCTCTTGTAATGGTCTTTATTTTAAAGTCTATATTGTCTGATAGGAGAATTGCTACTCCAGCTTTCTTTTCATTTCCATTTGCATGGAATATCTTTTTGATCCCCTCACTTTCAGTCTGTATGTGTCCCTAGGTCTGAAGTAGGACTCCTGTAGACAGCATATATATGGGTCTTGTTTTTCTCTCCATTCAGCCAGTCTATGTCTTTTGGTTGGAGCATTTAGTCTATTTACATTTAAGGTAATTATCGATATGTATGTTCCTATTACCATTTTCTTAATTGTTTTGGGTTTGTTATTGTAGGTCTTTCCTTCTCTTGTGTTTCCTGCCTAAAGAAGTTCCTTTAGCATTCGTTGTAAAGCTGGTTTGGTGGTGCTGAATTCTCTTAGCTTTTGCTTGTCTGTAAAGGTTTTAATTTCTCCATTGCATCTGAATGAGATCCTTGCTGGGTAGAGTAATCTTGGTTGTACGTTTTCCCCTTTCATCACTTTAAATATGTCCTGCCACTCCCTTCTGGCTTGCAGAGTTTCTCCTGAAAGATCAGCTTTTAACCTTATGGGGATTCCCTTGTATGTTATTTGTTGTTTTTCTCTTGCTGCTTTTAATATTTTTTCTTTGTATTTAGTTTTTGATAGTTTGATTAATATGTGTCTTGGCCTGTTTCTCCTTGGATTTTTCCTGTATGGGACTCTCTCCGCTTCCTGGACTTGATTAACTATTTCCTTTCCCATATTAGGGAAGTTTTCAACTATAATCTCTTCAAATATTTTCTCAGTCCCTTTCTTTTTCTCTTCTTCTTCTGAGACCCCTATAATTTGAATGTTGGTGCAGTTAATGTTGTCCCAGAGGTCTCTGAGACTGTCCTCAATTCTTTTCATTCTTTTTTCTTTATTCTGCTCTGTGGTAGTTATTTCCACTATTTTATCTTCCAGGTCACTTATCTGTTCTTCTGCCTCAGTTATTCTGCTACTGATTCCTTCTAGAGAATTTTTAATTTCATTTATTGTGTTGTTCATCATTGTTTGTTTGCTCTTTAGTTCTTCTATTTCCCTGTTAAACGTTTCTTGTATTTTCTCCATTCTATTTCCACGATTTTGGGTATCTTTACTATCATTATTCTGAATTCTTTTTCAGGTAGACTGCCTATTTCCTCTTCATTTACTTGGTCTGGTGGGTTTTTACCTTCTCCTTCATCTGCTATGTCTTTCTCTGTTTTCTCATTTTGCTTAACTTACTGTGTTTGGGGTCTCCTTTTCACAGGCTACAGGTTCGTAGTTCCCATTGTATTTGCTGTCTGCCCCCAGTGGGTAAGGTTGGTTCAGTGGGTTGTGTAGGCTTCCTGGTGGAGGGGACTAGTGCCTGTGTTCTGGTGGATGAGGCTGGATCTTGTCTTTCTGGTGGGCAGGTCCACGTCTGGTGGTGTGTTCTGGGGTGTCTGTGGCCTTATTATGATTTTAGGCAGCCTCTCTGCTAATGGGTGTGGTTGTGTTCCTGTCTTGCTAGTTGTTTGGCATAGGGTGTCCAGCACTGTACCTTGCTGGTCCTTGGTGGAGCTAGGTCTTGGCATTGAGATGGAGATCTCTGGGAGATTTTCACCGTTTGATATTATGTGGAGCTGGGAGGTGTCTTGTGGAGCAATGTCCTGAACTCGGCTCTCCCACCTCAGAGGCACATGCCTGGTGCCCGACCAGAGCACCATGTCCCTGTCATCCACATGGCTCAGAATAAAAGGGAGAAAAAAAGAAAGAAAGAATGAAAGAAAGAATGAAAGAAAGAAAGAGAAAGAGAGAAAGAAAGAAAGAAAGAAACGGAGAGAAGGAGGGAGGGAGAGAGGGAGGAAGGAAAGAAGGGAGAGAAGAAAAGAAAGTTGTTAAAATAAAAAAATTATTAAAAATTTTTTTAAAAATTTAAGTAATCAAAAAAAAAAGAAAGAAAGAAGAGAGCAACCAAACCAAAAAACAAGCCCATCAATGATAACAAGCACTAAAATGTATACTAAAAAAAAAAACAAAAACAAAAAACCTACAGACAGAACCCTAGGGCAAATGGTAAAAGCAAAGCTATACAGACAAAATCACACACAGAAACATACACATAAACACTCACAAAAAGAGAAAAAGGGGAAAAAAATATATATATCATTGCTCCCAAAGTCCACCTCCTCAATTTGGGATGATTCGTTGTCTATTCAGGTATTCCACAGATGCAGGGTACATCAAGTGGATGGTGGAGATGTAATCCGCTGCTCCTGAGGCTGCTGGGAGAGATTTCCCTTTCTCTTATTTGTTCGCAGAGCTCCCGGGGTTCAGCTTTGGACTTGGCCCTGCCTCTGCTTGTAGGTAGCCTGAGGGTGTCTGTTCTCCTCTCAGACAGGACGGGGTTAAAGGAGCAGCTGCTTCGGGGGCTCTAGCTCACTCAGGCCGGGGGGAGGGAGGGGTCCGGATGCGGGGCGAGCCTGCGGCGGCAGAGGCCGTCGTGACGTTGCACCAGCCTGAGGCGCACAATGTGTTCTCCCGGGGAAGTTGTCCCTGGATCTCGGGACCCTGGCAGTGGCGGGCTGCACAGGCTCCCGGGTGGGGCTGTGTGGAGAGTGACCTGTGCTCGCACACAGGCTTCTTGGTGGCGGCAGCAGCAGCCTTAGCGTTTCATGCCCTTCTCTGTGGTCCGCGCTGGTAGCCACAGCTCGTACCCGTCTCTGGAGCTCGTTTAGGCGGTGCTCTGAATTCCCTCTCCTAACGCACCCCGAAACAATGGTTTCTTGCCTCTTAGGCAGCTCCAGACTTTTTCCCGGACTCCCTCCCGGATAGCTGTGGCGCACTAGCCCCTTCAGGCTGTGTTCACGCAGCCAACCCCAGTCCTCTCCCTAGGATCCGACCTCCGAAGCCCGAGCCTCAGCTCCCAGCCCCCAGCCCCCACCCGCCCCAGCGGGTGAGAAGACAAACCTCTCGGGCTGGTGAGTGCTGGTCAGCAGTGATTCTCTGTGCGTGAATCTCTCCACTTTGCCCTCCGCACCCCTGTTGCCGCGCTCTCCTCTGTGGCTCCGAAGCTTCCCCTCCTCTGCCACCCGCAGTCTCTGCCCGCGAAGGGGCTTCCTAGTGTGTGGAGACCTTTCCTCCTTCACAGCTCCCTCCCACTGGCGCACGTCCCATCCCTATTCTTTTGTCTCTGTTTTTTCTTTTTTCTTTTGCCCTACCCAGGTACGTGGGGAGTTTCTTGCCTTTTGGGAGGTCTGAGTTCTTCTGCCAGCGTTCGGCAGGTGTTCTGTAGGGGTTGTTCTAAATGTAGATGTATTTCTTATGTATTTGTGGGGAGGAAGGTGATCTCCACGTCTTACTCTTCTGCCATCTTGAAGCTCCTCCCCAATATTGTCTTTTTAATGTTGATATTCCCTGCTTTTTCACAGAGTACTGTGCACATATTTGTAAATTAACTTTGAATTGAATTAATCTTATTGGTGAATTCACCTATCAATTATCCTTTTCAAGTATTTTCCTTTAGAAATGTCCTTGCCTTGATATATTCTAATTTCTAAAAGAAAATTGAATTTAATTTTGACCATAACATTTTTCAAAACAAAATAATGGAAAGTACCATGAAATTTTAATGCTAGTTCTGAATAACACTTTAAATGGTACATCAAATGTAAAAAAATGAAACTCAATTCCCCTGAAAGCCAGAGGAAGAAAATAAATCCTTGATAATGCTATAACTAAAAACAGAGGAAATTAATACAATGTACAATTTTAATCCCAAGATTACCATTTTTTTCCTTGGCTTTGGGACAAAATGAACACATTTATAAACTTTGCTTCTTGTTTTTCCTCTTACTGACCTTAGGCATAGCATACTGTGCAACTGAAACAACAAAGGAGCAAAATGATACTTGAAAAATCCAGCACTTTCTTGCAACAATTCCTTAGGTGAATTTTAAATTGAAATGGCACCATTCTTTAATCACTAGGAAAGATCCTGAGTGTGCCAGTATTCCTTTCAGTTCAGATAAACATTGATAAGATCAAAGCTGGCTCTAAGTTATCTGCCTTTACCGTGCCTTGACTGAATCTCAGAGTGAAATCATGCAGTTTTTCTTTATTTTGGTTAAGCCTTTGATCTTTTTAAAATACAGGCATGTCTGGCTAAGAAAATAGCTATAGAAGGCAAAGAGACATGCAAAAGAAAATGTTAACCACCAGTTGTGTTGTTAAATGGGTTCAAGTTTAGGGTTTTGACAAGTATTTGAGGTAAACATGAATTCAGCTTATTTCCTGTGGAGCATATAGGTCTCCAGGCATTTATTTTGGGTGAAGTAAATACCTAAATCTCTCTAAATTTTTAAAAGACCTCAGTAATGTAAGTAAATGGTGTTCTTTTTAGTTTGGATTTCTGCATGTGATTCTATGTGGAATCTTAGGAAAGAAGGAGTAAAATAATAAAATTAAAGGCTATTTAAATAACAGTTCAGTGTGTATCTTAGGCATAAACATAATATTCTGCTTTTTAAAAAGGTGTAAGTTAGTATTCTTTTTTCTTTAGTTACTAATAATCATTTCTATTTTCACTTAATTTACTCCCAGTCCCATATATTATGTTTGGAGCTAGAGTTTGGGTTGAAGGAGAGGAGAGCAAAACAATATGGTTTTAATCAATAAATATATTACTCAGAAGTGTGGCCTTTAACTATTGGTTAAAAAACCCATACCAAGCAAGATGATTAACAACTTTTTATACAAACAAGTGCCTTACAATACTCAAACATTTAGAGTGCACTAAAACCATCTTCAGAATTATAGGCAATCAGCATATCATGAGTTCACTTTTCCAAAGAGGTAGAAGTTACTCCTTTTACCATGGATCTGTCTTTTTTAACTACCAGATGAAATAGCTGCGTATAACTCAACCACCTGCAAATTTGATGCTTTAGTCTAGTCTCTTTATTTGCTTTTGTGTTATGTTTACTGTCCCCCTTATATCAATCAGTAGTTCTATTCTTTATATATCTCTCTTCCTTAAAAACTATGCTTTCATTTAAATGGAAAACATATTTTTAAGGGAGACATTTACTCATGCCTAGACTTGTGGGGGTTTTTTTGTTTTCTTTTTGTTTGTTTTTTTCCTCAATTGCTGATCAGCCCCAAGGAAATGAATGTTGCTCTACTTGTGATGCTGTTCTTTTGGTTGGATGTCTGCGGTTTATTACAGCTGGGGATTTTATAGGTGTCCACACTAAGCCTTTTCCTTGAGCAGAGATTACTTTGCCCAGTGCTTTGCTCGCAGAAATATATTTTAGAAATCAAGACAATATCTCAATATCTCTCTGGTTAATTCTGATTTGTTTCCACTGTTCACAAAGAGTGATTCTAAGCTTTTCTCATGATCTGAAAGCTTTAAATCATTTCATGAAACCCTACTGCAAATACCACCACAAAACACCTACAGAGACATAATTGGATATTTCACATTGCACTATTTTTGCTTTTAAACCTCCTTGAGATCAATCAAGTTATCTTTCATAGTAGAGATAAACTCAGAATAAAAAAGTGGGCTTAGTTATGTACCTCGAGAGAAGAGTGAAGAAAGAACGGACAGATATTCTCTGTCAGTAACGATTATTTTGTTGTTTGTTTTTTAAAATCTGTCTACTGCCCCAACCCACCAATGGACAGTGGTCATCTGATCGTAACAGCGCTGTGTGATAGTTCAAATCCCATAAATCCTCTTTATAACACGAGAAGAAATTAGGGCATTCTGCAGTTAATAGAATGTGAATATTTACACAGCTCAAGTATAATTTTCCAAAATCTTAATAATAGAACGCTCATACAAATACATGAACCTGTGTCAAAATTAGTTTTACCCATTCATAAAGGAACCGGTGAGATGGGAAAACTGGTTAGAAAAATTCTGTAGACTTTTTTTTTCAAAAACAAGAATTTTAGAATAAGATAGCTAGATTAGAGTCATAACTGGTTACTATCTTTCAAAAAAATGGTGCTGGGAAAACAGGCATCCACATGTGAAGAATAAAGTCAGACTGTTACCTTACACCGTACACAAGAATTAATTCAAAATGCGTCAAAGGCTTAAATTTGAGAGCTAAAACTATAAAACTTTTAGAAGAAAAATCTTCCTAACCTTGGATTTGACAATGATTTTTTGGATATGACACTAAAGACACAGGAAACAAAGGAAAAAATAAATTGCACTTCATCAAGATTAAAATTTTTCGTGCATCAAAGGACACTGTCAAGAGAATGAAAAGACAACTCACAGAAGGGGAGAAAATATTTGCAAATCGTATATATATATATATATATATATATATATATATATATATATATATGAGATTATGTCTAGAATATGTAAAGAACTCTTACAACCCAACACAAAAAACAACTCAATTAAAAAATGGGCAAAGGACTTGAATAGACATTTCTCCAAAGAAATACACAAATGGCCACTAAGTGCATGAGAAGATGCTCAATGTCACTAGCCCTTAGAGAAATGCAAATCAAAACAGAGAGATACAACTTCACACCCTTCAGCATAGCTCTTATCCAAAAAAACAAAAAAACAAGGAAAAAAAACAATAACCCAGAAAATAACTAGTGTTGGTGGAGGATGTGGTGTAATTGGAACACTTGTGCTTTGCTTACAGGAATTTGAAATGGTATACCTGGTATAGAAAACAGTTTGGTGGTCCCTGAAATAGTTTAATGTAGAATTACTGTATGATTCAGCAATTTCATGCCTAGGTATATACCCCAAAGCACTGAAAATAGAGACAAATACTGAACACCAATATTCTCAGCAGCATTATTCATAATAGCCAAAAGGAAGAAGGACTCAAATGCCTCTCAACAGATGAATGGATAACCAAAATGTTTATCCATATAATAGAATATAATTCCACCTTATAAAGGAATGATACTCTGATACATGCTACAACATGGATGAAACTTGAAAACATGCTCAGTGAAATTACCCAGACACAAAAGAACAAAGTAATATGATATACTTAGAATAGGCAAAATCATAGAGATAGAAATTAGAGTAGATGTTCTCAGGACCTGTGGGGGATAGTATATTATTGTTTAACGGGTACAGAGTTCCTGTTTGGGATGATGGAAAAGTTCTGAAAATGGATAAGGGTGATGGTTGTACAATATTGTGAATGTACTTAATGCCACTGAATTGTCAACTTAAAATGGTAAAAATGATAAATTTTATGTATATTTTACCACACACACACGCACACAAGAAAAAAAAAAAACCCTTCCCAATTGCACTGTGTCTGTGGTGACTGAATATAAATGCTAAACTTTATTAGGAAAAAGGGAATGGAAAGTTGATATAATGCAGTAACTCTCAGTAATACGTATGTTGAAATGTATTCAGGGCAACTTTTCTGAATGTCAACCAGCTGCTATCAGTTGTGAAAAAAACTGATCAATATCCCCCAGGGTGATAACCTCAGGCGTTGTCTTTTCCTATGAGTGAGAAACCTGCACACTAACATATATCAATAATTTCTTAATATGTAGTGTGGAATCAAACAGTACATAGTAAAGTCAAAAAAGAATTAAGTAATCCTTTGGTTGCTCTGTTAAATATTACCCCAATATAACACTGAAAATACATATCTCATTTCAAAGTTTTGGTTAATTTTCCTTAAAAGTCTTCTATCACAAAATTATTTTAGTTAATACTAATTTGTAACTAAGTCCTCTTGCCAGTTCCTTATTTTGATCATCAAAATATCAAAACGTTACTCTTGGTCAAAAAAAAAATGGTCTTACTATGGTAGGCCTTGATTATTTACTTGGGTATAGAAAGAGGTTGTCAAACTTGCGGGTCAAGCCCTCCCTCCTCAAGGTTCTCAAGTATACTAAGAATTCATGGCTTTCTAGAAGTGACTTCCTTGTCCCTTTGAGGCTGGAACCATAGAACAGGTCCTTCCTGGAAGGACCTGGTAGGCATTGGATCAGCATTTAAAGTGCAATCCTTGTCCGTTAATGGTGAGTTTTCATATCTGATAAAGGAGATGTGTAGGCTTGGATGTCCAGTTAAATCACAGGAGAAAAAGGACGCATTCTTAATGAAACTATGCAAATAATATGTTGCCATTAAAAGGAAGGAGGTGCTATAAAAAATATTGTTTTGAATTCTCAAAGAACACTGAAAGTCAGATACCATTTAAATAATGCACTTCAATTCTTATAACACACAGTCTACTAAATTTAGGATCAGAGATAAATTAGGAAAAGGAAAGGGCCCTGTCATATATCCATCAGAAAAGAAAACACTGAAACCACATCGCTATTATAAACAATTGCTATCCACACATAACTTCCCTCATGAATTCTTTCAGTCCTCTGCTTTCATAAAGTCATCTGCTTCTGAACCAAAAAGAGAAACCCTTGAAATAAAAAAGGTTAGAAATAACTAGTATGGTCACTATTTTATAGCAGAACGTTCAAACAAGCATTAGAGGGAAGCAAAAACCACCTAGAGATGAGACTACATGGCTGTGGTTAGTTTACTACAGTAACAAGAATATGACAATAGAGGAGAGTAAAGTTCTGCGTTAGTGTGCAGTACTTCATTACTTTATAAAGATTTCATCAATGTTTCACCTGAGGGCATGAACATATCATGGCCTTGACAGTCTCCAATCTATTAGATAATATATACAGTCTCTGAAACGTTTATGTCAATAGTACTTTACCTCTGTAAAATTAACCAGGAAGGCTGAGCTTTTTAGATTTGACAACTGTCTTCGTGCAACTCATAAAGATGTGTGAAGATAGTGAAAAAATATGCCAAACAAGTCTAGCTTCTTTTAGCATCACTTTTTATAGGGTGAAAATCTTTATGATTTTTCCAGGAGTCCTCTAGAAATCTAAAAGATACTTTTTTTGTCCTAAAACACACCCTAAAAAATTGTTTTTCTGAATTCTATATATAATTTTGGGTAGGCAAAAATAAAAAATGTTATCAGAGGATATTTAGTGACCTGATTAAGACAGGAGGTAAATGCTGAGAATGCATGGGAGCTGAGCTATCTAATGCTCAAAGTGATAAGACAGCATGTAAACTAAACAGAAGATGTTGGAATTGTAAGGAAGTTTATCCCCTTCAAAGTGAGAAATTTGGGCTGTTACAAGCATGTTAAAATATCATATTTCCTATAGGAAGATTCCCAAATGGTAAATAATGATCTTTTATTACTTCTTACAGCAGAATGAATATTACCAGATTAATTTGTCATTTTAACAAATAAAGGGAAAAATCTAAATTTTAGTCTTGCTTTAATATAACATTTGGCACCAGAGAATTCAAAATGTTTACATAAATAAAGCCATTTTAGCCACATTATAACACATATCATTTTGTCTTTTACACTCGTCATTTGCAGCTATTATTATCAAAGGAGAATAAATATCATTTCCTCAAACCTTCTACAACTTGCTATAAACATTCAAGTTTTTTCCTTCGCTATGCTGTTTCATATTTTGAATCCTTACAAAGCCACTTTATCTTTTGAAAGCAAAAATACATCCTATTCCCTTGAATACAATTATTTGCCATAAATATTCTAGTATAATTGCAACTACTCCTATTATAACTTTTAAACAAAATATCTGTCCTTCACAGAGAGAACAGGGAGGTAGAGAGTTAAGAAGCCTGTCATACTTACTGCATACCAGTGATGAAGTAATCCCCTAAAGCTATCTACATACCTTTTATAACTTCAGAAATAATATAATTGTGTCACTCTGCAATTATAGCAAGGTTTTGGTGTTATATCTTCAAAAATTTTATGTTAATTAACTCAAGTATTCGTTCAAATTTTTAAATTAAGCATTTTGGAAATTATGTTTAAGCTAATACTTTTCAAAACATAATGACTGCTGATATGAAAATTGGCAGAATATAATTAAATTGAACAAAGTTTTATATCTTTCTGTGTCTCATTATCTTAAACATGTGGAGTAATATTAAATTACCTAATCATTAAACAGAATATGAGGTTAAGAAAGGTCAAGTTAACTATTATCTTAATGAAGAACTAAACTCAAATCTTATATATTTAAAAGGACAAAATTGTATTATTGCCCAACCTGATAAAACCAGAGGACCCATATTTAGCTTTTCTTTTTAAACCAAAATTATTAAGCCATTCTTACTAGTCCAAGGAATCACCTTGATCCTATAAATTCGGATTGAGTTAGCAATTTCTTTGAGAAGCCTTTTTTTTTAAATAGGAAAATTATGTCTCAATTTTCTGGTAGCTACGAAAGAATATTATATGTATATAGCTGCTCCTTAATCTCTATAAATTAATCAGAACAGGTTCTTTCAGCGTAAGAGACATTATAAGTTAATTTATTAATATTCTCTGGGAGTAGGAAAATATTCCACATGCAACACAAGGAGAGCTAAAAGATTTTCCTAATGATAGATGAGCATAGTTTGCAGTTTCATAATCTCAGTTTTACTGTCTCAGATACAGAAAAAGTTACAGCACAGAACACAAAAACACTTCCAGGCCTCAAAAGGCTGTTGTCTCCCAGTGGGCATAAATAATTCCTTATTTTATATAGACAACCAAACAAAAGGATTAATGAGATCTAGAATGAGCACCCATCTTTTCAGTAGGTGTTGCCAAATGGTCAGACCAAAAAAATCAGATTTCCAGTCATTGCTGCTACCAGTGGGGAAAACTTATAGGCTATGTACCAACTAAAAGCAGAATTGAACTTAGTCAAGAAACAGAAACAAACAAAAAACCCACATACAGTTAGGAAGAGAGAGAGTCAGAGAAGGCAGCATTTCATTTCCACTTCACAGTTGGGATTCCCTCCAAGGGCCGAGTAAACAGGCCTGGGAATAGAATGCACAAGAGGTACACTTCTTTTTTTTTTTTTTTTTTTTTTTTAAGATTTATTTATTGATTGATTGATTGCTATGTTGGGTCTTCGTTTCTGTGCTAGGGCTTTCCCTAGTTGCGGCAAGCGGGGCCACTCTCCATCGCGGTGCGCGGGCCTCTCACTATCGTGGCCTCTCTTGTTGCGGAGCACAGGCTCCAGACGCGCAGGCTCAGTAATTGTGGCTCACGGGCCTAGTTGCTCCACGGCATATGGGATCTTCCCAGACCAGGGCTCGAACCCGTGTCCCCTGCATTAGCAGGCAGATTCTCAACCACTGCGCCACCAGGGAAGCCCCAAGAGGTACACTTCTTATGTAAATATAAAATTAGCACATGTTACATTAATGTATTTAATAAATCATTCACCATGCATTGAGATGGTAAACCTAGTGCCAAGAGCATATGAAGAAATGGGTATTTATTAACCTTTCTGTAAAAATATTAGAAATTTAGAATAAAATTGCTAGGTTGGATAAAAAACTGTTTGTACAGGATAGCAAACCTGTAAGTTTTGCAACTGTCTTCTACCAAACAGAAATCTGCAAATTAATATATAACTTCTATGTTGCTGGGCTCTAATCTAATCCTCCTAGTTAATTAAATAGTCCTTGAATTGGTCTGTGAAATAATTCCTGATCATAACACAAAAAGACAGGTCTCCCCACTTTTGCGTTATTTCCAAGATTTGGATACTTTTCCTTTTTGTGAAAGAAATTGTAAAAGAAACATGAGATGTTTTTAGTATAATATAGTGCTTAAGTTTGAAGAAAATTCCAGATCTTAAAAGTCTTTTAGGGCTTCCCTGGTGGCGCAGTGGTTGAGAATCTGCCTGCCAATGCAGGGGACACGGGTTCGAGCCCTGGTCTGGGAAGATCCCACATGCCACAGAGCAACTGGGCCCGTGAGCCACAATTACTGAGCCTGCGCGTCTGGAGCCTGTGCTCCGCAACAAGAGAGGCCGCGACAGTGAGAGGCCAGCGCACTGCGATGAAGAGTGGCCCCCGCTTGCCACAACTACAGAGAGCCCTCGCACAGAAATGAAGACCCAACACAGCCATAAATAAATAAATTTAAAAAAAAAAAAAAGTCTTTTAATCACTCATTCATCGTCATTACTCAAATCACTTCTCCTCTGAGACAGTTTTTCAGTTTTTGAAATGAAGATGAGATCAAGATGATTTTTGGGCTCTTAAGATTTTTTAAAATTCTGATATTAGCTGAGCTTCTTAAAGTTTTGTAATTATATACACTGGCCGGTAATTAAGCTTTTCAGGTTTTTTGGTATTTTAAGTAGTTAGAGGGCTTAGATAAACTTGAATCAGGCCAGTGACTTTCCATTAGAGAAGAAGAGAAAAGAAGGAGAAATATTATTGACACTGTTCAGATCAGTGCCCACAGGGGAAGGCTAGACCCCCTTTTTTTTTTTTTTTTTTTTTTTTTTTTTTTTAGACCCTCTTGATAAAAGTATCAGGAAAAAGCCCAAAGGCAATCCAACCTTCTCACTAGATTCTAATCCCTGATATCATCTGCCCCGCCCCCACCCCATGCACACACATCCCCCTCCACACTTTCAAAGAAACCCTAAGGCTGTAAGGAACAGAGTTGAAAAGCTATTGATCTATGCAAAGTTAAATATAGGGAGTCTGTTGTGACACAAAGTATAACTTTGTCCATTCCATGAATCTAAACAGCTTTCTGTTTACATCAGTCTTAATTCAGCAATTTGCAAGCTCCTCAAAATTATTCTCTCTCTCATTCTCCTTACCTCCCTTCCTTCCTTCCTTCTCCCCGTCCTTCTTTTCTTCCTTCCTTTTACTGAATGTAGTCGTTAAGTATAATGCAAGAATTTCCTACAAAATTGAAGATAGAATTTCACTGTATTCCAGTCTTCTCAAGTAGGCAAATTTGACAGAGAAAAGTGTTTGCTAGTTAGACATCTAGACCCCATGCTCCTTTTCTATTCCGTGCTATGAGAACGGGTCCCCTTTTGCAGGGTGCATAATTTCCAGAGTCCAAATCTGAAACTGTCCTGCCTTGAACTCCTTTGGAAAAATCCTGACCTGGCCTCTGCCTGAAGTGACCTCATGTAATTTGGTGCAAAAATAGTAATATGCTGCTTACAAGGTGCTCAGATCACACTGAAGAACACGGGCACAGCAGTATCTTTCTAAAATATAAATTTCTGAATCTCACCTCAAAAATGTTGTGGACCTATATTTGATAATGGGGAAATAATGCAATTCATTATTACAGTACTTGGATGCCTATAGGAGATGACTTGTATATACAAAAAGAGCGAATTAAAATATTAATCCCTCTCACTGTATAAAGGAAAATTCCACACATGGCCTCTCTCCTGCTCCGGGCCATGTCTCTGGCTCAATGATGTATCTTGTATTTTCCTTAGTTTTTATAAAGAAGACCCCCAAAGTAAATCCTACTTTCTTTTTTCTTATTAGCTGTTAATTCCCTTTCACCCTTAGAGATGTTCTCCCCCACAAAACCCAATATATGAGAAGAATTTCTTTTTTTTAAATCAGGGATGTAGTGAATGGACTTGGGCATTGGGGTTATACAGATCTGGGTTACTGAACTTAATCTTATGACATACTGTGACTTTTTTTTTTTAAGTATCCGTTTTTAAGATAACTCTAAGAAAACCAAAATCTAAATTACCCCAATTCTTTTCAATATCTTTTTTCTACCAAATTCCCCAAACACAGGTAGAGGTTGGTCTAATCCTAATTTGTCCCTTAGGTACAGAGGTATAAACATTCTTTCCTCTCTGTAATTCAGAGAAGAGTTTACTGAATAAGTTACAGAGCTCCTCAATCCCATCCCCACAATGCCCAAAGAGACTTTACTGTGGGCATGGCTGACATGCTGGATAAAAAAGTTGGGAAATGAGTAGAGAGAAAGGAAGATTGTGGAAAATAAAGAGTTTCTTTCCTCAGTATAACAAAGTGAGAAAACCAGACTCTTTAAAAGTTAAAGTTCATTTTTTCCTAGGATATTACCTCTGAAAGTAGCATTATCTTGTTTAATTTGGATTGTAATAAATATCTTCAAAGATTTCCACCAGTTTAATGAAATAATAACAGGCCAAATTTGGTCTACCATCATTAACAATCCTCCCTGACAAAGGGTTTTAAACCCAGGAGCCAACTCTGATCCATTTTTAGCAGGTGCTTGGAAGAATGCATTTTAAAATATATTTTTGTCTGTATGAGGGCTCTTAAAAAGAAACACAAAAATTAGTAACTCCTTCTTGGGTTGTTGTGAAAAATGAATTTGTTAATACCTGTGAAATTCTTAGAACAAGGCCTTTTACATGGTAAGAACGCATTCCAAGTGTGCGCTCATTGTTACCAGCTAATGAGGTTTAGAGGACGTTATCAATATGTCTTTCTAAGCAAATAGAAATTACTATAACTTCTATCCTAAAGCTTCCTGCCTCTTTTAAATATATTTCCTGTCTAGAAAATTATGTCCACTTGTTTCGGGTAACAAAAACCTAATTTAACTAGTTTAACCAGTGACTCTCAAGCCTGTATCTTCAGATTTAAATTTTCTTCTGCAATGAGTATGTACTTCAAAGCCATAGACATCTCCATGAGTATTTTAAAAGATCCCAAAGATATCAGGCCCCAAGCTGAACTCATTTTCATCTCTTTATATTTCTCTCTGCATTTAAAATTGTTCTTATATCAGATAATGATGTCACTGTCCACTCAGGTTTCCAGAATAAAAAGTTTGAGTTATCATCACGTTCTATCCTCACAAATGCCGAGAAAAATCATTGAACTATTTACAAAGTCTTTTCAGTTTCATTTAAAAAATGTCTTTCAAACTGGCCTATCCCTTCCCCTACCACTGCTTTTATGAATTGAAGCCTTCATCTTTTCTCACCTGGATATCAACTGTCTCCAAATATTTTTCACTTGATACTAATCTATCCTATATTCTATGAGATCTTCAATTGACTCTCATTTGACATCTTCACAACTTACTAGCTGTGAGAACTTGGGAAAGTTATTTGATGTCCGTCTGCTTTAATTTCCTCATCAGTAAAACAGGAAAAACAATAATAACTAGCTTCCAAGGTGGTTATGAGAATCAAATATATTAGAAGGTATCAAAAAGAGAGTACCACATGAAGAATGCTATTATTAATAATAGAACAAAAGGGGATGGGTGAAGAAATTTATAGAGTTTCATATAATTCAAGGGACAGTTAAATATCTAAGTTTCAGGAAGAACAAGTGTCAGTCAATGTGCCTGGCAATAGGAATATGGACTTCTCTGTTCCAAATTCAAAATCCCCCCTGATTGGCCTATTTAAATGAAATGTCTCCTTTTGTGAAGGGGAATCACCAAGAGGGGCATGGCCACCGGCAGCTCACTTTGTCACTATCAGAGAAGAGCAGTCATGGTGAGCTATGCAGACATCTCAAGAGTCATGACTAATTTAAAAAATATGACTAAGGAAAATGAAGTGCTATTGGTTGAAATGTTTTATA
Source organism: Balaenoptera ricei (assembly GCF_028023285.1). Classification (NCBI taxonomy): domain Eukaryota; kingdom Metazoa; phylum Chordata; class Mammalia; order Artiodactyla; family Balaenopteridae; genus Balaenoptera; species Balaenoptera ricei. The sequence goes on along the minus strand of NC_082640.1, from coordinate 9,418,688 downwards.
AAAAGAACATTTTAAAGTAACAAACAGTAGAGTCTACTCTGTGTGAAGGTTAAATTGATTCCATGCACAATTTGATATTTAAAGTTGTTTAGAAGTCCATCCCCAAAACATCCATCAATATAGAATACTGGACTTTCTGATATAAAGCCACCATTAGAGCCACAACATTTAAAGAACTTGGATACTATCAATCTCATCCTTACCACAAAAAAAAAGCTGAAAAACTTGAAAATCAATCACTTTTCTAGTACCCGTCACAGAATTGAGGTCATAGTGAAAACTACCATCCCCAAATCTGGAGAAGACAGATGAATTAAAGAGTCAGAACCAACACATGCTTACGTGAAGAAGAAGTCACTGGAGCCAGAAAGTGGTAAGAAGACTTAAATGGTAACTTTGACAAATTGATGGAAGTTGAGAGTGTACTAACTTGAAAGAAGACTCCTGAGGAAGAGTCTTGTGGGAAGGGATTTCCATCCTCCATAGGTTTTTTTTCTCCAGAAACACTACCTGATTCTCACGGGGAAGAGCCAAGTAAAATGCCCTCATGGCTCTAATAGAGAAAGGGGAAAATTAAACATTTTGATATTTCCAGAACATTCTCTAGGGGAAGACTTCCCCATCACACTTGGGGGAAGGGCATTTCCCTGACTGTAGCCCCCTTTAGGCTTCTGATTTTACCTAGAGGGCTGGAGGGGGAATTAAAGAAACACTTTTGAAGGTCACAGCCCTGAGACACATGCCCACTAAGAGACTTGAGTTATAATCATAAGATTATAGAGTTTTTACCACCATGCCAATAGGGCTACAGTGTAAAAACAGTGGATTACAGCTGAGAGAGCTGCACATTTCATGCTCTATCTCAGGATGAGTTCTTAGGGAAACTCAAAGACAACAGGGGAGGCAAAAACAAGTACATTAGAGGAATTTGAAATCTCTGGCAGCTAAAGCTATAGCAAACAGTAAAAACTGGCACCCAACTCCTAGCCAGATTAATATAAAACTTCACACTAAATACCTATTTATCTTAGTTCCTATTACCCAGTAAATCATGTCTGGATTTCAAACAAAAGATACAAACCATGCTAAAAGGCAAAGAAAAGCACAGTCTAAAAATATAAAGCAGGCATCAGAAGCATACTCAGATATGACACAAATTTTGGAATTATCAGGCAGAGAACCTAAAATAACTAAAATATGTTAAGGGCTTTACTGGAAAAATTAGCAACATGCAAGAACATACGGATAATATAAGCAGAGAAATGGAAACATTAGGGAAAAAATTTTTTAAGTGCCACAAGTCAAAAACACTAGTATAGTCTTCTGCTTTCCAGCTTTACATGTAAGAAAGTTAGAAGTCATCACAACAAGAAAGAAGCTGAAAAACTGAAAATCAACAGCTTTTTAGATCCATCAGACAATTGAGGTCACAGGACAAACCACCACACTGAAAACTGGAGACACAGGCAGATACAAAGATGCACAGTTTACTCAGAGCAGAAATGCCCAGAAACCACTGATGGAGCTAATGTCAGTTCTTTTTACTTAGAACAGTGTTTTTATTTTCTAGTATTGCTTTTTGATATTAGGATGTCCATCGCTCTGCTTATATCACCATATAGTATACTTTGTAAAGTATTTTTTGCCTTTCAACAAGAAATTAAAAGACATTTTCAAAGGTAAAAATCAGACTTTGAAGAGACAAAAGCAATCATCAGACCTGGACTGAGATGTGGCAGCAGTGTTGGAATTATTAGACTGGCAATTTAAAATAACTATGACTAATATGCTAATGGCTCTAATGGAAACCAATGTGCTAGAGCAGATGGATAATGTAAGCAGAGAGATAGAAATTCTAATATCAAAAAGAAATGCTAGAAGACAAAAACCCTGTAACAGAAATGAAGAATGCCTTTGATGGGCATTAGACTGGAAATGGCTGAGGAACTTGAAGATATAACAGTAGAAACTTCCCAAATTGAAAAGCAAAGACTAAAAAGACTGGGGGAAAAAAACCCAACGTAGAACAAAATGTCCAAGAACTATGGACAATTACAAAAGGTGGAAGATAAATTTACTGGGAATACCAGAAGGAAAAGAAAGAAATAGAATAAATATTTGAAGCAATGATGACTGAGAATTTCTCAATGTTAATGTCAGATGTCAAACTACAGATTCAGGAAGCTCAGAGAAACCAAGAAAGATAAATGTCAAAAAATCTATACCTGGGCATATCATGTTCAAACTTCAGAAAATCAAATACAAAGAGAAAATCTAAAGAAGCCAGAGGAAAAAATAACTTAGCTATAGAGGAGCAAAGATAAGAATTACATTTGACTTATCTTCAGAAATGATGTAGGAAGAAGAGAGGAGTGGAATTAAATATTTGTGTTGGAAGATAAAAACTCATCAACCTAGAATTCTGTATCTAGTGAAATGACGTTTTCAACCAAAAATTGAAGGAATTTGTCACAATAGACCTACCTTGCAAGAAATAGTAAAAGAAGGTCTTCAGAGAAAAGGAATATATAGGTCAGAAATTTGTAATTACATTAGAAAGGAAAAATATGAGAGAAGAATAAGTCAAGGTAAAAGAAAAGCTTTTATTTTTCTTATTTTTAATTGATTTAACATAACAGTTTGTTCAATATAATAATAACAACAATGTATTCAATGATTATAGTTCATGAATAAGTCAACTGAATGACAGCAAAGATATAAGGGACAGGAGAGATGAATTAGGGATACTTTGTTATAAGATACTAGCACTGCCCCTGAAGTGGTATAGTGTTGTATGAAAGGGTTAATTGTAGATGTATATTGCAAACTTTAGGGCAACAACTAAAGAAGGCAAAATAAGGAGCATAACTGATATGCTAACGAAAGAGAAAAAATGGAACCATATGTTATGCTCAAATTCTGTAATAACCTATATAGGGAAAAAAATCTGAAAAAGAATGGATATATGTATATGAATCACTTTGGTGTACACCTGAAACTAACACAACATTGTAAATCAACTATGCTCCAATATAAAATTTAAAAATTAAATAAAAAAGGAAGACAGAAAAAGAGAAGGGCAATGAATAGAAAATAATAACTGTAACATCATTGAAGTATTTAAACATCAATTGTTTAGATACACCAATTGAAAGAAAATGAATATGAGAGTGGATGAAAAAAAGAGACCCAAATATTTGTTGTATACAGTAAATCCACTTTAAAAATAAAGACACACATCGATTGAAAGTAAAGGGATGAATGAAGATATACCAGGCTAACACTAATAAAGAAAAAAGCTGGAACACCTATACTAATTTCAAACAAGGCAGACTTCATAGCAAGGAAAATTATCAGAGATAAGAAAGGCATTACGTAATGATAAAAGGGGGCTATTCTCTAAGAAGACATGACAATTCTTAATGTATATGCACCTAACAACAGAACATCAAAATATGTGACACAAAAACTAAAAACTGCTAAGGGAAATGAGCAAATCCACTGGTATAGTTGAAGAATGAATTCAGCGTGCCTCCAATAATAATAGATAGTTTCGTCATACAGAAAATCAGTAAGTTTATAGTTGAACTCAACAGCACCATTAATGAACTAGATCTAAGTGACATTTATACATTATTTTACCCAACAATAGCAGAGTAAGCATCCTTCTTGAGGTCACATGGACCATTCACCAAGATAAACCATATTCTACAACATAAAAAACACCTTCATATACTTTAAAAAAAATGCAATATATGTTCTTAGACCACAGTGGAGTTAAACTAGAAATCAATAATACAAAGATAGAAAATCTTAAAATACTTGGATACTAAATAGCACACCACTAAATAACATACGGGTCAGGAAGAAACCTCAAGATACTTTTTAAAAAATATTTTGAATTAAATGGAAATGAAAATACAATTCATCAAAAGTTACGGGATGCAGGGAAAGCAGTGCTTAGGGGAAAATTTATAGCACTAAAACCATATTGTGGAAAAGAAGAAAGATCTAAAATCATTGATCTAAGTTTTCACCCTAACAAAGTAGAAAAAGAAGAGTAAATTAATCCAAAATAAGCAGAGAAAAGAAACAATAAAAATTAAAGCCAATGGCATTTTTCACAGAACTACAACAAAACATCTTAAAATTTGTACAGAGACACAAAAGACGCCAAATAGCCAAAGCAATCTTAGGAAAGAAAAATGGAGCTGGAGGAATCAGGCTCCCTGACTTCAGACTATACTACAAAGCTATAGACATCAAAACAGTATGGTACTTGTACAAAAACAAAAATATAGATGAATGGAACAGTATAGAAAACCCAGAAATAGAGGAGCTGGCAGCCTGAACTCCACCACACCGGGTTTTTTGAGCAGCCGCAAGCGTGAGGAGGGAGGGGAGTGCGGCACCAGACGTAGCACTGGGTTCAACACCAGGATTGGTTCAGATAGGAAGCTTTCAACACTACACTGGTACCGTCAGACTGTGCCAGCACCACACCCGAAGCTGTAGTGGGCTTCGCGCGCAGGTGCTCAGGCAAGTGGCTGACAGGGTCTTGGTGCTCCAGCCAGGTGTCAGGTCTGAGCCTCTGAGGTGGGAGAGCTGAGTTCAGGACATTGGTCCCACAGAGACCTCCCAGCCCCATGTACTATCAAACGGTGAAAGCTCTCCCAGAGATCTCCATCTCAACGCCAAGACCCAACTCCACTAAACAACAAGCAAGCTACAGTGCTGGACATCCCATGCCAAACAACTAGCAAGACAGGAACACAACCCCACCCATTAGCAGAGAAGCTGCCTAAAATCATAATAAGGTCACAGACACCCCAAAACACACCACCGGACACGGTCCTGCCCACCAGAAAGACAAGATCCAGCCTCATCCATCAGGAAACAGGCACCAGTCCCCTCCACCAGGAAGTCTACACAACCCACTGAACCAACGTTACCCACTGGGGGCAGATACCAAAAACAACTAGAAGTACGAACGTACAGCCTGCGAAAAGGAGACCCCAAACACAGTAAGTTAAACAAAATGAGAATACAGTGAAATACACAGCAGATGAATCAGCAAGGTAAAAACCCACCAAACCAAACAAAGAAGAGGAAATAGGCAGTCTACCTGAAAAAGAATTCAGAATAATGCTAGTAAAGATGATCCAAAATCTTGGAAATAGAATGCAGAAAATATAAGAAATGTTTAACAAGGACCTAGAAGAACTAAAGAGCAAACAAACAATGATGAACAACACAATAAATGAAATTAAAAATTCTGTAGAAGGAATCAATACCAGAATAACTGAGGCAGAAGAACGGAGAAGTGACCGTTCTGGAATATAAAATAGTGGAAATAACTACTGCAGAGCAGAATAAAGAAAAAAGAATGAAAAGAATTGAGGCAGTCTCAGAGACCTCTGGGACAACATTAAATGCACCAACATTTGAATTACAGTGGTCCCAGAAGAAGAAGAGAAAAACAAAGGGACTGAGAAAATATTTGAAGAGATTATGGTTGAAAGCTTCCCTAATATGGGAAGGGAAATAGCCAATCAAGTCCAGGAAGCGCAGAGAGTCCCATACAGGATAAATCCAAGGAGAAACATGCCAAAACACATTAATCAAACTATCAAAAATTAAATACTAAGAAAAAATATTAAAAGCAGCAAGGGAAAAGCAACAAATAACATACAAGGGAATCCCCATAAGGTTAACAGCTGAACTTTCAACAGAAACTCTGCAAGCCAGAACGAAGTGGCAGGACGTATTTAAAGTGATGAACGGAAAATACATTCTCCATGTTATCTCCAGGATAGATCATATCTTGGGTCACAAATCCAGCCTTGGTAAATTTCAATATTAAGAATATTGAAATCGTATCAGGTATCCTTTCTGACCACAATGCTATGAGACTAGATATTGATTATAGGAAAAAATTTGCAAAAAATACAAACACATGGAGGCTAAACAATACACTACTAAATAACCAAGAGATCGCTGAAGAAATCAAAGAGGAAATCAAAAAATACCTAGAAACAAATGACAATGAAAACATGACAACCCAAAACCTATGGGATGCAGCAAAAGCAGTTCTCAGAGGGAAGTTTATAGCAATACAATCCTGCCTCAAGAAACAAGAAACATCTCAAATAAATAAACTTACACCTAAAGCATTTAGAGAAAGAAGAACAAAAAAACCCCCAAAGTTAGCAGAAGGAAAGAAATCATAAAGATCAGGTCAGAAATAAATGAAAAAGAAATGAAGGAAGCAATAGCAAAGATCAATAACACTAAAAGCTGGTTCTTTGAGAAGATAAACAAAATTGATAAACCATTAGCCAGACTCATCAAGAAAAGGAGAAGACTCAAATCAATAGAATTAGAAAGGAAAACAGAGAAGTAACAACTGACACTGCACAAATACAAAGGATCATGAGAGATTATGACAAGCAACTATATGCCAATAACATGGACAACCTGGAAAAAATGAACAAATTCTTAGAAAAGTAAAACCTTCTGAGACTGAACCAGGAAGAAATAGAAAATATAAACAGACCAATCACAAGCTCTGAAACTGATTAAAAATCTTCCAACAAACAAAAGCCCAGGACTAGATGGCTTCACAGGCGAATTCTATCAAATATTTAGAGAAGAGCTAACACCTATCCTTCTCAAACTCTTCCAAAATACAACAGAGGGAGGAATACTCCCAGACTCATTCTACGAGGCCACCATCACCCTGATACCAAAACCAGACAAAGATGTCACAAAAAAAGAAAACTACAGGCCACTATCACTGATGAACATAGATGCAAAAATCCTCAAGAGAATCCAACAGCACGTTAAAAGGATCATACACCATGATCAAGTGGGGTTTATCCCAGGAATGCAAGGATTCTTCAGTATGCACAAATCAATCAATGTGATACACCATATTAACAAATTGAAGGATAAAAACCATATGATCATCTCAATAGATGTAGAAAAAGCTTTTGACAAAATTCAACACCCATTTATGATAAAAGCCCTCCAGAAAATAGGCACAGCGGGAACTTACCTCAACATAATAAAGACCATATATGACAAACCCACAACCAGCATCATTCTCAATGGTGAAAAACTGACACCATTTCCACTAAGATAAGGAAAAAGACAAAGTTGCCCATTCTCACCACTACTATTCAACATAGTTTTGGAAGTTTTAGCCACAGCAATCAGAGAAGAAAAAGAAATAAAAAAAATCTAAATCGGAAAAGAAGAAGTAAAACTGCCAGTCTTTGCAGATGACATGATACTATACATAGAGAATCCTAAAGATGCTACCAGAAAACTAGTAGAGCTAATCAATGAACTTGGTAAAGTAGCAGGATACAAAATTAATGCACAGAAATCTCTTGCATTCCTATACACTAATGATGAAAAATCTGAAAGAGAAAGTAAGGAAACACGCCCATTAACCATTGCAACAAAAAGAATAAAATACCTAGGAATAAACCTACCTAAGGAGACAAGCGACCTATATGCAGGAAATTATAAGACACTGATGAAAGAAATTAAAGATGATACAAACAGATGGAGAGACATACCATGTTCTTGGATTGGAAGAATCAACATTGTGAAAATGACTATACTATCCAAAGCAATCTACAGATTCAGTGCAATCCCTATCAAACTACCAACAGCATTTTTCACAGAACTAGAACAAAAAATTTCACAATTTGTATGGAAACACAAAAGACCCCGAATAGCCAAAGCAACCTTGAGAAAGAAAAGCAGAGCTGGAGGAATCAGGTTGCCGGACTTCAGACTATGCTACAAAGCTACAGTAATCAAGACAGTATGGTACTGGCACAAAAACAGAAATATAGATTAATGGAACAGGATAGAAAGCCCAGAGATAAACCCATGCACATATGGTCACCTTATCTTTGATAAAGGAGGCAAGAATATACAATGGAGAAAAGACAGCCTCTTCAATAAGTGGTGCTGGGGAAATTGGACAGCTACATGTAGAAGAATGAAATTAGAACACTCCCAACACCATAAACAAAAATAAACTCAAAATGTATTAAAGACCTAAATGTAAGGCTAGACACTGTCAAACTCTTAGAGGAAAACATAGGCAGAACACTCTATGACATAAATCACAGCAAGATCCTTTTTGACCCACTTCCTAGAGAAATGGAAGTAAAAACAGAAATAAACACATGGGACCTAATGAAACTTAAAAGCTTTTGCACAGCAAAGGAAACCATAAACAAGATGAAAAGACAACCCTCAGAACGGGAGAAAATATTTGCAAACAAAGCAACTGACAAAGGATTGATCTCCAAAATTTACAAGCAGCTCCTGCAGCTTAATATCAAAATCACAAACAACGCAATCCAAAAATGGGCAGAAGACCTAAATAGATATTTCTCCAAAGAAGATATACTGATTGCCAACAAACACATGAAAGGTTACTCAACATCACTAATCATTCGAGAAATGCAAATCAAAACTACAATGAGGTATCACCACACACCGGTCAGTATGGCCATCATCAAAAAATCTGTAAGCAATAAATGCTGGAGAGGGGGCTTCCTGGTGGTGCAGTGGTTGAGAATCTGCCTGCCAATGCAGGGGACATGGGTTCGAGCCCTGGTCTGGGAAGATCCCACATGCCGCAGAGCAGCTGGGCCCGTGAGCCACAATTACTGAGCCTGCGCGTCTGGAGCCTGTGCTCCACAACAAGAGAGGCCGCGATAGTGAGAGGCCTGTGCACAGCGATGAAGTGTGACCCCCACTTGCCACAACTAGAGAAAGCCCTCGCACAGAAATGAAGACCCAACACAGCCATAAATAAATAAATTTTTAAAAAAATGCTGGAGAGGGTGTGGAGAAAAGGAAACCCTCTTGCACTGTTGGTGGGAATGTAAATTGATACAGCCACTATGGAGAACAGTATGGAGGTTCCTTAAAAAGCTAAAAATAGAACTATCAGATGACCCAGCAATCCCACTCCTGGGCATATACCCTGAGAAAACCATAATTCAAAAAGAGTCATGTACCACAATGTTCACTGCAGCACTATTTACAATAGCCAGGACATGGAAGCAACCTAAGTGTCCATCGACAGATGAATGGGTAAAGAAGATGTGGCACATATATACAATGGAATATTACTCAGCCATAAAAAGAAACAAAATTGAGGTATCTGTAGTGAGGTGGATGGACTTAGAGACTGTCATACAGAGTGAAGTAAATCAGAAAGAGAAAAACAAATACCATATGCTAACACATATATATGGAATGTAAAAAAAAAAAAAAACGTTCTGAAGAACCTAGGGGCAGGACAGGAATAAAGACTCAGATGTAGAGAATGAACTTGAGGACACGGGGAGTGGAAAGGGTAAGCTGGGACGAAGTGAGAGAGTGACATGGACGTATATACACTACCAAATGTAAAATAGACAGCTAGTGGGAAGCAGCTGCATAGCACAGGGAGATCAGCTCAGTGCTTTGTGACCACCTAGAGGAGTGAGATAGGGAGGGTGGGAGGGCGATACAAGAGGGAGGAGAAATGGGGATATAGGTATATGTATAGCTGATTCACTTTGTTAAACAGCAGAAACTAAAGCACCATTGTAAAGCAATTATATTCCAATAAAGATGTTAAAAAAAAAGAAAAGAAAAGAAAGCCCAGAAATAAACCCATGCAGCTATGGTCAATTAATCTATGACAAAGGAACCAAGACTATACAATGGAGGAAAGACAGTGTCTTCAGTATATGGTGCTGGGAAAACTGGACAGCTACATGTTAAAAAATGAACTTGGAACATTCTTTCATACCATACACAAAAATAAACTCAAAATGTATTAAAGACCTAAATGTAAGACTGGATACTGTGAAACTTTTAGAGGAAAACATAGGCAAAACACTGTTTGATGTAAGTCACAGCAAGATCTGTTTTGCGCTGTCTCCTAGAGTAATGGAAATAAAAACAAAAATAAATGGGACCTAACTAAACTCAAAAGGTTTTACATAGCAATGGAAACCATAGACAAAACGAAAAGACAACCCACAGAATGGGGGAAAATATTTGCAAACGAAGTGACTGACAGGGATTAATCTCCAAAATTTACAAACAGCTCATGCGGCTCAATATCAAAAAAACAAACAACCCAATCAAAAAATGGGCAGAACACCTAAATAGATATTTCTCCAAAGAAGACATACAGATGGCCAAGAGGCACATGAAAAGTTGCTCAACATTGCTAATTATTAGAGAAATGCAAATCAAAACTACAATGAGGTGTCACCTCACACCAGTCAGAATGGCTATTATAAAAAAATCTACTATCAGTAAATGCTGGAGAGGGTGTGGTGAAAAGGGAAACCTCTTGCAGTGTTGGTGGGAATGTACATTGATACAGCCACTGTGGAGAACAGTATGGAGCTTCCTTAAAAAAAAAAAAAAAATCACATGATCATATCAAGAGGTGCAGTAAAAGCATCTGATAAAATGTAACCCCCATTCATGCTAGGAATAAAAGGGAACTTTCTTAACTTGATAAAGAATATCTACAGAAAACCCACCAGTAAAATAACACCTAATGGGAAGAAACTAGATACTTTCGGGAATTCCCTGGTGGTCGAGTGGTTAGGGCTCCATGCTTCCACTGCCGGGGGCACAGGTTCAATCCCTGGCTGGGGAACTAAGATCCTGGAAGGGGGTGGGGGGGAAGAAACTAGATGCTCTCCTGCTAAGATCAGAAACAAGGCAAGCATGTCCCCTATTAAAACTCTTATTCAATATTGTATTGGAAGTACATGATCTAAATATACCAATTAAAAGACAAGTATTGTCAGAATAGATAAAGAAACAATACTGAATTATATGTTGTCTACAAGAAAACCACTTTAGGTATAAAGACACTTATAGGTTAAAAGGAAAAAAAAAGGGAAAAGGTAAATATGCTAATACAAATTGAAAGGAAGCTCAAGTAGCTGTATTGATTTCAGACAAAAGAGTAAACAGAGAGAGTGACCTTACATAATAATAAGGGGGTCAATTTTCCAAGAAGACATAACAAAACTATGTGTGTATGCACCTAACAACAGAGCATCAAAATATGAAGCAAAAACTGATAGAACTGCTAGGAGAAATAGACAAATATTATAGTTTGAGACTTGAACATGCCCTTATAAGTAATTGATGGGTCAAGTCAGAAAATCAATAAGGACACAGCTGATCTGAACAGCACTGTAAATTAAATTGATATTTACAGAATAATCCACTCAATAACAGCAGAGTACACATTCTTCTCTACCTTGTATGGAACGTGAGCCAAGATACACCAAATTGTGGGCCATAAACACCTTAAAATATATAAAAGAATAAAAATAAAACAAAGCATACTCTCAGACCAAAATAAATTAGAAATAAATAACAGGAAGAGAGAAAATCTTCAAATATTTGAAGATTAAACAACACTTCCAAGTGACACATTAGACTAAGGAGAAGTCTTAAGAATCAATAAAAATATTTTGAGCTAAGTGAAAATGAAATTAAAACTTACCAAACTTTGTGGGTTATGGAAAATCAGTACTTAGAGGGAAATTTATAGCATTAAATGTGTATATTAGAAAAGGAGTAATATATAAAATGAATAACCTAATTTCTACCTTGATATTAGAAAAAAAGAAAATAAAAAGTAAGCAGCAGAATAAAGACGTAATAAAAAAGTAAGCAAATATCAGTGGGTTTGGAAACAGGAAAACAACAAAATCAATCAAACCTAAAGCTGGTTCTTTGAAAAGATCAATTAAAATGAAAAGCATGTAGTCAAGCCAAGGACAAAAAAAAGGGCACAACTTGCCAATATTTTAAATGAAAGAAGGGTCATGACCACTGATTTTGTGGACATGAAAAAGACTTGGACTTGAAGGGCATTATGCTAAGTGAAATAAGTCAGAGAAAGACAGATAATGTATGATATCACTTATATGTAGAATCTAAAAAATACAACAAACTAGTGAACAAAAAAGCAGACTCACAAATATAGAGAACAAACTAGTGGTTACCGGTGGGGAGGTAGGGGAGGGGCACTAACGGGGTGGGAGGTGGGAGGTACAAACTATTGGGTGTAGGACAGGCCCAAGGATGTATTGTATAATACGGGGAATACAGCTAATATTTTGTAATAACTGTAAATGGAAAGTAACCCTTAAAAACTGTATAAAATTTTTAAAATAAAAAAAATAAAAACAGGTTTAAGGAGAAAAAAATGGATAATAAAGGAACATTGTGAAAAACTATGCCCACAAATTTGATAACCTAGATAAAAAGGACACATTCCTTGAAAGAAACAAACTTTTCAAATCAAACAGGGAAAAATAAGTCATCTAAATAATCTTATACCTATAGAAGGAACAATTAATTATTATTTATTCAATACAATAATTAATAACCTTCCAAAAAGAAAGTTCCAAGTCCAGGTAAATTTTGTCAAATATTTAAAGAAAAAAATTTATACCAATTTTGCACATTCTTTTCAAGAAAATAGAAACAGAGGGAATACTTCCTAACTCATTTTATGAGGTAAGCATTATTCTGATACCAAAACTCAATAGAGACATTACAAAAAATTAAAACTACAGATCAGGATTTCTCATGAGCGATGGCTTTAACAATCCCTCACAAAAGAGTAGCAAATTCAATCCAACAATGTATAAAAAAGAAAGTGTATCACAACCAAGTGGGATTTATTCCAGGTAGGTAGGGCTTGTTCAACATTAGAAAATGAGTCTGTGAAATCCACCAAATCAACAAGCTAAGGAAGAAAAAATCATGTGATTATATCAACTGATGCAGAAAAAGCTTTTGACAAAATTTATTCATCATTTTTAAACTCAGAGAACTAGAAAGAGGAGAATTTCCTCAACTTGATAAAGAACATCTAAAAGAACACTAGCACTAACATCATACCTAATAGTGAGAAACTGCATACTTTCCCCCAAAGATCAAGAGCAAAGCAAGGATTTTTTTCTCTCACCGTTTGTAAAATGATACTGCCACTTTAGAAGACAAATTGGCAATTTTTTACAAAACTAGAGCCTTACCATACAATATAGCAATTGTATTAGAAAATTATGTTCACATTAAAACCTGCATGTGACTCTGTATAACAGCTTTATTCATAATTGCCAAAACAGGAAGCAACCAGGATATTTTACAATAGATGAAGAGATAAACTATGGTACATCCTTAAAATGAAGTATGTTTAAACTGCTGTCAAGGATTCAGTGAGGAGTTTTAATAGGTAAAGTCTAGGGATTATTTCGGTTAGTGAAACTCTTCTGTATGATACTGTAAATTTGAAACATGATACTATGCATTTGTCAAAAGCCAAAGAACTTTATAGCACAAAGAGTGAACTTTAATGTATACAGATTTTTAAAATTTTAGGTAAGAAGGAGTTGTCAGAATTATACACACACACACACACACACACACACACACATTGCATTTACATACCCAAATCCAATATCTCATCAAAATGCCAGCCCTTATAATTGCCTAAATTTAGAATATTAATTTGTTTATATTAAAAACCATTATTTTTCTCTGTATAAAGATATAAAATGCAAAGCAATAGCTTTTTTGTATTTAAAATTCTCTTAAATATGTATATAATCTCACAAATTCCAGTTTTGAATTTCTCTCAGATTTCGGTAAATCTCTATCAGGTGGCACATCCTATGATTTCATTAAGTACTGTTTCTTCTTTTACTGAAGTAACTATTAAAATATCACTTTCTCAAGCAGCCTTCTTGGAACATTGACACAGAGATGACAACTTCAACCAATGAAATCTAGAGGAAATAGGAAACTTCAATGGCCTCACACAAGTTGAGCAAAGAATGTCTAGATCTTTACCTGAATTATGCACTGAATTCTTGACAAAGAAGAGAACAAAACTAAATTTAAAGCACTTAATTTATAATAATAATGACAATCTCAATTTATTAAGGACGTTCATGGTCCACGTACAGCACTATTCATGTTGCCTACTTTATGACCAACTTTGAAGATAACTAACCCCACTTCAGAATTGCACATGAGAAACTGACATACTGAAAAAAATAGTAATCTGCCCAAAATCACACAGCCAGTCTTCCCAGCTTTGGGAGCACGTCTCTCTGATTTCAAAGCTATCATTCTTTCTGTCACATTGCGCTGCCTTACAAAAGTTAATTATTTTAAAAAATATTCCTATTGTTCACTTTCTTTAAGAATCTTCCTATAATATATATGGCTTTATCTAAACTGTCGGAAGAGTTTAGATATCAGGGAAAATTATAACTTGAGATTGCAGGGTTGTTTGTGTAGCCTCGGTTGCTTAAATGACCCAGAGTGAGGTGGCTGGGGGCAGGGAGGGCCACATGGTCTTTTCTTTCAGACTTATCTTGACCTTGGGCAGCTGGGGGGCATGTTGGTTCAAGCCAGGGGAAGGTTTGTGTGGGATTTCAAGCAAGAACAGTCTGTGTACAGCAGTTACTGAAAAGATAATGTCTTATTCTTAAGATATTTGAAGAGGGAGACTCCCAAGCCCTTTGGAGAGGTGACAAGAGGCCCCACCTGTGGGAGTCCACGGTGCATGAAGTGGGATGCGGTGATACGTGAGCCAGAAGGGACACCTTCTTAGAATGTGTGCATCAAGCACCGTTGCCTCCCAGAGTGTGCTGGTTGTCTGGAGGAAAAGCACTTCTGCAGTTGTTTGATCTGTGATGTGTTCTCACACTTACTTTTCACCAAACGCCGATTTTATTTGAGAATTGGGAGTTGAGAAAATACTCAGATGCCTAAGCCACTGTACCTTTCCATTTCCCTGTACTGCTTGTGACCTGTGTTCACCACACAAATGTGATAAACACAGTGCAGACCCTCGGCAGTAAGATGATTCTCAGCCAATACATGAGAGACATTTTTGAGAAAAGAAAAATCATCAATTTAATTATATGAAACTAAATGATAAATTCTTTGAGGTTTTCTCTTTTTTAACATTTTCTTGTGCAGTAAACCAACATAAAGCAGAATTAGTTAGGAGTTAAATCATGTTTGGTCTTGTGTACGTGAGAAGGAGTTTGGATTTTATCCTGTTGGCCTTAGGAAACCACTGTTAGGTTTCAGTAGAGGATTGATGTTAAAGGCTTTGATTTTTTTTTTTTTTTAGAAAATCACTCTGATGATCAGATTGAAAAATCTCCTAAAATAAGTTGATACAACTACTCCTCCTTCAACCTAATTCTGTTTCTGCATTCCAGAGTTTTCTGGAAGTGGTAGCCTCCATGGAGTCACAAAAGATACTCCCTGCTCCTCCAAATTATAATAGGACACTTTTTTTGTGGGAAGGGATAAAATTCCAGTACTAGCCTCCTGAAATTCAAGTTTGTAGGGATAGCCCAAAATAAACTTAACCGTGGTACAGTGTCAGGGAGAAATAATTAAGTTTTGAAATGAAATTGTGCTGAAGATAGGGGGAAGCTAGAGGTGTATCAGTCACAAAATCAGGTACTATCTTGTGGCTGAAGAGGTCCTTGTGAGGAGTGGAGAATGGCCGAGAGTAGGACCCACTCTGACCTGAGAACGTGCTGGACCAGCAGAGCCTTTCCACTGAGCTGAGATGAGAAAAGAAGACCAGAGTCCAGGAAGAGAAGAACAGGTTAGAAAATAGATGTGCAATCAGTTGAGGCAAACAATAGAAAGCGTTGACTACAAAAATTGAGGGTACGGAGAGTAAGTTGTTTCCTCGAACTGGCAACAGGGCATGGAGATAGCCTGGGAGCTAAAGGCATAGGGTTGAGTGAGACAAATTCAGCACTCCATATTTCATGAATAGAAGTCTCTGTTATTCCCTGTGAAGTTGGCAAATGTAGTCAAAAAAGGCAAATAATGCAATACAAAATACTGATTCCAGTTGTATTCCTAACATATGAAAGGAGTATTAGATTGTATTCTAACATGTGCCAAAATGCATGGTTGCAAAATTGATTGTTAATGTGCTAAGTGAGAATAATCTTAATAACTATGCACGTAACACCATGCTAACGTGGGTTTTATATGTTTTATAAACATATAAAGCTCTACCCATTGAAATCTATAATGTGTGGGAGGGCGTCTACAGTACTTCTTGTACTAAAAATACTTGAGACAGTTGGGAATTTTAAATTCTAGGACAGTATTTTAAAGGAGTAATTTCTGCTCGTGTAAACATTTGTTATATCCTCTGACTTTCTTTGGAACTCTTTTCACCATCTTGGGATATTGTTACTAGTAGAAAAAAAAAATCTGTTTTATCAAGATTCTGAAATACATGTTTAAACATTTTTCTTTCCTTTTTCTTTGCAACATAAAGATTCACATTGTGAATTATACAGCTTACTGACAGAGTGGTCTGTAATGAAACTAACAAGAATTTCTCTAAACTCTTAATGAAATTAAACACTGAGATGTTAAGATAAACAAGAAGCAAGATGTTTGAACATGAGAGTATTAGGACCAAGGGTTCAGCCTAAGAAAAAATAAATGCATTTTGTAAAAACTGCAGTTACCTTAATGAATAATGCAAGGCAAACAGTTCAAAGGAGTGAATGCAGGCATAGTTTAAATTGGGAAAAGATTGAAGAAAATGGAAGGGGAATCTTGAATGGTTCACCTCTAGGTAAAGTAACAGGCATTTTCTATAAACCAGATAGACTTTTAATGGTGATTCTATTTTCATCTAAGGCATCTGAATAAAAAAAAAAAAAAACAGTGCATGAACATACAGAAGGAAGTAGAACTGGGCAATGGTGAGATAACTGATGTATCATTTCAGGAGCTTAGAAAAATCAGCAATTCTCTGGGTTTTTAGCAAAAAAGAAAATACTTGTTTTTAATCATGTGTGTAAAAGGTAGCTATTGTTTCACTAGTAAACTCATGTAAAACACAGTCAACTACCACCTAAATCGAAACTGCAGCATGTGATTGAAGAGCTTCCCCACAGAATGGGGGGTATGCGTGCTGCTGCTGACATGACTATAGCTCCTTCCACCTCCTACGGCTGGTGGAAAACACAGGTTCAGAATGTAGGTTCAATTTTCTTTTCTCTGATTATCTAAACTTCAGGTAGGTAATCACAGAAAATTAATGAAAAGATAAACAGCAAATTGTTCACAGTGATTGTCTATGTGGGGTGATCTTATGAATGACTTTATTTTCAAGTTTTCTCAGTAGTTTTCCAAATAGTCAAAATAAACGTGTGTGTGTGTGTGTGTGTGTGTTTCTTCCACACATATATAGTGGAAGAAACAATATATATGAGGAAAAACTGTAAATTGATAATGTAAGAATCCAGTATCAATTTCTAGTGCATCAGCAGAAAAACATGTTGATCACGTTCAAGAATCTCCTGACTGCAACATTCTCAGGTGATGGGCTAGGACACACACCTCTTTTTCAAAGTCAGATCAGGATATCTACGGCTTATTAGCTTTATTGGCCCCTTTGATATACAAGTTCTTAAATCCTTTACATTTATTTTTGGAAAATTAAAAATTCATTGAGTCCTTTTATTTCTGTGATATCTCAATATTCTCAAATTCCTCTCTATTTTTTTTGTAACCATGTCATTTGCTTATACAGAGTTTGAAAGTACTCATTGCTTAGTTACTCATCATTTCAGGGAAACAGGTAAAATCACTTAGATATGTACTTAGTGACTGATTTATAAGATAATTATCATATAATCAGGGAGAACATTGTTCAATTATGGTGCAAAGTATAGAATGATATATTTTGTTACTCTTTCTTGCTCTTTATTGAGTTAATAAAATTCTTTCCTTCACTCTCCTCCTGTTCCTCTACTTCCTTCTCATCTTTTCTTCATTTCCTTTTTCTTTTTATTTGATGCCATATAGTATGATATGGTGAAAATGGAAGATTATTTTTAAAATGGAAAAAAGGAGAACATAAGAGGAAATGATATTAACATATTTAATTTTAGTTATATTTTCTGTAAATAACTGGTTATGCTAGTTATAACTTACTATTATAACATATTGGCTATAAAGAATGTAAAAGATTACAGAAAACATAGGGAAATGGGCAAAAATTTGAAACATATGTTAGATTTGTTCTAGAGATGTATAAACCCACTATCTATAAGCCTTATATGAAACTTATTGAAGAAGAAAATCTAAAATAAGAAAGTATACATACTAAAGGATGCATGGACAGATGAATGGGTCAGGACTCCTTGATTTGTCAAAGTGACAAAAGGAGATTAATTAACTAAACAAATGTGTCTTGAACTACATAGTCCATGTCAGGCACTGGTCTAGGCATTGGGGGTAGAGCAGTGAGCAGAATGAAGTCCCTGTTCTCATTAATTGTACATTCTTTGGGACTGTTATAAATATGTTGATGAAGCTGATATCTCAGTGAATCTCATGAATCCCAAACTTAATTTATTGACCTTTGCCCAAATTTGTCATCCCATACTACCTGGCACACAATTGATGCTATATGAGATTTTGTTAATGAAATATATGTCATAATAATGGCTAAGTGAGTTGTTTCATTTTTTCATTTTAGAACATTAGGTTTTCAACTTCTTTACTCTGAAATCCTACACTGTGAATTAAAAATAATCTTCTTATATGCCTCATAGATACTTCTATAGGGATTTGTGTCCATCTCAATGATACAGTTTACAATAAGTTAAATGTGGCTAACAGCAGAACTGCACAGGATTAGGGAATTTGAAAGTCGCTACTTTGTCTGTGGTTTCCTCTTGTTAAAAATGCCAAGTTTTGCTTGACTTCAATTCAAAACCATACACATTTTTCAAAATTTCACATGACTTTTTTTTCTCAAATACTTCCTTCCTAATATGCCAATACTTTTTTTAGTTTTTTTTTTTTTTTTTTGCACAGTTTAAACGGCTGTCCTCAAAAATTATGGGAATGTCCAAATCTAGAACACCTTCCCATTTTCTAAGGATCTGTTTTAGAATTACTTCATACAGACAATTTTCTGTTCAGCCATGTTAAAGTATAACCTAAAGCTTTTAGCAAAAATTAATGGGCTTTTTAACAATTCAGCCAGATTCTAAAATTTGGAAAAAACAGATTTCATCCTTGCCTGAAAATCTTTCCTGGAATTTTGTGTTTAAATTATCATTTTTATAATTAGAAGTGAATATTGTCAACAGAGGAAGCATGGAATATTGGAGAGAAGTAAAAGAACACATAATTCAGCACTGGTTAAGCCTTTCTTGGTTTGGGAAATTTTGAGAATGATTTTTGGAGGCTTGCCTAGAATTTTAGGGATGCCAATAAATGTTCTGTAAAATAGTAGGTACTCCATTTCATTCTGGTAGAAAACTTTTTAAATCTATACCAAAGTCAGAGCAAGCTCAAGGTCACTGCTGGATTTAGGCCTCTCACAAGAGTTATATTTTTCCATAAGGCTTAGGAAAGAGAACAGATTTTAAATACAGTACGCAAAAGAAACCTGCATTCTGACATTCCGAAGTATCTCTTTGCACTTAGAGTGCTTATCTGCAAAGCACAGTGTTTCATTTCAATGGAATATTTGACACATGGGCTCAATAGGTCTCCCACTCACATTTTACTTTAATTATGATGCTTACAATGTACAATCATTTCCTTTATTTATAAATAGCCTTTTTTTAAAGGAAATCAAAGTCTGACAAAGTTTAGATTGCAATGCTTTTTTAGTATTAATGGTGACATCAAACATTTACTCTTCATGCCCTGTTAACCCTTCAGTCACAAATTCTAGCCTTAATGGCCATAATACATAACCCTCTTTTCCTGATGTGCTAACCTAAACTAAGGTTGACAAATCTAAAGAGAGCCTCCTTTTGGTTTAAGCTCTTGGGCCTACATTGTGTTTCTGTCACAGGAGTGATGGTAAGAGGGACTAATTAAAAGTCCAATGAATGTGCCAGGGTTAAAATCACAGACTCTGCTCATTAACAGTCGTTTACCTATTTCCAGAGAATTTCCAGAGAATTCTTTCCATGTCTGAAAAGAACAAAAACTGAAGGGGGGAGGGAGAAATAAGTTGAAAGAATCATTTATAAATATTTTATATTAGAAATGTGATTTTAAAAAAAATTCACAGATACCCTCAATGGAGGAAACGAAGTATAAGCAGATTTTCAAATACTGCTTTTTTTTATTATGTGTGCATGTGTATCTGTGTGTACATCTGAGTGTGTGTGTGTGTGTGTGTGTGTGTGTGTGTGTATTTTAAAGGCGGAATATCCTCTCTAAATCTAAAGAGTAGAAAAAGAAATAGGAAAAACAATCAAAGCCATTTTGTTAATTGTCTTTTTCCTGCTGTTTCCATGGTAATACTGGCTGCCAGACTTCTCTGCAGAGTGACAGTCCAACAATTCACACACTACACCCTTTCAAGCACAATGAATGGCCGTGAAAGAGGCCGAACAGGCACCATTCAGGAAACATGTGATATCTACTCAATGCACTACCTTTCATCCACATTTTCCAAATTGCAGTTAATTTAATTCTAAACAAATGGCTAAGGGGGACAAATGAGGATTAGAAGGAAAAGAACATCTTGAGCGCTAATGGGGATGGTTTGTGTGAAGAACAATATAGCACTTTCTTCTGTTGCCAAGACGGCTGGATGTAAAGATGCACTTTCCCTCTGCATCTGAGGCCTTCGTTTAGACGCTATGTCAACAATGAGAACCACGGCAGAAAATTCCCTGGCAATATAGAGTTTATGTAGGTTTTGGCTTTCCATTTGGAAACACATTTGATACAGTACGAAGTAATTTCATTTACTAGGAAATTATCACATCAGACTTTCTACTGACATTTAGGAGCTACTAGTTTTTGTAAGGTTATATTTTCCTCTATTTTTAACATCCTTTAAAGTTCAGGGGAGGGAAAGCAGTGAATTCAAAAGTTCTTGTAACAAAATACAAGGAATTATCTTTATTCAGTCTAGAGTTGCATGTGATTTCTGTGTTTAAATGTCAGTAAAGTAGGCCACAGTCATTTAAAAAACAAAACAGACCAAGAAAAGGTAAAATGGTGTCCCTGCGAACTATTTCATGTTATTTGAATGAAAGAATCATCTCTCATGTTCATATAAGTCTTCAGATAAATGCCTCACAAAACTCAGGATAATTCATTTTAGATACAGCATATGTAAATCGATATTTCTAATTTTAAAAAAAATTAAGGTAGGACTTTTTATTCCATTGGTGAGCTTTATGTGTTACAGTGTCATGAACAATTTGGTTAGAGGTACACTAGTCAGATACCAACCTCAAAATTCCATATTCAAAGTCATAAATCCATCTCTAAGCACATTTGTATTTCGTCTGTTACATGTAAATTTCTAAGAGACCATACTTATTTATTTATTTCCTGATCCAGGAAAAAGAATCCAAATGAATTTGCTAATAATTCTTCGTCTCCCTTACAACATAGTTCTGCTTGAAATATGAGCACACCCATAAACTTATCTGCACCACTGTGATGATTACATAATACACGTTTAATCCAAGTGAGTTATTTGAGAGGTACCACATTGGTCTTCAGAGAATTTTTGACTCTACAGTAGTTTCAGAAGAATACACTTTTATTCAGTTCTGATTTGTCTGCTATCAGATAATCTATAAAGAAATGAGACTTGTAATGACTTCAGTTTCTGAGTAGATTAGTCCTAGGGCTTAAGTATGAATTGCCCTAAATCTTTTCAGAAATTTAAATGACACCAGGATCATAGTATTTCAGACGTTTGATAAAAGTCTTAAAATTCTTCCTTCTTCACCAGTTTCTTCTACTTTTTTCTCTAGTGTTTGGGACCCTTAGGGTTGACAACCTATAGTTGTTGAAATGCGCCAGACAAAAGGTCATTTTCCTCACGTAGATGAGCTGGGATCAGATGTTACCTTGTGAAAAAGTCGTGTTTGATGCAGAGATTCAGGTGGGGAGCCAGGACTCCTATTATTTCTGAAGGTTTTGATCTGCTCGATGGAATCTTGATGGTTTTCTTGTAAAGAGGGATAGAAATGGATACTTTTAGTGAAGAGTGGCTTTTAGTGTTTAGGAGGCTGATACTATCATTTCAAGGCTGGGACTCAAAAGCATCCAGCTCTGGGCGGGGGCCAAGGGGGCCCCCATTGTAGAGTGTGGCGGACAGACCAGCCTCCTCTCGCGCTCCCACCACGCCCTCAGCTTTGCTTACTGTTTTCAAGCCTGCATTCCTGTGGGATTCAAACATACCTTGGGGATTTCAGCTGCCGAGAGAAGTGGGAAAAACCTGTGTTTAATCACTGCCAAGCCCACCCCTGCGTGCTATTGTACATCTTGGGGGAAAGTCATTGCACTATTATTTTGTAAATCCATGAAGTTCAAACAGTCCTACTTTTTTGTAATATTCCATATAGGAAAAAAGAAGCCTATGTTAAGTACTCAGGGTAGTCTACAGATGTGGATGCACAGGTAAAAGACAGTTAACTACAAAGACAGTGTCACAATGCCTGAGGAAAGCACACTGTCCACAATGAGAGGGAGAAGACAGGCTAGTGACTCAGTGGTGCTTATCTAGCTATATCCTGTCTATCTATACACCTTAGTAGTATCTCTCAGGGCCCTTTCTCTTTAGGAAAGAAAAATTTCCTGGACTGGGTTTCAGATTAAAAAATAAATAAATAATGACATCATTTTGCACAAAAGGAGGAAGAAAACAATAAGGAAGCACCAGGAATGACCAGTGGCAGGTCGTCACATGTCCCACTCTTATTTGCAGAGGTTCATTTTCTCCCAATAGAACAAGTCATCAAATTCTTCTACAGAGGATACCAGTGTCCTAGAGACCCACAGGTGGATAGAGAGACTGAGGAAACCCTTGAATAGTGAGCCACACTGAGTGAATATTTGTCTAAGTGCATTTCTTCTGAGGAGATGGTCACACTTTTACCCACATCTCAAAAGATGACATTACCCGAGGGTGGGGATGTCCCTGGCTTGCAGGGTATTAACAGCATTGGTGCTAAAACCACTGTGTTACATGAGATTTCCTTAGTTTCATTTCCCAGAGGGCCTGAAAATGCTCTCACCATAAAAATGAACAAAATTCCACTCAGTCCAGTAAGTTCCTTAAAAACAAAAACACATGGTGTTTGTCATGTATTTGTTTGGAACGGGTGTCCGTGACCTGTTTCTCACACTTGGTCCAAATAAAGAGAACAGTCACTAAACTCAGAAGCTTCCACAAGTGCTGGTAATTCGTGAGTGATTTCAATGTTTTTATTAACCCTGTTGAGCCACACAAAAGTGACACTGAGAATGAAGATACAGTGTCTTGTGTTACTTTGGGACACAGATATGTGTCTTTAATTTTACAATGTCACTATTCGCAGAAATGGACCTTCTGGCATATTTAAACCTTATTTTGAGACTAATAAAGAACAGCTGAAAGTCTTCATCTTTAGAAAAGATGGAGAAAAAAACAGGAATGAATCACACGGCACTGTCATTCTGGGCATATTAACTCCCTATAACAGGGAAATATGGGTCCCTTGGACCATCTCAAAAGCTCCAGCAAACGCTGACCAAACAGCAGATGTCTGAACTTAACTTGTCATCTTTAAAGACAGTATTTAATTATTTCCCTTCATTCAGGCAACAAATGGCTCTTTTAGCAGGGACCGTCCATGTTACTCAAATTCTTTCTACCAACAAAGTGCTTGTATTCTTATTTTGTTTTAGAGGAAGATATCAATTACCATTGGTCTCGGTAGCCATGTGTCTATTCTAAAGCAATTAGGATAGCAAGAACTCTTGATTTTTCTCTTATCTGGACATCCAGTTACTCGAATGATACTTTCAACAAAGACATGGGATGAAGACCACAAACTCCAAATCTGTCCTCTTGCTGGCAAATGGTTTTGAATATCTCAATACAAAATAGTCTCTAAAATGACTGGTCCAATATTAATTTTGAATATTTTTCTCATTTACCAATATTCTACTAGTCAACTCTTAGTTATCTAGGTTTTCATTTTCTATGGAATTTGTTGTTCTTAGCTATTCAGCCATTCTGCCATTTTTAGGAGATAATTAAAACAGAATGAAACAAAAATCTGTTGGAGTTTCTGTTTTGCTCTAATTACTGATGAAGACCAAATTTTAAAAGTCATCAAAAGTGAACTTTTTACATTATCAATTCACTTTATTAATGGTCTTATTCCTTTTAAGAAGGACATACATGGGCTTGCCCTTCCCTAGGCAAGGTTCTAAGTGACTTGCATACATGAACTCAATTAATCTTCATGACAACCCCTTGACACGGATGGAATGACTAACCATATTTTTCAGATAAGTAAAAAAGGATTTACAAACTTTAACTTATTTAAAGTCACAAAGCTCATGAATGCTATTGCAGGATTTGAAATCAGGCAGAGTATCTCAGATGTTCTGAGCTTTTAACCCAAATGTTTGCCTCCTATTTACTCCTATGATTACTTTGTCTTAATATTTGTTTTTCACTAAATTAAGGTATTTTCCCCAGTTTGATTTGTATTTGTTTGTGTGTCTTTTTTCATCATTTAATATTCAACATTTCTTTGTTATGTTTTAGATATATCTTTTATAAATAGCATGTTGCTGAATTTTTTAAAAACAAATCTGATAATTTATGTATTGTAACTGGCAAATTTTGTCATTAACAATTATGGTGACTACTGATAGATTTATCTTTACTTACTTTGAGCTTTATATATGTCTCGCTTTTCTTAGCTTTATTTATTTTTTTAATTTTGTTTTTGCTTCTTTCTTTTTTGTTATTTCTTGATTCTGCTTTGCTTGTTTTTATATCTTTTTAAAAATGTAACAATTTGGGGGCTTCCCTGGTGGCACAGTGGTTGAGAATCTGCCTGCTAATGCAGGGGACACAGGTTCGAGCCCTGGTCTGGGAAGATCCCACATGCCGCGGAGCAACTAGGCCCGTGAGCCACAACTACTGAGCCTGCGCGTCTGGAGCCTGTGCTCCGCAACAAGAGAGGCCACGATAGTGAGAGGCCCGTGCACCGCGATGAAGAGCTGCCCCCACTTGCCACAACTAGAGAAAGCCCTCGCACAGAAACGAAGACCCAACACAGCCAAAAAAAATAAAATTAATTAATTAATTAATTTTAAAAAAAAAAAGTCACAATTTATACATTATAATCTTATTTTGTGTGAATGTATTTACTTAGGTTTACTTATCATTACCATTTGCTTTGCTCTCTATTCTTCCTTAAATCTGCCTCTTTCTTTCTCATTTCCTTCCTTCCTTCCTTGCTTTCTTCATTCTTTTCTTCCTTTCTTTCCTCCTTCCTTCCTTCCTTTTTTTTTCTTTCTTTCCTTTCCTTTCCTTTTCTTTCTTTCTCTTTCTTCCTGAAATACATGACTTAGAAGTTTTGTACTGTTCTGTTGGTGGTAAGCACTTTCAGTTTTACCATTCCATTATCTTCTCACTTTTATTGTTGTTGTTGAGAAGTATTCAATCAATTTGCTTTAAAGAACTTTAAAAACATATGATATACATTAACACACACGGACAACTTGGAGCAACACATAACAATACATAACTGTAAGGGGCTATTATTCAATGTCAGTATCTTAGAAGAATGATACATTGTCACACACTTTTCCTAAATTAGCTCACAGGTAATCCAGTTAACTTACATAAGAGAAACTTGATTATAAGTAACAATGCTAATATATAAATAATAATAATAACTACATAGTTGGCTGTTTCTTTTTCCAGGAACTCTTCTAAGGCCTTTTCAGAAATTAATTAATCTAACCATTTCTATGATGTGTCTAGGTATAATTTTCTTTGTATTTATTCTGTTTTGGTTGTGAAGTCTTTCTTGAACTTATGGGTTCTTGTTTTTAATTTATTTTGCAAAATTTTCTGCCATTACTTTTCAAATATTTTTTCTGTCCCATTCTCTTTCTTTAGATCCACAAACACATATGCTAAATATTTTCACTGTGTCTCATTTATCTCTACATTATTTCCAAATTTTTCTACCTTTTAGGCTTTCTGAATCTCAGCCCACATTTTCTTCTGATCTCTGAGTTTACCTATCTCTTCAGCTGTGTACAATCTCCTGTTAAATTCATATGCTGGGTTTTTAAGCTCAGTTATTGCATTTGAAAGCGCCAAAGTGAGATTCTTTTTTATACTTTCTAGTTTTCTATACCTCCTATCTTGGCATTTAATTTCTTTTTTTTAAAATAAATTTATGTATTTTATTTTATTTATTTTTGGCTGCGTTGGGTGTTTGTTGCTGCGTGCAGGCTTTCTCTAGTTGTGTAGAGCGGGGGCTACTCTTCATTGCGGTATGCGGACTTCTTCTTGCCGTGGCTTCTTTTGTTGCGGAGCACAGGCTCTAGCCATGTGGGCTCAGTAGTTGTGGCTCGTGGGCTCTAGACTGCAGGCTCAGTAGTTGTGGCACACTGGCTTAGTTGCTCCGCGGCATGTGGGATCTTCACAGAGCAGGGATCAAACCCATGTCCCCTGCATTGGCAGGCAGATTCTCAACCACTGTGCCACCAGGGAAGTCCCCATTTAATTTCCTAAACATATTAATTATAGTTATTTTCAAGTCTGTGTGCAATAAATTCTAACGTCTGAATTTCCTGTTGGTCTGTTTTAGGTTTGTTTGTATTATCTATTTCTTCTCTTGGTTTTAAATCATATGAAGTTGTGTCCTGACATGATTGGTAATTTTATTGAACTCCAGACATTGTCAATGAAAACATTATAATATGCAGATCTGAATATTGCTGTTTTCTTCACTATCACTTCTGGTGAGCAGTTAGGGTTAGGGGCAGATTAAGTTAAGGTTAATGAGTGCTGATCCACAGCAGGGCTTCCAAATTTGTAAGAGCTGATCTATTTATGAGTCACCTCATTTAGTTGCATATAGTCCTTTGAGGGGTCCCAGCTGATAGCCTGGGGTGTTAAAATGTTCCCTTCTCCTTCTTGAGCTGTGAACACCAATTTTTGTCTTTATAGCTCCATATGATTTTTGAAAGCACTGCCAGCTTCTGAGTCTTTCAGCAGCCTCATCAAAAATAAAAAATATTCAATATCTCAGGAAGAAAAACAACACAATGTAGGGCTCACATCTCTGAACTGAACTCCAGAATCTCGTCCCCACAATCCACAGGTGTTCACTAACTTGGTAACTCTCTGATGTTTTCAAGCACACACTCACACACATACACACACACACACACACACACACACACTATTCTGCATCTTGGCCTGCATTCTTAATTACTATACATAATTTAATGCCCAGCTGTGTCTGGATAATAGACAATCAATACACTGTTAAGAGAGAGGAAAACAAATATATTTCTAAAGAACTTACTCATGTTTCAGGGACTCTTAAGTACCTTACATATATTATCACACTGATTAGTAAAATCCCTAGGAAATTACATTTACAAATGATAACTGAGTATGGAGACATTAAGCAGCTTGTCAAAATTTGCATATCTTCAAATGGTCAAGCCAAGATTAAAAACCAGGCTTGTATGAAGGAAAACATTTCATTGTCTTCTTTATATTAATATTCTCTATTCTTTATCTATTATTTTTTTCTTTTTCACTTCTTCCCCTCCTCTTTGTCTCTCCCCCCTTTCCTTCCCCTTCCTTTTTTTTCTTTCTTTATAAAATATAAGGAGAAAACGTGATCCAAAGACATTCTTAGCCTGGATTCTGACTAGCCCAAGTACCAGCACCAGTGACAGTGGACATTATGATGACATTGGCTGTCTGGTGAATTAGGATAGGGGAGGCAGGGTCTGCTACATCCCAAGGAGCAGCTGCACCATCTCAACTGTTCCCCATGTGATCCCTGAGCACCACACGTCCCTTCTTCTCCCTGATTTCCTAGTCTCCCAGCTTGCCACAGGTCTCTCCACTTATTCTCAGACCTTAGTTTAGGTACCAACATTATCTTTGATTGAGAACTACATCCACTTCCTAAATGTATCCATAATTTCAGTTTTGCCAGGCCCCAATCCATTCTCCAAACTACGGCCAAATTGATCTTTCTAAAATGCAAAACTTTTGATGGTGTCACCTACCTGCCAAAAGCCTTCAGTGACCTTACATACCCCTCAGAGTAGCCCTCAGCAGGGAACTGAAAGCACTTTATGGTCTACCCCCTTCTCACTTGTCATTGGATCTGCACATTTTTCATAGCTCTTTAACATGCCATGTCCCCTTTTTTATTTATCTTTTTCTCACATATTTTTTCTCTTTGGCATTGTAATGTCTTTACCCCTCCCTGTTTTATCTTCCATAACTCCTCCATTCGTAATATCAACTTAGTCATGACCTCCAAGAAGATTTTTCTAATCACCAAAGGCAAGATTTCTACGTGCTGCCACAGGTCTCTGTGCAGTCCATATTATCAGCTCACTGGTCATGCTGTCCTAGAGTTTACTATTTACTTGATTATATCCTAGTCACCATTGTGCCTCACAATCAGCATGAGACCTAAGAGCCCTCGTTAAATGTTTATCTAATAAATGACTGAATAAACTAGTGATAAAAAGATAAAGGTGCAGTAAATTACCCATAGTGTAACCTAATTTATATGCAAGAAAAACTCTTAAACACATATATACAAATAAACAGGCATACTAGTAAAATAATTGGAAGATGATATAGCATAATATTTATAATAGTTATAATAAAAATGTATTCATAAATCACTTGCATAATTCAAACAGTCACATAAAAGAAATTATAAGTGCTACTCCTAATTTTATCACATCTGGGATTTCCAGTGCTTTTGCATATCACCTTCTGGAGTGGCATTGTGCTACTGGGAACTGAACCTTAATTTGATTTCATAAATTATACTCAATTATATATTTAATTTCTATCATGTTGTTATCACTTGACTTGTTGCCATGGTAGAAAGGAATGACTTTACAACTGCTTTTGAGTTGCTTACAAACTTTTGGAGAGAAAAAATATTAATATATAGATAAAAGTTAAGAGTTTTTCTACCAGGTAATCAGGAGGTGTGTATACTTGTCTGTAAAATATTCAGAGGTTGGACTTTATATATTTTAATACCTCTCCATTCTACTCCTCTCTGAGCCAATCTCTTCTGCTCCACTGTACTTCCTTTTGAGGCATAGAATCCTACACTTAAAAAAACTGAAATAACTTCAAGAACCATACTATTTGTCTGAATGTCTCCTTCAACATTATCACCAAGTGGTCGCATTTTTCAGACCTGAACACCCCCAGTAATGGTAACTCAGTAGTTCTCAAGATTTTACTGCTTTGTGCTATCTCCTGTAGTTTCCAATCACATTGTCAAGACCAAGTCCAATCCCTTTTCACCTGTTGACCAAACAATATCTGAAGATAAATATTTTGTTGCTTCCGAATCTCATCTTTTTATTATTTTAAAATCCTTGATCAAATCTAGACAAGAATTAGCCAACTCGCAGGGCTGGCTTTTTGAAACCATGTACAAGTGTATATATCTCCAAAATAAAATTTTTCTTCTTAGATTCTGGCCTGTCTCTACTCATCAAGATATTTTATATGTATAATATATTTATATGTATAATATTCACCTAATGCCAGTACCTAATACTGGCAATGACTTAAAAATAGGTACCATTATTATCCCAATAGTACAGATGAAGAAATTGAGGTACCAAGAGGTGAGATGACAAGTGTGCAAAGATGGAATTGAAATTTGAGACCATTTGGCTCCAGAGTCCGTCCAAATGATATACTGCCACTCTGCTCTATGATGCTGTGAATAGTTGTGCACTGTAACTACAATCGCAATGACAAACATACAGCTTATTATTTTCTCTCTGTGATGGTCAAAGTTTATCAGGGGATTTGTGCCTCTATAGCCACAAAGCTAGGGGGAACATTATCAAAAGACTCTTCCAACAAGCTCTACTACACAACACACTTCTATCACCTAACTCCTACTTATTTTTAAAACTTTAATTCAATTAGAC
Source organism: Balaenoptera ricei (assembly GCF_028023285.1). Classification (NCBI taxonomy): domain Eukaryota; kingdom Metazoa; phylum Chordata; class Mammalia; order Artiodactyla; family Balaenopteridae; genus Balaenoptera; species Balaenoptera ricei. Next base: position 9,388,580 of record NC_082640.1, on the reverse strand, counting down.
TATGTCTTGCAATTATTTTTGCATTTTTCAACAAATTCCTAAATCATTCAGTAATATGTTTTTATATAAAAATATATATGCATATTTTAAAATATAACTATATGTTAAATTCTAAAACTCTATACTTAAATATAAAGCCATATTTAAATAAATGCACTAAGAAAAGATTAGATGAAGTATCTGAATGTCTGTAATGAAGTTGTTGCAAATGGATTTGGGGAATATTACTTTTTTCTTTTTAACATCTTTATTGGAGTATAATTGCTTTACAATGTTGTTAGTTTCTGCTTTATAACAAAGTGAATCAGCTCTATGTATACATATATCCCCATATCCCCTCCCTCTTGCGCCTCCCTCCCACCCTCCCTATCCCACCCCTCTATGTGGTCACAAAGCACTGAGCTGATCTCCCTGTGCTATGCAGCTGCTTCCCACTAGCTATCTATTTTACATTTAGAGAAAATATTCGTAAATGAAGCAACTGACAAAGGATTAATCTCCAAAACATACAAGCAGCTCATGCAGCTCAATATCAAAAAAACAAATAACCCAATCCAAAAATGGGCAGAAGACCTAAATAGACATTTCTCCAAAGAAGATATACAGATTGCCAACAAACACATGAAAGGATTCTCAACATCACTAATCATTAGAGAAATGCAAATCAAATCTACAATGAGGTATAATCTCACACCGGTCAGAATGGCCATCATCAAAAAATCTACGAACAGTAAATGCTGGACCTCTCCAGCATTTGTGGAGAAAAAGGAACCCTCTTGCACTGTTGGTGGGAATGTAAATTGGTGCAGCCACTATGGAGAACAGTATGGAGGTTCCTTAAAAAACTAAAAATAGAACTACCATATGATCCAGCAGTCCCACTACTGGGCATATACCCTGAGAAAACCATAATTCAAAAAGAGACGTGTACCACAATGTTCATTGCAGCACTATTTACAATACCCAGGGAATATTACTTTTTAAGTCTATTAATTTGGTGAAGTAGCCAGGGGAAGCAAAATAATATACTTCCTACTTATGTTTCAATGCTGTCTGTTTTGAAATTTGAAAGAAATGAGAGGCAATTAGGAAATTTTACCATACTATATAACAGTGAAAGTTGGTATTTTTCCCATTATTGTGATTCAAAATAAATATAATGCTTCTCCTCCATAAAATCCAGTGGAAGAAGTTCAGAAACGGAACAGGAGATAATTGTGTCCTTGACAGGGACAGAGTGACATCGTGTGGAATAAAAGAGAACAGAACTACCCCACAAGCTGTCCCCAGAAGAGCACAGCCTGACATAGGAGACTAATGGCAGACTTTTTAAGTTCAGTCACCTTATCTCCCTGAATTCACCTTAGAATTCTTCATGGAGAGCGTGGACATTGTTCAAGTAGGCTAACAGCAAAGAGGGTGTATGCAGTTAGACTGGAATATGTAACATTTTGTAAGAAATATTTTATACTCTAAAAAGAATAAAACCAATGGTAAGACATTATGATCCATATACATCTGAGACATATATAAATATATAAAGAATTTATATTTATATAAATATATATTTATATATTGTATATTTATACATTATATAAATATATATATATTTATATAAATATATATTTATAAATATATAAAGAACCTTCCCATTCCTCCCTCTGGCCCCCAACACACATAGCATATTTTATCCATACTTGGATCTGGAAACTTCAGAGATCTAAAAGCACTTAAAATAAAACTCACAGCTTAAATAATTACTGAAAGAACTTTCTTCTCAATTAAATACTCTTCAGAAAAATTCACAACAATGTATTTTATTCCAAGTCCACTAATATAAATCAGTTGTTTCAACAAAGAAGCCAGGAAATCACTGGCAAAGATACATTTGAGATTGGATTTGGGGAAGAAATTTGACTTACACATTTTTTTGAAGAAAGATGTATACAGCATCAGGAATTGTGCATGTGAAATTTTTTCATTTATTCAACAAATATTGATGGCCACATATTACATTTTAGGCACTGTGGGAAGTGTTGGGAGACACCTCTGTAAGATAGAAGTCCTTGTCCTTGACTTTCTGGCAATATAATGAGATGCCAGAAAAATGAATTGAGAAATATTTAAAATATGCATCAAGTGCCATTTTAGCATTTGTGGAGAAGATCAGAATATTTTTCTATAGATCTAATAATAGGGTAAATTACACCACTCTTTCGCCATAAAATATCCAGAGAGAGATGTTTAAAACCCAATTCATATTACACCTCTCACCTTAAGATGTTCCCATCACATTTATATCAGTTGGAATTCTTACTGGGTCTTCGGTGCTGTCCCCCATTGGCCACTCCCAACCTGAGCCAGTCTCTGCTGGCCACAGGCCTTTGCACAAACTCTGCTCTGCCTGAAACGTTCCTCCCTCATTTCTGTACTTCTGGCTCTTATTTTTCAAGACTAATTGTGACTAGTGATGCCATATCCTCACAAAGGACATTTTCTGACTCTCCAACCTAGTGCTTCCCCCTAGACTCTATATATCACTTCATTCCATTATGATTCTCTCCTTGACACTTATTGGTCACTGCTATTTTTTATTTGTGTTTATATTTTTTATGTGGCCCCCCTAACAAGAATGGAAGCTCCCAGTGAGAGCTTTTTTGTTGTTAGCCGTACATCTCTATCATTTGGGATGAAGGTTGTCCACTCAAAGGTGTTCAATAAGTATTAATTGAATGAATAACGTTTTGATCCTTATTTATTTATATTTTTATTCATTACAGACAACTTCTTCCAAAGAAGAGACTTTGAAGCACTTTTTATTCTGTTGTTTTCTCCCTCCCTCTCTCTCTCCTTCTTTCTTTCTTCCTTCCTTCCTTTCTTTCTTTCTTTCCTTTTCTTCCTTCCTTTCTTCCTACCTTCCTTCTTTTCTTTCTTTCTTTCTTCCCCTATTTTCTTCCTCTTTCCTTCATTTCTTATTTCTTTCCCTTACAGAAATATGAAGATTTTCATGCTTAGCGTTTAAGGAAAAATGACAACTTAACACCAAATCAAATGTCTTTATATTGACTGAGTTCTTAAAAGGAGTATGTGGGTCTCCAAACACCATGATGAACTGTTGAAACAAATAGCAAAGCTAGCATATATATACCAAATAAGGCTTGCACAATCATATTTTTTTCTAGTAAGAATGAAGAAACAGAGCTGTTTTATTTAGAACAATGCAAATGTATTAGGTATGATAGCCTTTTTAGAAAGTTTTCATACCTTTAATAAAGAAAGGGTTTGGGTTTATTCTGTGATCAGTAAGTAGTACTTATGGGGCGACACCTTTTAGCAAAGTACAAGAAAAAAATAAATTTTACAAATGAGAAAGATATGTGTGAAATTTAAATTCTGCTTATCCAGTGCCAACTCTAATTAACTGGTGGTAGCTGCCCTGAGTACTATGTATCCAAGGATTCTGAGGTCATGTTCAATCTTTGTGGGTAGTTCTGTGATTGAATAAAAATGCCTATGTAAGCAGCTCCCTGAATTAAATTATCTCAGTTGAAATACTTAGAATGATTTCCACTTTCTTTAAAGGACTTGGCTGATACTAGGGCACTTCCCCAGGTGTTCTGTTTATATAATACAGTAATTAAAAGCACAGTTATTGAAAATGCATTGAAGTACACTACACTTGGGAAATCTTACAGATAATCTGTGAAATTACCTAGTTTTTCCTGCCTAGAATGGTACTGGGGGGCCTACAGGGAAACACTGAGTTGCACAGAGTGGATGGATGCATCCAAATTTTGAGTTGCCATATAGGAGACTGTTCAGCTATCTAGTCTTATTCTTAGAGATAGAAAAGAACAATGATTGCAGCATAATACTGAACATTCCTTTGGTCCCATATTCTATACACATATAATGAGATACCTTTTTGGCCAGCATGCCACTTGAGCTTGATTTCAATGATTAATTTCTGCCCTTGTGCTTGATAGAGACATTTGTTGGCAAAATTATCTGATATGAATGTGGGCAAGTGGATAGAGGTATTCTGAAATGAGTTGCTTTAAAATTAGACTAAATAGCTAAGTAGTCTATAAATTTGAACATAGTACTTGAAAGAGAAGCTTGCAGCGACTTCCCTGATGGTCCAATGGCAAAGAAACCACCTTCCAATGAAGGTAACGTGGGTTCGATCCCTGGTCGGGGAACTAAGATCCCACATGCCATGGGGCAACTAAGTCCACATGCCACAACTACAGAGCCCACGCACTCTGGAGCCTGGGCACCACAACTAGAGAGAGAAAACCCACACACCACAACCAGAGAGAAGCCCACACGCTACAACTAGAGAGAGAAAACCCACGCACCACAACTAGAGAGAAACCTGCACACCACAACTAGAGAGAAGCCCGCGCACCTCAGCGAAGAGCCCACACGCCACAACAAAACATCCCGCGTGCCACAACAAAGATCCCACATGCCGCCACTAAGACCTGATGTAGACAAAAAAAAAAGAAGCAGCAGCTTGTATTTATTTACAGGGCATAGTGACTGAGTCAATGTCTGCTAAGTTAAAGTTCATAAATGTTATATAAAAAGGTAGATGAAATCTACATCCCAAATCTACATTGAACTTCACATTCAAGAGGATACATTTTAAAATAACTTATCTCTATGGATCCAGAAATTGTGAAAATACATATATTGAACACTAAAAGTTATTGAACAGCTCTTAAATACTATAATTCAGTTCTGATACTTCTATCCAGCCTCTTTTTCCCTTTGTGTTTGGAGAAGGAATAGGTTGAGGAGGATGCGGCCGGGAGGCAAATATAGAAGATGATGGAGAAGAATTTAGTAAATGTTACTTGCATACAAGAGGGCAATACGGAGCCTTTTAGCTACTTAATTCTTGGAATTTATTCTTAAAATTGGTAGGTCCTCTAAAAAGAACTTTCATAGTTTTGAAAACCAGTGTGAAATGGAATATATTGACAAGGTTCTGTTTCACCATCCCTGGAACTTTTCATTGCTGATTTTGGTGACCTATAATTTTCAGTGAAGACATTATCAATAGCTTGAAATCTGAGAAAAGATAACCCTGGACTTAGGCTTGCCCCAAAGAAACTCTGTACTACAGAGGAAGAGATGAACTAAGTGAATATTTGCAATTTCTGTTTATTCACAAAAGTGCATTTGAATAACATCAACTTATTAATTATTCAATCTTTACTTTCAATGTTTTGATTTTTTTTCAAAAAAATCTACTCCCAAGTACTGGTTAATAAAGAGAGTCTAAGTTATAGAACATTTTTTAAATAAATTTATTTATTTATTTTTGGCTGCATTGGGTCTTCGTCGCTGTATGCCGGCTTTTCTCTAGTTGTGGTGAGCAGGGGCTACTCTTTGTTGTGCTGCATGGGCTTCTCATTGTGGTGGCTTCTCTTGTGGAGCATAGGCTCTAGGCATGTAGGCTTCAATAGTTGTGCCACATGGGCTCAGTAGTTGTGGCTCGCGGGCTCTAGAGCACAGGCTCAGTAGTTGTGGCGCACGGGCTTAGTTGCTCGGCGGTATGGGGGATCTTCCCAGACCAGGGCTCGAACCAGTGTCCCCTGCATTGGCAGGCAGATTCTTAACCACTGCACCACCAGGGAAGTCCCTATAGAACATTTTTAAGGGGGAAAATTTCCTTTTTCTATCGAGACTCCTCTGTATGTATGGCTTCCTTTTATTCTGGGGCATCTCCTACTGCCAGGGAAAATAATACCAAGATTTATGTGTTTTTGGTTTCTTCCTACAGTGCAAATCATAATAATTTTAAAAAGATAGTAAGTTAAAGGACAATTGAACTGAGATTTATAGCATTTAGATACACATTTGCTACAATTGCAAGAGCAGGGATTTAATATTTGTGGTCTAGTGATTCAGAGATTTGGGGAGAAATAGATATCTGTAGACATTTCTAAATATGTGTAAATATAGATAACTTTAAAATCTTGCTCTTCAACTCATTCTTTAGACATGAGACTAGGTGGGAAAAACCCACCTAGTCTCTTAAAGGATATCTCAATAACAAACTTCTGAATTTGAGTATTGGTATGCTGTCTTCATTAATTAATAGATAAGCTTCAAGAAATCTAGAATTTATGCCTAAATGGCTAGTCCCCAAGTCTGAGAACCTTAATTATCCATTCATAAGTCTGAATAAACTGAGTAAAATGTGTAAGAATTAATACCCGTATAGTAACAAGGCACTTTACTTTCCAATTGATTTAAAACTTGAGGTTTTAGTAAAAAGTGTTTGGCTTTATCTTCACAGTAACATTTTTGGCATTTGAACTAAATCTAATGAAGGCTAATTATTTTGACGTATGTGTATGGATTAATATTATTTCATTAATTTTACTAATTTAAAAACATTGAGGACTTCCCTGGAGGTGCAGTGGTTAAGAATCCACCTGCCAATTCAGGGGACATGTGTTCGAGCCTTGGTCTGGGAAGATCCCACATGCCACGGAGCAACCAAGCCCGTGTGCCACAACTACTGAGCCTGTGCTCTAGAGCCCGCAAGCCACAGCTACTGAGCCTGTGCGCCACAACTACTGAAGCCCACGCACCTAGAGCCCATGCTCCGCAACAAGAGAAGCCACCACAATGAGAGGCCTACGCACCGCAACGAAGAGTAGCCCCCGCTCACTGCAACTAGAGAAAGCCCGCATGCAGCAACAAAGACCCAACACGGCCAAAAATAAATAAATAAACAAACAAAATAAAATAAAATAAAAACATTGACTGGCTGTTTACAGAGAATTATCCATAAAAATTTTTTTGACAATTCAGGAAATATAATATTTTCAATTTTGAATTCATCAGCAAAGGTCAAAACAAAATACTTTTTAAGTGAATCACCAATATTTTGTCTTCTTTTTTTAAATTTCACTTTTTTTTATATTGGAGTATAGTTGATTTACAATGTTGTGTTAGTTGCAGGTGTACAGCAAAGTGATTCAGTTGTACGTATACATATAGCCATTCTTTTTCAGATTATTTTCCCATATAGGTTATTACAGAATATTGAGTAGATTTCCCTGTGCTGTACAGTAGGTCCTTGTTGGTTATCTATTTTATATATGCAGTAAGTTCCCTACATGCGAACCTTCAAGTTGCGAACTTTCAAATATGCGAACGTGCGTTTGCATGTCCAGTCATATAAGTTAGTTCACGTGTCTGGCGTACATTGTCACATGCGTGCATCCTCTACAAGTGGTTGTGCTTTTGTGTATCTTACTGTACAATACTGTGTAGAGTAGAGTAGTACAGTATCTTTATTTCAAGCCCAGGATATCTGGAAGCAAGTGTAAAAGCAGCAGTGATGTAGCTGGTACTGATACCAGCCCCTGTATGCCAGCTGTTGTACTGTACTACTGTACTTTTCAAGGTATTGTAGTGTAAGGTTAAAAATGTTTTATTTTTTGTGTTTGTTTTTTATGTATTATTTGTGTGAAAAGTGTTATAAACCTATTACAGTACAGTACTATATAGCTGATTGTGTTAGTTGGGTATCTAGGCTAACTTTGCTGGACTTACGAAAAAATTGGACTTACAAACGCGCTCTCAGAATGGAACTCGTTTGTATATAGGGGACTTACTGTAGTAGTGTGTATATGTTAATCCCAAACTCCTAATTTATCCCTCCCCCTCACCTTTCCCCTTTGGTAACCATAAGTTTGTCTTCTATGTCTGTGAGTCTGTTTCTGTTTTGTAAATAAGTTCATTTGTATCATTTTTTTAGATTCCACATATAAGTGATATCATATGATATTTGTCTTTCTCTGACTTACATCACTTAGTATGATAATCTCTAGGTCCTTCAGTGTTGCTGCAAATGGCATTATTTTATTCTTTTTTATGGCTGAGAAATATTCCATTGTATATATGTACCATATATATATACATCTTTGATGATTATCAGGTATAAAGCATTTTTCTTCATGAAAGAGGATACGGTCCACTGTTTTCAATTACATTTTCTCTATTTGCAGCAAGGAGAATGAATTGCACTTTCCTGTCAATATTGTCTTCCTCAAGCACAGCTACTGTTATTCACTGATTAGGAAAATAATGCCTTTTCTTTTTTTTTTTTTTAATAAATTTATTTATTTATTTATTTATTTATTTATTTATTTATTTATTGTGTGTTGGGTCTTCGTTGCTGTGCGCGGGCTTTCTCTAGTTGCTGTGAGTGGGGGCTAATCTTCATTGCAGTGCACGGGCTTCTCATTACGGTGGCTTCTCTTCTGGCAGAGCATGGGCTCTAGGCGCTTGGGCTTCAGTAGTTGTGGTGCACGGGCTCAGTAGTTGTGGGGCATGGGCTTAGTTGCTCTGCGGCATGTGGGATCTTCCCGGACCAAGGCTCGAACCCATGTCCCCTGCATTGGCAGGCGGATTCTTAACCACTGCGCCACCAGGGAAGTCCCTAGGAAAATAATTTCTGAATTTTTTTTTTAGAAAGTTCAAAGTTAGTAGGGGCAGAAATTCTGATCCCTCAATATGGAACATTCACTTAAAGTTCTATTAATTTAAAATGACAATTAAGACATAACAGAATTATCTAGAGTAATAGTAATACCCCAGGTTATGATAGGGGTTTGTGTTCAGGTGTATGCATTTGTCAAAACTCATCAAGGGTACATTTAAGATTTTTTATTGTGTCCACTGAAAAAAATTCATGACCTAAAAGTTGAGAATTATGTTTTATTTGGGGCATTACTGAGGACTATAGCCTGGCATGGAAGCCTCTCAGGTAGCTTTGAGGAACTGTTTCAAAGAGGTAGAGGGAAGAGCCAGTATATACATTATTTTTTTGGCTATGGAAATACATGTAGTTGAATTTACATCTTGGTAAAAGATTACTGCTAATCACAAAAAACAGATATCTCAGGTTAATGTTTTTAGTGCTTCTCTATACATGGGAAGATGCAAGAGTCTGCGCTCATTGAAATTATTCCTTTGCTATGTACCTTAACTAACTATAGGGCCAGTATCATGTTTTCCTCTGTCCTGAATTCTCCTGAGGGCACACCCGCTGGGGGGTAGAGGGTGAGGGTGCAGTTGCAGTGGCCGATGGCTTGGTGGCCATGACACCCTTTGTTTACTGAAATGGCAGGAGACAGTCTTTCTCCACAACTGTATATAAGTTTTACCTCAGAAGAAAAAAACTACAAATAATTATGGAATTCTTCTTAATGATATGTATGTTAAGGTATTTAGGGGAATGTGTAATAATGTCTGTAACTTATTTGAATCAAAAATGCATTAAAAAGATGGGTTGATTGATGGATATAAAATGTCATGATAAAGCAAATATATTTTAATACTATTGGTATAATGTAAGGAGTAGATATTGATTGTTCACTGTAAAATTGTTTAAATTTTTCTGTATGCTTAACGTTATTTACAATAACACTTAATTTTTTTAAATTACAACTAAAAGAAAAATTGCATATTTGTATCTTCCTAAAGAAGGCTGCTTTGTTCTTTTTTTAAATTGTTTGTTTGTTTGTTTATTTATGGCTGTGTTGGGTCTCCGTTGCTGCGTGTGAGTTTTCTCTAGTTGCGGCGAGCGGGGGCTACTCTTTGTTGCAGTGCGCAGGCTTCTCATTACAATGGCTCCTCTTGTTGCAGAGCACGGGCTGTAGGCGCACAAGCTTTAGTAGTTGTGGCACGTGGGCTCATAGTTGTGGCTCACAGGCTCAGTAGTTGTGGCACACAGGCTTAGTTGCTCAGCGGCATGTGGAATCTTCCCAGACCAGGGCTCGAACCCGTGTCCCCTGCATTGCCAGATGGATTCTTAACCACTGTATCACCAGGGAAGTCCCTGCTGCTTTGTTCTTGAAGATTATTTTTAAAGATTTAAGAAGTATGTGATTAAATAAATCAAATTGTTTAGTCAGTTCAAACAACTTACAGTGTTAAGTAGATCAAATTGTTAGTGAGACATACTTTGCATGACTAGTTATTAAACGAATTTTTTCTATAGGAAGATAATATACAGATGAAGGTTTTTACATTTAATCTATCTGTGTAGCTTTGACCCTGTGGACCAAAACTGAATTAGCATTTTGGTTTCTTGCCCTTCCATTGACCCCAATTTTCAGAGGTTTAGAAATTGGCTGCAAAATTGGTTTTGATGCTGAAACTTGGCACCAAAACCTAAAACCCAAGACCAAGCCATCATTTTCAGTTTATTTTTGAGCTTATTGGCAAGAAGCCCTAACATTCATTTCTTTGCCTTAGACAATAATGCCAAGGATGTCAGGACACAATGTCCCTCAGGTGATGTATCAGGAATACCTGAAAACACATGCAGTAGGATGTTGGCCTTAGGAGTCCAAAAATGGTACAGCAGGAATTCAGAAATAAATGAGGGGCAAGAAAAGTTTAATTTTCAGGTATGAGGTATCATTCTGTTTCATTCTTATTAAATTCTCCATGGATGGGTGAATTTTCTGGCCAAGGACTCAATATGTCAGTAAGTTGATTTACCATCTTACTATTTTTCTGTGTGAACATTTTAAAATAAAGAGAAAGAATTGTAATGTTAATCATTTGTAGATTCAGGTGGAGAAGGTGAATCAGTTATTTTTTCTGATTCATTTTTCTTTTTTTCCCATTTTTTTTACTTGCACATTTCCTTCATATTCAGTTGATTAACACTTTATATTTCTTAAGATAATCCTTCTGTTGAGATCCTTACATTTCAATATACATCTCAAAACCTCTGGAAAATTTGGGAGGTTAAAATGCTTTTGCCTTTGGTAACATCAAGGACCCTGGCCTGGTTCTGAACTGTGTAGGAAACAAAATACTAAGTCAGAAATAGCTGTCTGCCCCTAAGAATTTACCCAGAACAATAAACCAAAGTAAAGACAAAAGCTAGAGAAAAAACAATAGGGAAGGAGTGAGTTTGATGGGCCTATTCATTCAGTAAATATCAATTTAGCACTTCTGAATAGCCAGTTCAGCATGAAGTGCTTTGCAGGGAAATGCAGAAATGAAGATATAGTTTTTATCTTTGAAAAACCAATAAACATGCTGTGAAAATTGAATAAACAAGTCTTCATACTCAAGAACCATACCAGGGTTGTGATAGACACTTGTAAGTAATCAGCAGGCAAGTTGACTGCACAGGCTTGTCTAGTAAGAATTTGTAAAATGATGAGTAGTGTAACCTAAGAATGAAGAGGAGCTATTTATGGGGCAGAGGCGAAGTGAAGACAAAGGAGGAGATGGACCAGCAAAGACCATTGTTGAGGATGTTTAAGACTGACAGCCAGTATCTGTTAAGCACTTACTTTGTATCTGTTAAGAAATACTTTATGTGCATCATCTTGTTTAATGCTAAAACAATTTCCTGTAGTAGGCACTGTAATTCTGTCCATTTTACAGACAAAGCAACTGAGGCTATGGAGTTTAAGTAACTTTCCCAAGGTTACATTGTTAGTATGAGGTTGAACAAAGATTCATAGATGCCTGCTCTAGTTTCAGAACCCAAACTCATAGGATAGTCAATAGTTCCAGATGCTCTAATGATGCTGCGTTAGGATGGACTGAAAAGTTGCTATTGAATTTGACAGAAAGAGGATATATTGAGTTGGCATAGTAGTGTGAAAGAGAACACAAATAACAGGAGTGGAAAGATATAGAACATGAGATAAAGGATTCTATGGTTATAACAGTTATAATAAACAGCAGTAAAGCCCTAGTTCACAAAACACCGTAACAGTGAAGAGAATGTCAATTCCTAACATTCAAATATTCTCTAAAAATGCTTAAAAATGATTAAGTGAAAAATAAAACCTGAGAGCCTCAGCAAGATAAATCCTCCAAGTTATGCTTTCTCCACCAAAATTGGTTTAAGAAATAACATCTTTCAGACTTCCCTGGTAGCACAGTGATTAAGAATCTGCCTGCCAATGCAGGGAACACAGGTTTGAGCCCTGGTCCGGGAAGATCCCACATGCCTTGGAGCAACTAAGCCCATGCGCACAACTACTGAGCCTGCGCTCTAGAACCCACGTGCCACAACTACTGAAGCCCGTGTGCCTAGAGCCCATGCTCTGCAACAAGAGAAGCCACCACAATGAGAAGCCCATGCAACGAAGAGTAGCCCCCACTTGATGCAACTAGAGAAAACCCGCGTGCAGCAATGAAGACCCAATGCAGCCAATAAATAAATAAATAAATAAGTAAATTTATTTAAAAAGAAAGATCCTGCTGTGGTTTATGTCAAAGAGTGTTTTTCCTATGTTTTCCTCTGAGAGTTGTATAGTGTCTGGTCTTACATTTAAGTTTTTAATCAATTTGGAGTTTATTTTTGTGTATGGTGTTAGGTAGTCTTCTAATTTCATTCTTTTACATTTAGCTGTCCAGTTTTCCCAGCACCACTTATTGAAGAGGCTGTCTTTTCTGCATTGTATGTTCTTGCCTCCTTTGTAGTAAATTAGATGCCCATATGTGCGTGGGTTTATCTCTGGACTTTCTATCCTGTTCCATTGATCTGTATATCTGTTTTTGTGCCAGTACCATACTGTCTTGATTACTGTAGCTTTGTGGTATAGTTTGAAGTCGGGGAGCCTGATTCCTCCAACTCTGTTTTTCTTTCTCAAGATAGCTTTGTCTATTCGGGGTCTTTTGTGTTTCCATACGAATTGTAACATTTTTTGTTCTAATTCTGTGAAGAATGCCATTGGTAGTTTGATAGGGATTGCATTGAATCTGTAGATTGCTTTGGGTAGTATAGTCATTTTCACAATATTGATTCTTCCAACCCAAGAATGGTCTATTTCTCCATCTGTTTATGTCATCTTTGATTTCTTTCATCAGTGTTTTATAGTTTTCTGAGTACAAGTCTTTCACCTCCTTAGGCAGGTTTATTCCTAGATATTTTATTCTTTTTGTTGCAGTGGTAAACGGGAGTGTTTCCTTAATTTCTCTTTCTGATTTTTCATTGTTGGTGTATAGGAATGCCAGAGATTTCTGTGCATTAATTTTGTATCCTGCAACCTTAACCAAATTCATTGATTAGTTCTGGTAGTTTTCTGGTGACATCTTTAGGATTTTCTATGTATAGTGTGTCATGTCATCGGCAAACAGTGACAGATTTACTTCTTCTTTTCCAATTTGGATTCCTTTTATTTCTTTTTCTTCTCTGATTGCTGTGGCTAGGACTTCCAAAACTATGTTGAATAAGAGTGGCGAGAGTGGACGTCCTTGTCTTGTTCCTGATCTTAGTGGAAATGCTTTCAGTTTTTCACCATTCAATATGATGCTTGCTGTGGGTTTCTCATATATGGCCTTTATTATGTTGAGGTAGGTTCCCTCTGTGCCCATTTTCTGGAGAGTTTTTATCATAAATGGGTGTTGAATTTTGTCAAAAGCATTTTCTGCATCTATTGAGATGATCAGATCATATGGTTTTTATTCCTTAATTTGTTAATGTGGTTTATCACATTGATTGATTTGTGCATATTGAAGAATCCTTGCATCCCTGGGATAAATCCCACTTGATCATGGTGTATGATCCTTTTAATGTGCTGTTGGATTCTGTTTGCTAGTATTTTTTTTAGGATTTTTGCCTCTATGTCCATCAGTGATATTGGTCTATAATTTTCTTTTTTTGTGATATCTTTTTCTGGTTTTGGTATCAGGGTGATTATTTTATTTTTAATGAAAGCAATCAACCGCAACTGAGGAAAGAGTCCAGCTTTCTTTACTAGATCTTCCAAATAAAAGAACCAATCATGCCAAGTTAAACCAGGTATTTCTATAGACCAAAGTAACACCTGCATATGGAGCAGGCTGGGTGTTATTTACCTTCCCTGTGCTGAGCTCAACAATTAGCCAGAAGACAAAACCGTGCTTGGAAAATCCAGTCAAATAAAATGGACTATTTAACCTAATAATGAAAAGAATGATTAATTCTAGGGTCCACTCTTAGAAGACCAAGGTGCTTCATTTAGGGATAAGTGAAAATCTTCCCCAATTACTTCTAATCATTAACCTTCTTAAATCAATCTAACCATTTGCCATGAACTTCTTGAATAGGAATAGAAGTTTTCCTTTTATTCTCTGACATGGAACTGATTAGAGGTAGAAATTTCAATAAACAGTAATGAAAAAAAGTTTAGTGGGGGAACCTATTTAAGTGTTTTTCTTAGGAAAACTTCATCAAGTCAGCAGGTTCCACATCAACAACTGAACTTTTCCATGTTTGTCTGAACCAAACCTAGAATGTACTCTTTGAAGTTAATTCTAGTATTGCCAATTTAACAGTAATCTGCAAGAGCACCAATATGTAAATAAAATCAGTTAGTGTTTATTGGCTGACTACTCTTGTTCTGGGTGACAGAGGTAAATAAGAAACTCACAAATGTTCTCAGTCAGAAAAACACCAGTTAGTAGTCACTGAGTAGTGAAAATGCCACAGCCTCTGACCTAGGTGTTAGTCACTTAGAAATAAAGGAGACAGTCTAGAGGGAATATGACGTTTGGCCTCAAGGAGCCCATTGATTGGAATCAGAATGTACAGAATTATCTCTAATAAAATGTTTTGGCATGAACCTTTATAATAATCACATATTCCCAAGAGCAAGCTTTATAGAAAGGGATCTTGGCATTGGAATCATGCCAATGAGATTTTAGATTATAGAGCTAGGATTTATTTTTTATTTCAGTTTGCATCTATCTACCCCCCTTCTCCTAACGACAAAAAAGGAGATTATTTCTACTCATTCTCTGGGTGTGATTTGTTTAAAGTCCAACAGGTGTGATGAGGGGGGTGCAATCCTTTTGAATTAGGCTTCAAAAATACTCTTCCTTGAACTAGGAAAGAATTAAGAAAATGAATGTTATGAGACAAAATATTAACAGAGGCTCAGATTTTGAAAAGTTAGGGGAAAGGAGATGGCAAACTAGGGTTTCGGAAACAGCTATAATGATTTTGTTGGGAATAAATAAATATCATTATCTTCATCGTCTTTGAACTGCTAATCTCCTTGATCCTTTGATAATAAAGAATGAAATAATGTTTTACTGTCTTTAGTTGATTAAGGCAGAGCATTTAGACTGATTGTTTTCGTATAAAGCACAAAAATATGTTGTATTAAAATACCTTTATGAAAGAAATACAACAGGCTCACTGGTTAAATGACTTTTTTCCCTTTAAAAGTTAAACTAATTTTCATTCTCATTTTATGCACATGTTGAAGATAAGATTTTTGCAATTGCTCTAACACAAATACTGCTAACCTTCGTTACAGTAACATTGCTCTTTTCTTTGGAATAAATGAAGCCTCAAAACCAGTGAACCATTTCCTGCTATGTGTTGTTCTTGCAGTTTCATTACCTCCAGATCCACTGCCAGTTTGAAAGCTCCTGTGCATAAAGCATTGCCAAGCTTGAACGTATAATAAACCTTCTGTAATATTCTTGGAAACCAAAGACACTGAGCCCAGGGAGTGAAGTGTTTAATGTTTAAGTCAGGTATTGCAATTCTCCTAATCTCAAGAGATTCTAAATAACCATTGGCTGAATAAAGCTGTTTTCTGCTGACATTGACATTTCACCCAAGTCTGTCAATATAAAAATGAGAGGCTCCAAAGTAGAAGGCAGGGTTTGCATTCACAGAAGAGTGAGAAAACTTGAGTGGTGTCATGACTGAGAACAAACACTCATAGGCTGTGGCCAGAAAGCACAAACCCAAGAGTTTTAGTGGGAAAAAAAAAAAAAAATTGAGCATACATTTACATGAGACAGTTTTTTTCGGGGATAAATATATGCTTTTGTGGTTCCTTTAAATCACTGAAAAACATTTTATTTTCTCACACAACCTTCCAGTCTGAGTAAAGGAAATTAGCGAATATAGAAATGTTTATCCTTGGTTGTTACAAGTCTCTGGCATCTATTGCAAATTTTCTTACTGTTATAATTTGCGTTCATTATGGCTCACAAATAACTCTACTCACTAGTCAAGTAGGATCCAGCTCTCAGACCTTAGACCAGACATGGAAACACTGATCAAGCAAGCCTGGGTTCCTTCCTATTGCAAGAAAATATTAGGATTGAGGTTAAGGCCAAAGTTGAAGCTAGCAGGAGCGAGAGTTTAGATGTCCTCAAGACCCTAAATCATCGTCTGGCTTTTTTCCTGCCACTGCTGGGGCAGTAGTCAAAAAGGTACAAGTATACATAATACTCTTCTAGAAAAACCAGAAGTGAGAACATTTCAAATAATAGACATTATAAGGCCTGAGAAAATTCTCCTTCTACAGAAATACCATTTTCCTTATTTCTTTTTTAAGACTGTCAAGGCAGTTTCAGAAGTCTAAGAAAACACATACCTGTTATTCGAATAACAGGATGCCTCACATATATGTTACTGGTCCTGGTAATATGTGTGGGATTTTCATGGCTGAACCGACCTCTGCCTGACTCAGTTTCCTGTTCTGTACAAAGGGAATAAATCAGAACTCCAGAGGTTTAGTGACAGACTTAGCTCCTGTTCTCCTATTCTTGCAAAGTAGCCTCAAGCACTGTTTCCCAAATCCACCCTGCTTCCCGAGAACACCTGAAGTTTCATTTCTGTCCACTGTGAACTGACCCCGAAGGTTGGTCGAGATACTGGCCCTTCCACTGTGAGTCACCTCTGCTTTCCTCTCCTCCTCCCGCCGTCTACGTCCGAAGGTCCGAGTTGAAGCTGTTCAGGAACCAGCTGACAGTTAAAAGGAGTGGTGGCCTGTTGGAAGGTTGTTATTTTTCCCCACCCCCATCATTCTTCCTTTCCCTTTTCTTCCCTTCCTCAAATGGCTTGGCTGCTGCAGCGTGAGACAAATAGTTGAGCTGTCTGCTCTCTGCATGAGGTGAGGTGAGGAGGGAGCAGTGACCGCCAGGCACCAGATTGATGGTGTGTGGAAACCAGAGCCAGGGCTGCCAGCAGCCAAGTGCTTCTCCACGGGGATCCCACATAATACACTTTCCAGATTTCTGGGCCTCCATCCAGCCACACACTTCTGTGCCTGCAGCTCTCCCTTCATGAGGAAGGGGTGGAGGGGAAAGGATGGGGGCGAAGGCCTGTGTTTGCACTTGCTTACTTATTTACAACCTTAATAAATGTGTTTAACATATGTTACTTTAAGAAGCAGCCAGGGAGAGGAAGGCAATCTGACTATCTCTTTCCACAAAGCCTCCACTCATCCCCTTCTGGGGTGGATGATTAAAGTTAGATAAGGGCCAGTCTAAAAGCGTGATGTCTTCCAGGGCTGACAGCCACTGAGGTAGGCTTATGTGAACACAGTGAAAACACCACTGATAAAGTCTCCTCCACTGTCAGTCCTGCTGCCACAAGCAATTAGAATTCCTATCCTAGACCATCACCTCTGTGCATAACTGCTGCTGCCTGGAAACACAATGCTTCTGGAACATGCTTCACTTTGGAGCTCCAGAGAACTCTGCAGCTGGGAAAAGACTTACCTCCAAGGCCATAGGGGACTAGATTATGTCCCTAGGAATTAACTGAGAATATCACCTTTTCCAGCATCACCTGGTGTGGAATGCCTTTCTCTTCTCCAAAGTTCTTCAAATCAAAGCTAAAGTTGAAGCAGGCAAAATAAAAGTACAAGTCAATGAGAAGCAGTTGAGTGAATAGAGTCTTTTGAGAACAAATTGCATTTGTGCTCACAGGTGAATTTAAGCTATCGGTATAATCAAAAGTACAGAGACATTACAAGCTCAAAATCATGTTTTATAAAAGTGTCCCTACAGAGCTGAGGTCTTCTAGCTCAAGGTCTCTGACTCGACATATACATTTTTCTCACCTCTTCTGAGACACTATTAAAAGGACAACAGTAAATGAATTAAAAGTTATAAATCCATAGTAACAAAAAGAAAAAGAAGGAATTCATGGTGAAGATAGAAAGTAGATAAAAGGATGGAAATGATTAAACCGAAATAAAATGCAAAATCTATAATGCAAGAGGTGGGGACTACATAGACAAGAAAACATGTTTAATGAGACATGCAGAGAACAGAGGGTGGGAGTGAAAACACGGTGAAATATTAAAGGATAAATTAATTCCTTTAAAATATAGAGGGAATCATAGATTCCCTATCGATTCCTGCCTCATCCCAACTTGTGCAGACCAGGAGTTTACCTCCAGGCAGCACATTGGAGAGTTGTTCTCTATAAAAACTGTCAAACAGTTTTGGAAACTAAGACACCTTAGATGGATATTGTCATCCTAGAATAAAGCACTAGTAATTCTGGTATCTTTGAGAACCTCAAGGGTAAGGCCAACTTCTTTCTCACTCATACTAAAGCAATTTTTTTTTAAACATCTTCAGGCTTCTTCTCTGTCATCCTCATCTCTCAATATAAAATATAAAACAACAATTAAAGATGACTAGATATTTGAAACAAGCCTCCAGCATGAAAATAAAGACCTAGATAAAATTAACCTCAAAAGAAGCAAGTATTCATGGAAATGAAAAGGACATTTTAAAAAATCAAGAAAACCCACCTCTACTCAGAAAAGTTTCAGTAAGTAATATGTGAAGGAAGAAAAGTCAACAGTAAGAAACAACCCAAAAAACTATAAGAAAAAAGAGTCAGGATTTGTTTTAAGGATGATTAATTAAAATCAATAGAACAACAACAAAACAATCAATAGAACACTGGGAAAATAAAATGAGGACCTCTCCAAGAGCTTAAGCTAAAGGACATAAAGTGTTAATCCAGAAAATTTAATATCTGACTAGCTAGTTTTCAAGAAAAAAAGTAGGGGAAAAAAAACAATTAAAAAATTATCAAAGAAATAATGGAAGAATTTCCCCAAATCTTAAATAGAACAGATTACTTTATGTTTTCATATTTAAAGGACACTTTAAGTGCCATTTAGCAAGAATTTGTGAAAGACCTACACCTAGAACTATTATCAATTGTTAAAGTACTGAATATATCAAAACAAGATGCTAGAAAGTTTCACAGAGAAAAACAAAACAAAACATCTTTTAAAAGAAACAAGATCAGTCTTGCATCTAATTTTTCCACAAAAACAATATATCCTAGAAGATAGAGAACAGAATTTTTTAAAGTATGGAGGGAGGGATATATTTAAGAAATTGAAATTATATTTTTAGCCAAAACATGCATCAAGCATGAGTATGAATAAAGGTTTTTTTTTAAGCTTTGTAAGTTTTATCTTACAAGCCTCCTCCATGAGGAAGGTTTTGAAGTTGTACACTAGCAAAACAAGGCTGGGAAACAAGAAAGAAAAAGATGTTGCATACAAGAAATGCTGGTCTTCCTTAAGAGTCCAATTAAAAAAATTATCAGCCATGCTGGAGACCTACAATTAATCTTTCCAAATTTGATCTAGAAGCCAGTTGCTTCTAAGAAGAATGTTTTCAATGTAAGAGAAGAGTATAGTACAAAAGAAGGTTAAAATTTGTAGGAACTTGGAAGAAGTTAGAAATAAATGTGGTATTGATTTTATCTCTCAATAAGAAAAAATAGAAGGCAATCTCAAATTCCAGGAAAAACAAAAACATGTCCAAGAAAAACATGATCTAAGTATGAAACAAAATAGAATGCGACTTAATATAAACAATTGATAGGCAAGAATGACAGGGAAATAATTTTCTTTGATATTAGAAATACCAGCTTTTGTGTGTGGCATAAGGCTCATAACAGCAGAACTGAAGAGAAGGAAGGGTAACAATAGCACACTGCTTCATCCTTGGTAAAAAATATTCACCTGATCATCATTATGTAAACATTTTATTGGCTGTCAACTTTTAGAATCAGGATGAAGGACTTAATTTTTGTTATAGAACAGAAATAGGATGTGACAGAATTTGGAAGTAGAACTTGAGTAGAGGAGAGGTTATATTCAGAAAATTAATGTTCTCATCTTAAAAAGCAGCATCTCAAAAGACACCATGGAGTGTTGATGAATTTTAAATGTACAAAATTATCCATAATTATCCATGTAGTTACAAAGGTATCCATTAAAGGAACTAAAATCAGTAATATAACAATCAAAATACAAAAGTAGAAGGAGGAATTACTGAGGTATTTGAATAAACAAAATTCTTATCTATTGGAACAGGAATGTATGAACATCAATAAATAGTGATATTTTTATAACTTGAAGATAATCACAAAATACTGATAACAGAAATATTTCAAAGTAATTGCATTTCCTATAAGAATCTGTTCTGTAATTAAGAGACTGGGCGAGGTGGTTACTCTTTTCTCATCCCTATTGTGTTCCACTACACGGCATAAATTAATTTTTAGAAAATGTAACAAAACATAAGAAGTGTTTATGGATATGATTAAAATGTTTAATTTCAACATGACCAAGTCCACTGGTTTCATTCTCCACCTTCCACTCTCCCAACACTTATGATCAAAAGTGTTTAGAGTATTCAAACAAATATATGAAATTGAACATTTAGCCATATTAACAATACAAATTTGTTCAGCCACTTAATTTTTTTCTCTTGCTGACTTCACAGCTGTCAATCAGAAGGAGAAATCTCCCAACTATTCTAATATCAGCTTCCATATGGTTGATTTTTTTCATCTTTAATGACTCCTGAGGGAGGTAGTAGATTTTTTTAATCAAAATTGATTTCAATATTTTGGTCATCTTATTAAGCACACACACAAGAAAGCCACAAAATCTATTTTCTTTCCATCACACCTTCCCTATTCTTAAAGTATTTTTGTCTCTTGAATAATATAATGCTATTTACCTTTCCTTCTTCCATTCTAAGGAGTATCAGTAAAAATCATTCTTAAAGCATTTTTGTCTCTTGAATAATATAATACTATTTACCTTTCCTTCTTCCATTCTAAGGAGTAGCAGTAAAAATCAATGTCCACTACTGCAGTGGAACTTAAATGCCTTGTTGACAGGGCCTGGCATCATATCAATATATTAAGAAGGTAAAATTATTAAATATACAATAACCTTCATATTTTAAATCATAGCTTGTCCATTTATTCTCTGCTTTATTTGTTAACTACATTCCTGATCATTTGGGCTTGTCGTGAAAATTTTATTTTTATGCCCTTTAGCTAAGTCAAATTTGTATTTCTGGAATGTAGTTCATTAATTCTAAAACACTGTCAATTTTCAAAAGTGTTTTTGACATATCCTCGTGTTACGGGAAATTGTCTAGGGGAAAGCTAAAGGGAAAAAAACAGAAAACAGATACTTGGAGTGGATTTTTTTAAATTACTTATAATGGTTAATCATTTCAAAGTTTTAACACTTTCATCGAACAGGAAAGCGTGATTTTATCTAGACTATGATTTTTAGTTGCTCCACTATTTATTAAAAATGAGAAAAACATAGGGTATTCTAAGAGCTACTTGCTTTCTGTGTCAATTAAAAGAAAGCATTTTATTGTCCTAATTTAGAGTAGATAAGATTAATTTTTTAATATACTGAAATGTATTATAATTTTGTTCCTTTGGTAAATGACTTATTAATGGGAACTGAACCTAAATCCTGAGTAGATTGAGAACATGTCAGTTGTTTTCCTGCCTTGAATTTTGAAAGTTAATTATTTTTGTTTCCCACTAGTTCTTTTTAAAACTGCTCTACTTCTTTCCATGATTATTTTACTGAGAACATTACACTTCATTTTAAAAGCCCTAGGGGGAAAAAGTCTTTTCTATAGGGATTATTTTAAATTTAGTACCGTATATTAATGGAAATGAAGAAACTGATTTGATGTAAGGATGAGAGGACAGTATGAGAAAACAGACTTTCAGTTTACAGTTATATCTTGTTTAAATGATACTCAGCTGCTGCCCTCTCTAACCTGGATTGTGGCAATCAACTTCTAAATAGCTTTCCTACTGCCAGTGTGTTTCCAAACATGGCCCATCTACCTCAGATTCTTATCAGTTAATTATCTATTTCACGAAAACTATTATGTCATACTCCTATGTAAAAATGTGTTAACTCCCAATGATAATGGGGCAAATTCCAATTTTCTTAGCAAAACTAACAAGACCCTGTAGGGTCTGTACCCAACTGCCTCCGATGTCATTGCCTTTTCCACTCACACCAGATTTCTCAAGAGACCTGTTTGTGCTTTCTCCTTTTTCTTACCGTACACTCACTGCTTAGCACAAGGCAATCTGCCTTCCACATTTATTATTGTACTGAAATGTCACCAATGACACTTTTCCTTCCTAAAGCACTTTCTTCTGCTGCTTTTATTGACACAACTTCTGCCTGGTGTTTCCCTGTCTCCTTAGATGCTCCCTCACTGTCTCCCTTGGGTTGATTCAGTTGCAAGCAACCATTTAAAGGTCGGCAGCTCCTCAAAGCTTAGGGCTCAGCCTTCTCTTCTGGTCTCTGATCTCTTCCTAGGTGATTGTATCCACATCTGCAGAACAATGACCATGTACATACAGTTGACTCAGAAATCAGCATCTACACACTAGGCCATTGCACTGGGCCCTGGACCCTATGATCAAACTGCCCACTTGACACATGTCCTTGAATGTTGCAGAAGATCCTCAAAATCAACTTGTCCACAACCTAAATCATAAACTCATTCCAAAGCCTAGTCTATTTAATATAAGTTGCTACTTGCTATCCTGTTTTGAGAAGCAAAATGCTTTAGAGCACGGCTCGATACTTTTCCCTCATCACCCCCTACTGCCTTAACCAGTAAATTAAGGATTTAGTTATCATTCATAATTATCTATCCAGGGATTCTCAAGCTGCAAGTCCCAAGTTTTGATATAAGTTAAAAGGGTCAGGACCATCATTTTTTTTTTCTTTTAATGAAAAGGAATATAGTAAACTAAAGCTGAAAGAGATGAGTGTCAATTTTAAGTCACAAATATGTATTTTCATTATAGACTTACATGTGCATGCACACACTGGGTTGAAATGTAATAAAATATTTCTTTTTCTAGACCATGGTCAAAATTTTGTTTCCTCTTCTGCTTTCCACACCTCTATCCACCACCACCATTCTAGTCCAAGTTACCAACAGATCCCTCATGGACCAATAAAATAACCTAATGGATTTACACTATAACCTTAGCACAGTGCCTTGGGACCTAAGAGCCACTCCATTAATATGAATGAATGGCTCTAACTTTACCTTTTCAGTTTCACATCCTACTGATCTCGTTCACAAGCTGTAGTACTTAATCACATCCAACTTCTCTCCATTCTGTAAATATGTGTGTCACGAGGTGTTACGGGGCGAGGGGGAGCAGGAGTGGGCTCTTGTCTAACACTTGGAAATGAATTGTCCTAGGAGACACACGTACTGATATAAGGCAAAAGACTTTATTGAAAGGGGGTGCTCTAGGGGAGAACAGCAGGGTAAGGGAACCCAGGAGGACTGCTCTGCCTCTTGGCTCCCAGTCTCAGGTTTTATGGTGATGGGGTTAGTTTCTGGGTTGTCTCTGGCCAGTCATCTTGCTCATGCCCATATTTGGTCCAATTCAGGGCCCTTCCTGGCACACACATCTCTCAGTCAAGTTGGTTTCCAGTGTGAGGGTTTCTGGGAGGTTGGCCCCTCCTGAATTTCTCCAGTCGGTTTTGGTGGCAGCTTGTCAGTGCCGTGTTCCTTATTGGGACCTCCTGTTGTGAGACGACGCATGCCAGCGTGCCTGGCCAGGGCAGGCGGTCTCGATCGAGAGTTCACGAACAAACATACTCATCTATGCCATGCTGTTTTCTCCATTTTATTTTATTTTTATTGTATTTATTTGCTTAGAGTGAAAGCAGATTTATTCAGGGAGATACACATTTCATAGACAGAGTGTGGGCCATCTCGGAAGGCGAGAGGCCCCAGGGTACAATTCACAGGCTAACAAGTGGGAGGATTATTCCAACTATTTGGGGGAAGGGGAGGGAATTTCCAGGAACTGTCATGGCGGCTGTGGGCGTGTCATTTAGATACTAATGTATTATAATACGATAAGTGTATTATGAGGCTCAAGCTTTTGTGTAAGTTGAATCTTCCGCCATCTTCAGCTGTTTCCCGCATTTTATTTCTTTTAAATTTATTTTTACGTATTTATTTTTGGCTGCATTGGGTCTTCATTGCAGTGCATGGGCTTCTCACTGTGGTGGCTTCTCTTGTTGCAGAGCACGGGCTCTAGGCTCAAGGGCTTCAGTAGTTGTGGCTCGTGGGCTCTAGCGTGCAGGCTCAGTAGTTGTGGCACGTGGGCTCAGTAGTTGTGGCACGTGGGCTCTAGGCGCAAGGGCTTCAGTAGTTGTGGCACGTGGGCTTAGCTGCTCCACAGCATGCGGGATCTTCCCAGACCAGGGTTCGAACCCCTGTCCCCTGCATTGGCAGATGGATTCTTAACCACTGCACCACCAGGGGAGCCCTGTTTCCTGCATTTTAAATGCCAGGTTCCCCTCATACACAACTGAAAATCTGTGAGGGCAAAGTCCAAGCTGGTCCTGCTCAGCAGTGTATCTGGTGAGTCACGCAATAACTCGCAGATAATAAATGCTTCATACGTAGCTTTTGAATGAGTGTAGGTATGACTAAATATATGAATAAAATGGTGTTAGAAAGTTGAAACATTTGAAGGGAGTCAAAACTGTTTACTTGACAACACAAACAGCTGGTGGTTTGAAAGTCAAAATAGTTTGTAGGTCTTGCTATGTCTACATCTAAAATTTAAAATTCATGCTTCTTTTGAAAAATCAAACTGATTTGCTAAATAACTCAATGGAAAATCTTAGAAATGTATAAAATACTTGCTCGTATGATTTTATAAACTGTTTTATGCCAAATTCTTAATACATTTTGCTTTCTCAATACAATGAGATGTGTGTCTTATTTAAAAGCTTTTTGTTTCTCCATTAAAATATATTTCCATTTTACCTATATTCTGCCTTTCAAAACCATTACATTAACCTTTACTTTTTAATAAATTTTAATACTAAGGTTGAGAAACATAATTTGAACATTGGAAGCACATAGTATTCTAGATGTTATGATTTTACTGCATAAAAGAAAGAATAACCTATCCCAAACAATTTTACTTTTAGTCTAGTTCTAAGCAATTTTCCTGGATTGCAATGAGTAAGGGTTCGAAGACACATAAGGCCAGTTTGAAGTAACTTAAACTTCATGGATTTAAGACTTTGAATTAGCTTCAAATCTTCCCAGAGTAAAATATGCTTTTTTTTTTTACTCTTTCAAAAATTTGAAAAATATTTCTGAACATGAATTAGCTCTTACAAAATGATTTTGCAAGTTAGTTGTAAGTAAAGAATATATATTTATATATATATAAATGTATAATTTTCCTTACACTCTGTATGGATTTAAGAATTTATATATTATATTATATATCATGTATTGACAGTGCTTTTATCATCTTAAGAAGTCTACAAGAGACTGAAGAATAAAAGAATCTACTTGTACAAAACTGATAACTTTCAATGTGTCTGTTTTGTCTTTGTACCTGTTCTTGAGTGCATAAAACAGTAGTGATTCTAGCTTAAGTGAACAATAGTAATTCAGGAACATTAGGCTCTCTTTAATACATGATGCAAATGTATGGACTGTTTGTTTAGCATGGCTCAATTCAGCAATTTGGTCAAACGTGTTTCCAACTTTTATGCTTGATCCATTTGTGTCTACATTCTGCTATATCCCAAGTGCCCTCAGTTTTATTATTTGCTTTGATTTTGTTTTTTAAATAAAATTCTGACCACTATACTCCCTTTTAAATTATCCAGTGGCTCCCTAAAGCTTCCAGGATCATGTCCGAGTTTCTTATATGATATGTAAAGTTTTTAACCATATGGCCCCAATTTTTTTTTTTTTTTTTTTAAGATAGGGACCGACACTTTTCCCAAGCCCCCGGCTGTTCCCTTTCTCCCTGCCGCTCCCACATTTTGCATAGCGAACGCCTTCTCTTTTTTTAAATGTAGCTTTTAAAAATTTATTTATTTATTTATTTATGGCTGTGTTGGGTCTTCGTTTCGGTGCGAGGGCTTTCTAGTTGTGGCAAGTGGGGGCCACTCTGCATGGTGGTGCACGGGCCTCTCACTATCGCGGCCTCTCTTATTGCGGAGCACAGGCTCCAGACGCGCAGGCTCAGTAATTGTGGCTCACAGGCCCAGCTGCTCCGCGGCATGTGGGATCTTCCCAGACCAGGGCTCGAACCTGTGTCCCCTGCATTGGCAGACAGATTCTCAACCACTGCGCCACCAGGGAAGCCCGGCCCCAATTTTTTATTCCAAATTTTTCTCTCACTAATCCTTGTCATACATTCTGTGTTCCTTTCAACCCAAATCCTGTTTATCTCCTAAAACAGTTCTACCTCTTTGCCTTTACGCATGGTCTTTGTGGAATTCCCTCCTCTTTTCCACAGGATGCACCCAGCTTAATCCTCCAGGGTCAGTACTTATGGTTCTTCTCTCTGGACCTTTTCTGTTTGTCTCCAGCAGTCGGGCTCAGTGGTTAGGAGCTCTTCGTGTGTTCTCCACAGCACTGTTTCAGATCCTTTATAGCATTGTCACTGCATTATATGGTATTCATTGGATTGCATCACATGACAGTGTTGTTCTTTTTCTGCTGCAAATTCCTTGTGGGTAGAGAATTTGCTTTATTCATTTTATATCTAAAATATTCTATTTCTTATATAACGAGCAATGAATCTTTAGTGAATTGAATGATGTGTGAGAGAGTAAGAAGAAAAAATTGGACTTGAAGATTACACAGTAATATATCTTATTTCTTACCATTTTCATAGCTTCTGCCTATATATTATTGATAACCGGACCTTGAATATCCATGACTAGATAATATGTGTCTGACATCTTGGGGAGGCTTGTAGCAAATTAATCTTCTAATTGTTTGTTTATATTGTTCTATTTGATCATCACAACTTAGTCTCCAACATGGAGAAGACAAGGAATTTCATCTACATGACAAATGAATAAACAGGAGATAAATGGGATGTGTTAATAACGGGATTTGTTAATACTCTGTTAAAAACATGATAAATTTTTACTCTCTGTGATAGTAACAAAATGAAATAAGTTGTATTCCTAGGGCTTACTTATAAATTAAACACATTATTACCACTTTATTTCCTTATCTCATCTCTTTAAGAAAAATGTGTTACTTTAAAATGATCTATCAGTATAATTTTATATTGCAAGAACAATAAAATTATTCTTAAGGCAAATAGGGGTTTCATTGTAATGGCAGCTGTAAAAACAGTTTCTCATTCACTGCAGGGTGTGTGGCACAGACCTTTAATACAGCCAATGTCACTAAGAAGTTGAAAATACAGTACTACAAAATCAGTGGAAATCAAAGAAACAAAAGTGTCCATCCTCTTTTCTTTGTCTAACATGTTTGGATATTAGTATTGAAAAAGCTCTGTAACAAGTTGCAAATTATGTGTGAAACGAATCAGCTCTGCTCAGCATATAAGTAGAGAGTATAAAGTTACTTATGCAAATATAGTTCTGCTGTGTTAATTGCTATAGGACTCAGATCACATATGGCAGAAGGATAACCAAATTTAGGTGACTGATACACTGATGTCGCATTGAACTCCCTCCAAATGTCCCTATGAGATAAGAATTGTTATTACTGCCAATTTTAAAGATGAGGAAATTGAGCAGAAGACCTAAATAACATGGCTAAGCTAGTAAGAGGCAACGTCGGGGTCACCCCTCAGCGTGCTGTCCCTAGATCCTGTCCTGTTCACCACTATTCCACCCAGCTTCTGACCACCTCTACGAGTTCTCATGATGCGTGCGCGGGTCACGGGTGCAGTGGGTGGCGATGCATCACATCGCTGCACTGACACCTATGGTACACTAACAAAGTGGCTGTGGGAAATACCAGTGTCCTTAAATAGATGAACCCTGCTGGGACCCCCTTAGAGCAGATACCCCCTGTCTGCAGAGAGCAGAGAGCAGACAGCCCTACCTCACACCAAGTCCTAGAGCCTCTAAGAAGACTCTTCGCTGTTGCTCTGGTGGGCCAGCTCTTAAACACACACAGTTTGTACACCCTACAAAGGGGATTTTTCTCATTCCATAGAATCTATATTACTCAGATCATCCCGAGTAACCCTCAAAATTGATGACAATCTGTCTACTCACACGTCCCTGAAGAGACAGGAAGACACTTATTTTGCATATATCGTTAAGACGTTTCTTTTCCTCTCTCTAGCCCTCTTTGTAGCCCACTGAGCCAAGAGGAACTGCCTTGAGCCCTTTCCTGCTTATAGTTTTCTTCCTAAGCAGTGCCTGTCCTCACGGTCTCATCTAGAGTCTTCCCTCTTTCTGTCACCCAATATCACTTGTTCTGCTAAATACCAAGAAGAAGAAAGACAAAAGTCTTGAAACTTGCCATGTGCTAAGTAATTTCACATACTTTAAGGAATCCAAATATTGGGGAGCTTCTTGATTAACTCACGTAGTACACTAGGGGGCAGAGCCAAATCGGAATTCAGGCCAAGCTAACCCCAAAGCCCATTTGCTTTCCACGTTCCCACTAGAAATCATCCTTTAAAGGAGGGAACTTATGTAAAAATATGAAATATTTATAGGTCACATTTGTTTTTCCTATTAAAAATGGAAATCATTCCATTATATTTAATAGGGAAAACTATATATTCCTTCAGCTTAGATTTATTCCTTTTATGGAATAAAATTATGTGTATTAGATAACTGACACTGTGTTTTAGCCTCTAGCATGTAAATAGCTGAAATTATTTAATATATTACAACTCAAAGTCTGTTTTCTTATCTTTTATTTCTCATCTTTGTATAGTAAGTTTGTAAAGTGTCCTCTTCATTTTTGGAAAAAAAGAAAAAAAGACCCTCAAGATAATTCCTGCTATGTTATAGAAGATGAATTTGAAGCAAAACATTGGAAATTACTTATTGAAGTTGAAGTTGCAGAGCAGTGACTGAAGGTAAGTGGTGGCATCCATTACCACATTCACCAAACAATTGCAGAGCGTGCCATCCCACTGGATGTGGATATAAGGAGATGGTAAAGATGCGGTGCTTGTCTTTCCTCTATGGAAGTCCTTTCCTTTCTCTTGGCTATAGAACCACCTCTCTTTTGGAGTTAAACAGGGGAAAAGAGAAGCCTAGAGAAGCCCCACACTGAAATTTTCTCGCAAAGGTCTCTAGGTGTTCCAAACAGCAATCTGCTGTGTTGAGTTGGCTCCTGGGGCCTTGAGGTGCCAACCTAATGCAGGTGTATTGAACAGGGAAGCCTTACTCCCCAACTCTTAGAATGAACACCTTCCAAACCCATGAGCTTGAGTCTCTGGCTTAAGTTGCTCAATAAATGCATGGGCCTACAGACATATATCATGCTTTCCTATACTATGCTAATTAGATAGTGAATTCAAGTTAATATGCTAATGACCAACAAGAACTTAAGGTTCCATGGTGTTCAAATAATGTTCACATTTATACAGGGGCTTCTGCCTAAGTTCAAAAGAACAAATAATGTAGAGGTTGTACAGGAGGCCAGGCTTAAAGTAACTTTGTCATTTTCAGCTTTATATACATTTAATGCAAGAGTTGATTATAGGAGGTGATGGTATCCATGTGTGAACAATATTCAATATTATGGCCACACAAACACACTCAGGCATACAGACTTCTTATAGTAATTAACTCAAAGCTCCCAATATGTTCAATCTCCTATAAAATAGGAGATTGATTGATCAAAATACTCATATGTATGAATCAGAGGTAAGTATATAAGTGGTAGTAATCTAAGTGATGTTGGAAGTAATAATTGCTATTATTATTATGTTATTAGAAATGCTTCCTCTTTAAAGACTATATAAAAGGATGCTATAAGTTTGTGTGTGTGGTTTTTCTTTTGTTAAAATTCAAGGATCTTCTTCAGCATAGTGATATATAGACCTCAATGGTTAAATTATGGTGTTTCACATGGTTGGATATATATCACAGGGAGGGTGGGGAAGATCCATGAAGTTGTAATGCTAACCAATAATATTTGTGTTACATTATCACTTTAATATGGTTTTATTCACAGTTCTTATACAATATGTTCAAAAATATTTCAAGCAGGCTGAAAAATATAAGTAGGCAACAATATAAAATTTATTCAGATTTGTCCAATTTCAATGTTATTTTTTGTGATTTCAAACTTTACATGTAATATCTTAGAAAGTGGAATACACAGATATTATACTGGAAATATCATAAAATATGGTCCCTGCCCTGAGGTTCTTAGTGCTTTAGTTTGAGAGAAATATGCATAAAAGAGAAGGCTATGGAATTCAGTGTGATAGGAATACAGAATAATATTAGAAGCATGTGCTAAGTGTAGAGGTGAAGCAAGTGGGATACAATCTACTCTCCTCCATCAACAATGAAGAGTAACCATCATTCCTCCCCAGCTCAATCTGTGTTCAACTCCCAGCAGTTTCTACCCTCTGAGAAAAAAGATTGCATTTGACACTTTCTAAAATCCATACTCTCCAGCAACATCAGATATCCTTCACTGTCCCCTCACACTAACTTGAAATTTGTATGCTGCTGAAGCCCCTTCTTCCACATTTGTCTGTGTTTTCAGATTGACCTGTTGTACTTTCCATTAAGTACCTACCGGCAATTTTATTGTTCTACTGTCAGGGCCATATGAGGCACCGAGTCCTTTATGCTGCTTTTACCTCATAGATGATGATACTGAATGGTGTCGTAGCTGTTGGTAGTTTGTATTTTTAGGTTCAGGAGAAATTCTTGTCACCTGGGTTTTTTGTAGATGTTATTTACAGGTGTTTCTTTCTGTCATTACTCTTACTCTGTTACTGTTCATCAGCGTCCCATAATCCTTCATTTAATTTTTTTTTTAATTCATTTAATTCTAAGGGTTAGATGTACACATTTGGTCAAAGCTGTTTACCAGTCTAGGAGCAGAAGTTTTTAAGTATCATTACTGTTTTCTCTGTAGGCAACAATTAGAAATTGACATCATTCCCACAAGGAAAAATATAACTTTTTAAAAAGAATATTTTATACAATTTTGTAGTGTAACTACAACTAAATAGACCATTTAATCATTTTAATCCAACAAAAAACATTTTAAGAAAAATAACAAAAGGAAAAAAATGGAGGTAGATTACGCTTTGTAGTGATAAGGCATTTCTTCTGGGAACCTAAACACTTTAAAATAAATTCAGTTAAATGTCGAAAAATTATGCATTATAGCCTGAAAATAAAAATCTACGGTACTACAAAATTCATGATCCTTTACACGCCCAACATAAAACCTTGGCATCGGCTGCCATGGTTGCAACCTAAGTCATACTTTCAAACTAGCCATATAAGTTATAAATAGACTCTCATAAAAACACAGCATTTTTTTTAGTGACCAGAAAATGAAAACCTAACTCTCTTCAATTCACCTCTATCCGTTTTCTCTTAATTTTATTAATGGCCCAAAGTGGGGATTAATGGAAAGTATAGTGTGGCTCCATGATGGCAATAGACATTTGTTTTCTATGAAGTTAATTCATTTTCCAACAATAACAAAGCATTTTCCAGTAGTGGAGTAGGAAAACAGAGGGGTTCTTTATATTCAAGCAGGATTTTTAGGTCTGTGCTCCTTTTAGATATCACTGAAATTAATATTGCCTGACAGCTTTAAGACTTGAGTGCTGATTAAGCTAGACAAGTGGTGGAAATAACAATGAGTTGTTCTTTATGGATAATTGGAACTGTGGTAACTTTTTCACTTGACATTCAGCATAGCCTGTTGGATGGAGAGTAACTGGGAATGGAATATTTGATCTCTTTGAGGAAAGTATAGTATTTTATTCATTTTTAAATGCTCAATACCTAACAAAAAGCCTGGCACAGAATAAAAGCTAAAAATATTTGTTGCATTCGGACTGAATAAATAGATGAATGAGTGCATGAACTAATAAATAGAATTCACTTTTCACAAAGGAAACATTATCCTCTTCATCTATCCAGATATTGAACATAGTCCTTGGCAACTTGCTATCTGATATCCAATGTGCGATCACTTAAAGTGGAGTAGTCTGCTTTGAGAATGCTGAATTTTGTGGTTAGAATGAACATAACCCCTGTAAGGCACGGTGCCACGAATAAAACAGAAAACAATAATGTGGAAAAATATTTTTCCCCCGAATGTTTCCTCTGCCCACATTCTATTTTAAAACATGATTGATGACCAATTTTGCTGAAGAAAGCTTAAAATAGAGAATTTGACAATTCAGCTCCTCGTATTTCTTTCCAACAGATGGCTGCCTTTCTGTTTGGAGTACCGTCATTTCTTCTTTGTCAGATGAAATGCAATGGAATAAGAGATTAGATTTCTCTTCCTTTCTCTTGATTTTTAGTACTGCAAAATTACTAAAGAAAAATTCAACACATAGGGAAAATTTGTTCAAAAAGAATAATAACACTATGTTGCAGTTTAATTAGGGCCATACTCCTTTGAGAATGGCAAGCCAATATTCTGCATTTATAAGCAGCTTTGTACAAATCCAAATGACCTGGAGGCGAAGACTACATGAATTAATTACATTCACTAAATATGCCAAATCTCGGTTTTGTCCAAAGGTTCAAATACCTCACAAAAGCTGTCAAAAAGTCACAAGACATTGTAAATCTAAAATCTTATTTTTTGTTTACATCGTGAGCTAGAAATACTAACTGGCACCAAAAAATACAAAAAATGAACAAGAAAAGAAGACAAATAAGTAGATTATTTTATCTGAGTAGCAAATAAGCTAGCTACACACAGGTGTGAAGTTTATTTTCCAATGGGTAAAAATTTTAACATTAAATTCTAATGGAAAGATAAATAGTTTGTTCATGCTTTTAAACTATATCAAAAAAAAAGACCAACATCCATAGCAACAGCAATAACCAAAGAGGTTAACATTTAACCTACATAATTTCACACTGTTTTAGATTTTCAAAAATTTTTTGCTAATGTTCCCCTAAATGCCTATTTTATGTATTCAGCCATGTCAGAAATTTACTTATTTATTTCTGATTTTTTTTCAATACCACAATAAGTTTAGTGAACATCCATCAACTCATATAGATACAAAACTAAAGAAGTTTAGAAAATTGTTTTTCCTTGTGATGAGAACTCAGGATTTACTCTTTTAACAAATTTTGTTAAATTGTTTCTGAAATATAATTGACCTACAACACTGTTAGTTTCTGTTACATTTGATATTTCTATACAATTCAAAATGATCACCATGATAAGTCTAGTTACCATCTGTTACCATACAAAGATACTACATAATTATTGACTATATTCTTCACACTGTACATTTCATACTTGTAACATTTATTTTGCAGCTGGAAGTTTATACCTCTTAATCTCCCTCATCTATTTCTCTCCCCCCAACTCCCTCCCCTCTGTCAACCATTATTGTCATAGATACAGAGAATCTGTAACTGTTTCT
The DNA here is from genome assembly GCF_028023285.1 of Balaenoptera ricei. NCBI lineage: Eukaryota > Metazoa > Chordata > Mammalia > Artiodactyla > Balaenopteridae > Balaenoptera > Balaenoptera ricei. Next base: position 9,355,048 of record NC_082640.1, on the reverse strand, counting down.
CTTCTTTTATGTTTTGTTCATTTGTTTTTCTAGATTCCACATGTAAGTGAAATCATATAGTATTTGTCTTTCTCTGTCTGACTCATTTCACTTAGAATAATACACTCTAGGTCAATCCATGATGTCATAAATGACAGGATTTTATTCTTTTTTATGTCATGTCATATATATATCACATTTTCTTTATACATTCCGTATCTTGACTATTGTAAATAATGATGCAATGAACATGGGAGTGTATATATCTTTTCTAATTAGGATTTTAATTTTCTTCAGATAAATACCCAGGAGTGGAATTGCTGTATCATATGGTAGTTCTATTTTGAATTTTTTGAGGAACTTCCATATTGTTTTCCATAGTCGCTATACCAGTTTACATTCCCACCAACAGTGCCCAAGGGTTCCTTTTTCTCCATATCTTCACCAACACTTATTATTTGTTGTCTTTTTGTTAATAGCCATTCTGACATGTGTGAAGTGGTATCTCATTGTGGTTTTGATTTGCATTTCCCTGATGATTCGTGATGTTGAGCATCTTTCATGTGCCTGTTGACCATATGTATGTCTTCTTTTAAAAAAATGTCTCTGTGTGTGTGTGTGTATATACATATATATATATATACACATATATCTGAAAACAAAAAAAATTCAAAAAGATATATGCACCCCAATATTCATAGTAGCATTATTTACAATAGCCAAGATATGAAAGCAACTAAAGTGTCAATAAACAGATGAATGGATATAGAAGAAGTGGTATATATATATGGAATATTACTCAGCCATAAAAAAAGCGAAATTTTGCCATTTGCACCAACATGGATGGACCTGGATGGTATTATGCTTGGCAAAATAAATCAGAGAGAGGAAGAAAAATACTGTATGTTATCACTTATATATGGAACATAAACAGTAAAACGAATGAATGTAACAAAACAGAAAAAGACTCACAGATATAGAGAACAAACTAGTGGTTACCAGTGAGAAGAGGTAAAGGAGGGGCAAGATAGGAGTAGGAGAGCAATAGGTATGAACTACTATGTATAAAATGAATAAGCCACAAAAATATATTGTACAGCACACAGAATATAGTCAATATTTTATAATAACTTTAAATGGAGTATAATCTCTAAAAATATTGAATTACTATGCTGTATACCTGAAACTATAATATATTGTAAATCAACTATACTTCAGTAAAAAAAAAAAAAATTCAATCTAGTTTAAATGTGGAAAAAAATTGGAAAGAAAGAAATAAAACTGTTACTGTTTGCAGTTGACATGATATTATGAAAATCCTATAGACGCCACAGAAAAAACTACTAGAACTCAATGAATTTGGTAAAGTTGCAGGACACAAAATTAATATACAGAAATCTGTTGCATTTCTATATACTAACAATGAAATGTCAACTTGCAACAGCAATTAATTGGAACAAATTCATACTTTAACATCTCCTTGAGGTGATTATTATTCCCATAACTCTAAAGGGCCTCTGTCAAATAATTAGAATAAAATATTTTGCCTGACACCAAAACCTGGATCACTTCTCTTACAGTCAATTATATGTGCTAAATAAACTGTTTTTCCTTTAGAATTGGTCTGGGAGTACATCAGACCACTATTTTCAAAGTGAGTAATAGTAAAAGTGTCACTTTCTCACTTTTTTTGATCTCTCATGTTTGTAATCTGAAGCTGGTAACATGCCTTGTACATGAGACATATTCATTAAATTTCTGTTGAATTGAACTGCTTACAAAATATAATCCCAAGATGTTTTTATGCAATGGATTATTTTACCATAAGCATTATTTTCTCTCTTCTCCGCAGGGTAAGATAAGACAGAAAGTAATTCATATCCAGATGATAAACATGTATAAATTGTATGTTTTGTGTTTAGTATGAAGGAGAAATCTTCTTCATCATTATCAAATGTTGCAAACAAAATAACAAAGTTTTCTGAAAGGTTTTAAGAGAAAATTTTCAGTTAAGTAGAAAACTTCATATCAAAATATTGTGATATATTTTTAAGTTCCCTTTTCTGTTAAAAGAGAAAAGTCAACAGGTCAAGAGAGAGTGAAAATTCATTTTTTAAATTCTTCTCTATGCTCCAAACACATCAGATTGATACACAGAATATTTTTAAAGTAAATGACATAGAACAAGTAAAAATAAGATTAATATCACCTTGGATCAAGTGTTACATAGAGAGAAGGGGGGGCATTAACTATCAGCTAATTAAAAACAAGTAGAGAACATTAAAAACTAGACTCCTTGCAAAGACATATGCATCCCCATGTTCATTGCAGCATTATTTACAATAGCCAAGATATGGAAACAATCTAAGTGTTCATCACTAGATGAACGGATAAAGAAAATGTGCTGTATATATATATATATATATATATATATATATATATATATATATACACACACACACATATATACACAATGGTATATTATTTGGCCATAAAAAGGATGAAATCTATGTTGTCATTTGCAACAACATGGATGGATCTTGAGGGCATTATGCTAAGTAAAATAAGACAAATATCATTATAATCTCAATTATGTGTAGAATCTAAAAACAAAACAAAAACGAAAAAAACAAATAAAAAAACAAAGTCATAGATACAGAAAACAGATTAGTTGGCACCAGAGGCAGGGGGTTGGAAGTGGGTGAAATGGATGGAGTCAAAAGGTACAAACTTCCAGTTATAAAATAAATGTCATGAGGATATAATGTACAGCATGGTGACTGTAGTTAATAATACTGTATTGCATATTTGAAAGTTGCTAAAAGAATAGATTTTTATTTATTTATTTATTTATTTATTTTTGGCTGTGTTGGGTCTTCATTGCTGCGCACGGGTTTTCTCTACTTGTGGCAAGCGGGGGCTACTCTTCCTTGCGGTGCGCATGCTTCTCATTGCAGTGGCTTCTCTTGTTGCGGAGCACGGGCTCTAGGCACATGGGCTTCAGTAGTTGTGGCACACAGGCTCAGTAGATGTGGCTTGCGGGCTCTAGAGCACAGGCTCAGTAGCTGTGGCGCACGGTCTTAGTTGCTCCGTGGCATGTGGGATCTTCCCAGACCAGGGTTTGAACCTGCATCCCCTGCATTGGCAGGCATATTCTTAACCACTGTGCCACCAGGGAAGCCGCAAGAATAGATCTTAAAAGTTTTCATCACAAGAAAAAAATTCTGTAACTATGTGAGCTGATGGATATTAATTAGACTTACTGTGGTGATCATTTCACAATATATACAAATATCAAATTATTATGTTGTACACATGAAACTAATATAATGTGGTATGCCAATTACACCTCAATAAAAAAATTGACTCTTAAATGGGCTAATAAGGCCAAAAGTACCCTGTTTGTGGTGGAGAACTAAGAAAAATCTACTACATAAGATAAGGAGTTTCAGTCAACCTTTCCAGACCTTGAAAAAAATACATTTTGTATGTGATTTCTCCTCTGCACTGTAGGGTTTATAAAGCTGTGAGAGAAAGAAATGAGATCAGCACCCAAGACTTGGGCATTCACCTTCCACGCTCAATAATTGTACTGTGACTTTCCCTAAGTATCTGCTGGACAGAAACCCCAAGGTCCTGTCCTGGCCCGGTTCTGAGCTCTAAGTGGCCAGGTGGAGTAAATAATATCCTTATCAGGAAAGGTGAATTCAGAGAGAATGTGAGGACTTCCACACAAAAGCACTTTAACTAAAATTGTAAAGTGCCATGATAGATGCTAACACTAAAGAAAATCAGCAAATAGAAGAATCTTTTCTCATTACATGCAATTAATTGAGTAATCTGAAAATTACTTTAAAATAAATATTATACATACACAGACATAAGGAGACACCAATGAAAAGATGGAGTGTCTTGACCAACCTGAATATCTAAATTTTAAAAGTTATTGAAAAAAAGTATACTTATAATCAATCTATTAATTAATTTACACATGAATATTTAAAATCACATATTACACAAATACATTAATTTGGAAATATTACATTTTCACTCATATTAACTAAAATGATTTAATACAAATTTGTCACATGTGTCTTCAAATATATAACAAAAGAGAGTTTTGTCTACTTGGAAATATAAATGATGAAGCATGTAGATAAAAGTCAACTATTCAATTATAAAATTTATTTAATTTAGTTACATGTAAATATTCACGTTGCATATTATATAAAATAATAATTGAAAATAGTCCTCTTTCCACTCATATTTCACAAAACAAATGTTCTCCAATGTCTCACATGCTTTTTTAACATCTCTTTTCTCATTGACTTAAAGCCAGTTATCACTATTAAACAGTTTTACCTAGCCCATCATCTTCAGTTATATCTTCATTATTTGAAATACAGTACATTTCTATTACTGTATAATCTTATTCCTAAAAATTGTACCCTGAGTCACAGGTACTCATTCCCAACACACTAGCAGTTTGTTGTTTTTAATGTCATATAGGTCTTTACTTGTGATTTATGTAACATAAAAAAATCAGCATATTCTTTTTATGTGGATCTTAAAAGTTTTCCAGCTCTTCTTCATTGGTAATAGTATCATTATGATTTCATCACATATATATGTGTAATGTTTTTAGTCTAATATTCTTCGCCCTTATAAAAGATGTTAGAGTTTATTAAAAACTTGACAATATGGTAGACACCCAAACCAAAATGCACTGCTACCAAATGCTTAGGTGGTAAACAAACTACACTAAGCATATATTTAAATATCTGGGGGGCAGTCACAATTAGGGGAAATCTTAAGAGCCAAACTAGCTGAAACCACAAAAGAAGATCTGGGATTCCTGAAATGGCTATATTCTCAGTGAAGCCTGAGTGAGAAAAAAAATCTCCCTCTATACAAAGAGGAGTAACAGGAACCAGGCTTTCTCTGATCTATCTTAGAGCAAATACTACCATTAATATTACCACTAATATGACTGAAACGAATGACTATGAGCATCACTTCTACTCCAGTATGATTGTCTATGCTACCAGTCTAATACTACAGTAAGTACTACTACTAATATATTGTCATAATCATAATCATATGTATAAGCAGAAGTATAGAACACATAGGAAACAAGCCATTATAAGTGAGAGTCAACAGAGAATGAAACAACAAACTTAGTCACTCTGCTCATGACTTCTGATAATGAGATGATCAGGTAGAATTTAAGATAGTTATGTATGAAACATATGTTTCTTAAAAATATTTTTTCTGAAAAAATACCAAAGGGGTGATGAAAAGAAATATAAAACAGACCAAGCAGATATTTTTCAGCTGTATTGAGGTATAGCTGACAAATAAAATTGTATTTTTTTAAAGCGTACTTGAGATGATTTGATATATGTATACTTCGCGTAATGATTACCACAAAAGATTAACACATCCACATCTCTTATCGATACCTTTGTGTGTGGGGGGGTGAGAAGGCTTAAGATCTACTCTATTAGCAAATTTTAGGTAAACAACAAAATTTTATTAATTATAGTCATCATGAGGTATATTAGATCTCCAAAGCTTATTCATCTTATAACTGAAGGCTTGTACCCTTTAACCAGCATCTTCCAATTTCCTTTAGGTGTCAGTTCCTGGTAACCACCATTTTACTCTCTGTTCCACAGTGTGAAACATTTTTAAAATTAGATTCCACATATGAGATCATAGAGTATTTGTCTTTGTCTGACTGACTTATTTCGCTTAGCATAATGTCCTCTAAGTTCATCATATGTACCTATAATTTTATCCAAATGACTATGTTTTCTTCCTTCTCGTAGCTAAATTATATATGTATATCTCACATCTTCTTTATCTATTCATCTGTCAGTGGACCCGTAGGTTGTTTCCATATCTGGACTATTGTGAATAATATTGTATTGCACATGGGCATACAGGTATCTCTTTGAGATACTGATATCATTTCCTTCAGATATAACCCAGAACCGTGATTGCTGGATAATATGGTAGATAAGCTGTTTTTTTGTTTTGTTCTGGGTTTTTTTGTTTTGTTTTGTTTTGTTTTAGAACCTGCATTCTATTTTCCATAGTAGCTGTATCATTTCACATTCCCACCAATGGTGAGTAAGGGTTCACATCCTCACCAACGACTTGTTATCTCTTGTCGTTTTGATAATAAAGCTATCCTAAGGGGTGTGAGGTGATAGCTCATTGTGGTTTTGACTTACATTTCCCTGATGACTAGTGATGTTGAGCACATTTTCATGCACCTGGTGGCTATTTCTATGTCTTCTTTGGAAAAATTTTTATTTAGGTTCTTTGCCCTTTTTTAATCAGTTTGTTTGTGTGTTTGTTTGGGAGTGGGTTGGTTTGGTTTTGGGGTTTTGTTTTTGTTTTTTTGGTGTTGACGTTTATAAGTTTTAGGGAGTGTGATGCCTCTCCAACTTTTTCCTTTTCCTCAAGATTGCTTTGTCTATTCAGGGTCTTTTGTGGTTCTATACGAATTTTTTTACTGTGAAAAATGCCGCTGAAATTTTGATAGGTATTTCACTGAATCTATAGATGGCTTTGGGTAGTATACACATTTAAACAATATTAATTCTTCCAATCCATGAACATAGGTATCTTTCCATTTATTTGTGTTATCCTCAATTTCTTTCATCAATGTCTTATAGGTTTTAGTGTAAAGGTCCTCCTGGGTTGAACTTATTCCTAAATATCTTATTGTTTTTAATGGTACTGAAAATGAGATTATTTTCTTAATTTCTCTTTCTATTAGCTCGTTGTTAGTGTTTAGAAACACAACCAATTTTTCATATTGATTTTATATCCTGCAACACTATCAATTTATTTATTGATTATAACAGTTTTTTGTGGGGGTGGAGACTTCAGGCTTTTTTATATGTAAGATTATGTCATCTGCACACAGACAATTTTACTTCTTTCTTACCAACTTGAATATATTTTATTTATTTTTCTTATCTAATTGCTCTGGCTAGGACTTCTACCACCATGTTGAATAGAAGTAGCAAGAGTGGGCATCATTATCTTTTTCCTGATCTTAGAGGAGAATCTTTAAGTTTTTCACCATTGATTATGATGTTAGCTATGGACTTGTCATATATGCCCTTTATTATGTTGAGGTACATTTCCTCTATACCTAATTTGTTGAGAGTTATTATCATGAAAGGATGTTGAATTTTGTCAAATGATTTCTCTGCATGAACTGAGGTGATCATATGAGTTTTATCTTCCATTTTGTTAACGTGGTGTATCACCTTGATTGATTTACATATGTTGAAACATACTTCATTCGAGTGATAAATCCATGATCACGGTGTAGGCTCTTTTTAATGTGGTGTTGAATACGGCTCACCAATATCTTGTTAAGGATGTTTCCATCTAAATACAATACATTAGAGATTTTGAACTGCAATTTTTTTCTTCTTGTAGTGCCTTTATCTGGCTTTGAATGAGGATAATGCTGGCCTCATAAAATGAATTTGGAAGTGATCTTCCTCTTCAATTTTTAAGAAGAGTTTGAGAAGGATTGATACTAATTCTTTAAATGTGTGATATAATTCAACAGTGAAGCCATCAGGTTCTGGTTTTCTTTGTTAGGAGATTTTAATTACTGCTACAAACACCTTACGATTATTTGTTTCTTCATATTTTCTGTTTATTCATGATTAAGCATTTGTGGGTTATATGTCTTTCAGAAATTATCTTTTTTTTTTTGATTATCCAATTTTTTGGCATATAGTTGTTCATAGTAGTCTCATGTAATTCTTTGCATTTGTATTAGTTGTAATGTTTTCTCTTTCATTTCTGATGTTTAAATTTTGAGTGTTCTCTCTTTTTTTTTATTAGTCTAGCTAAAGGTTTGTCAATTTTGTTTTTCTTTATATAAACAACAGCTCTTATTTTTGTTGATCTTTTCTATTGTTTTTCTGATCTTTATTTTATTTCTGCTATGATCTTTGTTATTTTCATCCTTCCACTAATTTTGGGCTTGGTTGCCATATCAACAAATTAAGGAATAAAAACCATATGATCACCTCAGTAGATGCAGAAAAAGCTTTTGACAAAATTCAACACCCATTTATGATAAAAACTCTCCAGAAAATGGGCATAGAAGGAAACTACTTCGACATAATAAAGGCCATATATGACAAACCCACAGCAAACATCATTCTCAATGGTGAAAAGCTGAAAGCATTTCCTCTAAGATCAGGAACAAGACAAGGATGTCCACTCTTTCCACTCTTATTCAACATAGTTTTGGAAGTCCTAGCCATTGCAGTCAGAGAAGAAAAAGAAATAAAAGGAATACAAATTGGAAAAGAAGAAGTAAAACTGTCACTGTTTGCAAATGACATGATACTATACATAGAAAATCCTAAAGTTGCCACCAGAAAACTACTAGAACCAATCAATGAATCTGGTAAGGTTGCAGGATACAAAATTAATGCACAGAAATCTCAGCCATTATTTCTTTAAATAAGCTGTCTGCCCCATTTTCTCTCTTTCCTTTTTCTGGATTCCAATAACACGTAGATTACTTCCTTTTAGCGATCCTATAATTAATGTTTTTTTTTCACTCTTTTCATTCATTTTTCTTTGTTTTCCTCTGACTGGATAATTTCAAATGACCTCCCTTTGACTTAACATTTTCTTTCTTCTGCTTGATCAAGTCTGATGTTGATGCTCTTTATTGCAATTTTTATTTCATTTATTATATTCTCTATCTCCAGAGTTTCTGTTTGATTCTTTTATGTGATTTCTATCACTCTATTAAACTCTCATTTTATTTGTGTATTTTTCTCCTGATTTTATTTACTTATCTTTCTTTGTTTCCTGTAGTTCACTGAGTTTCTTTAATTCAACTCTTTGGAATTATTTATCACAGATCTTGACTTCTTTGGGGTTGGTTACTGGAAAATTTTTATGTTCCTTGGGTGGTGTCATGTTCCTTAAAGGCTTGTGTAGCTATCTTCACATTTGAAGAAGGAGCCACCTACTCCAGTCATTACTGACAGCTTTGGTGAGAGAAATACATTCTATGAGTCCTGCAAGTAATTCTGAAGCTTTCTCAGACCTTTACTATGATACACTTGTTCCACACTTCTTGTTCCCTGTTGGGAGAAAATTATTAATTTTGAATGCCTTCTCTCAATCCTGAAAATCCAGCCCAGGTGCAGACAACCTCCCATTTGCTTTCTATGTGGCAGTGATTAATGCTCAAGTTTGTGTGCTTTCTCCCAGTCCCACGGACTTTGGTTCGTTTTTTGTACGTGCTTACTAGCCACCTGCAACCACTTGCACTTGCCTCCCTTGGGCCCCATACAGGGAGCTGGCCAAGGTGTGGGGATCTGTCTGCGTGAGGTGTGTGGAGTGCTAATGGTGCTCTTGAGCGAGTTGAGGATATCCACAGACAAGGTATTCCAGGGCCTCATAGGAGGGCTTTCTTTTGGGGTCCATGAAAAGACTAGTAGGCTCTTCATATTTATCATGTTCTTTAAGAGCCCTGACTGCCGACTTCTCAGCCCCTCTGTACCCTCCAGTGTTACAATACAACTCAGTATTCTAAATGAATTGAGAAAGAATTGTAGTTCATTGTCAGCATCCAACACAGATGAGGGAGACAGGCATTCACTCACACAACCTAATTTTCCCCTGTGGAAGCAATTTCATGCCAAGAAGTCCTTGGCACTGAGCTGTGCTGCCTTGGAGGATGGCTGACACAGGTAATTTGAAACTATTCCTCTTACTCTCTTCAATGTATCCAGTCTCTGGGGGTTTTTTGCTCCAACTCTGTGTTGGAACATTGTCACAAAAATCCTGGACTTCCAGAATGTCACTCTCATTCAAGGGTGATTGTCAATACTGGTGTTCTTTGCAGGGGAAGACAGTAGAAAATCCCTATTTTGACATTTTTCTGATGACACTCCAGACCAAGAAGTTTAAAGAACAAAAAAGAACTCTGAAAAATGAAAATATAATTCTTGTAATAAAAATAAATGTTAAAAACTAAATGGATGGACTTCCTTGGTGGTGCAGTGGTTAAGAATCGCCTGCCAATGCAGGGGACAAGGGTTCAAGCCTTGGTCTGGGAAGATCCCACATGCCACGGAACAACTAAGCCCGTGCGCCACAACTACTGAGCCTGCACTCTAGAGTCTGCAAGCCACAGCTACTGAAGCCCACGCACAACAACTACTGAAGCCTGTGCACCTAGAGCCTGTGCTCTGCAACAGGAGAAGCCACCACAATGAGAAGCCCACATATCACAACAAAGAGTAGCTCCCGCTCGCTCCAACTAGAGAAAGCCCATGTGCAGCAACAAAGACCCAATGCAGCCAAAAATAAATTTAATTAATTAATTAATTGAAAAAGGACAACAACAAAAAAACTAAATGGATTAACTACATAAAAGCTTAGATATGAAGAGGGAAGTAGAGAGCAAGAGAAATAAATCTGAACAAGTTAACAAGGATAAAGCACTGTAAAATAAAAAAAAAATACAAAATACACTGGACATTTAGAGACACAAAAGACAATGAGATCATCTAAGATAAGTCAAATTGGAGTTGCCAAAGAAGAGAATGGAGAGAATGTGGGAGAAATATATAAAAGAAAAAAAATTTTTGATATAAGGGCTTAAATCAGGCAGGAATAATCATGGGGAATAAAAATGTGGATATTGGGGGCTTCCCTGGTGGTGCAGTGGTTAAGGATCCGCCTGCCAATGCAGGGACCATGGGCTCGATCCCTGGTTCGGGAAGATCCCACATGCTGCGGAGCAACTAAGCTCGTGTGCCACAACTACTATGCCTGCACTCTAGAGCCCGTGCGCCACAACTACTGAAGCCCACCTGCCTAGAGCCCATGCTCCTCAACAAGAGAAGCCACTGCAATGAGAAGCCCGTGCATCATAACAAAGAGTAGCCCCCTCTCGCCGCAACTAGAGAAAGCCCACGCGCAACAACGAAGACCCAACACAGCAATAAATAAATATATATATATATATATATATATATATATATATATATATATATATATATAAAATGTGGACATTTTGGAGAAAAATTGCAGAACACTAAACCCAGAGAAATCTTAAAAGTTGCCAGAGACAAACTTAAGCTAAATAAAAGGAATTTAAATTAAGTGACTACATATTTCTTAACAATAATGATGGGGGAAAAAAGAATACAATGAAATAATCGATTTAAAGGGCTGAGATTAAAAAAAGAAATGTCAAAAGAGCCCAACTGGAAATCCTAAAGATGAAGAATACAATAATAGTACTAAAGAATTCAACAGAGATATTCAATAACAGACTTGACTAAATAGAATAAAGAACCAGTGAACTTAAGGTAGATAAGTTGAAAATATCCAGTCAGAAGAGCAAAAAGAAAAATCAATGAAAAAGTATGAAGAAAGCTTACAGGACTTATGGGACTCCACCAAAAAAAAGGCAGGGGCGGGGGGGGAATATAAACACTATGGGAATCCCAGAAGGAAAAGAGAAGGAGAAAGGGAAAGAAAGTATATCTGAAACAAAAATCACTCAAAAGTTCCCAAACCTGGAGAGAGAAATGGGAACACAGATTCATGCACCTCATAGAACCTTTAAAATGTTGAGCCCATAAATCACAACAATATTTTTTTGGATTCATCTCCTAGAGTAATGGAAGTAAAAACAAAAATAAACAAATGGGACTTAAAAGCTTTTGCACAGCAAAAGAAACCATAAACAAAATGAAAAGACAACCTACAGAATGGGAGAAAATGTTTGCAAAAAATGCTACCGACATGGGATTAATTTCCAAAATATACAAACAGCTCATACAGCTTAATATTAAAAAAAATCAAAAAATGGGCAGAAGACCTAAATAGACATTTCTCCAAAGAAGACATACACATGGCCAACAAGCACATGAAAAGATGTTCAGTATCATTAATTATTAGAGAAACACAAATCAAAACTACAATGAGGTATCACCTCACAGAATGGCCATCATTTAAAAGTCTACAAAAAATAAATGCTGGAGAGGGTGTTGAGAAAAAGGAACCCTCCTACACTGTTGGTGGGAATGTAAATTGGTGCAGCCACTATGGAAAAAGCATGGAGATTCCTTAAAAAAATAAAAATTGAGTTACCATATGATCCTGCAATTCCACTCCTGGGCGTATATCCAAGAAAACTATAATTCGAAAAGATACATGTACCCCAGTGTTCATAGCAACACTATTTACAATAGCCAAGTCATGGAAGCAACTTAAATGTCCATTGACAGATGAATGGATAAAGAAGATGTGGTACATACATACAGTGGAATATTACTCAGCCATAAAAAAGAATGAAATAATGCCATTTGCAGCAACATGGATGGACTTAGAGATTATCATATTAAGTAAGTCAGACAGAGAAAGACAAATATCATATGCACTTATACGTGGAATCTAAAAAACTGATACAAATGAACATATTTACAAAATAGAAATAGACCCTCAGACATAGAAAACAAACTTATGGTTACCAAAGGGGATAGCGGGGGCAGGGGAGTGGGGAGACAAAGTAGAAGTTTGGGATTATCACGTACACACTACTATATATGAAATAGATAAACAGCAAGGACCTATTATATAGCACAGGGAACTATATTCAATATCTTGTAATAACCTATAATGGAAAAGAATCTGAAAAAGAATAAATATATATGTACGTGTATAACTGAATCACTTTGCTGTACACCTTAAACTAACATAGCATTGTAAATTAACTATACTTCAATGAAAAAGTAGTTAAATTTTAAAAAGTAACCCTCCAAAAAGACAGTTCCATATGTATGTAATTTCTTTGGATTGGCTGTCTTCTGGCACTTTTATGTAGATGAGTCAGTTATCTAGGTTTTCTTTTGGCAAGTACCTGATTGTTGAATTGCACAGGGCAAACAAAGAGTAACTGAAAAAAAAATTTATGGTCCTCGGAAAGCACTACAGATGTACCACATACCTTATTGAGGTTGTAGTAGATTGTCAAAGGGTAAATGGTAGTAGTTATTTGTCAGGTTCCCAGTGAGAGAAAAAACAAAGGAAGTTTCACAGATCAAGAGCAATAATATTGTCTATATTGAGATTAGAAATGTCCTGGTAAGGAGCATGGATTTGCATTTCTGCCTTACTACCTCAGATCCCCAAGCTCAAGTGCAGTGTCATGAAGCTGTAATTGGCAAGAGTAAACTCCACAGGATGAAGGGGGTTAAAGGTACCTGCCATGCATACCTGGGTAAGCGGTGCACACTCTCGCTTCTTATTAGATGTGTCTCGCCAGAATCAAAGTCCCTGGATTAATATTTCATCATATCAGGGCCAGAAGCGTTTTGCATCCTCCAGGCACGTCTAGTAGCGTACCTTAGGCATCTGGGCTGGCCTCAGAGTCTTTTCAATGGGTTTCAAGGCATTCACACGTGTAAGACAAGCAGACAGTTTTACACAGTGTTTGAAATAAAGGATCTTGTAAACACTCCTCTTGCCTCAACGTATTTACCCAAATCGAAGAACCTGTCCTTCACGTTTGGTTTAAATGTTGCTATCACCAGGTCCTACTCCACCCTCCATCTCTTTTCCTGTAAAGAGGGCAACACACCAAGATGAATACTAACACGCTAAAAACTATTTTTAATCAGAATTATTAAGACTATTATCTTCCATCGATTTATCTCTTGTAAAAATAAAATACAGTGTGTGTGTGTGAAAAAAAAAAAAAAAAAAAAAAAAAAAAAAAAAGACTATTATCTTCCAAAGATAAAAGAATGAGCAAGGTGGGTGGAAAGGATGATAGAAGAGAAAGGACTGGGAAGAAAAGGTGAAGTACACTTAGTCCTCCTTGTCTGCAGATGTGCCTCGGTTCTCGCTTTTCTCTCTCTAAAGGCAGGCAAATGAGATTTTGTGTGGGCGAATGTGTGTGTGTGTGCGCGTGCGCGCATAAGAGAGCGAAGGAGAGTGAGAGGATATTGCGTGAGTGTCCGAGTCGTTTTCAGAGGAACAGGCTTTGCGAGTTTCTGTTTTCTCCAGGAGCCCAGTGTTTTTAGCAGCCCTGGCACGGTTCTGAGTGCGGAGGCACCAGAGACGCAGCAGCTGTGCTACGGCTGCCCTGTTGCAGCTGTTGAATGGCCGTACTCCCACCTGTGCTACTTGTGGGGTCCTTCCTACGTGAGTTCTGGTAAACTTGCCCCAGAAGAAGCATTCTAGGAAAATACAGTGTAACTCTAATGATTCACCAGTTACTAATCAATCGGTTGAATACACATAAATGTACGTATGTGAGTGTTTTGTCTGTGTATTTTCAAGCTGTTTTATAACATTCGAATGTGGAGCAATGGTATGTACAGTGGACTTCCTTAAGACTTTAGTAATCAGTAATAGCAGTAAAAGGCAAAAAAGGAGGAACAAGAATAACAACTAAAATTCATTCCAGGGCTCACATTTTACCAGGCACTGTTAAGGGTATTAGCCCATTTAACCCTCCCAATCTTGCAAGCAAGTTTTTACTATTTTCGCATTTTATGGATGATGAAACTGAGGTAAGATTTAACAGTAAAGTACCTCTATGAAAGCACATATTTAATATTCTTAGAAATAGTTCATTCTTTGGAATAGCAAAAAATATTTTTGCCTTTAAAATATATTTACAAATTTCAACTCAATAGGAAATAAGCGCAAAAACACTGTGCTGAGCTCTCTATGTTTTAATAAGCTTAGAAAGTGTCTACTCTTGAGGAGTAAATTGCAACCCAGTAGTGCCCAAGCTTGTGTTCAGAATGGATTTTAAGAAGGTAGATGTCTCCATGCAGAAGATAAGCTCAGTTTTACTAGCCCAAGACGACTCCTGGACTATGTGAAAATGCAAGTGGCTAGGATTTTTATGAATATACTTACGTCTTCTTTAATTGCTTGTCCTGAACCATATATAGAACTGAAATGATTTCCCTCAGATTCTTTGTGTGTGATGGTATCTGAGTTCATCATCTTTTTCGTTAGGCGTTTCTGCCAGTTTGTTTGACTTCTCAAGGAAGCATTGTCTTGACAGCATCCCGGGTCATCCTCCATAGTGGAGCTCGTTAGAACAGTGCAGACACAAAGAGCACACCGAAGAAAAAAGGCAAGGCTGTAATGGGAATAACAGTGGTCTGGATAATCCAATTTACCTTCTTCTGGGAAAAAAAGAAATTCAACCTCATGGATAGAGTATCTTTCCCCAGAGTAATTCCTGGATGTTAGACAAGTTTATTCACTAAAAAAAGATGACTGTGAGTACAGAAATGCCATTTAAGACGTACAACGGAGGCCAAGGAAAAGAAACCATCTAGTTTATTTTCAGGGCCATTATTAATTCCTACGGAATCTGTAAAGCAACACTTTTATAACAATGTAATTTAAAGGCTATCACATGATATTACATCTTGGACAGAGAGGGTAGTAACTGCTTGCTTTATTTTTTTGCTTTTTATTCAGTGTTCTGCACAATAATTTTCCTGAAGTTAAATGCTGTGTTATATAATATTTTATTTTTTACTGTTAAAATCTTCATTTACAAAGAGTTTTTAATAGAATTATAATGGTAAGAAATCAATGTTAATATAATTGAAGGACTGATTATGAAAAGGGAATATTCACTGTGTGAATTTGCCTAGGTGTTTATAAGAAAATTCAATGACATGGATTTCATCATGAATTCAACTCACTTTGAAGAACATTTCCTAAATGCTTACTCCATGACAATATGAGCTAAGTATTGTTTTAAAAAAAGACAAAGACTCACCATTTTCTCTGGGCTCTGGGTATTTATGGAATGTTAGACAGATAATGTGGGCTTTAATTTTCTTATCCGTGAAATAAGAAAATTAAACTAAAATTAGAAAGAAATAGTGGAGGCATTTCTCTGAATTTTGTATGCTTGTGCTCCTATTTCTACAATTCAGCTTCCCTTCTACTCCAAACCTCATTAATAAGCAAGAATTCTAATGAAACATTAGAAATCATCTAATGGAAATGTATGTGCACAGCTTGCATCACACTATTACAACTTGATGACTTTAGAAGTTGTTTGGTTGCCAAAATGTGGTTTGCATGGAGGTCACACAGACTTAAAACTTACTATTAGTTACATTTATCCACACTACTAACAAGAGTAGTGTCCACACTACTGTGTTGCTTTGGAAAATAGCCCAAAACCCACCAGCTTCATATTTTTGGACTTTCAGCCTGGAGATGATTTTACTTGTTCTCCAACTTAGATGTGTGCTAAGGCCAAATAAATTGTTTGAACAACTTTAAGGAGCCCAAACTAATAAATTAATAGGCTATGCCTAAAAATATGAGATATTTTTGTTTTATTTAATCATTGGGATTAAGCAGTTCTAGTTGTCCAGAAGTACTAGGTATTGGATCATCTCAGTGAAGAGCTTGAACAAAAAAGACACTGTAAAACTTGGTCTTTATTGCTAAAAATGGAAAGTCTGAAGATTGGAAATTTGACCTAATATTGGCCTCAAATGGAAGCAAATTCAAACCAGAGCATAGGGATGGAATACGTCCATGATGTCATTACCATTCCAAGGCTATTGTGAAACGAGGAAAATCACCTTCTGATCTCAGCTCGATGCCTGAGGATGCAAAGTCCAAGGGGAGGCCTAGGTTCTTTCTTTATCATTGCTTTTGTATTTATCCCTAAACTTATTCTGAACACGTTTTTCCAAAAATACACAAATATGTGCTTCAGTGTACAAACAGGTGATAAAGGGAAAGAAAAGGGCATGTGGAGGAGTTAGAGGGACCAATGTTTGAAGCCTATTCCCACTTACTTGCTGTGTGACACATATTTAATCTTTCTGAGACTTCATTTCCAAATGTATGAAAGGGAGACTTTCACATGGGCAGCATCTGACTCAAAGTAAAGCTGTCAGAAATCATTGCCTCCTTCTCTCCTTTCTATTCTGCCACCTGCTTCTACACTGCTACATGGTCTGGTCCCATTCCCAGAACCATCTTCTCCACAGCATTGGCGCTAGTGAGACTTGCTGTGTTTTGTTACTTGATTAATATCTTACAGCTGTAAATAATGCATCCACCTACTTGGAGATTGCTGCATTCCAGGCTGCTGACTTATCTTGGGAGTCACAGACAGCCCAGCCTCTCTGGGGTCAATAATGGTGGGGATGAGCTCTGAGATCCTGGGGTAAAGCAGGTGGGGTGGAGGGTGGGGGTGGAGATAAGTCTACGTGAAGCAGAGCTAGTGATGTTGGCCAACCAGAAATTAGAGAGCAAAGGAAGAAGCAGATGAAGTTTGCAACCAGAGTGAGAAGAAACAAGCAGAAAACAGGAAATCAATGTGAATATGTTCTCTCTTTTTGTGTGGATGATATGATGAGAGGCTAACTATACATTACCTGAAATTCCTTAATGAGATCAGATAAAAAGGGGCTATGGATTACTACCTCCATCTAGAGATTAAACAGGAGGTTCATACTGGCAGAAGCCCTGTGCACAGAAGTGGACTATCTTGTGATAGTCCTGGGTGAGGAAGCACGTCTTGAGGAAGGCTGCTGCATCAGTGTACTTGTATTAGGGTAGGACCTTCCTGTTCTTCCAGGATTAGATATTGTTTTGGGTATCATGAATTTATGGGTAACTTTATATATGACATTCATGAGACCAAATCTGCTAGGGATTGGCTTCAATTGGCTTCAGAAGTGCAGGGAGCAGAGGGGAGTATAAAAGAAACATGGGTCTTGGCTTTCTGTAGTTCCTTCACAGTTACAAGGTAGTGATTTTCTGCAAATTGTTTACAAAATATATGTTTTAGAAAATGAAAATGAGATCTAGCAATTTTGGATTCCAGGGTTCATTCGAATATGACCTGACCCAGATGGTGAATTGGCGAGAATTGCTAGAGTAAAGTTGATGCAGGAGAGTGGGACTTAGTTGTGAGTGGTCTCAGTTGCAGATTATGGCTAATTTTAGAACCCAGTGGTCTTTACTAAGGAAGGAAGTGCAAATTCCACAATTATAAACAACAACAGAAACTCTGTTTTTAGGTTCTTAACTTCAGGAGTTTCTGTTTAGTTTAGTAAAAGAATGCTTATATTCCATTGATATTGAGGGTCCCGGATAACTCAGTTATACAATGAAGTCCCAAATGATGATGAAACAATATACTATCCACATTGGCTTTAGTGACAATATTGTTGAAAAATAAAAAACAAAACCACAAGGCACGTGATCCCTTGAAATAATCGCACTGTGTCTCATCAGCAATATAATTTCCCAAATCATAAGGGATGGGAGGGAAGAAGTTTTGGTGTAGGACAGCGGCTACTGTATGAAGGGAAGATTAATTGAAACAAATTATTTAAGTCTTCAAAGAGTATAGAGTATTTATAGTTCAGATTTACCCATAGTTCAGAGCACAGAGCAAATCCTATCTTTTCCATGATGCTTTCTTGGACTTCTTCCTAGTCTTCCATTATATTAAAAAAAAAATCTCAGTTATAGCATTTTTTTTTTTTAATTATTATTTATTTATTTATTCATTCTTGGCTGTGTTGGGTCTTCGTTTCTGTGCGAGGGCTTTCTCCAGTTGTGGCAAGAGGGGCCACTCTTCATCGCGGTGCGCGGGCCTCTCACTGTCGTGGCCTCTCTTGTTGCGGAGCACAGGCTCCAGACGCGCAGGCTCAGTAGCTGTGGCTCACGGGCCTAGTTGCTCCGTGGCATGTGGGATCTTCCCAGACCAGGGCTCGAACCCTTGTCCCCTGCATCGGCAGGCAGGTTCTCAACCACTGCGCCACCAGGGAAGCCCTCAGTTATAGCATTTTGCATAATCTAGTTTGTGATCCTACTTAATGCTTTATGATAATCTTTTCTTCTTTAGAGCAGTGCTATCCAATGGAAATATAATGTGAGTCACATTTGTCACTTAATTTTTTAGTAGCCATATTTAAAAGGTAAAAAGAAGTGGAGATTTTTTTTTGCTTTACTTCAATGAATACTTTATTTGAAGTTTATTATATTGTATTATGTGTTATTATATTATAAACTTTTTATATACATATAGAAACATTTACAGTCTTAAGTGTGCAGCTTGAGGAATCACCACTAAGTGAATCCATTTATGTAACCACCACCCAAATCAAGAAATAGAACATCTTGGAAGCCTCGCTTATGTCCCCTCCTAATCATGACCCTCTCTCTTCTCCTAAGAGGTAACTCTGTCCTAACTTCTAACACCACAGATTATTTTTACTTATTTTTGAACTTCATATAAATGGAATCATATAGTACATATTCTTTCATATATACATTCTTTCACAAAACACTGTGTTTGTGAGATCCATCTATCCTGCTGTTGATTTTCAGTGTTGTATACTTATGCCATTGTGTGAATAGACCACAATTTATTTATCCATTTTAGACCATTTTGAATAGTGCTGCTAGAATCATTCTTCTGCATTTCTCCTGGAGCATGTATGTGGGCATTTCTTTGGGTATTTATCGAGGAGCTGAATGAATACATACTTCAGCATTCTTAATTTCAGTTATCATATTTTTTTATTCTAGAATTTCCATTTGATTTTTTTTACAGTTTCAATTCCTTAGCTGAAATTTTCTTTCTTGTTATCTGATTTCTCAAATATATTAATAAAGTTATTTGAAAGACCATGGATCATAATTCCAATACCTGACTCCCCATGGTTGATGATATTAATTTTAATAATATTTTTATCTTATCCAAAATCTTATCATTTCAGAATATAATCAATATAAAATTATTTTATATTGATATTTTTTATTCTTTTTTCATACTAATTTGATAAAACCCAGTGTGCATTTTATAATTATAGCATGTCTCAGTTTGGACTAACCACATTTCAAGTATCAATAGCCACGTGTGGGTAGTGGCTACTGCATTGGACAGCACAACTCTAGAAAGGAGCTCCTGTCTGACTTCTTTATTATTTTCAGAATCTCCTGTAACACCGTGAGTGACGTGGCACATAGGAGACACTCAGTATAAAAATACATTGAATTAAACTCATCTTAGTTATTTGTAATGTGAAGTCAGTGAGAATCTATCAGGAGATTTAACCAGGTAGAAAGGGTGTTTGCCTCAAGTAGGAGCACTGATCTGGGCTAAAATCCTCCAGTCAAGTGAAACTTCATGAAGCATATGAAGACAGAAGGTTGCTAGTAAAAGACAGAAGAGCCCGGGAGCTGGTGCTGGGAACTTGGATGACAGCCCAATGCATTTTGCCTTGATGCCAGCGCTGAGTGTGAGCTGTAAGCCATCCCTTCCTGGACTCTGGATTGAGTATCTGGGCCCTGGAGCATCTCCCTCTCACTGCATATCTGTTCATGCACCCTGGGCTAACCTTCCCTTTCCCTTTCCTTTGAAGTAGCGCTGATTCTTGCACCCTGGGTGAGGAAAGGACACTAAATAGTATCCTTTATCCCTTAAGCCCTAAGTGATAACCAGAAAAGTCCAACAGAAAAGTGACTGGTGTTAAGCTGCTTCTTTCAAAGAGGAGTTCTCCAAGCCTCTTCTGAAGCTAACGTGATAGTATATCTTTACTTGAGCTGAGGTCTTAGGCTAAGGTGTCAAAAAGCCAGGGTGTGCTGCTGTGTTGATCATGAGCTGTAATTCCACTGACAGTTTCTCCAATTTATAGATCCTTGTCTCTGACCCAAGAGACTTGTTTGAATTCCCTGATGGAAAGCTGACTGTTTGCCAACAATTCATTATTTTGGAGGCCAGTTAAGGCTTCATAGGAGCACATGCATTTAAATACATTTTTTAAAAAAATCTCCAGTATTCCTCAGATCTTAGTTTCTTTAATACTTCTTTTGTTTACTTGCTTTACTGGTTGCCATAGCGCTTACAATATACATTTACTACTAATCCAAGCCCACTTACAAATAACACTATACCACTTTACCAGCAGTGTGAGTACCTTATAACAAAATAGTTCTACTTCCTCCCTATTTCTCCCCTGTCCCTTATAGTACTGCCATCATTCATTTCGCTTGTATATAAACATATATATATTTATATAAGCATATACAACCAAATACATTGTTGCTATAATTATTCTGAACAAACTTTTACCTGTTAGATTGATGAAGAATAAGAAAAATGAGTTTTTATTTTATTTTTAATTATCACTAATTCTTCTTCAGTGTTCTTCCTTCCTTTATGCAGATCCAAGTTTCTGACCTATATTATCTTCTTTCTCTCTAAAAAAAAACTTATTTTAACATTTCTTGCAAGGCACATCTACTGGCAACAAATTTCCTCAATTTTTGTTTGCCTGATAAAATCTTTATTTCTCTTTAACTTTTAAAGGATAATTTCATAGGGTACAAATTCTAGGGTGGTGGGGTTTTTCTCTCAACACTTTAAATATTTCACTCCAGTCTCTTCTTACTTGCATGCTTTCTGAGGAGAAGTTGGATGTAATTCTTACCTTAGTTCCTCTATAGGTAAAGAGTTTTTTCCTCTGGCTTCTTTCATCTTTGATTTTCTACAGTTTGAATATGACATGCCTAGGTGTAGTTTTGGGTTTGTTTTGGGTTTGTTTGGGCATTTTTTGGCATTTATCCTGCTTAGTATTCTCTGAGCTTCCTAGATCTGTGATTTGATGACTAACATTAATTTGGGGAAATTCTCAGTCATTATTGTTTCAAAAATCTCTTCTATTCCTTTCTTCCCTTCTTTGGAACCAAGCAGAACCCTGCAGGGCCCTCCCTAAATACAAAGGACCCTCTATGTCCCCTGCCTCTTGTTTGTAGAAAGCTGAAGTCTCCCAGGCCTCCCAGAGTCTCAAAAGCGTAGGCTCAAGTAGTTAATGATTAGGACCTTAGAGTCACAGAATCAGTGTCTGATGAAATAATGAGATTAACAGTATTGCACATAATAATCTATATCTTTGTGGGTGTTAGAACAGCTTGCTCTGACCATATATGTAAGCAGGAAACTAAAATTGTCAGCAAAGAGATGCTAGAGACCCATGTCGACATCTTCCACTCTGAAAATACGGTGCCCTATGTCAGCACAAAGAAGTTACAGAAGATGGACCTAGCCCCTAATCCCATAAAAATGGAATGATGTCTGACAAGTGGGGACTTGGAAGCAGCTCTTTTGCCCTTTTCCTGTTTGTCTATGTCTGTTCCCTGTAAACCTTAATTATAAAAATGAGATCACTAGGTAACATTTAACCTAACTCCTGACTTGTGCTCTACTGAATGTACACAATGCCTTGCCTAACCTGTCGACTCCTTTCCTGGATTAAAAGGAGTATGAATGAAATCAAGTAGTTAAAGAATAACTGACTCTCTACCCCAACTTCCCCTTAGCAAATTTGCAGGCAGACCATGCAGGCAAGAGAGCATCCAAAGGAAGATCCGGAGAAGTCAGCAGTCTGCACACAATGGAAGAATGATGAAGAATCTGACCTCCTACCTTAATGATTAACTGAGATTGTTTCTCCTTTTTCCCTTTAAAAATTGTCACGGCTGAGCAGAATCTTTGGAGTTGGTTTCCAGACATGAGTCCAAATTCTCCCCAGATTGCTGGCTTTTCTGAATAAAGCACCTTTCATTTCTGTCAACACTTACCCCTCGATTATTGGCTTTTGAGCATTGAGCATCCGAACATGTGTTTGGTAACATCTTCTCCTGTGTATTCACATTACTTATGTGTTACTCCTGCAGTTTTCTTACAGTCCTAGGATATTCCCTTCTGTGTTGTTTGTTTGTTTGTCTCTTTGCTTTTCAGCTTTCAAGGATTCTATGGCTAGGTCTCCTAGCTCAGATATTCTTTCCTCAGCCATGTCCAGTTTACTAATAAGCCTATCAAAGGCATTTGTTATTTCTGTTTTAATGTTTTTGATCATTAGCATTTCTTTTTGGTTGTTTCTTAGAACTTCTGTCTCTCTGCTTACATTACCCACCTGTTCTTTGTGTGTTGTCTACCCACTAGAGTCCTTAGCATATTAATCGGAGTTGTTTTAAATTCCCAGTCTAATAATTCCAACATCCCTGCCATGTCTGGTTCTGATGCTTTCTCTGTGTCTTCAAATTGTGTTGCTTGCCTTTCGGTATGTTTTATAATTTTTTTCTTAATAGTCGGACATGATGTACTGGGCAAAAAGGAACTGCTATAAATAGGCCTTAGTAATGTGGAGGTGAGGTGTGGGGGGATAGGAGACACTCTACGGTCCTGTGTTAAGTCTCAGTCTTTTAGTGGGCCTATGTCTCCGGACCATGAACTTCACAAGAGTTTCTCAGTTTTTTTCTCCCCCCTTAGGTAGGACAGGATGGCTAGAGTGGGCTGGAGTTGGGTGTTTCCCTTCCCTGGTTAGTTAGGCTGTGATAAAACCCCAGCAGGTTAGGCTCTGGTTAACTAGTTTTCCCTGAGGGCAACCCTTGTTAAGAAGAACAGAATATCCAGGCATATTTCAAAATGGTTCTGTCCCTCTCCCCCAGCAGGAATGCTTGGGAGATTTTTCTCCTATATTTACTATGGGAATCTGGTTATATTCCTGGAGGTAAATCTCACAGTATTGACTATGACTGGCTACCCCTGATGCCTTTTAACTCTCAGACTTGTCGGCACTGAGCCTCCAGCGATTTGTAAATTACAGTGCTGATTTCCTACCCCAGCACTGGAATCTGCTCTGGTGAGCTGAGACTCCCTGTATTTGCCTGTCTCTCTCTCCAATCTTGGGAGCAGCTGTTTGCCCTGGGGATTCAGGAAGAGTTAATTTTCCAGTCTGTTTAGCTTTTTACTTATTAGGGTGGAGTGGTGACTTCCAAGCTCCTTACATGCAGAACAGGACACTTAGTTTCTTTTAAGACACTGTAATATTTTATGATATGATATTGATATGATATTCTACCTGTGGTAAGAATGAATAAATAATATATAGATCTTAATAGTCTCATCAGTAACTTTCTGAATTTCATCTCAATTTGCTTTCTGTTTACTTCATTAGAGACTAGACTTTATTTTTCTTTTTAACTGTTTGAATCCCTGTGCTATCTGTTGCTAATTTTGTCTCTCCGATTTGCACATTGTAAAATACATCCTCATTGAATTATATTTTCATGGAAATTTCAGTTTTGTGACTAATAATTTTAGCTTCTATTAGCTGTTTTGTATTTCTTTATTTACATTTTAAATGCCTTAGTATCATAGAATTGTAGTCTGTCAGAATCTTGGAAATTTTCTGGTACAATTTCTTAATTTTATATCCAAGACATTAAGACACATATAATTATGCTTTTTGTGCAAGTTCATGCAGCACACATTCATAATCCAAACTAGAACTGACTCGCCATTTTGCTCTGAATAAAAGCTAACATCATGCAAGACATAGAGGACTGGTGCCTGGCATCTCTGATTTCACATAGAATACTTTCCCCTGTGCTGGGCCACTCCTGCTGCTGTTCCCCAGACACCAGGTACATGGCCTGCTGGGGGCCTCTGCCCGGATGCCCCCTCCTCAGAGACCTTTCTTCCCCCGCTTCTCTGCACAGGTAATGCTACGTCTTCTTCAAGCCTTTGCTCATTGTCATCTTCTCTGCACAGGTAATGCTACGTCTTCTTCAAGCCTTTGCTCATTGTCACCTTCTCTGCACAGGCAATGCTACAGCTCCTTCAAGCCTTTGCTCATTGTCACCTTCTCTGCACAGGTAATGCTACAGCTCCTTCAAGCCTTTGCTCATTGTCACCTTCTCTGCACAGGTAATGCTACGTCTTCTTCAAGCCTTTGCTCATTGTCACCTCTGCACAGGCAATGCTACAGCTCCTTCAAGCCTTTGCTCATTGTCACCTTCTCTGCACAGGCAATGCTACAGCTCCTTCAAGCCTTTGCTCATTGTCACCTTCTCTGCACAGGTAATGCTACAGCTCCTTCAAGCCTTTGCTCATTGTCACCTTCTCTGTAAGACTAACTCTCACCACCCAGGTTTAAATTGCACCTTCCCACAAAAATGCACACCACATCTCCCTTACTAGGCTCCAATTTGTCTTTTTCTTTTTACCACATTTGAACATACCGTATCTGATACTGAACTCAGGTTCAGCTGCTCGCCACTCAAAAGCCAATAATCAAGGGGCAAGTGTCAGTAGAAAGGAAAGTGCTTTATTCAGAAAAACCAGCAACCTGGGGAGAAGTTGGACTCATGTCTGGACACCAACTCCGAAGATTCTGCTCAGCCGTGACAATTTTTAAAGGGAAAAGGGGGAAACAATCTCAATTAATCATTAAGGCAGAATCTCAGATTCTTTGTCATTTTTCCGTTGTGTGCAGACTGCTGACGTCCCCTGATCTTCCTTTGGATGCTCTCTTGCCCGCGTGGTCCGCCTGCAAATTTGTTAAGCGGAGGCTGGGGGTAGAGAGTCAGCCATTCTTTAACTACTTAATTCTTTATTCTTATTCCTTCTAATCCAGGGAAGGAATCAACAGGTTAGGCAAGGCATTGTGTACATTCAGTAGAGCAGAAATCAGGAGTTAGTTTAAATGTTGCCTAGTGATCTCATCTTTGTGATTAAGGTCTGAGGAAACAGAAATGAACAAATAGAAAAGGGGCAAAAGATCCACTTACATATCTTCTCTTCTTTACAGTATGGCTCCCTTACTTAGCATGTGTGTCCCACAAGGGCACAGGCTTTTGTCTACATCTGTTCACTTATGCAGCCCAAGACCTAAAACAGAGCCAGGGACCCGATAATAACTTTGTTAGCATTTGTTGAATGGATGAATGACTGAATTCCAGTTGATTGATTATTTAATTTTTATGGCAACTTCATTTATTAAGCTTATATCTTATAAGAGCATTTAATTTAATAGCATCTAACAGCTATTTTAAAATGACATTAGCAAGCAGGAACAATGGAGCTGGAAAAAATAATGAAAATTAATGTGGTCAACATAAATGTAGGTTAAAGTATTCAAATTAGTTATTTACCTTAGTGAGAACAACCTGGGGGATTAGGGAACAGAAGGTCGATGTGTAAATTCAGTTCAGGAAAGTAGTTCTCAAAATGTGATCTTATCTGTCAAAACATTGCTTGTATTAATACTAAGAAGTCATTTTCTTTTTTCACTCTTATTCTCCCCCAAGTGTACAGTGAAGTTTTCTTGAGACTACATGATGTGTAATATCACAACAGATTGAATGCAGACACAGATTTGGGAATCCAGCTGTCTTCTGTGGAAGAAGACATAAAAGCAAGTTTCAAATATGTAAAATAGTGCTTTTTTTCGCACTCTATATTTCTTTTATTTTATCAATATAGTTAATTTTCATTACAATATTATTTATAGTGACATGTAGTGGTATCATTATTTCAAAATTAATTAATATATAGGGTTTTTTTTAAGTCCTCAGTTTTAATTTCTAAAATGGTAACTATTAAGGGATACAACCCATATAAACAAAAGGTCTTTGAGGCCCCCCAATAATTTTTTTAAAGTGTAAAATTTTCTTAAGACCGAACTTTGAGGAACACTGATCTCTACAACAATATTGAGCTGCTTTTACAGAGTTTAATGACTGTATCACTGAGGTATTCTGGCCAGTTTGGAGCATTGGTCAGATTAAATATGGACAGGCATGAATTTCAAGACCCTTACTTCAAGAGTGAGGTAGTCAGACAGCCAATAAATCAGAAAAACACAGTGTAGTGGCTAAAAGTTGGGACTCTGAAGCCAGACTACCTGGGTTTGAATCTTAACTTCTACTAACTTCCTGGTTGTGTGGGTCTGTGCATTTTTCTTATCTATAAAAAAAATCGTAGACATGTCATACAGTTGTGAAAATTAAATGATTTAATATATGAGAAGCACTTAAAACAGTGCCTAGCACATATAAACACTCTATAAATTTTAATTATTGTTGTTGTTACTGTTATTAGTTTCTACAGGCATAATTTGCACTTCCTGAAAAAAAGCAGTAACAGGAAAGAGTCTTATGGGGCTACATCATAGTAAGAAGGGCCAGTAGACGACTAATAAACACACAAATAATAACAAATATTATTGGAAGTAATGATAAGGGCTGTGAATAAGATAACAGTATTGGGATGCAGAATTACCAGGAGGCAGATGTCTCCTTTTATCTGGAATGATCAGGGAAGGCTTTTAAAAATTTAACATTTGAATAGAGACTGGAATTATGAGCAAGGAGGAAACCACATGAAGATCATTAAGAGAATAATTATACAAGGAGAGGTGAGCATCAGAGGCCCTAGAATGGGAATGGCACTGACATGTTCAAGAAGCAGCTTTTTTGGGCTTCCCTGGTGGCGCAGTGGTTGAGAATCTGCCTGCCAATGCAGGGGACACGGGTTCGAGCCCTGGTCTGGGAAGATCCCACATGCCACGGAGCAACTGGGCCCGTGAGCCACAGTTACTGAGCCTGCGCGTCTGGAGCCTGTGCTCCGCAACAAGAGAGGCCGCGATGGTGAGAGGCCCGCGCACCGCGATGAAGAGTGGTCCCCACTTGCCACAACTAGAGAAAGCCCTCACACAGAAACGAAGACCCAACACAGTCATAAATAAATAAATAAATAAATAAATAAAAGAACGTGAATTTCTTTAAAAAAAAAAAAAAAAAAAAAAAGAAGCAGCTTTTAAAGTCATTGTTGCTAAAACAATAAATTCTGGGAAAAATGGAAGAGATGAGTTTAGTACCATGGTACAAATTAAATTTTTTCCTGCATTCTATGGAAAACTGTTACAGGTTATTGAATGTGGAGTGACTAGAAGGGAAGTCTGTAGGGTGGAGGAAGACTTTACAGGTGAACGGGTAGGTGAACAAAGGCAAGGAGGCTGGTTAAGAGGCTGTGGCTTAAAGATGACGGTGGCTTGGTCTGAAGTTGTAATAGTAGGGATGGTGAAGTGGTCATATTTTATCATATATTTTGAAAGTAGAACCAGTAGGATATATTGGGTTGGCCAAAAGATTTGTTTGGTTTTTTCCGTAAGATGGCTCTAGTAGCACTTAGTTGTCTTTAACTTCATTGGAAACAATTCTGTTAGATTGTATGTAATAGCTGTCATATCAGTGTGCATTTAAAAAAAGACGTATCAAAATTGGTGAATTTTTGTGTAGCCCTTTTAATATTGAAGATGGAAGAAAAGAACAACATTTTCAGCATATTATGCTTTATTATTTCAAGAAAGGTAAAAACGCAACTGAAACGCAAAAAAAGATTTGTGCAGTATGTGGAGAAGGTGCTGTGACTGATCAAACGTGTCAAAAGTGGTTTGCGAAGTTTCACGCTGGAGATTTCTCTCTGGATGATGCACCACGGTCAGGTAGACCAGTTGAAGTTGATAGCGATCAAATTGAGACATTAATTGAGAACAATCAACGTTATACCATTCAGGAGATAGCCGGCATACTCAACATACCCAAATCAAGCGTGGAAAATCATTTGCACCAGCTTGGTTATGTTCATCGCTTTGATGTTTGTGTTCCTCATAAGTTAAGCGAAAAAAACCTTCTTGACCGTACTTACACATGCGATTCTCCACTTAAATGTAATGAAAACGTTCCATTTTTATTATATTTATTTTTTGAAAACATTCAATTTTAAAAACAAATTGTGTCGGGTGATGAAAAGTGGATACTGTACAACAATGTGGAATGGAAGAGATCGTGGGGCAAGCGAAATAAACCACCACCAACCACACCAAAGGCCGGTCTTCATCCAAAGAAGGTGAAATTGTGTATACAGAGGGATTGGAAGGGAGTCCTCTCTTATGAGCTCCTTCTGGAAAACCAAACAATTAATTCCAACAAGTACTGCTCCCAATAAGACCAACTGAAAGCAGCACTCGACGAAAAGCATCCAGAATTAGTCAATAGAAAACACGTAATCTTCCATCAGGATAACATAAGACCGCATGTTTGATGACCAGGCAAAGACTGTTACAGCTTGTCTGGGAAGTTCTGATTTACTGCCGTATTCACCAGACATCGCACCTTTGGATTTCCATTTATTTAGGTCTTTACAAAATTCTCTTAATGGAAAAAATTTCAATTCCCTGGAAGACTGTAAAAGTCACCTGACACAGTTCTTTGCTCAAAAAGATAAAAAGTTTTGGGAAGATGGAATTATGAAGTTGCCTGAAAAATGGCAGAAGGTAGTGGAACAAAAGGGTGAATACATTATTCAATAAAGTTCTTGGTGAAAATGAAAGATGTGTCTTTTATTTTTACTTAAAAACCGAAGGCACTTTTTGGCCAACCCAATAATAAAAGGATTAAATATAAGTGTAGGGGAAAGAGAGAAATCAGGAATGATTTCTAGCTTTTGGACTTAAATACTGAATGAATAATAGTATTGTTTATTGAGATGGGGAGTTTGGGAATAAAATAAATTTTAATAGAAAATCAGTAGTTTTGTTTGGCCTATGTTGATTCTGTGACATCAAAAAAGAATTTCAAGTAAGCAAGTGTACAAATGAATTTGAGATGCATGAGAGAAGCCCACGCTACACTTCACATTGGAGAGTCATTGGTGTATGGTTGGTATTTAATTCAATGGGACTGGTTGAGATTACTTAGAAAGAAGTATAACATATAAAGAATGGTAAGGACAGGGTTCTGGGCAAGCCAGTATTTAAACCAGAGGACAATTATCCAGCATATGATTTGAGAGGAGCAACCAATAAATTATAAAGGAAACAAGGAGGGTATGGTGTCTGGGACTCCAGCAGATCGAAGTGGCACTTTCAAAGGAATGTCTATAATTAATACTACCAAAAGCAACTGAGATGAGGACAAAGAAGAGACCATTGGCTTTGTCAAATATTAATGATTTTGTTAAAGTTTCTTTGAGTAGAATGGTGAGGACAAAGGCCCAACTGTAGTGATTAGAAGGTGGTTAAGTGAAAACAGAAACTTCATACAATTCTTTTGCAAAATTTGGGGCTGTAAATCGGGAGATCGCAGGAGCTAGACACGAGGTCTAAGAAGACTTTCTTAAATATGAGAGTGAGGAAAGAACAGGTTATAATGAGTAGTGAAAAGAATCGACAAATCTGAAGTCTCAGTGAAAATGCTGAAATGGTTATAGTACAATAAATGCTCTGAAATAAAAAGTGAGAGTCCAAGACTGTCTTCATATTTGAAATCAAGATTTCAGAAGCAATGCAGTCATTGGTCATGACCAGATCTGGATCCTTGTGAGATCCTTGGCATCATGAGATATGAGGTGGAGAAAAAGTTCACTGAGGATAAGGAGTTTAAGGACCTGAGGGGCCAGAGTTTTAGATGAGTCATATATCTGGATGTCTGAGATCACCAAGCTTCCGGGAAGGGGAAGACAGGGGCTGAGAGATGGTAGAACACACTGACGAGGAGAGCAAATGGTAAAGTCTGGCAACAAACACTTCAAAGGAGCTTCTGTTTTTGAAAGGCCGGAAGACTCTGGAAGTGACAAATAGAAGCAGGGATCCTATCAACTCCACAAGCACATCTTGAAGCATGGGGAAGAAAAGAAAAAGCTTTTATTTTCTAAGACTTGAAGGGAAGGAGTGTCCTCAGGGGACAACTAAGTTTCCATTGGAATAATAAACAGAAGTGAATGCTTAGAGGAACAGAATTTGCTTTTTTTTTTTTTTTTTTTATAATTCTTTATTTTATTTTTTTTATTTTTGGCTGTGTTGGATCTTCGTTTCTGTGCGAGGGCTTTCTCCAGTTGCGGCAAGCGGGGGCCACTCTTCATCGCGGTGCGCGGGCCTCTCACTATCGTGGCCTCTCTTGTTGTGGAGCACAGGCTCCAGACGCGCAGGCTCAGTAGTTGTGGCTCACGGGCCCAGTTGCTCCGCGGCATGTGGGATCTTCCCAGACCAGGGCTCGAACCCGTGTGCCCTGCATTGGCAGGCAGACTCTCAACCACTGCGCCACCAGGGAAGCCCCAGAATTTGCTTTTAACAGACCAAGAGATCTAAGTGGAAGATTTGGGGAGGAAGGTCTGGGAGTTTGGGTAGAACACATGATTTACACAAGGAATTGGGAACATGAATCTACATGATGACAATTCATCTGAGAGTCTTGTTTTTCTGACAATGACTGAGGAGTGGAGAGATGCGAGGAATGATGGGTTTCATCCTGGAAGTCTTTGAGTCTAAAATGATTGAGAACTCAGGGAACCTGGAGAGAAGTGGATCCAGAGCACATGGCAATTGAGTGTCTCGGGGGGGTGGGGGGGTGCTGTCTAACCAGCAGGAAGTCTGGAAGTCAGGGGGCTTCCCTGGACATGCAAGCTGAAAATGTCGAGGCTGCTGGTCTAGCTGCCAGACAGGTTTTCAGCACCTGAAGGATGAGGAACTCAGGGCAACTGGTCTGGAACAGAGACCATTACTGAGACATTTGGGGTCTGAGAGATGTACAGTAATGTCAATGTCTCATCTGGGGAACTTCAGAAAGGCAGTGGTTTTCCAAATGTTTGGGTATAAAAATAAAATCTGGGGATATAATTATGATCCTTGTTCTATAGACAGTGAGGCTGCTGTTAAACCACGTCAACAAATTCTACTTCAATATTCTGGATAAGTTCTCGACCAACAAATCTAAATCTTAGAATCTCAGATAGTTATGTGCTTAGATTGTTAATATCATTGCTGCTACTATGACACTATTTGTAGTTTGAAGGAAATGTCTTTTCCTCTGTTTCTCTCAGGAACATTCTGGTGAGAAGTATCCTTTCCTTTCCTTTCTCAATTTTAAGATGTCAGTGGAACAGTATTAGTTCCTCTATGTAGAGGACCTGAGACCCCCGGGAGGGAAGTGAGAGGCAGATGACACAAATTCCCAACTGGTAAAGACCAGCAACCATGGGCCAGGTTGAAGGGAAAGACTGAGCTCTTCTGTCACTTGAAAGGTTCTAAGAACGTGCATCTGAGTAGACACTGCAAATAGGAATCTGGGGTTTTCTGAGCAAAAAGAGTAAGTGGGGCTTCCCTGGTGGCGCAGTGGTTGAGAATCTGCCTGCCAGTGCAGGGGACACGGGTTCGAGCCCTGGTCTGGGAAGATCCCACATGCCGCGGAGCAACTGGGCCCGTGAGCCACAACTACTGAGCCTGCGCGTCTGGAGCCTGTGCTCCGCAACAAGAGAGGCCGCGATAGTGAGAGGCCCGCACACCGCGATGAAGAGTGGCCCCCGCTTGCCACAACTAGAGAAAGCCCTCGCACAGAAACGAAGACCCAACGCAGCCATAAATAAATAAAAATAAATAAATTAAAAAACAAAACACAGAGGCCCCGCATCACTGCTCATGAAACCATTGTTAAAAAAAAAAAAAAAAAAAGAGCAAGTGGAGGATTCACACCCATTTTTTCTACGTCGAGGTTTGGAGACAGGGAAGCAAGAAGCCCTGATCCAGACTGCAGACTGATCAGTAGTCACCACTGAATGTGGGTCGTGGTGGCAGCAATGAATCAAGATTCGAGGCTGGGGACCAAGTCGGTTTTGGAGGTCCCACTGTTTTCGTAGGCTTCTCAGTTTAAGCTCTCGCCGCTGTACTTTCCTCAACTAGGAGTTTTAGTAGTCTTTCCGTTACCCCAGGGGACTTGCTTGGCAAAGCTAACAAATCAAGCTGCTTTTACAAATCAACAACAAGGCCTGCTAGGTTTCTGCCTCTGCCCAGGGCTGCCAGGTTCCTAACAAGCACCAGGAGATGGAAGGAGGCAGATGGCAAGAAGCACACTTGGCCCTTGCGCTAGAGAAAGAAGGATTGCGAGGCCACTGCTTGGTATACAACACTTTCCTCCCTTCATTCTTTTAGGAGGAAAATAAACCGAGTAGCCCTGAGGGGAATTGAAACATACCTTAACAAAACACAGTTGGCGCATGAAGAAATATATTTAAACTGCATTTTCTGTTGGGAAGCAAGTACTGGAGAAATATCCTTTTTACTCTTGTCTATCCTCTGCTTCCAAATGAAGGAAATAAGAAAATGTCAGGAAGAATACAGAGCTGATCTCTACAGACTGGGCTAGGTTAGATTCCAGTGTGTTCGGTGAGCAGCTTAATCAATACTCCCAAAGACTCCTTGACTACTTTGTGTATCTCACATTGTATCATTTTCCATCTCAAGGCCAAGTTCTAAGAAGTCAGTCTATGTCTGCCTAATTGACTGTGCTCAGGAACCTCTGACACTGAGAATGACTGCTAGTCTAGTCCAATGAAAATGAAGAATTATATTGCTCACAGGCATTAAAAAAAGAATTAAAATATACTTTAAAAACGTAAAACTAAATTTTAGGTAATATTTTCTGATGATCTTGGTAGTTTGAAGTGAATCAGTTACCAGGCATAGAACTAAGTATTATTTTACATACCAGTTTTTTGGATTGCAGGCATTTGGATAGGATTTACATTTTTTACTAATATTTTTATGGACCTAGGGGATCATCTAGGAGTTTTAAACAGCGTTAAGGACTACTATCATGCAAATATTTTAAAACTAGATTTTTTTCAAGGTCCAAGTAGCAGAAGGAAGTGAAGATTAAGGAAAAGGAAAAGGGTGTTTCAGTAGGAGTCAATTGGATAGTAAGAATGGACTGAAAAGTAAAGTGCAGAATTTGAAATGATATTTAGAATCCCTAGCTTATTCCAACACTTGCATAATGATCCAATATAATCATTGCAATAACCTATGCTTAGTATTAAAGATATAATCATCACATAGGATTATAATGCTCTTTCAATTTGAACAACATGAGATGAGTATTCAAACCTCTTCAAATCTCATATAAATTATCATGAGACCTATATAGCTCTGATTGCCTAAACTGTCTGCCCAGCAGAATCACCTGGCAAATTAAAAAGTATCCTGAACATCCCCACGACCTTCATTTTGGGCACCTAGGAACCTCATTAATGCAATGCTCCCCAGAAGATTCTGCTAATCGCTCACATTTGAGAAACATTCCAGCATAGAATTCCGGTCTTCCTCTTGCTTCTGACTGGGAGCCTATTTGCAAGTCAGGGCTGGCTTTGTAGCACGTGACCTGTGCAGTTACATGGACTCAGTCCTAGGAGGGCCTCACACGCAGGTCAATGCGGGGGGCCGGTGGGGAGTCGCCATCTTGAAATTCTTAATAGTTTTTGAACAAAAGGCAGAGCGTTTCCATTTTGCATTGGGTGCACACACTGTGTAGCCCGTCTTGCCCCTTGTGTTTTTCTCATCA
This sequence comes from Balaenoptera ricei, assembly GCF_028023285.1. Lineage (NCBI taxonomy): Eukaryota > Metazoa > Chordata > Mammalia > Artiodactyla > Balaenopteridae > Balaenoptera > Balaenoptera ricei. Next base: position 9,320,785 of record NC_082640.1, on the reverse strand, counting down.
GCAGAATCAGTCTTGAAAGAAGCAACCAAAGGGTCCTAGGAAAGAATGAGTCCAGGAGACTCTGAAAGCTCTACTAACCCAGATTGTGTTACTAATGCACCCACACTTTAATATAACAATTCTCCCACACTGGCGGGATACAGGGTGTCTCACCTCAAGGAAGGAAGTTGGCTCCTGCCCCAGCTGAGAGTTCTGATTGTGTTGGCTCTCTGCAGTCTCCACTGCCCTGTGTCACCATCTTGTTCCGCCTCCCAGAGGACACTCCTAAGATCCCTGTGGTCAGTCTTCCTTCTCTGGAGAGTTCCTCACAGCAGGACGCGTATTCCTGTCAGTTGCTCCTGCCTCCCTTCTTGAGAAGAGTGATAAATTCTTTGTCAGTATGTGTTTTGCAAATATGTTTGCCAGTTAATATCTTAATTTTTCATTTTTGTAAATGTGTGTCTTATAGAAACGAAATTTTTATTTTAATAAACGTTATCATTTCATTGATTTCCTTTTTGTTAGGTCCATTATAAGAACTCTTTTGCTAACCAGTGCCACATAGATTTTATGCTATATATTCCACTAGAAATGTAATAACTTGGACTCTTACATTTAGGTCAACCAACAATTTTGATTTATTTTTTGTGCATAGTGTGGGTTAAGAGTCAATGTTCATTTTATCCACACAGATATACAATAATTCTAGCAACATTTCTTGAAAAATATATCTTTTCCAAATTGAATTATCTTGGCACTTTCTAAAAAATCAATTGTTCACTTAATGATGAGTCTATTTCTGGATTGTCTATACTGTTTACACTATTCTGTTGATCTATATGCCTATCTTTATGTCTATTTTTACCGTCTTGATTACTGAAGCTTTATAGTAAGTTTTGAAATCATATAAGGTAAATCCTCTAATCATGTTCTTCTATTTCAAAACTGCTTTGGCTGTTATATATATATATTTTTTTTCCATGTAAGTTTTAACATTATCTTGTCAATTTCTTCCAAAATCCTGTTAAGATTTGATTGGGTGGGACTACCCTGGTGGCATAGTGGTTAGGAATCCGCCTTCCAATGCAGGGGACATGGGTTTGATCCCTGGTCTGGGAAGATCCCACATGCCGTGGAGCAACTAAGCCTGTGTGCCACAATTACTGAGCCTGCGCTCTAGAGCCCACAAGCCACAACTACTAGATCCTACATGCATGCCACAACTAAGAGTTCGCATGCCACAACTAAGGAGCTGGCAAGCCGCAACTAAGGAGCCTGTGAGCCACAACTAAGGAGACTGCCTGCTGCAACTAAGACCCCAGAGCAACCAAAATAAATAAATTAAAAAAGAAAAGAATTAAATGCTCTCATTATTTTTTTAAAAAAAATATTTGATTGGGTAATATTAGCCTCAAAAAGTAAGCTGACATATGTTCCCTTATTCTCTCTTTTTGAATAGTTTGTGTAAGAATGATATTATTTATTCCTATAATATTTCTGGACTTCAACAATTTTTTTTTGAAAAGTTATTTGGTTTTTTTTTAATTGGAGTATAGTTGATTTACAATGTTATGTTAGTTTCAGGTGTACATCAAAGTTATTCAGTTATACATAGATTTTTTTTTTTTCAGATTCTTTTCCCTTATAGGTATTAAAAAATATTGAGTATAGTTCCCTATGCTATACAGTAGGTCTTTGTTGGTTATCTATTTTATATATACTAGTGTGTATATGTTATGTCCCAAACTCCTAATTTATCTCCCCCCACTTTCCCCTTTAGTAACCATAAGTTGCTTTTTTGTTTTTTGGTTTTGGCCACACAGTGCGGCACTCGGGATCTTAGTTCCCCAACCAGGGATTGAACCCATGCCCCTGCAGTGGAAACAAGGAGTCTTAACCACTGGACCACCAGGGAAGTCCCCATAAGTTTGTTTTGTATATCTGTGGGTCTATTTCTGTTTTGTATATAACTTCATTTGTATCTTTTTTTTTTTTTAGATTCCACATATAATGATATATGATATTTGTCTTTTTCTGTCTGGCTTACTTCACTTAATATGATCATCTCTAGGTCCAACCATGTTGCTGAAAATGGCATTATTTCATTCTTTTTTATGGCTGAGTAATATTCCATTGTATAAATATACCACATTTTCTTTATCCGTTCATCTGTCGATGGACATTTAGGTTGCTTCCATGTCTTGGCTATTGTAAATAGTGCTGCTATGAACATAGGTGTGCATGTATCTTTTTGAATTATGGTTTTCTCTGAATATATGCCCACGAGTGGAATTGCTCGATCATATGGTAACTTTATTTTTAGTTTTTTAAGGACTATTTTCCATAATGGCTGCACCAATTTTCATTCCCACCAACAGTGTAGGAGGATTTCTTTTTCTCCACACCCTTTCCAGCATTTATTATTTGTAGACTTTTTGATGATGGCCATTCTGACTGGTGTGAAGTGGTACCTCACTGTAGTTTTGATTTGCATTTCTCTAATAATTAGCGATGTTGAGCATCTTTTCATGTGCCTTTTGGCCATCTGTATGTCTTCTTTTTGATTATAAATTAAATGTTTTAAATCACTAGAAGACTATTCAAGTTCATTTTTTTGTTTCTGTTTGAGTCAGTTTTATTATATAGTCTTTTTCAAGTGATTGTCCATTCAATGTAGGCAGTCAAAATTATTGGCAAGAGTTTTTTTTAATAATATTTTCACATTTTTGTATATCTGCAGGATCTGTAGTGACGTTTCCTATGTCATTTCTGATCTTGACAATATGTGCCTTCTCTATTTTTTACTTAACCAGTTAAGCTAGAAGCTTATCAATTTTATTGATTCTATCAAAGGACCAGCTTTGGTTTCACTGATTTTTCTGTTTTGTTTTTTCCTTTTTTAAATTTCATTGATTTTTACTATTATAAAATATTATATGTATTATTTCCTTCTATCTACTTAATTGGGTTTAATTGTTATTTTAGTCTAATTTTATAAAATCAATCCAGATCATTGACTTGAAATCATTATTTTTTTCTAATATATGCACTGCATTTAAATAATAGGTTTTAGGGCTTCTCTGGTGGCGCAGTGGTTGAGAATCTGCCTGCCAATGCAGGGGACACGGGTTCGAGCCCTCGTCTGGGAAGATCCCACATGCCGCGGAGCAACTAGGCCCGTGAGCCACAATTACTGAGCCTTCGCGTCTGGAGCCTGTGCTCCACAACAAGAGAGGCCGCGATAATGAGAGGCCCGCGCACCGCGATGAAGAGTGGCCCCCACTTGCCGCAACTAGAGAAAGACCTTGCACAGAAACCAAGACCCAATACAGCCATAAATTAATTAATTAATTTAAAAAGCTGTTATCACGAGAAAAAATGTGTAATTATGTGTAGTCATGGATGTTAACTAGACTTATTGTGATAATTTAAAAATAAATAAATAAATAATAGGTTTTACCCTAAGCACTGTTTTGACTGTGTCCTAAAATTTTTGCTGTAATGCCATTCAATTCAAAATATTCTCTAACTTCCTTTTTGATTTTTTTCTTTGACCCATGGAATATTTATAAGTGTGTTGTTGAATTTTCAAATATTTGGGGTTTCCTCATTATCTTATTTTGGTAAATTTTTAATGCAATTGCATTTTGGTTAGACGTTATACCTGAATGATTTCAATCTTTTTATTTATTTATTTATTTTAAAAAATTTTTTGGCTGCGCCTCACAGCATGTGGGATCTTAGTTCCCCGACCAGGGATCAAACCCATGCCCCCTGCAGTGGAAGTGTGGAGTCTTAACCAATGACACCAGGGAAGTCCCTCAATCTTTTTAAATCAATGGAGTTTTTATGACCCTGCATATGATCTAGTCCGATAAATATTTTATGTGCCCTTAAAAGGTATGTGTAATCTGCATGTGTCATGTTTAATATTGTGCAGGTATCATGTTTTATAAACATAAATTGTCAGTGTTGTTGATTAGATGGTTCAGATCCTCTGTATCTTTCTTATTTTTTCCCCTAATTTGACCACAAATTTCTGAGAGGAGGGGTTTATTCTCTTTAGTGCATTGAATAGTGGCCCCAAAAGAGATGTTAACTCAGAACCTTAGAATGTAACCTTATTTGAAATAAAGGTCTTTGTAGATATAATTAAGGTAAGGCTTTTGAGATGAGATTATCCTAGATTAGAATGGGACCTAAAACCAATGATAGACATCTTTGTAAGAGACAGAAAAGGAGAACACATACACAGAGGGCAAAGGCCATGTGAAGATGGAGGCAATGACTGGAATTATGCTTCCACAAGCCAAGGAATGCCAGGGACCACCAGAAGCCAGGAAAGGCAAGCAAATATTTCTCCCCTAGAGCCTTCAGAGAAATCATGGTTCAGCTGAAACCGTGACTTCAGACGTCTAAACTCCAGAACTGTAAGAAAATAAATTTAGGTTGTTTTAAGCTACAAAATTTGTGGTGATTTGTTCTAGAAGCCCTAAGAAACTAATACACTCTCCATCTATGATTGTGGAATTTTCTATTTGTGTTCAATTCTGTCAATTTTTGCTATTTGTATTTTGCAACTCTTTTAATGATTGCATAGATACTTAATGATTGTTATGTCTTCTTGTTTAATTAACCACTTTTTATTAGGAAATGTTTTGTTTTGTCTCTATTAATACTTTTCATATTAAAAATGTAATTTTTTTCTGATTTCTATATAGCTACTCCTACACACATAAGCTTACTATTGGCATGGTAAATATTTCCCATGCATTTACAGTCAACTATTTGTGTCTTGTAATTTAAAGTTTGCTGTCTTATGGACAACATATACTTGGGTCTTGTTTTACTTAAATATTTTTAAAATTTGTGGTAATTTATTGAAAAATTTAGTCCTTAACATTTAATGTAGTCATTCATAGCATTAGGTTTAGGTGTATAATTTCAATATCTGTTTCTTCTATGTCTCTTCTATTTTTATTTCCCCCCATCATGTGTTTTAAGGAATATTTGAATAGCTTTTAGAATTTAATTTAAATTTACTGTTGATTTTCAGCTATACTGCTTTTCAATCTTTAAAAATGTGGTTGGATCATAATATACATCTATAAGTTTTCACACTCCACTTACAGTAAATATTGTACCAAGTCATTAAAAATATAGAAAGCTTGCCCCAATATTTAGATCTGTACCCCCCATCCTTTATGTTATAATTACTTTATGTATTACACCTATATATTATATAACCTCACAAGGCTATGTTGTTGTGTTTGTTTTAAGCTCTTCTACGAAAGTGCTAGGAGGGATAAAAAATAAAAATATACTGATTGTTTTCTACTTAACCAGATATTTACCATTTCTAATGTTCTTCCTTGTCTTCTGATGATCCAAGATTCTATCTGGTGTGATTTACCTTCAATTTGAGTAATGATTTCTTATAGTGAAGAACTGTTGGCAATGAATTCTCTTGGTTTTCTTTTATCTAAAATTGTCTACTTATGATTTTTTTTGTTGAAGGATATTTTCAATGCATGTAGACTCTTAAATTTTCAGTTTTTATTTTAAAATATTGTTCCACTTTTATCTGTTCTCACTGGTTTTTAACAAGAAGTCAGCTGTTAGTGAGAGCATTGTTCTCCTGTATATAAAATTTCCCTTTTCTCTTTCTGTTTTTGAGATATTCTCTTTATTTTGACTTTCAGCAATGTGACAACAATGTGTCTCAACCTGGATTTCTTTGTGTTTATTCTGCTTGGTCTTCATTGAAACATATCTATAAATTTTTGTCTTTCATCAAATTTGGGGTAATAGTAGACATTGTTCCTTTAAATATTTTCTGTTGCATTTTCTCTCTGTGCTGCTTCCGAAGCTCTAACTACATGTATATTGAGCTGTGTAGTATTATCTAAAAAGTTCCTGAGGCTCTGTTCATATTTTTTTCAGTCACCTTTTCTTCTGTTCTTCACATCTACTGATCAGTATTCAGGTTCACTTACTCCTCCCTCTGAATCTCTGATTGCTGATTATAATTGCATCAAGTGAATTTTTTAGTTCAGATATTGTGTCTTTTCAGTTGTAGAATTTCTGTTTTGTTCTTTTTTATTGTTTCTGTTTCTCTGCTCGGGTATTGTACCTTTTTATTCACTTCAAGCATATGTTACCTTACTTCATTTAGGGTAGTTAAAATGGCTTATTTAAAGTGCTTTTCTGCTAATTCCAGTTTCTTACTCATTGCAGTGTTGGAATAGGTGGATTTTCTTTTCTGTTGAAAATGTGTTCTATTTTCTTGGTTCTTTGCATGTCAGTAATTTTCTTTCTTTCTATCTTTCCTATTTTTTTTTTTTTTTTTTGCCACGCCACATGGCTTGTGGGATCTTATTTCCCTGACCATGCATTGAACCCGTGCCCACAGCAGTGAAAGCACCGAGTCCTAACCACTGGACCACCAGGGAATTCCCCCAAGTAATTTTTAATTGTGTCCTACACACTATTAATGTTTAATTGTAGAGAATCTAAATTGTTTGTTTTGGGGTTTTTTGATAAATGTTTTATTTTTTGTTTCAACAGACAATTAACTTTGCAGGATTTGAATAGCAAACTCTATTTCTTAGGCAGCAGTTCTAGTGTCAATTCAAATCTTTTATGTTTAGTTGAAATACTTTAGTCTTTTCTGCAAATACGTGACTCAGGAGACAACCATAAATATGGGTAGACCAATTATGGGATGCTTTCTACAGATCTTTTTCTTCCATTATTTCCTCACTCTCTTAAGCCATCATGGTTTACCAGGCTATATTTTTTTTCTGAGGCTCCTTCTGATGCGTTCAGAAGAATGCATATTTCCCATTGTGTCTTACCACTCAAGTGCACTTAGCTCCAGGTGAAAAGCCACAGCTAGGAGCTTATTTCTTCCCTGTCTCTTCCTCCCTTCCATCAGAGTCTATCTAGTTCTGATCATTCTTCACTGTCTTCAGATTTTTTTTTTTTATTATGTCTGCATTTTACGGTTGTTTTCTTTAGGGAAGGGGTTTTGTTAGGGCTTTAGACCATCATCACCAAAAGCAGAAGTCCACATATAATTTATCTTGGATTGAACCCTTTCTACAGGTTAAGCAATATGTACTTTATATATAGCAGCACATTTAACACAGACCACATTTCTGTAGTACAGGTAGATTAATCCCATTTTCTAGATGAGGAAACTGAGTCTCAGGTAAAGCAACTTGCTGAATACCATACATTTAATAAGAGTTGGAGATAGACATGAAACCTTAGTTCTCTGAATCCACTGTTCATGTCCTCAAATTTCACTGTGATATGCTGGCCAATATTCTAGCTGGTGCACTATTGTAAGGAAATGTTATTCAATATTTGGTACATATGTACAGTAACAGAGTAAAAAGCTATGATTCTTCCTTATAATGATAGAACTTGAGGTTGCAAGTGAATTAACTTTGCTCTTTTATATTTTGGCTGGAGATTGGTTTCATATAAAACTTCAGAAGGAAAGCATATTTCCATTGGCTTATATGAAGTGATAATGAGACAATTTTTATACTGTTAGGGGAAAAAATTTAATTATGCAGGAATTCTCTATATTGTAACCATAGCTAAATTTGCCCATGTCTGAAGAGAGCAATTGCGGACTGTCACTGTTCTCCTTTGCATACATTATTTCCCTACAGACAAAAAAGAAGATGGGCAGAGCCAAGCAATGTCCTCACCCTCAATAGAGAAAAGTTCTTAACTAGCCAGTACTTCTCAGTGTTCTTGAACCTGCATTAGTATGCAAATAGTAACTAGTTCATCTGCAAGGCTGACTCAGGACCTGAAACAGAAGGGTTAAGTCATGGTGAATTACAGGAGTCAGGCAACAGAGCAAAAATATTGTGAGTAAAGCTTCCTGAAGGCATATGTTATACATGGACCTTATGACTAAATGATTTAAACAAAATGATTCATTTTGTCAAAACAGTTCATCATTCCTGACTCCCCTGTTCACAAAAGCTATTACACGTGGTGATAATGAGAAATTTCCTTCCGCATATTTGCTTATCTCAGGAAGTTACTTGTGTTGGTAAAAATGAGGAGCAGCATCGTTAAGTAAGAAGGAATAATATTCAGCATAAATACAGTTTTTGAGAGATGCCAAATAAAAGCTATTCCAGATGAAATCTATTTAAACTTATAATAAGGTAATTAATGTAAATAGTAAATGCAATTATAAAAAATGCTGGAGTGTTGCGAATAATTTCTAGTTTAAGATGACATATGGTAATGTTTTTGCTGTAGTACAGGTTTATTTTTTTAACAGATTGGAAGTTTGGCAGGAATATCAATGAGCTTCTCTCTCAGCCTCCACCCCCTGCACACATACACATTTTCCTTCTTGGCGGCACTGCTATCAAATCTCAAACTCTACGACAAAATTAGTTTTTTTATTTTGAAGAATATCTGGGTCTCCAAGGTCTACACCTGAACCTGGATGATGGGCTTATACTAAACATTTTCCTTCATCTCTTAAGTAAAACCCTCTACAGAATATTCATTTTTATCATTCTCCCTGATCATCTGTTAATGTTGCATTTTCACAGCAGATAAAGTGAGAATCTCAGGGTCCCTGTTCTCACCATAAGACAATGTAGGTGCTCATTCAATTTTATTATTATTATGTTTTCAATCCACAAAGGAGATTCAGGTATCAGCTTATTTTAATCACACAATGTTCAGAGATGCTGGTGTCAATTTTTTAGACTTATCAACCAGTAAACATAGCAAATCCACCTGCTTTGTCTACTATTGTGAGTTCTAGTTTTTGGTTTACATAACATAACTCATATATAAACAAAACAATATATATTGCAAAAGGGTTTATATACATTCAGTCCAATAATAACACAAGCAACCCCATATCTACCACCTGGTTTGAGAATTAGAATGTGTTGAATTGTGTGACCCCTCCCCTGAGATTACCATTATCCCAAGTTTTGTGCTTATTTTCTTGCTTTTTAAAGAAATAATTTTACCACCCTAAATATACATATATTTTAAAACAGTTCAATTTTGCACAGTTTTGAACTTTATATAAGTAAATGAGTTGCTAATATTCTTCTGTAACTTGCTGAAGAATATTAAAGTAATATTTAAGGTTTTTAAAGCTATTTTCATAAAAATATTGGCATTTAATTGCTATTTCCCATATTAATTCTGGTTTGGGTTTTGTGGTTGTGCAAACCTCATAAAATGAGTGGAGATATGAATCCTCTTTTATTTTTTCTTCTCTATTTTAAGGTTTGGCTAAGATTTAACAATGCATTTCTCATATATTTGATGAACATATAAAACCAGTTAAGCTTGCTCTTTCCTGGGGAAAAACTATTTAACAATTAATTCAATTTCTGTATTATGGGACTTTTTAGTTTATTTCATACTGAGTCAGTTTTGGTAATCTATATTTTACCTGAGACATTTATTTTCTTCTAAGTTTTAAAATTTATTACCATATAGTTTGTACATGATTTCTTGTTTTTAATCTGTTGCATCTACAGTTATGTCCCTCTTTTTTATCTCCTAATGTTATTTATATTGCCTACTCTCCTGTTTTATTTTGATCTTACTAGATTTTTATCAATTTTATCAGTCTTTTTAAAGAATAAATTTAGCTTCTTTTGAAGTTTTGTACTCTATTTCCTTAACATCTATTCTTATTTTTAAATTTGTCTTCTGTGTCTTTGTGCTATATTTGTTGTAATTTTTCTAATTTTTTGTTTGTTTCCTAGCTCATTAATTTTCTACCTTTCCTCTTCTTTCTGATAAGATTTTGTCTGAAAGCTTCTTTCTAATACTATAAGCTTTAACATATTAATTACTTCATTTAATTGCCATAGTAATTTAGTTTATTATGAGTTTGTTTAAAATGTTTTTAAATTTTCAAACTTATGAGGTTTTTAAAAGTTATCTCTTTATTATGGATTTCTAAATTAATTATATATATTACTGAGTTTTTAAGACTCATAACCTAGCACAAGACTGATTTTAAAAATGAAGCATGGGGAATTCCCTGGCGGTCCAGAGGTTAGGACTCTGTGCTTCCACTGCAGGGGGCAGAGGTTGGATCCCTGGTCGGGGAACTAAAATCCTGAATGCTGTGGGGCGTGGCCAAAAAAAAAAAAATTAAAAAAAATGAAGCATGAAAAGAATATCTATCATCATGTAACAAGTATGATATTCTTTTTTTCAAATATTTATTTATTTATTCATTTGGCCACACCGGGTCTTAGTTGCAGCACGCTGGATCTTTGTTGCCATGTGCAGGATCTTCATTGTGGCGTGCGAGATCTTTTTAGTTGCGGCATGTGGGATCTTTAGTTGCGGCATGTGCGCAGTCTTAGCCACTGGACCACCAGGGAAGTCCCAACTATGATATTCTAAACATGATTATTACAGGATTATTATTATTTATATATTTATTCATTCAGGTATTCTGTAACTTTCTCATTTGGGGCTTGCTTGAATTACCAATTAGATACACCAAACTGAAAGATGTATTACAAACTCACTTTAAGATGCTGAATTTTTCCTCATTATTTTTAGTTCCCTAATGTTTGCCTTGTATATTTTAAGAAATTATATTAGGTGCATACAGATTTTAAGTTATCTTCCTAGTGTAATTTATCATGTGTGTTGGACATACTTATATCTAATAATGTTTTTGCTTCAAAGCCTATTTTGTCTAATATTAAAATATCTATTTAGCTTCCTTGTATGTGATATTTGCCTATTATTTTTGTTTCATTACCTGTCATTTTCTTTCAATCATTATATACTTCTTATTTTAGTTGTGTCTTTTATAAAAAACACATAACTCATTTTTGTTATTAACCCACCCAATTTTTAAAAAATTTTAACTAGCAAGCTTAGTTCACAAACATTTATTTCTTTTTTATTCTAATTTCTATTTGTTTTGTTTTTCTGATTTTTCTTTTATCTCTTCTGACTTTTTTTTGTATTGATTATAAGTTTTATTTCCCAATTCTGAAGCTTCTGGAAAATTCTCCATCTTTTTTACTCCTTAAATTCTACTCCTCTCCCCACATTCTTTCTTCTCTCCTAGAACTCTAGTCAGAATCCTGTTAGACACTTACAGTCTCTTTGTCAAGAACTTTGACCATTCTTCCCTGTTGTACTGTCTGTATGCACATGCTTCTTTCTTAATATCGTCATCTAAATTCTTCAATCCATGAATTTTCTCTTCAGCAGAGTCTAATTTTGGTCTGCAATCTAGCTATTGAGATTTAATTTAAATTATGTTCTCACATTCCCAGAACATCTATCTGCTTCTTTTCTAATTTACCTGGTCATTTTTTATTTTTCTCATATACATGTATGGGCTTCCACATCCCTGCTTTATTTCTTTAAACATATCCTATATAGCTATTTTATACCTGTATTCACTAATTGCAGCATCTGAAGCCTTGAGGGGTTCTGTTTGTCTTTTGGCTGTCTCTCCTTAGTGGTACCTTGCTTTCATGTGTCTTGTAATTTTTAATCAGGAGCTTATTTTTGTGTGACTTTGATAAGTGGAATCTTGAAGTGTCTGGGTAGGGTAGTGGCATCTATGGAGATAATTTCCCTGTGTTCCTACCTTGCACCTGGCCTACATTAAATATATTTCTAGGCTGGAGGTTTACCAGAGCACATAGGTGGTATCAGTTGGAATCTCAGACCTTTGTGAGAGTAAAACTGTCATTGTGAATTTTCAGAGCAGATGTCTAGAATGTTTTTTGTTTTACACCAGAATGTGTAGAAGGTGAAGATCAACCAATCTTCCTTTGCTTAGACAATATTTTTCTACCTTGTCCTTTCATTGAGGGTTTAGTTTTCTGAGCCTTCCAATTCTATGAGAGTCTCAGTTACAAACCACCCCGCTCCCCCCTGCCCATTATGTGGACCAAGTGTTTGTCTCTTGTTCCCTGTGTGGTCAGTGAAGCGTGCAGCACCTGGCAACAGGAAAAACTCTCACAGAAGAAGTGGTTTCCGTGCCTCATTAGCACACTGATATAAAGCCCCCTCTTTGTTTTGAGACTTGTATGTTTTCCTAACATTTTTAAGTGCTCAGCTATATATTTAAAGTTATCTTTTTGGTATTTTAGTCAGAATTCTTAGATCTTTGGTGGTGGGAATATTTTTCTTTGCAAGTCCCTACTCCATCATTGCTTGAGTGGAAATACAATAAGTATTTATCATCCAGGAGATCCTGAATTTTCATCATGTTTTTCATTGTGAAGATGCCACAGTGCTTTGAAAGAGAAAAAAAAAATCTTACATTTCCTACAGCTCTGGTGTGTACTAACCACACTGCCTTGCATCCTGCCTTCCTTTTACTCACTTTCCTTTTCCACTTGACTCCACATGATTACATTCAGATATATCAGACTGACATTTCCCTCCACACACAAAACACACAAAATATACTCACCCAACTCCTTCAAAAACTTACATTCGTGTCAGAACGGAGAGAAACCCATTTCTGTTCTTTTACTGACCTATTGTAAGGGCGCCATAGTGACTTTAGATGAGCCAAGAAGCTTTGATTTTAATAATAGCTCTGTCCGTATTAGCTATACAGGAGTCTGAGTTTGTGATCCAACCCATATAAGCCTAGGTATCCTTTTCTGGAAAAATGAGGAGTGGAGCTGGTGAAGGAGGCGGTGAGGAATTGTTCCTTCCTGTCAAGTTCCAGTCATGAAGGGCGGGGGCGACTCTGGGGTCTGCTACCTGGTGTGTGTGTGTGTAATTGGCGGTTTTGTAGTGTACAGTTGGAAATTGCTGGGAACGGGAATTTTAGTTATGCGTTTTTTGGTCATGATAAATAAATAATAAACAAATTTAAGAAATGAAGAGGAAGACTTAAATAATCTTTGAAACTTTTCAAATATAACAACTGAATCTATAAATCTGACATTTGAACAAGCATTGAAGAAGTTTAAAAATCAGGGTTCATATGATCCTACAACTTACATGAGTTTGCTCCTCAATCAACATCTGTTAGTAGAAGCCTTGCTTAAAAAACTAAAAACAGAGTTGCCATATGATCATGCAATCCCACGCCTGGACATATATCCAGAGAAAACTATAATTCAAAAAGATACACCCCAAAGTTCATAGCAGCACTATTTACAATAGCCAAGACATGGAAGAAACCTAAATGGATAATATACAATGGAATATTACTCAGCCATAAAAAAGAATGAAATAATGCCATTTGCAGCAACATGGACAGACCTAGCAATGATTACACTAGGTTAAGTAAGTCAGATAGAGAAAGACAAATATCATATGATATCACTTATATGTGGAATCTGAAAAAAATACAAATGAACTTATTTATGAAACAGAAATAGACCCACAGACATAGAAAACAAACGTATAGTTACCAAAGGGGAAGGAGAGGGAGGGATAAATTAGGAGAATGGGATTAACATGTATACACTACTATATATAAAATAGATAAACAACAGGGTCCTACTGTATAGCACAGAGAACCATACTCAATATTTTGTAATAACCTATGAGGGAAAAGAATATATATTCACTGTGCTGTACACCTGAAACTAATACAACATTGCAAATCAACTATACTTCAGTTTAAAAAAAAAGAAAAGAAAAAATATAGAAGCCTGGCTGAGTGAGAAGCACCACGTCTCGTGAGCAGAAGTGGTGAAATGGCTAGCTTTCTGGGCTCCCTTTGTGGCACATCCCAAGGTGAAATGCTTGTGCTCAACTTCAGAAGCTGTTTCCTTGGAAAATTTTATGTAAAACCTTTCACTTACAGATATCTGCATCTGATTAATCAACTCATAAACGCTAAGGCCTAGATTCTGAGTTGGTCATTAATGAATAAATTAATTGTACAAGAATGAATGACAGTCTGTTCAATAGAGTTCTAAGGATCTGAGACAAAAATATTGGTGGAAGGAAAGTGTAAAATGCTTGGACACGTGAAAACCCAGAAGAGCTGTCTATGTAAATTGCGCCATTTTTTTGCGGACAAACTACCCAGTTTTAATGATCAGTCTACCCTGGAGCATTTTGGTTATTCATTTTCCCCCAAAGTTGTTGCTAAGTAGAGCCCTCAAATGTCTTCCCCTTAATCGGCTCTCTCCCTTTCATCTCCTGCTCTCCATTAGCCGAATCTCTCCCAGAAGGAAGGCAGGGCTCTGCCAGACCAAGGCCAAGGGCTCTGAGTGCTCAAACAAAGCCTCCAGGTTGTAGCTCCCTCCCGGCTCCTGGGAGGCGCACTCCATCCAACACAACAGCAGCCAAAATGGAAAGTGGGAAAAAGCAATCTTCTTTGGCAGGAACAGTAGTGCATTCACTGCCAAATCTTGTGAATTCATGTCAGTGAAGACTGGCATTTCTTGAAATTCTCCAAACAAATAAAAGGGAAAACCTTGGTGCATTTGCATGCAGAACATATTCAGTCCAGACGACTGCTAATTTTCTTCCAAGAGTCAAGACACAAGATTCTGACATCTTGCAGATTAGCCCCTTGTCACATTGTTTTTCTCTGTCCTGTCTCCTATTTATTCCACTGGCAGAGGGAATCATACTTTACTTTCCTAAGAAGCTACTCTCCTAAAATCAAAGACCAGATTTTGTAATGAATTTACAACAGGGATGTGCTCTAAGACCATCGCTGGAAGAAGGTATTTAGGAAAACAGGTCTGTGTGAAAAAGCCCTCATTAGTGCACAAACACTACTTATTTACCCAAGGACGGCCTGTGTGTTTTTGTTCCTGCTGCTACAGATTTCAGAGATGGACTTCAGGTAATACAGTACCTGGAAAAACACACAGCGAAGTCCAGATGTGCATTGCACACAAGAGAGTATGAATTAACTTTTTACAAAAAAGGATAATTAGGACTCAGGTTCACTCTCAGGTTACACACTGGATCTGCTCTACAGAACAAACAGGTCAATCAGCATAAACCCAGGAGCCCCGAGCCGAGATAAATTAAGCCAAGGTTGAAGAGACAGGTTATAGAAAAAAAATTTTTGAAAGGAAAAATGGTCATGATTATGCTAATTTTAATCAATTGCATTAATAATCAGATAGTCTGAGAAAAGTTCATGTACCATATAGTGGCCTAATAAGGTACTTGTATAGAGAATGACGGACTCTAGAGAATGTAATGTATCAAGTAGAAATAATTTCTAGGTCCTCAATGTCCTGTCTTTCATCATTGATGCTAAAGCATTTCTACCAAACAGGATAATAGGATAGTTGTTTTAAGATTTTTACTGAAAATATCTTAAGTTTGTTTCTAATATTTTCATTACTTTCTAATTTGTAACCTACTTCTAAGGTGAATACTACTTACATGCTTATTTTAGAGGTAAACCATGAATATTTTACTGAGTATGCTTATATATGTACAACACTGAACTAGGTACTATGAGAGGTAATGAAGGATAAGACATGATTTCTAATGTTAATGAGATTAGTACTAATAGAAGAGGGGGGCACATTATGAGTGGCCAGCATCAGAAGAACAATTAATTGGAGGGAATCTGACACAGAGGCCAGTTCAGATGAAGGACTGGGTGTCGCTAAATGTAAACTGTTTCCTTTCTCATAAATCTCACTCTAATCATATATAAAATACGAGAACTGGTTTTAAATTTTAATGAGTGATTGTGTAACTGAACATGTATTTGGAGTTCCCAGAATCTGTGTAACACATTAGTTTTTTATTTTCATAACACTCCCACTAGTGTCCCACATAAGGGGTAGAGAAAATGACATCAAATATCACACAGTGCGTCTCCAAACCTTTTAAACCGACTGTCGTAATCTTTATTGAAAAGACTTCTTTGAGGCTCATGCCATTCAGCTCTGCTGTTTTCTGTTCTTCCTGTCACAGTTATTTTTACACGTTAGCTTTCTCTGCGTAACAACTGACCTAAAACTTAGTGGCTTAAAACAAAAATCATTTACACAACTCATATTTCTGCAGGGCAGCGATTTGGACTGCGCTCATGTGGGGTTTTCTTCTGGTCTCAGCTGGACTCATTTCCTGCTGCCAGGGTGACCGAGGGATGACTAGGCCAGGCCGACCTCAGCTGGCACGGCGTATTTCTGCTCCATGTGGACTATTCCAGCAGACCTGCCGGGCTGGCTGGGTGCTGGGGAGAACCAGGAGGAACAAGTGGAAGAAGCAGTCAAGGTTTCTGAGGCCTCGGCTCCACACCGTCAACTGCACCACACTCCATACATCCGCTGATGCAAGTTGTGAGACCAACACAGATTCAAGGGGAAGGGAGGAGATTTCTCTTCTGCCTGGGAAGGTGGGAAGGGCTACAGTCGCCAGTGGCACAGATGCACGGAGAGAGGCAGCGTGGGGTCATGGTCTGCATCTCTCCTAACTGATCTTCTGGTTCCTCCTCCCCAGTCCCTGAGGAGCCCTTAGAGTCGTGGTCCACGTCATCTCCACGTCAGTCATCTCCATCCTCTGACTGACTTCAGGATCTCCATCCAGCATTCTATTTCCCAGGTTCTGAACCTCTTCATCACCAAAGACTCCCACCTCCATGTCCCTTTGCTCATCTGTTGCCTTACCATGCCCTGGACTTTGTCTACACTGGAACAGATCCACCTCGGAAATAGTAGAAGTGAACACCCCATTTCCTGACAAAATCTCAACACTTTGCGTTCTCATGATGACCTGCCCCTTTTCCGTGGGCATTCTTGGCCTTTCTTTTGGGCCTTTAAAACTTCTCCCCATATATCAGTTCCCTGTCTGGTCGCTTCTTGTGCTGTTAGATTCTATGCTACATCATTTCAATCACTCTCCTGGTTATATCTTCAAATTCTTTCAAAAATACATCACAGCAGGGACTTCCCTGGTGGCGCAGGGGTTAAGAAGCCACCTGACATTGCAGGGGACACGGGTTCGAGCCCTGGTCCAGGAAGATCCCGCATGCCGTGGAACAACTAAGCCCGTGCACCTCAGCTACTGAGCCTGCGCTCTAGAGCTCGCGAGCCACAACTACTGAGCCCGCATGCTACAACTACTGACACCCGTGTGCCTAGAGTCCGTGCTCCACAACAAGAGAAGCCACCAAAATGAGAAGCCTGCGCACTGGAACGAAGAGTAGCCCCCGCTCGCCACAGCTAGAGAAAACCCATGCACAGCAATGAAGACCCAACGCAGCCTAAAATAAAAAATTAAAAAAACAAAACAAAACATCACAGCAATGTGGCAGCTTAGGTGTTGTTCCCTAAAGAAAAAAAACAGCCATAACGCACCCCAATATCCAGCGGGACATCAGAGACAAACCTGGGCCCACAAACCACACTTCTCACCCTGGGGCCTGTGCAGAGTCAGCCCTGGCCTGCTTTGCCGTGCACATTCTTCAACCTCTGCCACAGTGGTTGTTATTGTCTGGAGTTCATGGAGCCCTTACATGTGTTCCTTGTTTATTGTGGTATTTTAGCTCAGCCAGGACGTTAGTAAAGCAAAGAAGACTAAGCATATTTACAAAGGGACATAGAAAGGAAACTTCTTTCCTATGAGCTTTTGGCAAATAAACTTGAAAGAGCACTAGGAAAATTCGATGGTTTCCACTCCACCCTCCTAAGCCTCTTACCATCCTAATCTCGCCTCACCTACCTGAAGAGAGCTGGAGGAACACAGTAAAGCCTTGGATATTTCCTGAGCCAGTAGTCATTTTTAAATTCTCAGAAATAGAGGAACAAAATACTAACAATATATAAAAAGCCATAAACACAGAAAATGAGTTTCTATTCATGGAGGCCAAAGTGGTAAAATGTGGCATTTGTTTTAAGAAGGACAGAGTGAGTTCCCAAGTTACATTACCCGTAATTGAATGTGTTGAAATCCTCAGACTGGTAAAACCTTCTGGTTATACAAGGGCAAAACCTCCTTGTGGGGAATGGACCTCATTTTCTTCCTCTGACGCTAACTGCTCCCAGGCGTTCATTTCACTTTAAAAAAATAAATACACTGTGTTCTTTTACCTCAAACTTCACTATTTTATTTCAACTTTTTTGTAAACAAATAGAGCATTGAAGACAGAAGAGAACACTTAGGCCCATGAAAATGATCCTTTTATCCATATCACAGTGCTAATAAATTTTATACTCAACTTGAACACAAATCTTCAGCATCTACTTCCTCTTCCTGTACTACAAGGTCAGAACAAACCCAGTTATGTATCACTTTGTTAATATACTTATTTTTTTTGTATTGCCCTTCTTGGTACCTATATACCTAAACATCACAGTCTAAGACAAAGTGAATCAACAAGCAGAATAAAACCAAACAAAACAATATTCCTCCTACTCTCCTGCCCCTTTCACTTTATTTCTCTGTACCTTTTATTTTTTTTATTTATTTATTTTTTTAAATCAGTCATCAATTTTATACACATTACTTTATACATGTCAATTCCTATCGCCCAATTCAGCACACCACCATCCCTACCCCACTGCAGTTTTCCCCCCTTGGTGTCCATACGTTTGTTCTCTACATCTCTGTCTCAACTTCTGCCCGGCAACCCGGTTCATCTGTACCATTTTTCTAGGTTCCACATACATGCGTTAATATACGATATTTGTTTTTCTCTTTCTGACTTACTTCACTCTGTATGACAGTCTCTAGGTCCATCCACGTCTCAACAAATGACTCAATTTTGTTCCTTTTTATGGCTGAGTAATATTCCATTGTATATATGTACCACAACTTCTTTATCCATTCGTCTGTTGATGGGCATTTAGGTTGCTTCCATGACCTGGCTATTGTAAATAGTGCTGCAATGAACATTCGGGTGCACGTGTCTTTTTGAATTACGGTTTTCTCTGGGTATATGCCCAGTAGTGGGATTGCTGGGTCATATGGTAATTCTATTTTTAGTTTTTTAAGGAACCTCCATATTGTTCTCCATAGTGGCTGTATCAATTTACATCCCACCAACAGTGCAAGAGGGTTCCCTTTTCTCCACACCCTCTCCAGCATTTGTTGTTTGTAGATTTTCTGATGATGCCCATTCTAACTGGTGTGAGGTGATACCTCATTGTAGTTTTGATTTGCATTTCTCTAATAATTAGTGATGTTGAGCATCTTTTCATGTGCTTCGTGGCCGTCTGTATGTCTTCTTTGGAGAAGTGTCTATTTAGGTCTTCTGCCCATTTTTGGATTGGGGTGTTTGTTTCTTTAATATTGAGCTGAATGAGCTGTTTATATATTTTGGAGATTAATCCTTTGTCCGTTGATTCGTTTGCAAATATTTTCTCCCATTCTGAGGGTTGTCTTTTCGTCTTATTTATGGATTCCTTTGCTGTGCAAAAGCTTTGAAGTTTCATTAGGTCCCATTTGTTTATTTTTGTTTTTATTTCCATTACTCTAGGAGGTGAATCAAAAAAGATCTTGCTGTGATTTATGTCAAAGAGTGTTCTTCCTATGTTTTCCTCTAAGAGTTTTATAGTGTCTGGTCTTACATTTAGGTCTCTAATCCATTTTGAGTTTATTTTTGTGTATGGTGTTAGGGAGTATTCTAATTTCATTCTTTTACATGTAGCTGTCCAGTTTTTCCAGCACTACTTATTGAAGAGACTGTCTTTTCTCCATTGTATATCTTTGCCTCCTTTGTCATAGATTAGTTGACCATAGGTGCGTGGGTTTATCTCTGGGCTTTCTATCTTGTTCCATTGATCTATGTTTCTGTTTTTGTGCCAGTACCATGTTGTCTTGATTACTGTAGCTTTGTAGTATAGTCTGAAGTCAGGGAGTCTGATTCCTCCAGCTCCATTTTTTTCCCTCAAGACTGCTTTGGCTATTCGGGGTCTTTTGTGTCTCCATACAAATTTTAAGATGATTTGTTCTAGTTCCATAAAAAATGCCATTGGTAATTTGATAAGGATTGCATTGAATCTGTAGATTGCTTTGGGTAGTATAGTCATTTTCACAATGTTGATTCTTCCAATCCAAGAACATGGTATATCTCTCCATCTGTTGGCATCATCTTTAATTTCTTTCATCAGTGTCTTATAGTTTTCTGCATACAGGTCTTTTGTCTCCCTAGGTAGGTTTATTCCTAGGTATTTTATTCTTTTAGTTGCAATGGTAAATGGGAGTGTTTCCATAATTTCTCTTTCAGATTTTTCATCATTAGTGTATAGGAATGCAAGAGATTTCTGGGCATTAATTTTGTATCCTGCAACGTTACCATATTCATTAATTAGCTCTAGCAGTTTTCTGGTGGCAGTTTTAGGATTCTCTATGTATAGTATCATGTCATCTGCAAACAGTGACAGTTTTACTTCTTCTTTTCCAACTTGTATTCCTTTTATTTCTTTTTCTTCTCTGATTGCCGTGGCTAGGACTTCCAGAACTATGTTGAATAATAGTGGTGAGAGTGGACATCCTTGTCTCGTTCCTGATCTTAGAGGAAATACTTTCAGTTTTTCACCGTTGAGAATGATGGTGGCTGTGGTTTTGTCATGTATGGCCTTTATTATGTTGAGGTAGGTTCCCTGTATGCCTACTTTCTGGAGAGTTTTTATCATAAATGGGTGTTGAATTTTGTCAAAAGCTTTTTCTGCATCTATTAAGATGATCATATGGTTTTTATTCTTCAGTTTGTTAATATGGTGTATCACATTGATTGATTTGTATATATTGAAGAATCCTTGCATCCCTGGGATAAATCCCACTTGATCGTGGTGTATGATCCTTTTAATGTGTTGTTGGATTCTGTTTGCTAGTATTTTGTTGAGGATTTTTGCATCTATATTCATCAGTGATATTGGTCTGTAATTTTCTTTTTTTGTAGTGTCTTTGTCTGGTTTTGGTATCAGGGTGATGGTGGCCTCATAGAATGAGTTTGGGAGTGTTCCTTCCTCTGCAATTTTTTGGAAGAGTTTGAGAAGGATAGGTGTTAGCTCTTCTCTAAATGTTTGATAGAATTCACCTGTGAAGCCATCTGGTCCTGGACTTTTGTTTGTTGGAAGATTTTTAATCACAGTTTCAATTTCATTACTTGTGATTGGTCTGTTCATATTTTCTGTTTCTTCCTGGTTCAGTCTTGGAAGGTTATACCTTTCTAAGAATTTGTCCATTTCTTCCAGGTTGTCCATTTTATTGGCATAGAGTTGCTTGTAGTAGTCTCTTAGGATGCTTTGTATTTCTGCGGTGTCTGTTGTAACTTCTCCTTTTTCATTTCTGATTTTATTGATTTGAGTCCTCTCCCTCTTTTTCTTGTTGAGTCTGGCTAATGCCTTATCAATTTTGTTTATCTTCTCAAAGAACCAACTTTTAGTTTTATTGATCTTTGCTATTGTTTTCTTTGTTTCTATTTCATTTATTTCCGCTCTGATCTTTATGATTTCTTTCCTTCTGCTAACTTTGGGTTTTGTTTGTTCTTCTTTCTCTAGTTTCTTTAGGTGTAAGGTTAGATTGTCTACTTGAGATTTTTCTTGTTTCTTTAGGTAGGCTTGTATAGCTATAAACTTCCCTCTTAGAACTGCTTTTGCTGCATCCCATAGGTTTTGGGTCGTCGTGTTTTCATTGTCGTTTGTCTCTAGGTATTTTTTGATTTCCTCTTTGATTTCTTCAGTGATCTCTTGGTTATTTAGTAACGTATTGTTTAGCCTCCATGTGTTTGTCTTTTTTACGTTTTTTTTCCCTATAATTCATTTCTAGTCTCATAGCGTTGTGGTCAGAAAAGATGCTTGATATGATTTCAATTTTCTTAAATTTACTGAGGCTTGATTTGTGACCCAAGATGTGATCTATCCTGGAGAATGTTCCTTGCGCACTTGAGAAGAAAGTGTAATCTGCTGTGTTTGGATGGAATGTCCTATAAATATCAATTAAATCTATCTGGTCTATTGTGTCACTTAAAGCTTCTGTTTCCTTATTTATTTTCATTTTGGATGATCTGTCCATTGGTGTAAGTGAGGTGTTAAAGTCCCCCACTATTATTGTGTTACTGTCAATTTCCTCTTTTGTAGCTGTTAGCAGTTGCCTTATGTATTGAGGTGCTCCTATGTTGGGTGCATATATATTTATAATTGTTATATCTTCTTCTTGGATTGATCCCTTGATCATTATGTAGTGTCCTTCCTTGTCTCTTGTAACATTCTTTATTTTAAAGTCTATTTTATCTGATATGAGTATAGCTACTCCAGTTTTCTTTTGGTTTCCATTTGCATGGAATATCTTTTTCCATCCCCTCACTTTCAGTCTGTATATGTCCCTAGGTCTAAAGTGGGTCTCTTGTAGACAGCATATATATGGGTCTTGTTTTTGTATCCATTCAGCAAGCCTGTGTCTTTTGGTTGGAGCATTTAATCCATTCACGTTTAAGGTAATTATCGATATGTATGTTCCTATGACCATTTTTTTAATTGTTTTGGGTTTGTTTTTGTAGGTCCTTTTCTTCTCTTGTGTTTCCCACTTAGAGAAGTTCCTTTAGCATTTGCTGTAGAGCTGGTTTGGTGGTGCTGAATTCTCTTAGCTTTTGCTTGTCTGTAAAGCTTTTGATTTCTCCATCAAATCTAAATGAGATCCTTGCTGGGTAGAGAAATCTTGGTTGTAGGTTATTCCCTTTCATCACTTTAAGTATATCATGCCACTCCCTTCTGGCTTGTAGAGTTTCTGCTGAGAAATCAGCTGTTAACCTTATGGGAGTTCCCTTGTATGTTATTTGTCATTTTCCCCTTGCTGCTTTCAATAATTTTTCTTTGTCTTTAATTTTTGCCACTTTGATTACTATGTGTCTCGGCGTGTTTCTCCTTGGGTTTATCCTGTATGGGACTCTCTGTGCTTCCTGGACTTGGGTGGCTATTTCCTTTCCCATGTTAGGGAAGTTTTCGACTATAATCTCTTCAAATATTTTCTCTGGTCCTTTCTCTCTCTCTTCTCCTTCTGGGACCCCTATAATGCAAATGTTGTTGCGTTTAATGTTGTCCCAGAGGTCTCTTAGGCTGTCTTCATTTCTTTTCATTCTTTTTTCTTTAGTCTGTTCCGCAGCAGTGAATTCCACCATTCTGTCTTCCAGGTCACTTATCTGTTCTTCTGCCTCAGTTATTCTGCTACTGATTCCTTCTAGTGTAGTTTTCATTTCAGTTATTGTATTTTTCATCTCTGTTTGTTTGTTCTTTAATTCTTCTAGGTCTTTGTTAATCATTTCTTGCATCTTCTCAATCTTTGCCCCCATTCTTATTCCGAGGTCCTGGATCATCTTCACTATCATTATTCTGAATTCTTTTTCTGGAAGGTTGCGTATCTCCACTTCATTTAGTTGTTTTTCTGGGGTTTTTTCTTGTTCCTTCATCTGGTATATAGCCCTCTGCCTTTTCATTTTGTCTATCTTTCTGTAAATGTGGTTTTTTTTCCACAGGCTGCAGGATTGTAGTTTTTCTTGCTTCTGCTGTCTGCCCTCTGGTGGTTGAGGCTATCTAAGAGGCTTGATGGGAGGCTCTGGTGGTGGGTAGAGCTGACTGTTGCTGTGGCAGTCAGAGCTCTGTTTAACTTTAATCCACTTGACTGTTGATGGGTGGGGCTGGGTTCCCTCCCTGTTGGTTGTTTTGCCTGAGGCAACCCAACACTGGAGCCTACCTGGGCTCTTTAGTGGGCTAATGGCAAACTCTGGGAGGGCTCACGCCAAGGAGCACTTCCCAGAACCTCCGCTGCCAGTGTCCCTGTCCCCATGGCGAAACAGAGCCAGCCCCCACCTCCGCAGGAGACCCTCCAACACCAGCAGGTAGGTCTGGTTCAGTCTCCCCCAGGGTCACTGCTCCTTCCCCCGGGTCCCGATGCACACACTATTCCGTGTGCGCCCTCCAAGAGTGGGGTCTCTGTTTCCCCCAGTCCTGTCGAAGTCCTGCAATCAGTTCCCACTAGGCTTCAAAGTCTGATTCTCTATGAATTCCTCCTCCCGTTGCCGGACCCCCAGGTTGGGAAGCCTGACGTGGGGCTCAGAACCTTCACTCCAGTGGGTGGACTTCTGTGGTATAAGTGTTTGCCAGTCTGTGAGTCACCCACCCAGCAGTTATGGGATTTGATTTTACTGTGATTGCGCCCCTCCTACCGTCTCACTGTGGCTTCTCCTCTGTCCTTGGACGTGGGGTATCCTCCTTGGTGAAGTCCAGTGTCTTCCTGTCAATGATTGTCCAGCAGCCAGTTGTGATTCTGGTGCTCTCACAAGAGGGAGTGAGAGCACGTCCTTCTACTCCGCCATCTTGGTTAATCCAATCAGCTTTTTATTCCTGCTAGTGTTGGAAGGTCTCCTGCAGAGGCGGGAGTGTGGCTCCGTTTCACTGTGGGGACAAGGACACCGGCAGCAGAAGCCCTGAGAAGCACTCCCCAGCGTGAGCCCTCCCAGAGTCTCTCTCTGTACCTTTTACTTTAGGCATTCTTGCTCAGCCCCAAAGGCAGAACTATCTTAAAGGGAAATGGTCATCAGTGAATGATTACTCCAGCATCTTTGACGACTCATTGAAGGGTCAGCGACCCAATCAGCAGAAATATACCCTTTTAAAAATGACTAAAATATGGCTAACAAATGAGTCTCCAATGAGGAACAGAAGTGCAATATTACAGGCATTCACTAGCTTAGAAACAGGCTACACTATAAACATTTGTGTTTTAATTAGCTATTTTAAAAAGAAGAGGTTTTTAAATTTTTTCAAATGAAGAATATTTTGAATCATACTAGTCCCCAATATCAACCTTAGAACAGTGTCCACAGAAATGGACATTATTTAACCCAACTCTGATCACCGGGGTGGCAGGTTTCAAAATCAGGTTCAGGTACCACTTACACGGAAGCACTTGCAGAGGGAGTTGCCAAAGACGATGCCTGGACCAAAAACAGACCCACCAGGTCACGCTTCCTGTGGGAAAGCCCTGGGGGATAAGGGTGGGGGGTGGGCTGGGAAGAGCAAGTGTGGAAAACTAGTCATGTATGGCATCATTCTAGGTCATCTGCATCTCAGATATTGTGGGGATTTTTCCCAGAGAGTGGAGTTGGTAAGTCTAAAAAGACCTGCCTCTCAATCACACAACGGATGCATTTATAATTTGAATATTCATAATTTGGGTATTGCTTCTACATGGAAACCTCAGTATCTTTTAAGGAACACATCCGAGCTCTTCAACACTAGCCACTACTACATGATACATATTTAGAATCTGGGTTTTAACATGCATAAGCAACTTAAGGTAAAAAAAATTTTGAATCACAATTCTCAAAGAAACATGGCTATGAGCTCTAAATGGCTCTGACAGGAAACTAGTGCTAGACTTGGAAATAATGCCTCAGACAACCTCAAGCTCGGGGCAAAGAAGGAAATTTTCCACTGGCATAAGCATTTTTCAA
This sequence comes from Balaenoptera ricei, assembly GCF_028023285.1. NCBI lineage: Eukaryota > Metazoa > Chordata > Mammalia > Artiodactyla > Balaenopteridae > Balaenoptera > Balaenoptera ricei. The sequence goes on along the minus strand of NC_082640.1, from coordinate 9,295,398 downwards.
ACTTCTTTCCTGTCTGTGTGCCACCATCACTCCAAACCCACCCCTCACCTCAACAATGGCGGCTTTATAGAGAGAATCAAAATGCAAATTTGAATCATAATTTAAAACGAGTAGTTTCAGAAAACAAGGATACTGGAGACTTTGTTATAGCAATGAAAAGAAATCATACCGAGAAAGTAGGAAATAATTAGTGAATGTAGGTTACCTGCTTAGAATTAGAAGTAATCAAAAACTTTTAAGTGTAAACTAATATTTTTACTGGTGAAAAAAGTGAGGTTCCAAAAGCTGATTTTGTTAAACTACAAATAATACAAGTCTTTAGTGGTAGAATTGCTCTTAGAACCTGAACTTTTAATAAATGGTAGCTTTCAGACATATAAAGGCACCTATTAAATAAATATTAAATAATAATAATTATTTAACATCTTATCGATTCAATAATTAAATGGGGGAAGATATAAAGAAATCACATAATAGAGTTGAGCAAGAAAACAAATTATGAGAATGGTAATATCTAATTTACTGTCCAATGCTGGTTATTTGAGAGTGATTAAATTGTATATTTTATGAAATATTTAATGAATACCAATTGGCATTGATACATTGCTATATTGACTATTCAGAAACTATTTTCAGAAGTAAAATTATTTCTAAAAGTGAACTATACCTATTTATTAAAGCAAAAAAATTTTACAGCCATTACTTGCTTTGAATATTAAAAATAGAAAACAGAATAATTATATATATATTTGTATTTTATCCATTTATTAGTATCCATGTCACTAGCATTTTTCTGAAAAGTATATATTTTCTTAGTATGTTATTTTACATACTTATCATCTGCTTTCTTGAGAAATGAAAAGCCAGTTCTGACTTGATTTTTTTAATTAAAATGTATTTTTTCAGATCATTTCCACTGAAAGTGGTTATTGCAGAAAGAGAACAAGTTACAAACAATAAAATAGTTACAAATTTAGTCCACACAAAGCCACTATAGCAAGATCTTCTTAGCCTTTGTTATTTTTTCTTACACTTATAGTTTCCCAAGTTTCCCTCTGACTTTTCTACCTGATCTTGTGTGTCTCCCTTAGAAAGGACCATGCACAAGTGGCTGAGGTGAGCTGACATGGGGCAGGCACCAGGGACAGCAGCAAAGAATGGGAGGATTCCTCCACCCCAGACTTTTATGTCAGCTCACAACCTGCTTACAGCTCTTGGCAACCAGCACGCTGTCCGTTAAACTGAGCAGTTAGATGAGATTTGGAAAAGAGACACAGGCTACTGTTGGCCCCCTTCAGATTTAACTACATAACGTTTCTTGCATGCTGTGAGACAAGCTATGGCAGAAGTTGGAAGTGAAAAGTGGACAGTAGCCAAGTCCATCCCAGATTATTATAATGCAACAGTTAAATGTTATTTTCTTTTAAATGATAAAGCATCAAGATTAGTGCTAAATGGACAGACATGGTTCAGGAGGCATAAACCAATACTGTCTAGGACATCCTAGTTATGAGATTTCTAGGACAAGACCAGGAGAGGTTCTTGTCTGTGCCTTATTAAGGTGCTGATACAGTAAATGGTATTTCTGGTGTAACTGGCAACAACAAAGCATGCAATGTTTGGTATTTGTCCCACAGCCTCTTTTGAAAGAGCCTCCTTCCACCCTTTAAATATCCCCTTTAAGAATGAATCTGGCCTTGACTCTAAGGATTTTAAGATCTTAATGTGGTTTCCTCTCAATCCGTTCCTTTGGAGGATATTTCATCAGACGCGTCCACTAACTTAGTGAAATCACCTTGGAAGATAACCCTAAGCTTTAGACAAGATTGCAGCCCCGGCCGAGACTTTGGTTTCAGCTTGGTGCAACCCTGAGCAAGGACCTTGCTAACCTGTGCTCAGATTCCCGACCAAGGAAAACTGTGAGATAATAAATCTGTGTTGTTTTAAGCTGCTAAATTTTTGATAACAGAAAATAAATACAATTTTAAATTAATATAAATTTGAATAAATTAATTTTATTTATGTATGTATATATAATATATATGCATATATAGTAAACAGATAAAATGCACACAGTCTATTCAGATACTCATGGGCCATTTGTGAGGCCCTATACAGCGTGCTGTAGCATATGTATTATATGCATACATACATACATACATTACATATTGGAGAAGTGTGGAGTTTCCTATGAATTTACCTGGTATAAATTTTTAAGACCAACCTGCAAAAGGGCTCATTCATTACTAATAGACGAAGCTTGGCAGATATCTGCCAGTGCAAGATGGTGATTTGTTTATTTTTTTTTAATTTTATTTTAATCGAAGTATAGTTGATTTACAATGTGGTATTAATTTCTGCTGTACAGCAAAATAATTCAGTTATACATATATATACATTCTGTTTTATATATTCTTTTCCACTATGGTTAGTCATAGGATATTGAATATAGTTCCCTGTGCTACACAGTAGGACCTTGTTGTTTATCCATTCTCTATATAATAGCTCACATCTGCTGACCCCAACCTCCCACTCCATCCCTCCCCCAACCCCCTCCCCGTTGGCAACCACCAGTCTGTTCTCTATGTCTGTGAGTCTGTTTCTGTTTCATAGATAGGTTCATTTGTGTCATACTTCAGATTAAACATATAAGTGATATCATTTGGTATTTGTCTTTCTCTTTCTGACTTACTTCACTTAGTATGGTAATCTCTAGTTGCATCCATGTTGCTGTAAATGGCATTATTTCATTCTTTTTTATAGCTGAGAAGATGGTGATTTAGATTTAATTTCATAGTCTAGCATTTAGCCTTTTATGAAGAATTTTTAAAAATATACCTTGCATGTTCTACTCTGTTTTGCACATTATATAAAATATAATCCTTTTTCTACATAACAGAGTAAATATTATTCAGCAACAAATTAACGTGAATACAACATTTAAGACCAGGCTAAAGCCTATGGATCCTGCATCACCCATTTGTAGAAGTGTAACATTAGGCTATGTTGGTGATATACCAAATGTTTTCTAGAAAATGCACCTGGATAAAACATTGCACAGCAATGTAACTTTGGGAAAGACAATGCTCTTTTCTTCCCTTGGAAATTTATTTGTGATATATAGCAGCATCCTAAAGATTCTGAGAAATCGTGTGAGTTAACACAGAGGATGAGATTGTTACTTCAGACACACAAATCAGAGATCTTTCCTGAGCTTTACAAATAATTTCTTAAAAGTGGTCAATTGGCACAAGTGAAACAGGAAGAAGGCTGGGACATAGAGGGTGATGCCCCATGTGTTTCCTTCTCACATCACACACGTGCTCTCTGGCTCATAATATTGATGAGCTTTTAGAATCAGATACACATATTATTACCTCACAAACTTAGAATATGTAGATTGTAAAATGACTCCATCTTGTATACCAGATAGTTTTATATTTTATATGACATTTCTGGAGGGCACGCTTTTTAAACCCATAGATTCTAAGCTTGTTTTCTATAAGCAATTCTGAACCACAGACTTCCTGCTAAAAGCATTTCACAGGTAAGGACTCTACTCCTGGCAAAGACTATGAGTCTATTTACCAGGAGGTTGGGTTTTAGCCAGGTTAACATGAAAGAATGAGTCTCCCGCTCTAACAGTAATGGGAGAGAAATAGATCATGGGCCAGCTGCCTTAATTCCTTTCACTCCACACTGAAGTTTAAAAATATCTGTCTGTTTAATTTGTTTAATCTAGTTTTCAACACCTTATTTAACTAAGGAATAATTTTCTAAATATTAGTATGCAAGGTACGCATTTTGGGAAACATTGGATTAAATAATTCTGAGATTCTTTTTAGGTATGTAATCATATAAGTTATTTGAAACCTCAGACAAGATACTTAACCTCTTTAAACCTCTCATTTCATATCTGCAATGATACTTATTTTTTGCAGAATTACAGTAGGTATTAGGAATAATGCATAAAATACCTATTATAGTTTAGCATAGGACCTGTTATACTTTGGCATTAAATATGTAGTAGCCTTTCGCTCATTGGTATTTGAGTTCAGGTATCAATTTGTAAGTTTTAATTTAAAAATAACTCTTCTTATTCAGTTAACTCAGATTCCACTCTCTGATTTTGTGGTTCTACACTCTGAGATGTCCCTCCTTGTTTATGGTAGGTAACCATAACTACTCAGTGTTTGCAGTGGAGTAGTTTTATCAACCCGCTTCATGCCAGTAGAACTTGGGGGGAATCTAACAGCTTCTTTTCATTTCGTACTGTCTCTATTCTATTTAGTCCAAACAGACATGTTTCTGCTGGAACAGTTTCCTCAGAAACCTTGTGGGTCTTCCATGTATTTCACAAAAGTTCACATCACTGGACAAAAACAAGGCCCAAAGATTTTTTTCAGGATAATCTATTGTCTGTCTTGGTGCCCTGCTGAGATGATTGAGCAACAACACACTAAACCTTCCAGAAGACTAAACACTCTGGTCTGATGGAGACGTTCTGGGAAGAACACTTTTAATCTCTTGAAAGGGCCCTTTGTGTGATTGTGTGACTAAATACTTCGACGTTTTGACCCGTCGGAGGTTTTAGCAAAAGGTTGGGTCATCACACATCAGTCTCTTCTCTATGCCATAACTTTGGCTGCCATTTCTAACTTTTAGTGTCTTTTGTTATATGAAAGGTCTTTCAGAAAGTCCTGGTTCCTCTTTGTTTACCATTTTCCCCCTAAATTTCTCTCTCACCTTTCACAGTTTACCATATACAGCAGAAAGAAACCAGACAGTGCTGTCAACAAAATTGTTTGTGGAGTTTCCTTAGCTACTTAGCAAGTTACTTCTTCCCACATAACTGCAGAAGACAATTTCATTATGTGTTCTGCCACTGAAGAGCATAACAAGGATCCTTCATTCCTCTAGTTTTTGACAACATATTCCTCACCTCCTTCTGAACCCTCACCAAAGTGTCCATAAGTCCAACTTTCTACTAACAGTCTGTTCAAGGCAATCTATGCTTTCTCTGTCATGTGCCTCAAAATTCTTCCACCCTATTCTAAAGCTACTGCCACATTTTAGGTTTTGTTACAGCAGCACTTCATTTCCAGGTACCAAAATCTGTGTTAGTTTTCCACTGGTCCATTACAAATTACCACAAATTTAGTGGTTTAAATCAACATAAATGTATTATCTTACAGGGTCCTTGGTCGGGAATCTGGGCTGAAAATCAAGGTGGAAACCAAGTCTCAGCTAAAAATCAAGGTGTTGGCTGAGGCTGCAACCTTGTATGAGGCTTTGGGCCCTCCTTCGGCTCACTAGCTGTTGACAGGATCCAGTGCTCGTGGCTGTAGGACTCCTGGTGATTCATTTCTTCAAAGCAGCAGGATTGTCGCTGCTGTGGGCTATGCCAGTGCCAACTTTACACAACCAAGTAACCCAGTTGAGGGCAGCTAATCCATCATAACCACAGGTCCCATCACACTCAAGGGGAGGGAATATATACACTGAGGGGCAGAAACCTTGGGGGCCTTCTTAGATTTCTCCTTACAACAAATATATTTGTATTTTTGTCTCTTTTACATGTTCCAATTCTGAGTTCACTTGTCTCCCACAGTTACTGTGGTTTTATCATGTTATGTTTTCAGATTAGGATAATTAGGATTAACTAGCATTTAGTTAATTCTCCTAACCTAGAGACTCATATCTACTCTCAGTTCAAACAAATCTGTTCTATCATGTCATTCACTATTCTCTTTTCTCCATCTATGTGGTTTGTCCCTTCTGGAATCCCTAGTGAAAGTATTGTGAACCTCCTGGGTCTAACCTTCATGCTTCTTAAGTTCTCTTATATAACTTTCTTATGTTGGAGAAGAATTTCTCAAGTTACATAAAAAATATTCTCAAATTTCACTGAGCTTTTAATTTGAATTTTTTTAAATTTCTTTTAGAAATTTTCTTCTAACACTCAGTTTAATCAATTATAAAATGGGTAGATTAATTGTAGAGATATGGCGTGGTTTAGAAATAACATATTTAAAGCTGTGAGGTCATGGCTTGCTACAAAATAGGTTTTCAGAATTTTCTGTTATCACAAAATAAATAGAGGATTAGAAAATATTAGCATTTGATCTTTGTATTCAGTCATTGAATAAATATTTATTATGTTCAACACATTATTCTAGTACTTAGGTATCCAGAAGTGGATAAAAGAAATTTCAAAAAGAAAAGCAGTTCAGAGGAAAAAGACAAAAACTCTGCTCCCATAAACTCCCATTCTAGAATCATTTTAGGGTATTTTCTCTAGTTGTACAGCTTGGCCCTTCTCTTTCATGCTGTAATTTTTCTATATCTGTTTACTGATTATGTTAAAAATAAACTGGCATTGAAGATGAGTGAAAAGGGTAGAATTAGTTAACAAATCATCTAAGAATTTGCTTATTCATAGAAAAAAATTGGTTTCCTTTCTTACATCATACAAACAAAAGTAATTCCCTGTAGATCCAGGACTTCAATGTGAGATACATTAAAAGATTAAATCTTTTAGAAGAAAGTAGAATATATTTATTTTCCTGAGGAAAGAAAAGATTTCTTAAATAAGAGCCAGAAAGAGTAAATGTAAAAGTAAGGTAAATGTAAAAGTATTCAGTTATACTAAAATTAGGGCAAACTACAAGAACATAATTACGATACATGTAACCAATTACAGTTTAGTACTTGGACCAAAGAAATCAAAGAATTTCTTTGAATCTATAAAAAAGTATAAACCCAATGAAGACAGAGACATTTCATAGCAGAGGACAAAGAAATGGCTAATAAAGATATGAAATTTTCCTCAAGTCAATTTATAATCAAGGACAGGAAAATGAAACCACAAAGAGAAACAAACTCACATGTATTAGGCTGACAGAAAGTTTTGATGAGTGTTTGGAGTAATGACATCTCTCATGCACGGACGAAGGCTGTGTAAATTGGCATAGCATTGTGGAAAACAATCTGGGATTATCTAGAAAAAGTGAAGATATGTACCCCAGAATTAAGCTTTCAGTTCTAGAATAACCAGGAAAAACAATGCGTGTTCAAGATGTGCACACACGTGCAAGAGTGTGCGTATCAGCATTGCCTATATTAGAATCTGTGTGTAAGCAGCCCAGACGCACATCAACAGTAGAAGGGACGAAGAACACGTGGACTATTCATACAATGGAATAACATCTAGTGGTAAAGATGAAAGGACTAGAGCTTTAAGGAACCACTCTGATGCATCTGAGGAAACCAATGACTGAGCAATAAACGCAAGCAAAGAAAATCATCCAGCATGTTTCCATTCGCATAATATTAAAAATAGGCCAAATTAAGCATTATTTTGTTTGGGGATACACTTCTATGAAGAAGGGAAAGTATCATTAATGGTGAATGATTATAGAGACAGGAAAACATAGTGGTTTTAAGCACAGACTCAGGAATTAAACTGCTCTGGTTCCAGATCTGCCACTAATTGACTGTGTGACCTTGGTCAGTTGCCCTACCTCTCTGTGCCTCAGTTTCCTCATCTAAAAATGGGGTAATAATTGTACCTGTTTCATAAGATTATATATGGGTAGTTCAGTTTGAATTACTCTACATGTTTGTTCTCTCTTATTCAGAGTAAACGCTGTATGGTGCTCACCTTTAGTGGGGATGAGGAGGCATAAGGGTACAATCTGGAAGGAGCCCACGGGGGCTCCAAACACTTTCTTAAATCATCGCTATAAGGTGGTTGGCACATTCCCAGTGACATTTTATTCCATTCTTTAAACTGCACATATACACTATGTACCTCTTTTATGAGTCCTACATCTTATATGTTTAAAGATACAAACATAAATGTTTTAGACTATAAAACTATTTGCCCATTTCTTTCTCTTAAAAAGTGCAATATACCATTTAAACTGCAAACTCCAGATTAATGGACTATTTTATTTTTTCTTCTATTTCCAAGAATTGGTATTTAAATATTACTTGTTAAACTGACTTAATTCTAGACAGCACTTGATACACACACGCAAATTGGTTTTAAATCTGTGTATTTGATTATGGTGAATCTTCTAAGGAATAAATGATTTCCTCTGGGCAGTGGTTCATTTCTAAGACTGTAAGTCTATTAATTTACTCCAAGAATTTAGTATAGTTTGGTAAATTTGTATCTGGAAGGGACTTTGTTTTTTTTTAATTTTTATTTATTTATTTATTTATGTATTTATGGCTGTGTTGGGTCGTCGTTTCTGTGCGAGGGCTTTCTCTAGTTGCGGCGAGCGGGGGCCACTCTTCATCGCGGCGCGCGGGCCTCTCACTATCGCGGCCTCTCTTGTTGCGGAGCACAAGCTCCAGACGCGCAGGCTCAGTAGTTGTGGCTCACGGGCCTAGTTGCTCTGCAGCATGTGGGATCTTCCCAGACCAGGGCTCGAACCCGTGTCCCCTGCATTGGCAGGCAGATTCTCAACCACTGCGCCACCAGGGAAGCCCAGGGACTCTGTTTTAATTCATATTTAAGGAACTGAAGTACAGTGAAATTGTTCTCCAAAATGGCTGTTTCCTTTACAGCTCCTCCCAACACATTGTTAAGGTCTCAGGAAATGTGTGAAATCTCTTGCTGCTTTGCTTCAATGGCTGAGGAAACACGGGCAATCCATCTCCGCTTTTGTGTCCTACCTTCAACCAGTCTTCAGCCTTGTAACTCTGGTCTGCATTAACCAAAAATCTGTCCTGATATTTCACCTTTGAACCTTCATTATCATATTGATAATTCCGCTGTCACCACCGCCTGGTTTAGCTCTTTTTGTCCCTGGGATGCTGTTTATTGACCTTTTAGGATCTCATTCTCAGTAGCTTTCTTTCCAGCTTTGTGTAAACCTGAACTCAGCCCCAACCCCAAACCCCAGAACCAAGAGCTCAAGCCTGTCAAGAAGTGTGGTTTAGACATCAGGGATTTAGTCAATAATTATACAGTTAATCAACAACAAAGTTGAACCTAGGAGCCATCTGAACTCTTGTTTCACTTAGTGCAAATTAGTCGATCTGTGTGGTTTGGTATATTTGCATTAATCTGCAATCTCCTCACTATTCTCCTCTTTAAATATTAAGGAATTTCATCTGATAAGCAGCACACCTTAGAGGCTAAATATAAATTGGCTTAAAGCATTGGGTTTTGTGGCAACCAGTCCTGTTGATTATCTTAGCTTATCCACTAATACTCTCCCCCAGCCCATGCTGTTCAAACATACTGGCTCCAGTTTTCTGCAAAAACAATTCATATGGTTCTACCTCAGGGCCTTTGCACTCACTGCCTCTCTGCTTATAGTTCTGTTCCTAGATGTACAGATGGCTTATTCCACCACCTCCCTTAGATCTAAGCTTAAATATTAATTTATTGATGAGGCATAATCTGTTTATTCCATATAAGGTAGCAATCTCTTTCTCTCCCCAAACTTCCAATCTTCCTTCCCCTGCTATATTTTTTTTAATATTGATTGACTGATTGATTGATTGATTTGGCTGCACCAGGTCTTAGTTGCGGCACGTTGGATCTTGGTTGTGGCATGCGGGAACTTTAGTTGTGGCATCCGGGCTCTTAGTTGTGGCATGTGGGATCTAGTTCCCTGACCAGGGATGGAACCCAGACCCCCCTGCATCGGGAGCATGGAGCCTTAGCCACTGGACCACCAGGGAAGTCTCCTCCTGCTATATTTTTTTTCTACATAAAGTTTTCACCATCTGACAGAGTTTGTATTTTAACTTTGTTGATAATATTTCTTCATCACCAGAAACATGTTCCACGAGGTCAGGGTTTTATATCTGCTTTCTAATTACCATACAACCAGTGCTAAGAACACAGGACTTGCCCAACAGTTAAGGGAAGAAAAAAGAAAGGTAGAAAAACAGCAAGTGAAAGTCAGCCGAGCTCATGACCGCCTGACATCCAGCGTCAGAAGCCTGCCTGCCATGTTATGTTGAGCGGGGGCCATCTACTCCCTCTCACATCTGTCACAAACTGCCTTATTACAGCGCATATGCCATTATTTAATTAATTGACCTTGCCAAATGGAAAAGAGGAACATAAGTAAGAAGTGTGAAAAATAGCTTTGTCTGTTTTTTACATGTCTTCATTCCTTTTGTCTCTCTGCATTTCTTTCCTCCTTCGTGTGTCCACCTCTCCATTTTACCTTTGTGCCCTCTCCTCCTTGCTCCTTTGCCCCTGTTATTATGGCTAAATGCATCTGTGGCACTAAACCAAGCTGAGGGGCAGAGATTATTGAGGGTTGATGAGGCACATAACAGACGCAGTTAATCTGCCCTGGAGAGCCTTGAAGGAGGAAGGGGACCTTGCGGTGAAACTGGATAAGGTATTCTGTAAACCAATGGCCTCCAATAAGCATTCGATTTAAACTGAGCAAGATACTGTGTATTACATTGCTCTCAGTTTCTTAGAAACACCTGCCAATGAAGAAGCATTGTAATGAATTACTTAAAAAACTGAGAGTGTTTTTCAATTAGCTTTGCTTCTTTTGTGAGGATTAGTTTCCCTTTCTGAAAAATATTTGAGTAAATGAGAAAAAGTGAGTAAGATTCAGTGTGTAAAGAAAAAGTTAAACCTTTAACATTGGGTGATTGCCTGTCAATTTGCACATTAGACAGAGGTTTATCATGGAATCAGATATGATGTTTTGGGATACCGTTTGTTAATCCTCCTGCCTACAATCAGGCACACGCTACCTGATCCCTGATCATTCTGCCGCTAGAATCCCATATTACATAAATTCCATGGTGTGTAAATTTACTGCGTAAATCCAGAATTCCTTGAAATGAAGAAAAACGGAATATCTAATGAGTTGTTGGTCATGTCCCTAACTCTAAATTAGAAGTTCTAATTTAAAGAACTGGAATTATAATTGTGAGCAGGGAGTACAAACTCAGAAGCCAGTGTCAAAGACCTTAGTTGTAAGTGCAAACCAATATCAGAAGCAGCTATTTGTGACAGACAAGGAGTCTCTATACACTATCAGTTCTTGGACAAGAGGCTGGGAAATACAAGATAAGTCCTAAACAAATAATTCTCTATTTCTTCCTTTAAATTTTTCTTTAAAGTATTTTATAACATTTCACACGAATCCATTGCTCTGTCTCAGGAGTTTTGTAAACTACGTAAAATTTTGTGTTTATGTTTGCATGTAAATGTTTTTGGAAAGTGGGTCTATAATAACCTTAGATAATTTTTGTGAGCCCCCTCCCAACAAAAGATAAAGAACTACTGCTCTATAATCTTTTGGAAATTTGGAAAAGATGTGGGAGGAGTGTCTGGCTTTCCGTTCATTGTGGTGTTTTTATTTGATAGAAGTCCAAAGGGCTGCCAAAGTAAAAGTTCTTTGGTTACAAGAAACAAGGCCAAATGACCCAGCTGAAGCCGTTCTAAGATGCCTGATTGGCAAACACAGAAAGAGAATCTAGTTGTTCTAAACAGAAACTTAATTTATGGGATGAATATCATGGATTTCCTAGAACTGACTGGAAGTCTAAGGAGCCAGGTTTAAAAATATGGGCAACAACTGAGGAGGCCATTGGAGGAAAATCAAAACCCAAACATGAAAAGAGTGGTCAGGGCCATGTTGTTTCTAGTGCAGAGCCCTGCATGATGGGGCAGTGCTTCCAGAACACTGGGAATCACCAACTCTTCAGACACTTGAAAGAAATGCGAACGGTCCCAATTTTTTAATCAGTTGATTGTTTGCAAAATCAACCTTTACATTATAAAGGTTGATAGAAGTGGAAATGTTGATAGATGTCATTGATAGAAATGGAAATGTCGCTTACCAATATTCTGCACAGTATCTTTTTTGCATATTTGAAAATCGATTGATAGTTAAGGTTGTTCTTCAAACTTATAGACTAATTATTTCCATGCAGTTTGAATTTCCAGATAATGCAGACAATAAATATTAATATACATGCTTTTAAGGAGTTAACAATAGCAGTCCAAACCATGCCATTTCCAAATTATCTCTATTTCACACAAAAAAAATTTTAGTACCCAAATTAAATAATTCCATCTTATAAATGAATGCAATACCAGTCATCATTTATATTCAACCCTTTGAGACCACTCTCTACTAAGATACACATAAAAATAGAACTCAAATCATCATGCAAAACAAAGTTCAGTTAAAATTTTAAGTGAGAAAAAGGAATGTAACAAGATTTTTTAAAAGGTTCAGATAAAAAGTGTACCTATTAAAATAATATAAGAACAACTATATAACTAAATAACCCAACTGAGTATAGTGTTGAACATGATCACCTTAATATCTCACATAATGTTATTCTGGTCCATTACATTGATGATACTATAGTAATTGGTCCAGATTGGCAGCCAAGTTTCAAGCAATCTAGATCCTTGCTACTCTGAGTGGTCGTTGGACCGGCAGCATCAATATTGCTTAGAATTTTTTAGGAATGCAGAATCTCTGGCCCCATCCCAAATTTATGAATTAGATTTTGCATTGTATCAAAATTTTCAGTTGATTCACATGCTCATTTAAATATGAGAAGCACTGCTCCAGTGGTCAGTTAAGTCCTTTTTTTTAAAGGACTATGGCTTTAACTAGGAAAGAATAAGGGTTAAGAAGAATCACCTGGGAGCATTAAAAAAAATCCCCACACCTGCCCTATGACCAGACTCTGCAATATTCTCAGAGTAGAACAGGCTTGGTAGCCCAGCACAAATGCTTTTTAGAAAACTCCCTGAATAAATGTTTTAACCTGCCCTCTCTGGTTTGAGAGTGTCTTACTTAGTAATATTCATCCCTTAATAACCATTTCTAAGTCCCTGCTCAGTCATGCTAGCTTAGAGCACAGGTCACCTGCTGGATCTATCCAATTGTATGACCCTGATCAATTTACTTTGTTACTCTTTAACTCATTTGCTGCATCTGTCAAGTAGGGATAATAATAGCACCCACCTAATATCATTTTGAGATAATTAAATAGCATGTAAATATAACATGTTTACAACTGTTGTGATAAAATGTGCATCAATGAGAAAGCCTGTGATGATGTTGATAGTGGTGGTGGTGACAATCCTCCCCAGCACAAAAGGTTCCTGAATATATCTTGGTTTTGAACCACTTAGAGTATGAGTTCTAGATTTTAATTACAAAACTACAACTGTTTTAACAATGTGATTGCTTTCAAATCATCATATCACACACACCTGTCCTTTTGTTAAATAAATTTTGTTCAATAATACAGGGGGTTTTTCTTAAAGACTACTTACAAAGAAGCTATTTATTAAGATGATGGCCTGTTAGTGGCCCCTGACTACCACTTCCCAAAGTTTGCAATGAAAATACTCATGACAATATGTAAAGAAAGGCAGATTACAACCATATATAAACTAGGGCTCTGGGTCATTGTTCTGTCGGAAACTATGAGGATTTCTCACTGCAAGGTGGAGATAGAGCCAGTGACAAAATACTGGGGCTGGTTAGAGAAGGGGGAAGGGGTCTTGTACACCCTGACAGGATACACATCTCCCCAGGGATGTGGGCCTTCACTAACCAAGTATAGAAAGCGCTTCCTATGTCTCTACCCACCCAAGGATATTTATTTCCTGCCCCACATTTCTTAATAGTCCATTAGTACATGATTTTCTCCATTTATGTTAAAACCATATCCCACTGATGCAAAGCCATCAGGGATAGAAGTAGACCTGCATTTGAACACTAGGGTTGGAAGGAAAAGGTAAAGAACAGGAGGTGCCTGTGCTGTTCGGGCATGGGCTCTACTTTTCCTTTTTTGAAAAACATTTTTTTATTGAAGTATAGTTGATTTACAATGTTGTGTTAGTTTCAGGTGTACAGCAAAGTGATTCAGTTTTATATATATGTATATGTATGTGTATATGTATTCTTTTTCAGATTCTTTTCCCTATAGGTTATTACAAAATATTAAGTATAATTCCATGTGCTATACAGTAGGACCTTGTTGGTTATCTGTTTTATACATAGTAGTGTGTATATGTTATTCCCAAACTCCTAATTTATCCCTCCCCCCTTTTCCCCTTTGGTAACCATAAGTTTGTTTTCTATGTCTGTGGGTCTATTTCTGTTTTGTATATAAGTTCATTTATATCATTTTTTTTTTAGATTCCACATATAAGCAATATCATATGATATTTGTCTTTGACTTCCTTCACTTAGTATGATAATCTCTAGGTCCATCCATGTTGCTGCAAATGGCATTATTTCATTCTTTTTTATGCCTCAGTAATATTCCCTTGTGTGTGTGTGTGTGTGTGTGTGTGTGTGTGTGTGTGTGTGTGTGTGTATATACACCACATCTTCTTTATCCATTCATCTGTCGATGGACATTTAGGTTGCTTCCATGTCTTGGCTATTGTAAATAGCGCTGCTATGAACTTTGGGGTGCATGTATCTTTTCAAAATTATAATTTTCTCCAGATATGTGTCCAGAGGTAGGATCCCTGGATCATATGGTAGCTCTATTTTTATGGGCTATACTTTTTTCTTGCTCTGCTTTTTAAGAATGTACAAGTTACAGTGTGCTTCAAATCATTTATAACTAAATTCTCCCACATACATTCATATAACGAAGCAGGAACATATGTATTTTCACCTATCCTTCAGAACTGCATAAAATCAATGACAAACACTAAGAATTCGGCTAGGAGCTGTGATAATCATTCAACCCTTTAGTTTCAGGTCTGAAATGAGGATTAAAATAGCAATCAGGTGGATAGTAATTGGAGCCCAGCCAAGGAGAATGTACCCATGCAGTTTATTGGCAAACACCAGGCCTAATTCATTTCAAAGAGGAGTAACAGACAAAAAAATAATTAAAGCAATCAAACAACAAAATAAAAAAACAACTTTTGGGATTTAAAAACATCATAGAGCATAAATGGAAAAGAATAGTTCAGAAGAAGACCATACTTTTAGTAAAAAAATAAAAAGGAAAAATTTTTTCATAAAAACATTTAAAATTTTTGTTGTTATGCACATTATTTATTTATTTTTATTTATGTTTTTGGCCACACCATGCAGCTTGTGGCATCTTAGTTCACCAACCAGGGATTGAACCTGGGCCCTTGGCAGTGAGAGTGAGGAGACCTAACCACTGGACTGCCAGAGAATTCCCTTAAATTGTTTAATTTTTATTTTATATTGGAGTATAATTGATTTATAATATTGTGTTGATTTACAATATTGTGTTAGTTTCAGGTGTACAGGAAAGTGATTTAGTTATACATATACATGTATCCATTCTTTTTCAGATTCTTTTCCCATATAGGTTATTACAGAATATTGAGTAGATTTTCTAAAAGGAAAATTTTAGTCCAAGAAGTGCAATTAAATTTTAAAGAGCATGAAATTTTTGTTAAAAAAAAAAAATCAAGAAAACGTTCACTCTGTTGACATGAGGCATGAAAATTATGATGATCCCACTGAGGAAATTAAAAGGGACCTGAGTGATGGGTGTGCGTTTAAAAAGAGGAGAGCCAGCTGACCTGCCCATGAACGCTTCGACCAGAGCCTCTGGAAGTGATAGAAAGGGTGGTAAGGGGAGTGGTGACCTGAAGCTCAGACACTAAAGGAGGGAATGGATCCTAGTTAGTGAGGACACATAGACCGCAGGGTGACACCCTGCAAGGGTCAAGTGTAATGGGGTGAAAAATATAGGCAAGAGGGGAGACCTACCACAGGGAACTGACAGTCAGCATGTTTGTAATGACAGTGTTCAGATGCAGTGGTTTTAAAGATTAAGCGATCTTGAAATTGGCATTCCATGTCATTTTTAAAGATGAGTGGTAAAGCAAATATTTTATTCAGATCTCTCTGCATCATTCTGTCTCTCCCTCTTCCTTCCCATCCTCTATTCTTAATGTGGAAGTTTAAAATCCAATCTCACATCAGTTCCTTTTAAAAGTATAGTGTGAAAACCTCCCCTTAGTATACCTGTGTCATCACCTGGGTTTTGCTGCCACTTGGTGGTAAGAAGAAGCCATGAGTCTTAGACACCCTATTGTTTAAGTCAAGCCAGTGAACTACAGGAATATGTTCCAGATTTACTGGTAAGAGTACTTCATTGTAAATCCTTTTATATTTTGTAGGCAAAGGGCTTTCATTGTTTTACACGCAAGGTTTGTTGAATATACTTTTTAAAACAAAGTTTGTTATAAGCATTGTATAACTTTTAGTATGAAATGGACCATAATTTAAAAGAAGTTTGGGCTAGATTTTTGTCTGTCTTTCTTTATATTCTGAATGTGAAATTGTATTGGAGAGAGCTAAGCATGAAATAAACTCACCCTCATCTGCCTGCAGACCTCTTTCCACTAGTGAAGCTGCACATTGAGGACTGTGAGGGCGAGGCTGTGAGGTCCATGAACTAAGCAGTATTTGAGCCTAAGTTCAGAAACTGGGGTCCTGAACAGTTTTTTGTGTCATGACAGCACTTAGAGGTCCTTGATTTCTAAAGCATCTGGTGGAAAATGACCCTTTATTGTAGTCCAAACCCCATGCTCCCCTCCAACACAAAGCATTGCTTCGTTTCCTTCACTTAGAATGTTGTTTCTTTTCAGATTCTACCCATCCCACAAGGCCTAGTTTTAAAATGTTAGTTGTCTTTATTTCTTCCCGTTATCTCTCTTTAGCACTTGTGCCTTATGCTGTATTTTCCACTTGGTCACATCTGTGATGGTGACAATATCTTTTTATTTCTTTTGCATCAACTCATTACTTAATGTAGTCATTTAAATAGTACTAAGACAGCATGTACTAATCTGCAACTAATTTGTGCAGTAACTGCGAGTATGAATTTGGAAAATTTTGTAGCAGTATGACATTGCCACAGTATTTTTATTACATTTTACAAAATGTAATAGGCCTTCACAATGGGTAGTTTGAGAAACACCACTGAAGACAAAAAAGATAAAACTTCATAAATGCTTATTGGATGATCCTTAAGGTAATAAGTAAACTAGGTATTCTATAAAGTGCTGTCCTTCACCAAAAAAAGGCAATAATTAATAACAGTAGTTACTTAAATAATTAAATTACAATGATTCATATCTGCGGTAAGATTGAAGAATGAGTTTTCTGAGCCTGATTAATTCTTTCACAAAATGTTCGCTTAGATAAGCACTTCACTTTTAATGGATAAATGTACTTTTATAAAATCTGAAGGAAAACATGTTTTGAAAATTCTTATCCTTACCTCAAAACTACTTTTTCTGCTAGTACCTCTGACTAGAAGGCTTTAATATATCAACTAAAGCCTTTCAGTCAGAGGTACCTTACTTTTTGAAATTTGAGCCACCTTTAAAGGTCCAAATGTTCCATCCCGTAGAACATGTTTACAAAAATAGTTTCCTCTCTTCTCTTATTGTATTATTATATTAATGCCTTAATTTGTGGTGATTTGTGAATATGTCATATTTTCCTTAAGCTTCTTAAGGTCAAGATCATTTATTATAATTTTGTATATTCCTTAATGTCTTGCCCAGAAGAGGTGCTCAATAAATGTTTGCTAAGTTAACACCATTGAATAAAACAAAACAATGTCATTTCTATTATTAATAATGATTGACCCTGCATTAGCAGGGTAGGAAGCCTGAGGCATTTGTCAAGCATTTTCAAAATGACCAGCCAACTTTAGTACCAGAGACCAGGGAAAAGGACCCGGGTGAAGTCATTGGATGACCTTGGCTTCCTTAGACATGATTCAACCCAATGGATCCAGATCAGAGAGTTTCAGAGTTGAAAGGGGCCATAGACGTCATCTAAATTAATAGCCAAACCAGAAAAAATATTTCAAGGACTACTTGGAAGATGTGTTGAGCTGTTAAAAGTGAAGAAGGCTAAGAATCTAAGATGATAGTTGCTTAAGAATAATGCCACCTCATAAAAGAATACTGCTGACCACTACAACCAAAGCAATACTTTTGATGAAAGTAGATTCATAGATCTGTACACATCTTCGAACATTTAAAACTGATATAAGCTTGATATGTGGTCCAACATGTTTCTGTAAGATCTCCAACTTCTTTTTGTTTGAATGTTAAATGTATTCCTTAAGCAAGTGATTTGAAGAAGATTTTCATCATGCCTGCCTTCCCCCTGTCCTCCCTCAACTGAAGATGGGAACCCAGCTGTCTACACTGGCACAGGGTCCGCTGGTGCAGTGCCTTAGTGACATGGCAGTGGAGAAAAGCACCGGGTCAGTCTCCAGATGACTTCCTGTGAGTTTTCTGCTTTCACATGAAGCTTCTGAGAAAGGAGAAAGAAAAAACTCATAGGAAATGCATTGCCCTTCAAGAAAGGAGACCTGCTGTGCAGAGGCGCACACAACTGTGGACAGAGTTCAATATTTTAAATGAATTTTCCACATAGTTTATGTGACCTCATTTAAAAGACTGTTTTTGGACTCCCTGTTTCTAATTTATACCTATATTTTCCTGTTCACTTAAATTTAAGGAAATACTCATGTTAGCATTGAGAGCTGTGTCTTTATTCCTCTTTTCTCCTGTGTTCTCTGTGTTGCAAACGACACTGATCCTGCACAGTGACGTGAATCCAGACACACCGCACGCTCAGGAAAAGAGCTCTGCTTGTTTCGCTCAGCAGCCCCCTTACTGGTCTGAAATCTGATAAAGAAAAAAATAGAAACACGTGTCAAACACTATAGTCAAAGTACTTAAACGTGAAAGTTAAAAAAACCTTAATTGATTCATGACTGGCAAGGTGACAATACACATATGATTCATGATATTCCTCTACAATCTCTATTTATAGACTACATGTATGTCATCACCTCAGTTACTTAGAATCGTGTTCATTTACAAGTGACAGATAACACTCAAGATAACAGTGAATTCAACAAGTGTATTTCTTGCTCATATAAAATTAGACGTTAAGTTGGCCATCCAGGTTTGGTGTGGCAACTCCACTTCATGAGTTATCAGGAACCATATTTCTCCAGCTCCAGCTAGAATATGGCTCATTTACTTATGGCCAAATGTGCCTTTGAGGAAACACAACTACCAACTCTGGGAAATCACAGACACACAACAATTCTGCCCTTATCTTACCTTCTCTAATTTAAGTTCCATGGCCACATTGAGCTGCAAGGGAGGCTGAGGAATATAGTCTTTACCTGAATGATAATGTTGTCAGCTAAAAATATTGTTCCAGTTTCTATAAGAAAAAGCGGAGAGAAAGTTTTGAAAATAAATTAGAAATCTTTGACACACATTATCCCTTTCTATAACAGAAATGATTCCTGTTTAAGGAATTCTTTTAATACTAATGAGAAAAAATTTGGGAAATCCAACAGAATAGAGAACAAGGAGTATGAATAGGTATTTCAAGGTAGGGACAACACTAATGGATTAAAACATATATAATCAGGTGAGCAACACAAAATAACACTTTACAGACACATTAATAAATTTTAGAAAGTTGCAGCATAACAAATATTAGTGAAAATGTGGGTAGGTAGGCATGTTCATGTTTTCTTTCAGGGATGCAGACTCATTTAGAGATCATTTTCTTTTTTTTTATGTATGTATATATTTTTATTTGTTAAGTATGGAAAGTGTGCTTTTTGGTTCCCTGTGTATTTTTTAATATTTTTAATTGAAGTATAGTTAATTTACAATATTGTCTTAGTTTCAGGTGTACACCAAAGTGATTCAGTTTTATATATATATTTTTTCTTTTTCAATCTTTTCCATTATAGGTTAGTACAGAATATTGAATAGAGTTCTCTGTGCTATATAGTAGGTCCTTGTTGTTTACCTATTTTATATATAGTAGTGTGTATATGTTAATCCCAAACTCTGATTTATCTCTCCCCCTTTTGGTAGCCATAAGTTTGTTTTCTATGTATGTGAGTCTATTTCTGTTTTGTAAGTAAGTTCATTTCTACGATTTTGTTTAGAGTCCACATATAAGTGATATCATACGATATTTGTCTTTCTCTGACTTACTTTGTTTAGTATGATAATCTCTAGGTCCATCCATGTAGCTGCAAATGGCATTATTTCATCCTTTTTTTTAATGGCTGATCAATATTCCATTGTATATATGTACCAGATCTTTATCCATTCATCTGTCGATGGACATTTAGGTTGCTTCCGTGTCTTGGCTGTTGTAAATAGTGCTGCAGTGAACATTGGGGTACTTGTAGTTTTTTAATTATAATTTTGTCCAGATATATGCCCAGTAGTGGGATTGCAGGATCATATGGTAACTCTATTTTTTTTTTTTTTAAGGAAAGGCCATACTGTTCTCCATAGTGGCTGTACCATTTACATTCCCACCAACAGAGTAGGAGGTTCCTTTTTCTCCACACCCACTCGAACATTTTTTTTAACTTTTTATTTTATATTGAAATATAGCCGATTAACAATGTTGTGATAGTTTCAGGTGCACAGCAGAGTGACTCAGCCATACGTATACATGTATTCATTCTCCCCCAGACTCCCTCACTCGAGCATTTATGTAGACATTTTAATGATAGCCATTCTGACTGATGTGAGGTGATATCTCATTGTAGTTTTTATTGGCATTTCTCTAATAATTAGCAATACTGAGCATCTTTCCATGTGCTTGTTGGCCATCTGTATGTCTTCTTTGGAGAAATGTCTATTTAGGTCTTCTACCCATTTTTTGATTGGGTTTTTTGTTTTTGGTTTGTTTGTTTTTTGATATTAGCTGTATGGGCTGTTTGTATATTTTGGAAAATAATCCCTGTCAGTAGCATCATTTGCAAATATTTTCTCCCAGTCTGTAGGATGTCTTTTCATTTTGTTTATGGTTTCCTTTGCTGTGCAAGTGCTTTTAAGTTTAATTAAGTCCCATTTGTTTATTTTTGTTTTTATTTCCATTACTCTAGGAGATGGATCCAAAAAATTACTGCTGTGGTTTATGTCAAAGAGTATTCTGCCTATGTTTTCCTCTAGGAGTTTTATAGTATCCAATCTTGCATTTAGGTCTTTAATCCATTTTGAGTTTATTTCTGGATATGGTGCTAGAGAACGTTCTGATTTCATTCTTTTCCATGTAGCTGTCCAGGTTTCCCAGCACCACTTATTGAAGAGACTGTCTTTTCTCAATTGTATATCCTTGCCTCCTTTGTCATAGATTAATTGACCATAAGTGTGTGGGTTTATTTCTGGGATCTCTATTCTGTTCCATTGATCTATATGTCTGTTTTTCTGCCAGTACCATATTGTTTTGATGACTGTAGCTTTGTAGTATAATCTGAAGTCTGGGAGTGTAATTTCTCAAGCTCAGTCTTCTTTCTCAAGATTGTTTTGGCTATTCATGGTCTTTTGTGTTTCCATACAAATTTTTAAATTTTTTGTTCTAGTTGGGTGAAAAATGCCATTGGTAATGATAGAAATTGCATTGAGTCTATAGTTTGCCTTGGGTTGTATGGTCATCTTAACAATATTGATTCTTTCAATCCAAAGACACAGTATACCTTTCCATCTGTTTGTGTTGTCTTCAATTTCTTTCATCAGTGTCTTATAGTTTTCAGAATACAAGTCTTTTGCCTCCTTAGATAGGTTTATTCCTAGGTATTTTATTCTTTTTGATACGATGGTAAATGGGATTATTTCCTTAATTTCTCTTTCTGATATTTCATTGTTAGTGTATAGAAATGCAACAGAGTTCTGTATATTAATTTTGTATCCAGCAACTTTACCAAATTCATTGATGATTTCTAGTAGTTTTCTGGTAGCATCTTTAGGATTTTCTATGTATAGCATCATGTCATCTGCAAACAGTGACAGTTTTACTTCTTCCTTTCCAATTTGGATTCCTTTTATTTCTTTTTCTTCTCTGATCACTGTGGATAAGACTTCCAAAACTATGTTGAATAAAAGTGATGAAATTGGACATCCTTGTCTTGTTCCTGATCTTAGAGGAAATGCTTTCAGCTTTTCAACATTAAGTATGATGTTAGCTGTGGGTTTGTCATATATTGCCTTTATTATACTGAGGTATATTCCCTCTATGCCTACTTTCTGGAGAGCTTTTATCATAAATGGATGTTGAATTTTATCAAAAACTTTCTCTGCCATCTATTCAGATGATCATATACTTTTTATTCTTCAGTTTGTTACTGTGGTGTATCACATCAAGTGATTTACAGATATTGAAAAATCCTTGCATCTCTGGGGTAAATCCCACTTAATCATGGTGTCTGATCTTTTAATTTCTTGCTGGAGTCAGTTTGCTAGTATTTTGTTGAGGATTTTTGCATCTATGTTCATCAGTGACATTGACCTGTAATTTTCTTTTTTTGTGATATCTTTGTCTGGTTTTGGTATCAGGGTGATGGTGACCTCATAGAATGAGTTTGGAAGTGTTCCTTCCTGTGCAATTTTTTGGAATAGTTTCAGAAGGGTAGGTGCTAACTCTTCTCTAAATATTTGGTAGAATTCACTTGTGAAGCCATCTGGTCCTGGGATTTTTCTTGTTGAGAGTTTTTAAAATAACTGATTCAATTTGAGTACTGGTAATTAGTCTGTTCATATTTTCTATTTCTTCCTGACTAAGTCTTGGGAGATTGTACCTTTCTAAGAATTTGTCCAGGGATTTCCCTGGTGGCGCAGTGATTAAGAATATGCCTGCCAATGCAGGGGACACGGGTTCGATCCCTGGTCCAGGAAAATTCCACATGCCGTGGAGCAACTAAGCCCATGTGCCACAACTACTGAGCCTGCATGCCACAACTACCTAAGCACGTGTGCCTAGAGCCTGTGCTCTGCAACAAGAGAAGCCACCACAATGAGAAATCTGCGCACCGCAACAAAGAGTAGCCCCCACTCGCTGCAACTAGAGAAAGCCCTCACGCAGCAATGATGACCCAACGCAGCCAAAAATAAATAAGATAAAATAAATAAATTTTTTAAAAAAGAATTTGTCCATTTCTTCTAGATTGTCCATTTTATTGGCGTATAGTTGCTCGTAGTAGTCTCCTATGATCCTTTGTATTTCTTTGGTGTCAGTTGTAACTTCTCCTTTTTCATTTCTGATTTTACTGATTTGGGCCCTCTTCCTTTTTTTCTTGGTAAGTCTGGCTAAGGTTTATCAATTTTGTTTATCTTTTCAAAGAACCAGCTTATAGTTTCACTGATCTTTTCTATTTTTTTTAGCCTCTATTTCATTTATTTCTGCTCTGATCTTTATGATTTCTTTCCTTCTACTAACTTTGGGTTTTGTTTGTTCTTCTTTCTCTGGTTGCTTTAGGCATGAGGTTAAGTTGTTTATTTGAGATTTTTCTTGCTTCCTGAGGTAAGTTTGTATCACTATAAATTTCCCTCTTAGAACTTCTTTTGCTGCATTCCATAGGTTTTGGATCATCAAGTTTTTGTTTTCATCTGTCTCTAGGTATTTTTTATTTTCTCTTTGACTTCTTCAGTGATCCACTGGCTGTTTAGTAGCATATTGTTTAGCCTCCACGTGTTTGTGTTTTTCTGCAGTTTTTTTCTTATAGTTGATTTTTAGTCTCATAGTGTTGTGGTCGGAAACACAATTTACTGAGCTATGCTTTTTGGCCCAGCATGTGATCTATCCTGGACAGTGTTCCATGTGCACTTGAAAAGAATGTGTATTCTGCCATTTGGGGATGGAATGCTCTATAAATATCAATTAAGTCCATCTGATCTAAAGTGTCATTTAAGGCCTGTGTTTCTTTATTGATTTTCTGTCTGTATGTTCTGTCCATTGATGTAAGTGGGGTGTTAAAGTCCCCCACTATTATTGTGTTACTGTCAATTTCTCCTTTTATGTCTGTTAACATTTGCCTTATATATTGAGGTGCTCCTGTGTTGGGTACATATATGTTTACAATTGTTATATCTTCTTCTTGGATTGATCCTTTGATCATTATGTAGTGTCCTTCTTTGTCTCTTGTAACAGTCTTTATTTTAAACTCTATTTTGTATGATATGAGTATTGTTACTCTAGCTTTCTTTTGATTTCCATTTGCATGGAATACCTTTTTCCATCCCCTCACTTTCAGTCCATATGTGTCTCTAGATCTGCAGTGAGCCTCTTGTAGGCAGCAAATATATGGATCTTGTTTTTGTAACCATTCAGCCAGTCTGTGTTGGTTGTAGCTAGCATTCAGTCCATTTACATTTAAGGTAATTATTGATATGTATATTTCTATTACCATTTTGTTAATTGTTTTGGATTTGTTTTTGTAGGTCTTTTTTCCCCTTTCTTCTTTTGTTTTCTTCTCTTCTGATTTGATGACTATCTTTAGTGTTATGTTTGGATTCCTTTTTCTTTTTTGTGTGTCTATCTATTATAGATTTTTGTTTTGCAGTTATCATGAGGTTTTTATATAGGAGTCTATATTTATACATGCTAGTTTTAAGTCCCTGATCTCCTAATTTCAAACACATTTTAGATACCCTGTATTTGTACTCTCCTCCTGTCATGATTCCTGGCTTTGATATATTTGTGTGTGGATGATTTCCTACCTTTACTGTATATTTGCCTTTACTGGTGAGCTTTCCCATTTCATAATTTTCTTATTTTAGTTGTGGCCTTTTCTTTTCCACCTAGAGAAGTTCCTTTCACATTTGTTGTAAAGCTGGTTTGATGGTGCTCAATTCTTTTAGCTTTTGCTTGTCTGTAAAGTTTTTCATTTCTCTGTCAAATCTGAATGAGAGCCTTCCTGGGTAGAGTATTCTTGGTTGTAGGTTTTTCTCTTTCATCACTTTAAATATATCATGCCACTCCCTTCTAGGGGCTTCCCTGGTGGCGCAGTGGTTGAGAATCTGCCTGCCAATGCAGGGGACACGGGTTCGAGCCCTGGTCTGGGAAGATCCCCCATGCCGCGGAGCGACTAGGCCCGTGAGCCACAATTGCTGAGCCTGCGCGTCTGGAGCCTGTGCTCCGCAACGGGAGAGGCCACGATAGTGAGAGGCCCGCGCACTGCGATGAAGCGTGGCCCCCACTTGCCGCAACTAGAGAAAGCCCTCGCACAGTAAACGAAAACCCAACACAGCCATAAATAAATAAATAAATAATTCCCATTTTAAAAAAAAAATTGTTTTTGTTTCTTTAAAGAATCTCTCTGCCCACTCCTCCCTCTCTTCTTCTGAATCTCCAGTGTTTCTGATACTGGATTTTTTGATCCCATTGATCACATAGGCTTTTTCCATTCTTTTTCGTTCTTTTTTTTCTCCTCTGACTCAGTTATGTCAAAGTTCCTATCCTCTAGCTCACTGATTCTATCTTCTGTTTTGTCTATTCTGCTACTGATGCTCTCCCTTACATTCTTCATTTCATTCACTGAGTTCTTCAGCTTCAGAACTTCTGTTGTTTCTTTTTTATATCTCTCTTTTAAATTTCTCACTTTGTTAATGTATTGTTTTTCTGATTTCATTCAGTTGTGTTTCTGTTTTCTTGCAGCTCATTTAGTTTCCTCAAAACAACTATTTTGAATTCTTCATAAGGTAAATCACAGGATTCTGTGTCTTTGTTTAACTTACTGGTGGCGTATTGAGGATTTTTTGGGGGGAGGTTTTGGTGATTTTATGTTTCCTTGATTTTTCATATTCCTTGAAGTTTGTGTTGCTGTTTTTGCATTTAAAGTAGAAGTTACCTCTCAAATCTTTACTAGTTGCCTTCAGGTGGAATATGCTTTTTGTTGGTCCTGCTTATATCTGGGACTTACTCTGACCTTGAATGAATACACCTGATCCATGCTTCTTGCTCCCTCTGGTAGCATGATTCTCAAGCTTGTATCTTTTCTTTAGATCTTACTACTCATCAGGCTGCCTGCTGGAAACCTCTCTTTTGTTTTCCAGAAGGTGTCACTACAGCTCAAATTTGCAGTTTCTCCCTGCCCACAGACCCTGGCCTGTTTTATGCATGAACTTCCTGTTTGTTTGTGCTGGCTCTCACTGTCACACTCAGGAGTACCTAAAAGAGCTGGCTGCATGGTGGGTTTAACATGTGGTGCACTGGGGGTGTCTGCAGGCCAGGTGGGGCAAATCCTCAGGTAAGGTTTGCCCAGCAGCTTGTGGGAAGGCTTACTGCTGGAGTTCTGAAATCATTCAGTAGTAACAGTGTCCTTTTACTGCTCTGCAATATTTCTTATCTACCCTTTTCTTGATTTCCTTCCTCTCCAGAGTCGTGGAGACCTGCCTCAATATTCTGGGCACAGCAGGAGAGAAATGGGTTTCTCCAGCATTGCCCTGCACAGCTGGGAAGCTGGGCATTCACTCACCTATCTCTCTTTCCTCACAGGAGAGTTCACTGCCAGCTTGTTCGGCCCTCTGCCGTTCTGTCCTGTGGAGGGGCAGACCTTGCAAAGTTCCTCTTACCCTCTCCAGTGCATCCAAACTCGTTTTGCTTTGTTTTGTTTTTGCTCTGATGGCAGGCTGAATCTTTGCCCAGGAAGCCTGGATTTCAAAAAAAGCTCTCTCATCTGTGGCTGTCTGCCCAAATCAGTACTCTCCAGGTTTTCCCCAACTATGGCCGAGAGTAGATGGGGCTGGGGCTGGTTCACTGGTTCCTGCTGGTTCCACAGCTTGTACCAAGTTCTGTATGCACAGGTAGGCAAGACTCTTCCTGGGTCCCTTGGCATATGGTGCCAGATGCCACAGCTCCCACAGAGGCACTTTTGTTCATGGATAGATTCTGAATTTTAGTTCTCAAAGTTGGGGGGAGGGGCAAAAAGGAGGGATGTTATGCCATTAGATGCTAACATTACTCCATTACACCTAGTATTTTAGTTTTATGAATTTTGTATTCTTCAGGTATAGAAAACTACATCTCACTTTTTATCTTTACTACAATTTTGTTTTTGTCATTATTTGTTTGTTAAATAGGAAAGATAACCTACATTATAGGACTACAAGATAATTTTTGTGAATTTCTGTCCTAAGAAAAGTTTTCTTGCTTCACAATAATACAAAAGTATTCATTTATTGGATGATATCTGAGATCAGGGATCAAATATTATTGATATTATATATTAGCCCTTATGTCTTCTAGCCAAATTTACAACTCAATTTAATTTCAGATTTCTAGAATGTCTTTGTCCTTTCTCTAAATTATTTGAATATTTTTATAAAATCTTAATTTGAACTACCCTATTATGACTTCTTATAGGCCACTTCGAATTTCTTGAAGAAGAATTACAAAAAATTTTAAAAGGAGAATAATATGAATGGCAAAGATATAAACACATGAAAATGTACTGATATCAAGAATAATGAAATAATTGCAACCTTAGACTACATGAAAGTAGCTTACCTATTAATAAATTTTAAAACTTTACCATATACACTATACACATGAGAATGTGGGGGAAAGCCCTTGTGCATTACTGATGGGAACATACCTTGATGCATCCTCTTTGGATGGTATTGTGACCATTTCAAAGCTGTGAATACAGTTACCTTTGATTCAACAGTTCTTCATTGCAGCACTGTGTGAAATAGAAAAAAAAATAGAAATAAACTAAATGTTTGAATGTATGCATCTCTTCTTTCCTTTTCCTTCTTCCCTCTTCCTTCATTTTCTGCTGGAGTTAGGCTTTGTAATTTGTTGCCTGAGACATCTGGGTAGAGAAGAAAAGTGAAAGGAGCCTCCAGAAGGCAGAGGCTTTTCAAGTCCTTGGAACCTATTCAGTGAAGGACACTAACTGTCCTGGACACAAGAGGGCAAAGGGAGAGCTTTGGAAATGGATCAAGGCAGAGTCCCCTCCCTCAGCACCTGCAGTGCTGTAAGGGGTTGAGGGAGGGCTTTTCCTCAAGCCTGATGGCTGCTTTGTCCCCTGGTTGCAGGACCAGCCCTCAGAGAGGATTCACAGTCTTCAGGAGGATGTCCTGTTCCAAGTCTGGCACAAAAACAGCAGAACATTCATAACTGGGAAAATAACAGAGAAAATTCACCTTTAGTTAGTGATCAGATTTAGCTTTTCATCAGCCTGGTTGGAATTAAGTTGATTCAAAGGAAATAATTCATTTTTTTTAATGCACTTGAGTTTTGTATTCTGGAGTGTACACACATTAGTTTGTATACTAGAACTCATTTTGTCTATATGCCTTAAAATGGAGGACTAGAGACTTAATTAAAGAAATTATTGAAACATTCCTAGAAAAAAATACTCTACCACTTGTAAAATCCATGTGGTATATCTACACTTGCTCATAGGGAAAGTGTTCAGGGCCCCATGCTCAGTGAAAAAAGCAAGGTTTAAGATTTGATGAATATAACACATATACTTCTATATATGCATTGATATGTTTGATATGCATAGAATATTTTTGGACTATATAAGAAACTTAACAGTGATGACTTGTTGAATGGAGCAGTGTTGCAGGAGATTGAATTTTTTTTTAAATGTGGATGTTGTGAGATTATTTTTATAATATATTGATTATATTGTAATATATATTATATATTATAATATATAATAAATCAGTGCATGTCTTTATTTTATAATTTTCTGAACTAGTTCACAATAAGAAGCAATATGAGAAAGTCATTTTTATATTTCCTTGAGTAGGCAAAAATTTTAGCAATAACATGTATTTTTTTATAAATATATTTTAATATCATTATTTTATTTATAGTAGATATAGAGAAAGTTCACAAATTGTAAGTCAAGTAGATTATTATTTAGAATGTGCTTTACTTGAGCATTGGAAATATTTACATAAGTAACTATATACTTATGTGACCCGTATAGATGAATAACATGACTTATTTAGAAATCACAACTGAGGAAAATAATTGTATAATAATTACAGACATCATACTTCATTTTATTGTACTTCTCTTTATTGTGCTTTGCAGATATTGCATTTTTTACAAGTTGAAGGTTTGTGGCACACCTGCATTGTCATATGATGGTTAGCATTTTTTATCAGTAAAGCATTTTTTTTTAAATTGGAGTATAGTTGTTTTACAATGTTATGTTAGTTTCTACTGTACAGTGAAGTGAAGTAAAGCATTTTAATTAAGGTATGTATATTAGTTTTTTTAGCCATAATGCTATTGCACACTTAATAGACTGCAGTATAGTGTAAACATAACTTTTTAAATCATTTTTAAAATTTTTAATTTATTTTAATTTTTTTATTATTTTTGACTGCATTGGGTCTTCATTGCTGCTCACGGGCTTTCTCTAGTTGTGGCGAGCAGGGGCTACTCTTCCTTGCGGTGTGCGGGCTTCTTATTGCGATGGCTTCTCTTGTTGCGGAGCATGGGCTCTAGGCGCGCAGGCTTCAGTAGTTGCAGCACCCGGGCTCAGTAGTTGCAACACGCGGGCCCTAGAGCGCGTGGGCTTCAGTAGTTGTGGTGCGTGGGCTCAGTAGTTGTGGCTCACGAGCTCTAGAGCACAGGCTCAGTAGCTGTGGTGCACGGCTTAGTTGCTCTGAGGCATGTGGGATATTCCTGGCCCAGAGATCGAACCCGTGTCCCCTGCATTGGCAGGCGGATTCTCAACCACTGCACCACCAGGGAAGTCCCTAAACATAACTTTTATATGCACTAAGAAACCAAAATATTTGTGTGACTCTCTTTATTATGGTGATTAGAACCAAACCCACAGTATCGCCTAGGTGTGCCTGTATGTGATAATTAGTTGAAAATATTTATTCTAATATAATTCTGTGAACCTTGTAGGCTGGTTCTTCCTGCCCTCTGGTGGCCATTTCTCAAAATGCAGACAAAGTTGTGTTAAGATGACAGTTTTAACTGTTAATATAACACAGGTATATGAATCACGCTCCAAATTTTAGATATTTGATGAGCCTGAGAAATCATCTGACTCAATTTTCTAATTTTGATTTTACTACATAATCACAATATCTCAATTACATAGGCTTACTTCGCATTACAGACATAAAGTTGAATTTTGGCATCTCTTGTCTATTTGACTTAGATATTAAATAATCCATAGCTATAGTAACTTCCTGTAAAATGTTTGCAACTATAGTATAATCTGAGGCCCTATAAATATCTCATAAGGTATGCTTTTCTAATTAATTAATTAAATACTTTAAAATTAGTCTCTTTCCTACTGTTAGGAACTATATACTCTACCATTTGAATTTCACAGGTAAACACAGCAATGCTGAGGGTAGCCAAATTAACTTAGTAACTGGTGGACCCAGAACTTGAAAACAGTCTGACTCCTGACTTTGCCTTCCTTTTCCTTTTTCTTTTTCAAATCTGTATAGTTAATTAAGAATAGATTTTAAATTATTTAATTAGAATAAGTTATTAGTGTGTAGCTTGTGAAGTGTCATATAGCATATTTTAAGTCAACATTTGTTTATCATATTTATCATGTGCTAATATATATGTCAGCCTCAAATATCTGGGTTTTTCTATAAAGTTTAAGTACCAATATTCTATTTTGGATTGATGATGGTGGGGAGAATGGATTCAAGTGGGAATAAGACTAAAGGAAGAAACTAATGTTGCAGCAATGCAAGTATTTCATACACTACTTAAGAGGATTTGAATTATTCTAAAAATAATTTTGGAGGTAAAATTCTTATTATTTTCCCTAATCGATTAAAATAGGATAAGGGAAGAGAAGTTTAGCAAATGGGTCCTGATTTCCTTGGTATCATAATCAATGGTATAATAAATGGAACAGGAACCACAAGGGACTGGGCAATAGGAGAAAAAAATAAAATAATGCTATTGGAGCATATTAAACATGAATTGCTTACAGGACATCCAAATGGAACTATCCAGCAGACATAGGCAATGTGTCTGGAGACCAGGTAATATCATTCTATCATTGTCAGACATTTACTCCTCAGCTACCTCTCATTCTTTATTTACTAAAAATCTTTTAATAATAAACATATTACAAATAGTGACTAAGAAAGGATTTTCATTATCTAAAAATTGGGCTTCTCAAATTCTGAAGATTAGTGATACAGTACACATCAGTACTTTTTTTTTTTTTTTTTTTTTTACCACTATGCACTTTCCCATTCTTTTTAAAATCAAAGTTCTTTCACTTGGCCGGCCTGGAGAGGGTTGTATGTGGCTCCATCCCAGCCAGCTGGGAGAGGCTGTGTGTTGCTCCATCAAAAAGAAGGCGGTGTGTTGCAGAGGTGGAGATCGAAAGCACCTAGTGACTCAGAAGAATGAATTGGATTCTTAAGAACTGAAATTTGGGAGATTAATGTCGGGACAATGAAGAACTGGGTAAAGTAGGAGTAAAAATCAGAGCTATGTACTCTTGGGTAGGATGCATTAGGAGTTGGGCACAGGAGCCTGGAAGCAGGCTGAAAACAATGGGAAGATTCTGGGCTGTGCAGTCTGGCATCAAGGCAATTCCTCGTGATCAAAGCAAACCCCCATAAGAGAAGTTCTCAAGATTGTCTCTCTGAGGGAGATGAGCTACTGTCTCTGCTAAGCCTCCTGAGTTACTCAAGCTAGAACATAGAGGCAGGATGCATCACACCTCTCATTAATGAACACATCACTACCCACCCCCTTCACCAAAGAATTACAGTATCTGCACTGGGTTGGTCCTTTATTCCTTTAACTTTACAGATGAGCAGACGGAGGCACTCAGAGAGGGAGAACCTGACCCCAGATCCCCCAGTCAGTAGCACATGTGTCAGGACCGGAACCTGGCTTTCTGTCTTGTGGTCCAGTGCTCTTCTTCCTCCCTACTTGGTCCTGATATAAAAAATATTTTATGGAACCCCTTGTTCCATAAATTCCATGTGGAAGGTGCTTACCCCAAAAGAGTTCAGGGAAACTCATTCAGATGCAAATACAATATATCTTAAGGTAGGCAACCCTTTTCAATTAAACGATACATTGGCATGCATGTAATTTCATTTCTCTCTCATTTTAACACAATGTGGTCATTACCAACAATGAAATGGACTGAAGCAAGGCTTGTCTCCGTTTTTAGGTGCTCCTCGTCATGGAACGGAGGATGAACTCCACTGCATTCTCAATGATCTCCTTGCCCACAAGGTTTAGGAATTTGGGGAACTCTGGCTCTGGTTTTTTGCCTGAGCCATCTGGCTTTCCCTCTGGCTTGTCACCTGAAAAACAGAACAGAATCTCAAGGATGATTCTCAGCTGGAGGAAAGGGAAGTTTCTTTCACTGTAGGGAACCCTAGAGCTTTTTATACCCCCCTCACTAATTCTATAGCCTCAGATAATTATCCTTATTGCACATTTAATGCCTGCCTAGTTAACGTCTTCACGTGCATTATGTCATTTATTCCTAAAACTAAACAGACCAACAGATATTGCTACTTAGGTAGACATTGATCCTCTTTCCAGATGAGAAAACTGAAGCTCACGGAGGTTAAGCAACTTGTTCAGAGTTAAACAGCTAGGAAATGCCAGTGCCGGGGCTGAAATTCAGAATGCCTGGTTTTAATGTATTTTTCTCATGCAACCCCTGGGCCTGTGGTCATGATAATAATGAGGATGATATAATCATAGGTAGCATTTACTGAGCACACACCTGTGACAGGCAATCTACATGCATTATCTCATTTTATTCTCACAGCAACCCTACGAGGGAGGCAAAATTATTATCCCAAGTTAAACGTAAAGAAATGGAAGTTGTGAGAGGTTTAGAAACTGGTCAAAGTCACAGAGTTGATAAGTGACAGAAACAGAATTCAATCCCATGTCCGTCTGGTATTAAAATCTGGATTTTTAAGCACTCTGTAATGAGCTACATTGTGTTTGACAGAAAAGTTATGATCTAACCACAGGTGTATTATAAGATTGAAAGTAGTATAATGATGATAAGGAGAAATTCTATCACCTGTATATCATCTGATAGTTCTGTAGATAATGATTTTACATCTACTGTGTAATTTCACACTTGACCAATCTTGTGGAGTATGCAGATTTTAGCTCACTGGACTAAGAAACTGAGAAGATTAAGCGACTTGCAGAAGATCTCACAAATAGCAAGAGAAGATGGAACTGTAGCTGCAGGTCTCTTACTCTTGACATTTAATCAAGTGCCCACATATATGGACATGACCCTCACATAAAACTCAGGGCAACCACGATGACCAGAATTGCTTTGTTTTCGTTACAGGAAGGGGAAAGAAGGAAAAGGCCTATTTGTGACGTGCAAGTGCTGGCTTGTGCATTCATCACATGGCCTGATCCTTATTCAGTTCAGTGATAGGAGTACAGTTTTACAGGAAAGAAAACAGATGCTCAGAGGAATTGAATAACACACCTAAAATCACAAATCTAGCAAGTGGCTGAGTCAGGGTTGGAACCTACATTTTTTTAAAAACTCTACAGAGCATGTTATTTATATGATATAATACTGCCTTCAAGCAATTGTCCCTGGAGACATTTACCAGGTGCAAGCCAGAGATTCCTTGCATGAAAAGTGAGTTCCTTTTTTCTGTGTTTCTATGTGCCTACTTGCATAACAGTTTAATTTTATCAACTTTTTATTTTATCATGACACTAAA
Source organism: Balaenoptera ricei (assembly GCF_028023285.1). Taxonomy (NCBI): domain Eukaryota; kingdom Metazoa; phylum Chordata; class Mammalia; order Artiodactyla; family Balaenopteridae; genus Balaenoptera; species Balaenoptera ricei. The sequence continues at coordinate 9,261,866 of NC_082640.1, read as the reverse complement.
TGCTAACTTTTCAATATGAAAGGAGCCCTTGATTGGAGTGTGTGTGAAGGTTGAATCCTTGGCCACAGCCCTTGGATCACATATATAATGAGAGGTATTAGAGTGTGGTGGGTCATGTTTTGGAGTCCTACATACCTGAGTTTGAATCGTGTCTTCAACAAAAAATTCACCATGTGACCTTGTAAACAATGCTTAACTACTCTGTTTCCTCATTGTGTTATTGTCAAGGTTAAAGGATACTTTATATATCTCTAATATATACCATATATGTATGTATATATATGCATATACATATATCTATATATCTATATTATATAAACCACTTACCACTTAGGCTTACGAGGCCTAAGGTAAGCCCACAATAGATGCTCACTGTAGTATTATTACTATTATTAATAATAATAGCAACAGAATGATTCATAGTAGCTTTCTCCTCTAGTGCTTAGAGATTATGAAAATTTTGAAATGCTGTTAAAATACTAAGAAATTTGAAACTGTTGAAAAAAATAATAAAAATTAAGAAATTTGGCATACCAGAAACAAATCAACAAATACAATAGTTGAATGTTTTCTCCTTTCACATATAATATGGGGTAGCCTTTATTTACATTAACTACCTGACTGAGTTTCTTAGTCAATCTAAACACAAAGTTCTGAAAAAATACAGTAATGCTGATATTTATACAGTTTTTACGGTTTACAAAGTGATTACAAAAGCATGTTCACTTGACCTGGTGAAGCTGATAGTTATCCCATTTTACAGATGAAGAAACTGAGGTTCAAGCTGTGAACTGATTTAAACACTTTCAGAGTTCATGAGAGACCGACCTGGGACTGGTCTCTAGGATACAACACTCACCTTTCACTTTACCACAGTGATGGGCACAGTAGTCTCTGAAGCCATCCCCGCAGTAACTCTGTTGGAGTGTCTGCCTGTGTGTCGTGCTGGTAGACAGTGGGTGGCCGACGGTGTGAGTTCTGCCAAGTTACATTTAGAACGACTCATAAGGCTCTGTTACTAAATATTTGCACTGTCTGGTTTTCTGACCTATCATTCTGAATGGAGACGGGTTAAGAGCTCACTGCTTCTGCAGAGCAAAAATTAATTAATGGGAATTCTGCAGGCTGCCTTGTGGTCCTCTATGTGCTTAGAACAGACATGAAAGAAGTAGATGCTTTATAACAGAAGGAATTGAAGGACTTCTTCGGTTTCAGCCCCAGGTGTGCCACATCTACCTGTGTCCATGCTCAAGTAACTTTCCCTCTGCAAGATCAACTTATTTACCTGCAAAAGTGAAATGATAATCTGCCTGTTTACTTAAAAGATTATGAGAACTGGATGAGATAATACATGATAACAATAACAGTTAATATTTACTGGGTGCTTATTATGGACCAGATACTTTTCCAATATGTTTTGTCTCTTTTATTTAATTTTCGTGACAACTAAATGAGAAAGTTAACTATTGATATTCCCTTTAAGTGTAAGGCCCATAGGCGTTAAATAGCATGCCTGAAGTCATATTTCTTTTTTTTTTTATTGAAGTAGTTGATTTACAATGTCTTGTTAGTTTCTGGTATACAACAAAATGATTCAATTATATATATACATATATATGTGTACATATATACACATATATATTCTTTTTCATGATGGTTTATTACAGGATATTGAATATAGTTCTCTGTGCTATACAGTAGGACCTAGTTGTTTATTTTATATATAGTAGTTTGTATCTGCTAATCCCAAACTCCTAATTTATCCTCCCCCGCCCCTTTCCCCTTTGGTAACCATAAGTTTGTTTTTCATGACTGTCTGTTTCTGTTTTGTAAAAAAGTTAATTTGTATCATATTTTAGATTCCACATATAAGTGATATCATATATTTGTCTTTTTCTTTCTGATTTACTCCACTTAGTATGTTAATCTCTAGGTCCATCCATGATGCTGCAAATGGCATTATTTCATTCTTTTTATGGCTTAGTAGTATTCCATTGTATATATTACCACATCTTCTTTATCTATTCATCTGTCAGTGGACATTTAGGTTGCTTCCATGTCTTGGTTATTATAAATAGTGCTGCAATGAACACTGGGATGCATGTATCTTTTCGAATTATGTTTTTCTCCAGATATATGCCCAGGAGTGGGATTGCTGGATCATATGGCAATGGTTTTTTTTAGTTTTTTAAGGAAACTCCATACTGTTCTCCATAGTGGCTGCACCAATTTACATTCCCACCAGCAATGAAGGAGGGTTCCCTTTTCTCCACACCCTCTCCAGCATTTGTTATTTGTAGACTTTTTAAAGGCGGCCATTCTGACCAGTGTGAAGTGATACCTTATTGTAGTTTTGATTTTCATTTCTCTAATAATTAGTGAAGTTGAGCATCTTTGCATGTGCTTATTGGCCATCTCTATGTCTTCTTTGGAGAAATGTCTTTTTAGATCTTCTGCTCATCTTTTGATTGGGTTATTTGTTTTTTTGTTATTGAGTTGTACAAACTGTTCATATATTTTTGAAATTAAGCCTTTGTCAGTTGCATCATTCGCAAATATTTTCTCACAGTCCATAGGTTATCTTTTTTTGTTTGTTTATGGTTTCCTTTTCTGTGCAAAAGCTTATAAGTTTGATTAAGTCCCATTTGTTTATTTTTGCTTTATTTCTATTGCCTTGGGAGACTGACCTAAGAAAACATGGCTATGATTTATGTCAGAGAATGTTTTGCCTGTTTTCTTCCAGGAGTTTTATGGGGTCATGTCTTATGTCTAAGTCTTTAAGCCATTTTGAGTTTACTTTTGTGTATGGTGTGAGGGTGTGTTCTAACTTCATTGATTTCCATGTGGCTGTCCAGCTTTCCCCACGCCACTTGCTGAAGAGACTGTCTTTTCTCCATCGCATATTCTTGCCTCCTTTGTCGAAGATTAATTGACCATAGGTGTGTGGGTTTATTTCTGGGGTCTCTGTTCTGTTCCACTGATCCATATGTCTGTTTTTGTGCCAGTACCATGCTGGTTGTTGTTGTTGTTGTTGTTGTTTTTATTTTATTTATCCTTGGCTGTGTTGGGTCTTCGTTTCTGTGCAAGGGCTTTCTCTAGTTGCGGCGAGCGGGGGCCACTCTTCATCGCAGTGCGCGGGCCTTTCACTGTCGCGGCCTCTCTTGTTGCGGAGCACAGGCTCCAGACTCGCAGGCTCAGTAGTTGTGGCTTATGGGCCTAGTTGCTCCATGGCATGTGGGATCTTCCCGGACCAGGGCTCAAACCCATGTCCCCTGCATTGGCAGGCAGATTCTCAACCACTGCGCCACCAGGGAAGCCCACCATGCTGTTTTCATTACTGTAGCTTTGCAGTATTGTCTGAAGTCTGGGAGGGTTATGCCTCCAGCTTTGTTCTTTTTCTTCAGGATTGCTTTGGCAATTCTGGGTCTTTTGTTGTTCCATATAAATTTTAAGATTATTTGCTGTAGTTCTGTGAAAAATGTTATGGATAATTTGATGGGGATAACATTAAATCCATAGATTGCTTTGGGAAGTATGGCCATTTTATGAATGAATTCTTCCAATCCAAAAGCATGGGATATCTTTCCATTTCTTTAGATCATCTTCAATTTTCTTTATCAGTGTTTTATAGTTCTTAGCATATAGATCTTTCACCTCCTTGGACAGGTTTATTCCTAAGTATTTTTTTTTAATGCAATTTTACAAGGGATTGTTTTTTTACTTTCCCTTTCTGATATTTCATTGTTAGTGTAAAGAAATGCAACAGATTTCTATATGTTAATCTTGTATCCTGCTACTTTGCTGAATTCATTTATCAGTTCTAGTAGTTTTTGTGTTGAGTCTTTAGGGTTTTCTATGTATAGTATTATGTCATCTGCATATAATGACAATTTTACCTCTTCCCTTCCAATTTGGATACCTTTTATTTCTTTTTCTTCTTTGATTGCTGTGGCTAGGACTTCCAAAACTATGTTGAATAGAAGTGGTGAAAGTGGGCATCCTTGTCTTGTTCCAGATTTTAGCGGGAAGGCTTTCATCTTTTCACCATTGAGTATTGTGTTGGCTCTGGGTTTGTCATAAATGGCTTTTATTTTGTTGAGATATGTTCTCTCTGTACCCACTTTGGTAAGAGTTTTTGTCATGAAAGGATGTTGAATTTTATCAAGTGCTCTTTCTATATTTATCGAGATGATCATGTGGTTTTTCTTTTCTTTTGTTGATGTGGTGTATCACATTGATTGATTTGCATATGATAACCATCCTTGTGACCCTGGGATGAATCCAACTTGATCATGGTGTATGATCATTTTTATGTGTTTTGGATTTGGTTTGCTAATATTTTGTTGAGAATTTTTGCATCTATCCTTGTTTTATATAAGGACATTCAAGCTTGGAGAAGTTAAGTAATTTGCCTAGCATTACAAGTCGTGAGTGAACCAGAGCAAGGAATTGAACTCAAGGACATGTGACTTCAAACTTTGGGGTCGTAACTATTACATTATTTTGCTCAGTGCTGCTACTGGTAAAAAAGCCTGGGTCAAGCAAGGACCCTGTAGTCACCAGCCTGTTTTTGCACAGATTCATCTGTGTCTGCTCTGCTTTACCCACTGACCCACATCAGTCACCTCTGTTTGAGCTCAGTTTGATATATCAAAGGTGCAGGGTACAGAGTGCCTTCTTAATCCTTGGCAGAAAGTGAGCTAGAGACAGGGCTGCAGAATTAAACACAGGATGGGATGCCTCATGACATTTGAATTTCAGATAAACAGTGAGTAATTTTTTTTAGCATAAGTATGTCCCAAATATTTCACAGGACATACTTTATGAAAAGAAATTTTGTTGTTTAACTGAAATTTAAATTTAAATGGCATCCTGTACTTTTATTTGCTGAATCTGGCAACCTTACCTGGAGAGGCCCTCATCAGAGTTTTCTTACATTAAACCTCAGATCAGAAGGTAAAGGACAGGACTGAGGGAGATCCAAGAAATGATGAAAGGGTACCATGCGAGAAGTTAAAATCATATATGGAAAGTGGAAGTTAACTGAAAAGCCCCTATTCCTCTTTAATATCACATCTGGGGCATATTTCACCCCCGAATTCCTCCTAAGAAAATCATTAGCCCCTCTCTTGTTCTTGGTTCATTCTACCTAAAGTTTCAGACCAGCCATGGAAGGGATTCATGGGGCTGCAGGAAGGGCTCCCATTCCCATGGTACCCATATGCTGAGAAGGAGCTACAGTCTTTGTCACCCTAATCCCCTTTCTACACATCGCTTATAACTTAGTCAATCCTCATGCCACTCATCGATTTATTAATTTCTTATTCAGTGGACATTTCTTGAGCTTGCACTATTTGCCAGGTGTTCTGCTAGGCCCAGGGATAAGAAAATGCAAAACACCAGTCCTTGACCTTGCCTTTGCTGAGGAGGCAAACATGTCACCTAACAACTGCAATTTAAATATGAGAAGTGCTAGTGGAGGTATGAACAGATTCCTACTGAAGGCTATCAGGAGGGGTAACATTGCCTGGGGATGCAATCATGGAGGTGTTGTGTGTTTGAGGCCTCGAAAAGTGGGTCTGTAGGTATTCACTATGCAAGCAAGGCATGACGGAGACAATTTAGGTAGGAAGAACAGCATCTGCAAAGGCACAGAGGTGTGGAAGAGCAGACCGTATATAAGCCCTCAAATTCTTGAGTGTTGAAATTAGAAGGGAAAATGAAAGTGAGCTAACTGAATCTTGAAATATGTTTTAATTAATGAACATGCAAGGGAGAGATAATAAAGAGAGAGAGAGGGAGAGGAGGAAACAGAGAACACTGTGGGGAGTAAGAAATCACAAATCACTAAGTATCAATATTAGCGCTCATAGTTCTTCCTCTGCTCTTGTTTCCCTGTTCCAATCTCAGAATGCACATCACCATCCATCCAATTATCTGAAGTGCAAGTTTTCTTTAACTCTTTTCTTCACCACAGAACTCATTTGCTCACACAGTCCTATCAATTCTCCACTCAGATATCCTTCCGATTTATCAAATTCTCTTCATTTCCACAAGAAGTGTCATAGTTTGGACCATTGTCTTGACTATTACAATAGCATTCTGGTCTTCCTGATGTATGCCTCCCCCATCTCCTCAACATTGCTGTCATTTTTGTCTTTCTGAAACATAATATTGTTTACATCCTCTAATGGTTTTCTTAGAAGGGATTCAGGGGTGAAATATGCCCCAGATGTGATATTAAAGAGGAATTGGGGCAATGTGTCGCTCCATCCAGGTTGGCCAGGAGAGGGCTGTGTGTTGCTCAATCAAAACCAGCCAGACAGCTGTGTGTCTCTGTTCAAAACTGGCCAGGAGAAGGCTGTGTATCTCTCCATCACATCAGCTGGGAGAAGGCTGTGTACCTCTTTATCAAAACCAGCCGGGAGAGATGGTGTGTCGCTCCATCCCAGCCAGCAGGCAGATGGCAGTGTGTCTCCCTACATTTAAAAAGGCCGGGAGAGAGCTCTATATCTCTCCGTCAAAACAGGCAGGGAAAGGGCTGTGATTTGCTCCTTCAGAACAGGCCAGGAAAGGGCTGTGTATCACTCTATAAAAACTGGCCTGGAGAGGGCTGTGTATGGGTCCATGAAAATGGGCCAGGGGAGTGCACTCTGTTGCTCCATCCAGGTTGGACAGGAGAGGGCTGTGTGTTGCACTTTAAAAACTGGACGGTAGATGGTGGTATACCCCTCCATCCCAGTGGTTAAGAATCCACCTGCCAATGCAGGAGACACGGGTTCAAGCCCTGGTCCAGGAAAATCCAACATGCCGCTGAGCAACTAAGCCCATGTGCCACAACTACTAAGCCTGCGCTCTAGAACCCGCAAGCCACAACTACTGAACCCGCGCGCCTAGAGCCCATGCTCTGCAACAAGAGAAGACACTGCAAGGAGAAGCCCTCACACCACAACGAAGAGTGGCCCCTGCTCGCCACAACTAGAGAAAGCCTGTGCGCAGCAACGAAGACCCAGCACAGCCAAAAATAATAAATAAATAAATAATTTCCATTAAAAAATAAAAGACATGCCTTGAGAGGGCTGTCTATGTCTCCATTAAACCAGCTGGGAGAAGACTGTGTATCGCTCTATCAAAACAGGCCAGGAGAGGGCGGTGTGTCATTCTATCAAATACAGATGAGAAAGGATGGTGTGTCACTCTGTTTTGGCCGGATGGGAATGGCAGACATGTCGCTGCATCCTGTTTGGCTGAGACAGGGCTATGTTTTGCTGTATCAACACCAGCCGAAGTGTATTGCTGTGTGTTGCTCTATCAAAACCAGCCAGTAGATGAAGGTATGTCCCTCCATCCCAGTGAGCAGGGAGAGGGCTGTGTGTCACTATCACAGCAGGTAAGGTGAGGGCTGTGTGTCACTCCATTAAAACAGGCCTGGCGTGGTTGTGTTTTGCTCCATCAAAATGTGACCTGAGAGGGCTGTGTATCTCTCCATCAAGCTGGCAAGGAGAAGAGTGGGTATCCCTCTATCAAAACAGGCCAGGAGAGGGTGGTGTGTCACTCTACTGTGGCAGATAGGGAAGAGGGCTGTGTATAGCTCCATCAAATCCAGATGGGAGAGGGTGATTTTGGCCAGGCGCAAGAAGCAGGCGTGTCCCTGCATCCCATTTGGCCAGGAGAGGGCTGTGTGTTGCTCTGTCAGAACTGGCCAGGAGAGGGCTGTGTATCATCCATCAAAACCCAGCTGGGATACAGCTGTGTATCTCTCCATCCAAACCAGCCTACGAGGTCTGTGCATGGCTCCATCAAAATGGGCCAGGAGAGGGCGGTGTGTTGCTCCATTCTGTCCACTTGTAAGAGGGCTGAGCATCACTCTATTCCGGCTGGCCAGCCAGGGGCTATGTCAATACATCAAAGAGAGATCAGAGGAGAAATTAATGAAATAGAGACTGAAAAAAGGTCAATGAAACTAAAATCTGGTTCTTTGAAAAGATAAAATTGAGAAACCTTTAGCCAGACTCATCAAGAAAAGAGAGGAGAGGGCCCAAATCAATAAAATCAGAAATGAAAAGGTTACAACTGATGCTACAGAAATACAAAGGATCATAAGAGACTACTACGAGCAGCTATAGGCCAATAAAATGGACAACCTAGAAGAAATGGACAAATTCTTAGAGAAGTACAATCTCCCAATACTGAACCAGGAAGAAATAGAAAATATGAACAGACCATTTACCAGTACTCTAATGAATCAGTAACACACGAAAGTCCAGCACCAGATGGCTTCACAGGTGAATTCTACCAAACATTTAGAGAAGAGTTAATACCTGTCCTTCTGAAGCTATTCCAAAAATTTGCAAAGGAAGGAATTCTTCTAAGCTCATTCTGTAAGGCCACCATCACCATGATACCAAAACCAGACAAAGATATCACAGCAAAAAGAAATTTACAGGCTAGTATCACTGATGAACATAGATGCAAAAATCTTCAACAAAATACTAGCAAACCGAATACAACAATTCATTGAAAGGATCACATACAATATCAAGTGGCATTTGTCCCAGGGATGCAAGGATTTTTCAATGTCCACAAATCAATCAGTGTGATACACCACATTAACAAATTGAAGAATAAAAATCATATGATCATCTCAATAGATGCAGAAAAAGCTTTTGGTAAAATTCAACATCCATTTATGATAAAAACTCTCTAGAGAGTGGGCATAGAGGGAACATACCTCAACATAATAAAGGTCGTATATAGCAAACCTACAGCTAACATCATACTCAACAGTGAAAAGCTGAAAGCATTTCCTCTAAGATCAAGAGCAAGACAAGGATGTCCACTCTCGCCACTTTTATTCAACATGGTTTTGGAAGTCCTATCCACAGCAGAGAAGAAAAAGAAATGAAAGGAATCCAAATTGGAAAAGAAGAAGTAAAACTGTCACTGTTTGCAGGTGACATGATGCTATACATAGAAAATCCTAAAGATGCTACCAGAAAACTACTAGAGCTCATTAATGAATTTGGTAAATTTGCTGGATACAAAATTAATATACAGAAATCGGTTGCATTTCTATACACTAACAATAAAATGGCAGAAAGAGAAATTAAGGAAACAATCCCATTTACCATCACATCAAAAGAATAAAATATCTAGGAATAAACCTACCTAAGGAGGCAAAAGACCTGTACTCTGAAAACTGTAAGACACTAATGAAAAGAGTTGAAGATGACACAAACAGATGGAAAGATATACTGTGTTCTTGGATTGGAAGAATCAATATTGTTAAAATGACCATACTCCCCAAGGCAAACTACAGATTCAATGCAATTTCTATCAAATTACAAATGGCATTTTTCACAGAACTAGAACAAAAATTTTTTTAATTTGTGTGAAAACACAAAAGACCCTGAGTAGCCAAAACAATCTTGAGAAAGAAGAATGGAACTGGAGGAATCACACTCCCTGACTTCAGATTATACTACAAAGCTACAGTCATCACGAGAGTATGGTACTGGCATAGAAACAGATATTTAGCTCAATGGATAGAAAGGATAGAAAGCCCAGAAATAAACCCACACACTTATGGTAAATTAATCTTTGACAAAGGAGGCAAGAATATACAATGGAGAAAAGAGAGTCTCTTCAATAAGTGGTGCTGGGAAAACTGGACAGCTACAAATAAATGAATGAAATTAGAGTTGGCTGAGAGAGGTCTGTGTATCGCTCCATCAATACAGGCCTGGAGAGGGCTGAGTGTTGTGTTTTATGTTTTGGAAATACTGCTAAATTCAGTGACATCAACGGTTTAAAAGAGATCAAGCAGGATTCAATATTTTCCACCTTCTGCCTTTTATTTTTTTCAGTTTTTGAAATAATTATTATAGTATTTTGTTTAATTAATTAATTTTAAATTGATGATACAATAGTTGATGTACAATATTATATAATTTTCAAGTCTGCAACATAATGATTCACATTATTTAAAGTTTATACTCCATTTATAGTTATTATTAAATATTGCCTATATTCCCTGTGCTGTACATTATAACCTTGCAGCTTATTTATTTTATACATAGTAGTTTGTACCTCTTAATCCCTTACCCCTATATTGCCCCTCCCTACTTCCCTCTCCCCATTGGTAACCACTAGTTTGTTCTCTATATCTGTGAACCTGTTTCTTTTTTGTTATATTTACTAGTTTGCTTTGTTTTTTAGACTCCACATATAAGTGATATTATACAGTGTTTGTCTTTCTCTGTCTGAGTTATTTCACTTAGCATAATACCCTCCAAGTCCATCCATGTTGTTGCAAATGGCAAAATTTTATTCATTTTTATAGCTGAGTAGTATTCCGTTGGTGTGTGTGTGTGTGTGTGTGTGTGTGTGTGTGTGTGTATATATATATATATACACATACCACAAGATATGTATGTATATATATATATGTATGTATATATACATACAACTTCTTGTTTATCCACTCATCTGTTGATGGACACTTAACTTGCTTCCATATCTTGCCAATTGTAAATAATGCTGCTATAAATTGGTGTGCATGTAGCTTTTCAAATTAGTGTCTTTGGGTTTTTTGGAGATATACCCAGGAGTGGAATTGCTGGGTTATATGGTAGTCCTTTTTCTTATTACTACATACTGGTGGATGGCTACTTCCTAGTGGTATTAAATACTTCAGCCCCTTTTGCTTTCCTTCCTGGGGGAAAATTTTGTTTGTTGGTGTGTTTCTATTCAAGTTCATTTTCTGAAGTGTCTTCCCAAGTGGATCCAGTTCCAGGGCACCTTACGTCAAGCAACCATGAATTATGTATGCATGGTTACCATAAGACTTTGATATTCTTTTCTTTTTAAATAATATATATTTTATTGAGATATAGTCAACATATTGTATTAGTTTCAGGTATACAACATAATGATTTGATATATGTATTTATTGCAAGATGAGCACCACAGTAAGTTTGGTTAACACACACATCACTACACATAGTTACAAAAAATGTTTTATGAGGATGAGAACTTTTAAGATCTACTCTCTCAGCAACTGTCAGATACACAATTCACTGTTGTTAACTAGAGTCACCATGCTGTACATTACATCCCCAGGACTTATTTCTCTTAAACTGGAAGTTTGTACCTTTGGACCATCTTCATCTATTTCACCTGCTCTTCTACCCACTGCCATTGGCAACCACCAAACGATTTTCTGTATCTATGAGTTCAGTTTTTGTTTTTTAGATTCCAGATATAAGTGACATCATATAGTATTTGTCTTTCTCTGACTTGTTGACCTAAAACAGGCAGTTATTTTACTAGCAAAATGGTTTATTCAGGAACAACAAAGAATCGCAACTCAGGAGTTGCAATCTATGGTGAACCACTGGCAAGTCTGGAGAACAAAGGAGAGGAAACTTCTCTTACAGAGGAGAAGGGAGAGTTAGAAGGGGCTGTTATAAACAAAGAGCCCATTGGAGGGAACTGGGAGTTTGGTGAAGTGTAGTGACTTTTTATTGGCTGATTTGTGACAGTTTATCATCAGCTGGGCTGGTACCAGGCAAGGAGAAATCTTCCTTTCTTCTGCTGTGTAGTAAATTAGTAACCTTCTTCCTGTTGGAGATGAAAATGTACCTCTCTTCTTGTTGGGTCTGCAACTGACATTGAATGGTTAAGTGTAACAGCTCCCCCTTCTGACCCCCAACTCCATTTTAAATGAGGTTTCTGTTTATCAATTTTCACAGACTTATTTCACTTAGCATAATTCCCTCAAGGTCCATCTATGTTGTCCTGATGGCAGGACTTCCTTCTTTTTTATGGCCATATAATATTCCATTATATATTTATCACATTTTCTTTATCCATTCATCCATCAATGACCCTTATGTTGTTTTCATATGTTTGCTATTGTAAATAATGCTACAGTGAACATGAAGGTGCAGATGTGTTTTCCAGATAGTGATTTTGTTTCCTCTGGATAAATACCCAGAAGGGGATTACTGAATCATACGGTACTTCTATTTTTAATTCTTTGAGGAACCTCCATACTGTTTTTCACGGCAGCTGCACCAGTTTATATTCCCACCAACAGTGCACAACAGTTCCCTTTTCCCTACATCTTCCCAGACACTTGTTGTTTCTAGTCTTTTTGATAATAGCCATTCTAACAGGTATGAGGTGATATTTCATTGTGCTTTTGATTTGCATTTCCCTGATTACTAGTGATGTTGAACACCTTTCCATGTACCTTTCAGCCATTTTGTATGTCTTTTTTTGAAAAATGTCTATTTTTCCAAATAGATCCTCTGCCCACTTTTTTAAAAAATATTTATTTATTTATTTGGCTGAACTGAGTCTTTTTGCGGCATGCAGGATCTTTGTTGAGGCATGAGGGATCTTTCATTGCGGCCCACAGGCTCTTCATTGCGGAGTGCAGGTTTCTCTCTAGTTGTGGCACATGAGCTCAGTAGTTGTGTCACACGGGCTCTCTAGTTGTGGTGCACAGGCTCTAGAGCACACGGGCTTAGTTGCCCGATGGCATGTTGGATCCTAGTTCCCCGACCAGGGATCAAACCCACATCCCCTGCATTGGAAGGCAGATTCTTCCAATTCCAGATTCCCTGGACCACCAGGGAAGTCCCTGCCCACTTTTTAATAGTATTGTTTTTTTTCTATTGAGTTGTATGAGTTATTTATTATTTTGGATATTAACCCCTTATCACATATATGGTTTGCAAATATTTTCTCCCATTTATTAGGTGGCCTTTTCATTTTGTAGATGATTTTCCTTGCTGTAGAGAAGCCTTTTAGCTTGATGTAGTCCTACTTGTTTATTTTTGCTTTTGTTGCCTTTGCTTTTGGTGTCAAATCCAAAAATATCATTGCCAAGACTGATGGCATAGTGATACCCACTATGTTTTCTTCTAGGAGTTTTATGGTTTTAGGTTTCACGTACAAGTATGTAATCCATTTTGGGTTGATTTTCGTGTATGGCGTAACATCAAGTGTCATTCTCTTGCACGCAGCTGTCCAATTTACCCAGCACCATTTATTGGGAGACTGTCCTCTACCCATTGTATATTCTTGTCTCCTTTATCATAACTTAATTAGCCATATATACATGGGCTTATTTATGGGCTCTCTATTTCATTGAGTTATGTTTCTATTTTTATGTCAAAACCATACTGTTTTGATTACTATAGTTTTGTAATATAGTTTGAAAGCAGGACCTGTGATGCCTCCAGCTTTGTACTTTCTCAGGATTGGCTATTCTATTTCATACAATTCCACTCCATACTAATGTTAGGATTGTTTGTACTGTTTCTGAGACAAATGCTATTGTAGGGATAACACTGAATCTGTAGATTGCTTTGGGTAGTTGGACATTTTAACAATATTAATTCTTGCATTCTAAGAGCAAAGAACAGCTTTCCATTTTTTTGTGTCTTCTTTAATGTATTTCATCAGTGTCTCATAGTTTTCAGTATACAGGTCTTTCACCTCCTTGGCAAAATTTATTTCTAGGTATTTTATTCCTTTTGATGCAATTATAAATGGGATTGTTTTCTTAATTTTTCTTTCTGATATTTGCTGTTCATGTATAGAAATGCAAGTGATTGTTGTATATTGAATTCGTATCTTGCAACTTTACTGAATTTTTTATTAGTTCTAACAGTTTTTTAGGAGTGTTTAGTGTTTCCTGCATATAATATTATGTCATCTGCAAATAGAGACAGTTTTACTTCTTCCTTTCCAATTTGGATTCCTTTTATTTCTTTTTCTTGACTAATTTATCTGGCTAGGAGTTCCAGTACTATTTTGAGTGAAAGTGGTCATAATGGACATCCTTGTCTTGTTTCTGATCTTAGAGGAAAAGCTTTCAGTTTTTCACCATTTTGTATGATGTTAGCTGTGGGCTTGTCATATATGGCCTTTATTATGTTGAGGTACATTCCCTCTATACTCACTTTGTTGAGAGTTTTTATCATGAATGGATCTTTAATTTGGTCAAATTAATTTTCTGCATCTGTTGAGACATTCATATGATTTTTATCCTTCATTTTGTTAACATGGTGCATTATATTGATTTTGCTGATGTTGACTCATCCTTGCATTCCTAGAATAAATCCCATTTGATCATGGTGTATGACCCTCTTAATGTATTATCAAATTCAGTTTGCTAATGTTTTGTTGAAGATTCTTGCATCTATGTTCATCAGGGATATTGGCTTATAATTTTCTTTTCTTCTAGTGTCCTTGTCTAGTTTTGGTATCAAGGTAATGATGGCTTCATAAAATGAGTTTGGAAGAACCCACTTATCTTACATTTATGGAAAAGATTGAGAAGGATTGATATTCATTCTTCTTTAAATGTTTGGTAGAATTCACTCATGAAGCCACGTGGTCCTGGACTTTTCTTTGTTGGAGAGTTTTCATTATTAATTCAATCTCTTTACTAGGAATTGATCTGTTCAGATATTCTATTTATTCATGATTCATTCTTTTTAGGTTGTATGTTCATAGGAATTTATCCATATCTGCTAGGTTACAGATTTTTTGGCTTATAATTATTCATAGCAATCTCCTATGATCCTTTGCTTTTTGCATGATATCACTTGTAATGTCTTCATTTATAATTTTATTTATTTCAGTCCTCTCTTTTTATTGATTAGTCTAGCTGAAGATTTGTCTATTTTGTTTATATTTTTTAAAAACAGCTCTTATTAGTTTCATTGATCTTTTATATTGTTTTTTAGTTTCTATTTCATTTATTTCTCGTCTGCTCTTTATTGCCTTCCTTGTACTAACTTTGGGCTTAGTTTGTTCTCATTTTTCTAGTTCCTTATTAGGTTGTTTACTTGAGATCTTTTTTTTTTCTTAATGTAGATTTATTGCTATAAACTTCCCTCTAAGAACTGCTTTTGCTACATTCCATAAGTTTCAGTATGTTGTGTTTCCATTTTCATTTGTCCTGAGGATTTTTTTGATTCTCTTTTGACTTCTCATTTGACCCATTGGTTGTTCAGTCACATGTTGTTTAATCTTCACATATTTGTGAGTTTCCCAGTTTTCTTCTTGTAACTGATTTGTAGTTTCATACCACTGCGGTCAGAAAAGATGCTTGATATGATTTCAATCTCAAATTTATTAAGACTTTCTGTGGCTCAACATATTATCTATCCTGGAGAATGTTCCATGTACAGTTGAGAAGACTGTATATTCTGTTGCTGTTTGATGGAATATTCTATAAATATCTCTTAAGTCCATCTGGTCTAAGGTGTCATTTAAGTCCAATGTTTCCTTATAGATTTTCTGTCTGGGTGATCTATCCACTGATGAAAGTGGGGTATTGAAGTCCTCTACTATTATTGTATTGCTGCCTATTTCTCCCTTTATTTCTGTTAATATCTGTTTTATATATTTAAGAACTCCTTGATATTCTTGATATTATTTTTAAAATGCCTTTGGATTCCTTAACATGAGTCAAACAATCAGAATATACTTGGTTCACTGGAATGTGTATAAATATGATATGTTTCCTGCCCTTAACAATATCACAGGTCTAACCAAAAAGACAATGTGGAACTACAGTAAAATTGAAACTTTTTGAAGGGTCACATAGGATAGGAGATCTGTCTTGGCAAAATGTTTTTGAAGGATATTGCATTGCCATTCATTCCAGAACCAAGTTGAGACTTGTCTTCTCTTGCTCTTGTCTTCTTTACCAGGTAGTGTTCATTTACTTTTTTTTTTTTTTTTTTTGGTTGCTAATATCTATTGTTTAGCTGCTGAGCTACAAAACCCATCACAGCAGTCATGCCAAAAGGTGAGGGTTTCTTTGGTCTGGCTTTTAGGAAGTTAGTAGAAAAAAATAATGTAAGACGTACTGGACCAAAACAGGAGCAAAAAGCACTGAAGCCAGGCAGAGGCCACTTACATCTAGTCCCCATATATAAGATTGTCACCCAGAAATATAGAGAGCAATGGTGCTCTCTTCTTGAGAAATCCTGAAATAATGCCACAACTGAGTTTTGTAGTGATTTCCTTCAGTCCCTCCTATTTTTAACCCAAATGGACAGGTTGAAACTGTTTCCTGAGGCTGTATCAAAACAGCTTTCCTCATGTCACAGAAATTTCCAGAAGTTTGAGATTTAGAAGTAGAATCTGTGATGGGGCAGTGGTATCAGAGCCCACTGCAGGAGCACAGGGGAGAGACTGGCATCCCATCAGCAACCACCTTCATCCTTGATAACACACCGCACACCTTGTTTAGTTGTTGAACAGGTTACTCTAAATCAGCGGGAAATTCCACACACTATTAGATTATGCAATGATCCAATCAGTATCTGTTGAGAGCTGACGATATGGCCACCACTTTGCAGGGTACAGTGATGTGGGAAGGACAGAGACACCATGCTTCCTGTCCTTGTGTCATTTAAGGCCCAGCAATGTCTGGAGTAATACCTTTTTTGTAAAGAGGCAGAAACTTGGTTTTGGTGGATTTGACTATCAGAACGGGAGACAGTGCCCTTTGGATTTTTCTGCCCTCTGTTTTCTATATCCTGTGTTTTTGCATCAATTTGTCCTGCTAGGACTCCAACTCAGACCAGTTATTTAGTGCATGGGGCCAAGAATCCAGCAATAGTCTACAAATTCACTACAATATCCATTTCTGTGGGTGAAATAGGATAATCCACTGAATCCCTACGGTTTGGTTCTGCTCTGTCATCTGTGGGTGCTGTGGGTGCTCTATGAACTGAGAATTGAGTACTCACATTAGAAAAAAATAAATTTGAAATCCCAGTGAGGTTGTTCAAGTGTCTGGGTGGTCTGGGTCACATGTGTTCCAAATCCTGTTCTGAGCTATTCCACTGACTTACTGACATTGAGCCACTGTGTCTTACATCAGCCTGGCCATTGTAAACCAAGGGGTCCTGGTCAAACCTGTGGTAAACATTCCACTGCAGAATCATGATATCTCCCTAAGAGGAATGTTAACTTTGGTTTCCATTACTAATTGAGAAGAAAGAATAGCAGGTTAAAATGCTGGCTCCAGCATTTACTAGCTGTATGACCATGAGAACTTGGGCAAGTTAATATAACCTCTCTGAACTATTGCTTTAGTTCATTATCAGTAAAATGGGGCTAATAATATTTACCTTGTAGTGTTGTAGTGGTTAAATGATAAAGTCCCCAGTAGAGTGTTGACATACACTGTGGGCAAGTGGTAGCTGCTCCATGAATGGTAGCTGTGAATGACTTAACGATCAGTGTTTTAGTGCAGTGAGGAGTCAGAGAGAAAGGGGACCAAGGGGAAGATTTCATATTATTATGGGATGCGAAGGAATTCCTGATAAGGCATGACAAATGGGAGCCACTCCTGAAGGAAGCCATTGAATCTCTTTCTCATTAGATTCTTTAAAATAAGACAATATCCATCTGTTGAAAGAATTCACTACAGAGTGGGTAACCCTCTGAGGTGTACATTGGGTTCTGGGAAATGTCTGTTAACAGAGGAATTGCTGTTGAAATTTACCCATGAACCCAGACCCTGACCCTTGTTATAAGCTCATCCCTAATCCTTCCAGCTTGGTGATAGACCAGCTCACTGGCCTTCGGCAGTTTTGTTTTCAAGTTTGAGAGAAGCAGAGCTGATACTGAAGCAGCATTTATAGGTCCTTTTTATAAAAAAAAAAAAAAAAGCAAAACAAGATTGCCATGGAAACTGAAGGCAAAATGACAAAACTCCAAGGGGGGGGGTGGCTATCCTTTGTTAATTGCTTATGAAGATATAAGAAAGGAACAGAAAGTTCAGGCCTGGTAAAATGATGGATCTATTTCAGAGGAGGAAATGAAAGAATAGGTAACAACACCCTTGGGGAGGCCCCAGACAGCACTGTGGAAGCATTTGATTAGAGAGTTTCAGTTACATTGCCTCTCAGATTCATGCTGAGGTTAAAAAAAAAAAAGCTTGAGTTACATTGACTACTATATGATTAAACTGAGACTCGCTGGAGAGGAAAACAAAATGGTCAGCATACATGCTTCTTGGCTGGATTTTAAATCCCTTTTTAAAAATTACCTGTCATTTCTTCAAGGATTAAATAAGAAAGTAGAGTGTTTCCTAAGTGTCAGTGAATTCAAACACTTCAGATTTTTTTCTATCTCTCTATAAAAAAGACATAGCCCAGGTATTAAAAGCTAAGTGTAGACTGCACAGCATTATAAAACATAAAGTACTCTTATTCTTTACAGCTTCCTTTAAAACTTAAACCTGTATCAGAGAACAAAATGGGAAAAGAATCTGAAAAAGAATAGATAAGTATATGTAAAACTGAGTCACTTTGCTGTACACCTGAAACTAACACAACATTGTAAACCAACTATACTCCAATATAAAATAAAAATTTTTTAATAAAAATAATAAAAAAACAGGTTTGATAGGTATGATTTTTGACAAATAAAATGAAAATTTATAAAAATGAGTTTATTTTGTTTTGTAATTAACAAAATGATCTTATAATGACAATTGTGCACTAAATCATTTGCTCAACCAAAAATAAATGGAGTGTTGATTTGAAGGATGTGATAGACTGTCACTTTGGTGGCCCTCAATGAACCATGCTTCTTTTTATCTGTACCCCTGTGAGTCCCTTCACACATTGATTCTGTTCTTGGCCATGTGACTGGCTTTGACCAACGGAACATTAGTGAAAGAACTGAAAGGCTGGTAAGTCCTTGTGCATTGGACCTTGTCTTCTTAGAATGCTTCTTCTTGGAACCCATCCACCACGCTATGAAAAAGCATAAGCAACCATAAGGAGAAGCCCACCTGGAGGAGAATCGAGACCCCTAGCCAAGTCCAACTGGGCTCCCAGACTGTAGCCAGTACCAATTTCCATCCCTGTATGTGAGTCCATTTTAGATCTTCTAGACATCCCGTTTCCAAGCCAACAACATGTGAAGCCCAGTAACCTCCTGGTCAACCCACAGAGTTGTATGAGGTAATAATAAATTGTTAGAAGCCATTAAATTTGGGGTGGTGTGTTATGCTGCAATAGGTTACTGCAGAAACTATTACCTCCAAGTAGGGTCCTGCCATCATATGTGGCATTGATTTTGAGTCTGGGAGAGGAATGGAGAAATTTGGAGGAATGATGAAGAGACTGTTTGTTGGAGGCTGAAAGGTAGTGAGGAATATCCTACTGGAAGCTGAAGGAAAGAGAACTTTCAGCTTCCAATAGGATATAGGCAGAAAAATTAGCAAAACTATTAGCAGTATTGGCAGAAAAACCAGCAAAACTATTAGCCTATGGACATGTGGGAAATAGAAAGGGTACCTCATGAACTTGTGGATCTGGCTAAGGAGATTTCTGGACAGAATGTTGAAAGTGCCATATGGCTTCTTTTAGATGCCTATGGTAAAGTCCAGGAGGAGCCAGTTGAGGCAAAGAGGAGACTATTTAGATTTCAAGCAGAATTTAGAAAAACTAAAAAAGCACTAGAACTTGTGGGCTTGATAACAAAATTGCATTCAACCCTAGTTTCTCCAAGAAAAAATTTCTCAACGTAAGAAATGACCTTGGTTTGCAGATGAAATACAGGGTGCTGTTACTAAAATATGACCTCAGGGTCAACATCTCTGTTAAGGCATCAGAAAGATTTAAGGAGTATCTCAATCATCCTCTCAGCTACACAAGAAGACATCTAAAAATCTTAAAGGTGTTTTCCCATAGCTTCCTGATTTGCAGCCCCAAACAGAGAAATGGTTGTCTTGAAGAGATTTTTGAGTGTGATGATTTATCTAATAGAGTGGATTATAAATTGATACATAGAAAACTACAAAGTTTGTAATGTAATGTAAGCTACAGTAATCAAAACAGTATGGTACTGGCACAAAAACAGAAATGTAGATCAATGGAACAGGATAGAAAGCCCAGAGATAAACCCACACACCTGTGGTCAATTAATCTATGACAAAGGAGGCAAAAATATACAATGGAGAAAAGATAGTCTCTTCAATAAGTGGTGCTGGGAAAACTGGACAACTACATGTAAAAGAATGAAATTAGAACATTCTCTAACACCATACACAAAAATAAACTCAAGATGGATGAAAGACCTAAATGTAAGGCCGGACACTATTAATAGCTCAATTTTTAAATTGCTGAATAATACTTCATTTTATATCAGTGTGTTTATCTATATACTTGTGGACGGACTTTTGGGTTGTTTCCTGTTTTTGGCTATTACAAATAAAGCTGTAATGACATTCATATTCAAGTCTTTGTACGGAATATGTGTTAACTCTCTTGGGTAAATACCTAAGAGTGAAATGGCTCTATTGTATGTTTACCTTTTTAAGGAACCATCACATTGTTTTCCAAAGTGGTTGTACAATTTCCATTCCCACCAGCAGTGTATAAGAGTTCCAGTTCCTCCACATTCTCAACAACACTTGATATGATCAGTCTCTTTAATTTTTGCCATTCTAGTAGGTGTTTAGGGGTAGCTCACAATGGTTTTAATTTGCATTTCTCTAACGACTAATGATGCACTTAGTTGCCATCCTGATATCTTTTTTGGTGAAGTGTCTGTTCAAGTATTCTGCCTGTTTTTACATTGGGTTTTTTGTCTTCTTACTGGGTTTTGAGAGTTCTGTGAGTATTCTGGATATGCATCCTTTATCAGATATATGCTTTGCAAACGTTTCCTTCAAGTCTATGGCTTGACATTTTATTCTCTTAACAGTGTCTTTTAAAGACGGAAGTTTTAAATTTTGATAAAGTGCTATTTTTAACCCAAGTAAGCAGAGGCTTTCTCCTAAAAGTTTCATGTTTTGTATTTTGAGTTAATTTTTGCCTATGGTGCAAGTTATGGATTGAAGTTCTTTTTTTTTCTTTTGCATATGAATATCAAATTGTTCTATCACCATTTGTTCAAAAAACAATCCATTCTTCAATGAATTGACTCTGCATCTTTGTAGAAAAACACTTTATTTATTTACTTATTTATTTATTTACTTCTGCACTCTCTATTCTATTCCATTGGCTTGTGTCTGTGTTTACACCAAAGCACACTTTACTGATTACTATAACTTTACAGTAAGTCTTGAAACCAGGTAATGCTAGTCTTCTAAATTTGGTCTTTATTTTTTTTTTTTAATTAATTAATTAATTTATTTATTTTTGGCTGTGTTGGGTCTTCATTTCTGTGCGAGGGCTTTCTCCAGTTGCGGCAAGCGGGGGCCACTCTTCATCGCGGTGCGCGGGTCTCTCACTATCGTGGCCTCTCTTGTTTCGGAGCACAGGCTCCAGACGCGCAGGCTCAGTAGTTGTGGCTCATGGGCCTAGTTGCTCCGCAGCATGTGGGATCTTCCCAGACCAGGGCTCAAACCCGTGTCCCCTGCATTAGCAGGCAGATTATCAACCACTGCGCCACCAGGGAAGCCCTGGTCTTTATTCTTTAAGTTGGTTTGGCTAAGTTCTTTGCATTCCATGTGAAATCTGGAATCTGCTTGTCAATTTCTACCAAAAAGACCACTGAGATTTTGATTGAGGTTGCATTAAATTTGCAGATTAGTTTGGTTAACATTGACACCTTAACAACATTGAGTCTCCTGACCTGTTAGCAAACTATGTGTGTCCATTTTTCACAGACTTCTTCCATTTCTCTCAGTAATACTTATAGTTTTCAGTGTATAGTCTTTTCAGCTTTATTCCTAAGTATTTTATATATTTTGTTACTACTGTGAATGGTATTGCTTTTTAAATTTCAATTACCAAACGTTTGTTATGTATAGAATACAATTTATTTTTGTATGTTGATCTTGTATTCCATACTTTGTTAAACTTGCTTATTAGTTCTAGTAGCGTTTTTTTGTGAATTGTATCGGATTTTTATATAGATGATTATGTCAGCTGTAAATAAATAGAATTTATTTACTAAATGAGTTAAAACATTTCATAATATCACTGTCTTACTCTGCTCAGGTAAATGGTTTATTTATTAAACCATTTTTATTGAAGTATAGTTAATTTATAATGTTGTGTTCCAAGTGTACAGCAAAGTGATTCAGTTATATATATATGTGTGTGTGTGTATATATACACACACACATATATATCACGTATATATGCAGATTCTTTTGCATTATATGTTATTACAAAATATTGAATATAGTTCCCTGTGCTATATAGCAGGTCCTTGTTGTTTATCTATTTTATTTATAGTAGTATGTATCTGTTAATCCCAAATTCCAAATTTATACCCTCGACTTTCCCTTTTGGTAACCATAAGTTTTCTCGCCATGCCTGTGTGGACTCTGGAATCTGATGCTGGGGTTTGAATCCTTGCTCAGTCACTTTCTAGCTCTGTGATCTTGGGTGAGTCAATTAACCTCTCTGTACCTAAGAACCTTATCTCTAAAATGAGGATGATACTAATACCTACTTTGAAGTGTTGTTTGGAGAATTAATTAAGATAACATATGCAAAGCCCTTACAACAGTGCTTGACCTGTGGTATGCAATGTATAAGTGTTAGCAGTTGTTAATATTATAATTTGGTAATGCTTGCTTGCTCTAAGTCGGCTTGCCAGGAGTATAAACCGCTTCATATCCTCTCTCTTTTTTTCTAGCAAACCTGCAAAACACCTGCTAAATAACTGTTATGGACTGAATTGTGTCGCCCTCCCCCCACTCCCCACCCCCTACCCCCATCCTGCCTCCTTCTCCCTGCCCGAATTCATATATTAAAGCCCTAACCCCCAATGAGGCTATATTTGGAGACAGGACCTTTAGAGAAGTAATTAAGGTTAAATGAGGTCACAAGGTTGGGTCTTAATCATCTTTATGAGAGGACACACCAGAGATTTCCCTCTCTCTCTACATGTACACAGAAAAAGGCCATGTGAGGACACAGTGGGAAGGCGGCCGTATAGGAGCCTGGAAGAGAGACCACACCAGAAAGCAATCCTGCTGGCACCTTGATCTTGGACTTCCAGCCTCTCACTCTGTGGTATTTTGTTATGGCAGCCTGAGCAGACTAAGACAGTGATACTATGAAATGTTTTAACTCATATATTCCATGAGAGGCAAATAAGCAGTCCTGACATACAACGTCTGATGCCAGCCTCGGGTACCATTTCCCCGTTGTGGGAGAGTCTGGCATCTACCATGGTTGGGGTGGGGGAGTGCTGCGGAGGGTCATCTACCATTGGGACTACTGCCCACTTGCTTCCCTCAATATAGCTGTTTTTCTTACAAAATTTGTTGAAGCCCCAGGCTGACTACTAGCTATACAGGGGTTAGCTATTAACTGTGAGAGCTGTTACTCTTATTTCTTTCTTCTTTCAGGCCCATCACAGAGCCCACTGAGTCGCTGATCAGATTCTGGACTAGTGTGACCCCGTGTAGGCTGTAGCCTTCCATTCCCTCCCGAGCTGGGTAGCACTGGCTGGGGTCCTGGTCATTCCACTTGTTGGGATGCCCAAAGCCCTCCCGATCTGGGGGTCATGGGAGGGGAGGCCCAGCCTTGGAATGTTCTCTCCTGCTTCTCTATCCTCTTTTCTCTTTACCTTTCCTTCCACAATTCCCTAAGAACTCTTTTCCCTTCAGTACAGAGAAGAATTCAGCTGGGTTCCAAGGCTTAAACTTGCAGACACCCTGGTTAATAAGATGTTTGCAGAACAAAGAGCCTGCCATTTTAAGGCAGTTTTGCTTGTAAATTTATTATAAATACATATAACATGTATGATATATGTATGATGGTATGTATATTATATGCATGATATTATGTATATGTGTGCTATATTGAATATATAAAATATACATATTTCTAAGTAATATCCTTTTTTTTCTTCTTCTTACTACATTAGGAACAATTAAAGCAAATTGGAGATAAAAGCAACCTCTGAGTTTAGAAATACAGAACTGTGAGTTTGGGTCTCCTCAGATTCACTCACTGGCTTGTGAAAAGCTGTTTGAAATTTACGTCTGAATTTATTTCTCAGGTGTAGGGTGTTCAGAATCCGAAAGCAGCAATTATGTAAATCATGAAGTCAGGTGGCTGTAGGAAAATCAGAGCACTATGGTTTTGGCTTTTCAAATCTTTTATTAAGACTTTCCAAAGACCATCATTAAAAAATAAGCAGAGAGAGAGAGGTCCAGAAAAGTTTATTAGATCACACTTAATTTCCTAGTTAAACCTCTGCGAAGGTAAAGTCAGATTTCTATATATTTGACTCTAAATGAACTACATAGAAAATGCAAAAACATATACAGAGTAATCGTGGCAATTGACAGCGCTCGTTTTAAGGAGGCCGCGGGTCTGCAACAGGCTTTGCGCCTGCAAAGCTTTGACTCAGTTTGTCATCGGGGCGCAGGCAGAGGGCTGGGCCGCCGCTCCCAGCACTGGCTTAAGTCTCGAGTGCTGCCCCCGAACACCGCGCCCCGCCCCCCCGGGGCGACGCATCCAGCGCCGCGCGTCTGCCGAGCAACGCGAGCCCTCCACCCCCGGCCGGCGTCCCGGCTCCGCCCCTCCCGCCGCGGCCCACGCCCCAGCCCCGGGGGGCAGGAGGAGGCGGCGGCCCGTACTCCCCGCGCCGCTTTGGGGCGTCACGGGCTGGGACGGGCCGGGTGAGCCTGGCGGCGGAGAGAGCGGCGCGCCGAGCTGAGCGCCCAGGACTGCGCTTCTCCGGCCGGCGGGGCGGCGCTGTGGGCCGGACGCTCCGGGCTCCCCGACGCCGCCGGCGGCCCAGCTCCGCCCCGGGCCTCCCCGCCCCGCGCCCGGGTAGTGCGCCCCGGGCGCAGCGCCCACCCGGCCGGTCCCAGCCGGCACGCTGCCCTCGCGGCTGCTCGCCGCGCTCTGCCTGGCCGAGCGGCTCGGGGCCGCCTGCGGTTGCCAGCTGTCCTCCGAGTGGAGACCCCTGAGCGAGGGCTGCGGCGCCGAGCTGGCTGAGACCATCTCGTACGCCAAGGTGCTGGCGCTGCACCAGGAGGTGCACGGCCTATACAGCTCCTGCCCTGGCAGTACGAGGCCGGCGAGGCGGGGCGCCTGTACCGGGCCGAGATCAAGATGCTGTGGACCAGGCGTGGGGCAGCGTGCTCGAGGTGCCCGCGGGCTCCAGGCTCCACCTCCGCGGCCTGGGCTACTTCTCCCGTCACTCCCGCACCGTGGTCCAGGATTACGCCTGTTTCTTCTTCCTCAGGTGAGCCTGTCACTTCCCGCCCACACCACCCCCTCGGCCCATTTGCGTGACCAACTGAGGTCGCCTTTATCTGGAGCCGGATCGGGAACTCGCAGGGAGTCCTGTCTGTGCGATGTTAGATGATGCCTTGGGCTCCTTCCCGGGCTCTTCGTTCTTTCCTGCTCCTCCTTACGTGTCTACAACATCCTGGGTACCTCTGGCCAAGACTGTTGGAAAAACAGGGAGGATTCCTGTGCTTTAAGGACAGAAGAGTGTTTCAGGCAAAAGCTCCAGGTGGTTTCCAGCAACAAGTAGCCAGCCTATTCCAGATAGCAAAGGTTTATGCGGGGGGCTCCGGGGGGAGACCCTGGTCGCAGTGCTTTGAGGAGTATAAAGGTAAATCAGGCAGGACCCTCTCTGACTGAGTTCATGAAAGTTGGTCTGTGGTCCAGATGAAACGCTTGTGCGTAAGAATTCAGGCGACGGGTTTGACTAAGGTTTGAAATAACAGCAGGTGGAACCCTAATTGAGGTGGAATCCTAGTATACTTGGAACTCTATGTTTTACACTGGATTTGGTGGGAGTAGTTTGGGATGGGTGGTGGTCAAACCAAAGCAGAATCCCTTTGAAATCAGACTGTTGTTGGAATTCTGGCTCCTCTCTTCCTATGAGTTTGAGCAAGTTACTGACCTTGTCCAGAATCTCAATAGCCTCACCTTCATAATGTGAGAAACAAGGTTGCTTGAGACTAAAACCCAGTCACTCACACAAAACACCTGGTGCAGGTTAGATGCGGACCAGTCACTATTCTGCACACCTGCTTAAATGCCAAGATGGCGCTGGTGTGGAGTGCAGCCCAGCTGTCTTCCCGTTTCACTCGCGTTCGCTCCCATCAGCTGCCGGCAGACCTCAATGCCAGGCTCTTCCAAACAGATTTATATAGGAGGGGCGGGGGGTGGGGTGCCAGGCGGGGTCAGGGCCTTGGGGGTCACAGGGCTTTGAAGAATATAGAAGTGAATTAGGCAGGAGGCCCTGTCTGATTGGAGACTTCTGGAATCTTGGGCAGTTCCGTGGAAGTTGGTCTGTGGTCAAGATGAAACACATGTGGATAAGAATTTAGGCAATGGGTTTGACTGAAGTTTAAAGTAAAAAAACAGCAGGTGGAACCCTCAATGCATTGGTTGTCTCCAGTTGAAGGAGAAGACTGAGAGGAACCTCAAAATGGAATCGAATGCATCTATCGAGATAGCGATTGAATCTACAGCTGTGATGGGCGATAGATCCAGTCTTCCCAGTCTGTAGAGTAGGATTAAAGATATTTGGAATGACCATGACCTTGGTCTGCAGACTCACTTTTAGCTCTTTAGATTTCATGTCACTGAGAAAGAAAAGAGTGAGTTCTGCAGAGGGCTGTCCGTAAGCTCATGGCAACATGTTTTCCATGTTGAAGCCGGAATATCTAAGATTACAACACGTGGCGTGCTTTGTGTTGGCTTGGGTGGCTTAGCTAGATTCAGTTGAATTTTTTTTTAATTGCTGGACAAGTACAGTTTCTAAGTAAACTCGTCAAGGAGTGAGACAGTACCTTCTTGATACAGAGAAACTTAAACTAGATTTTTCATGTCTTTATTTAAGGAAAACACTGGGGACCCAGCTACAAAACTAATGAAACTTCATTTTCCAAAGAAAAAAACCAGAGTACTTGAGAAGGCGTTATTTTCTTTTCCGATTTTATCATGAAATACTGTTTTGTCCACTGGTTCTGTGGTGGTCAGCCAACTCTTTCATCTTCTCTCTGACATGTTTATAAAACGTTAGGAGAGAAATACAGAGTCAAATGGTAGTCTGATAGATTTCTATTTCACAGAGTTATGTTGCCCTGATGTGTGTTAACAGCTGCATACAAAGCATTCCTCCTCTGTTATTCTGGGACCCATTGAGAAGAGAACAGATTCTGGTCAGCGTCACAGGAGAAGGTGGCACTGGAGACTCCCTGGTGAGCCCCACATGCCCCCCATGGGCTGGAGAGTAACTCGTATCTCTCCTTTTTCTTTTCTTGACTTCTTCATCTTGACAACAGGCATTTTCTGCGAGGCTCAATAGAAATGTTAACTAACTTTTATACTACAGTTACTCTGGCCAGAGACTTTTTTTGTATAATGCAATCCTTACATCACCATCAAAAAGTAAGGTGCTTTTGTCATCCTCTTTTTATAGATTGTAATACTGAAGCTTAGAGAATTTAAGAAATTCGTTTCCTGTCAGACAGAAGTAGTAGTGGTAGGACTTGAACCCAGGTCATTGCAACTGGCCTCCCTTTCACCAAGAAACAAGGAACACACTGTCTGTGAGAAGGAAGGCCACCTGGGAGATAACACAGATAGACAAACGCAGACACATGCACACACTCCCTCTGCCCCCAAACTCACCTTTTTCAACAGCTTAAGAATAGACTCATGAAGTAGGAGGCAGAGAAACAATTAGAAATAATGAGAGCTGTTGGAGACTGTCACAGTCTTCTGTTGACTCATGATTCAAGATGGCACACCCCATGGCTGTCCAATCTACAGCTCTGCTTTCTTCCTCTTTCTTGTTAGGACGGATGAAAATTATAACCTCATGGAGTCAATTTCCAACATGCCATCTTTCCAGACACTCGAGAGAACAGAAGGATGTTTTCCAGTTTTTGAACTGTTCCCAGTGTCAGCAATGGTGACTTTTTCCAGTGACCAGGAGATCCAAGAAGACAATTGGTAAGAATTGGTACCCTGTGCCAGAGCAAAATAATAGAATAGCTACATTTTGACCCAGAGAGTCAAGAGTGCTCTTCCAGAAGCTCAGACCAAAGAGTATTTTCCTCCGTGCCCCCGACCCCCACTCCCAGCGGTTAACAAACCCTGCTCATAAACTGTCTATTCCTGAGGCTTTACTATTGGGCGTGGAGTTCCTCACAAAGTCAGGGAACAAGATGGGATGAAGGTTGACACACTGTGCCTCAATTGCCTCTTCTGTAAAATGGAAACAATAGTAGCATCTACGCTATAGGGCTGATGCCATAGGATTTAACATTTAGGAAATGTACATATGTAAAGCCCTTAGCATAGCGATTGACAGAGAAAGTACTCAATACATGTGAGCTGTTATGACTACTACCATTATTATATTATTATTATAATTGATAGCATAGGGCTACTCTTATTATTATTGATAGCATAGGGCTCTGAGGAATTTTCTAAGAGGAAAGAAAAGTCCTCAAGAAAATAAAATGAAAGAATTGTAGTAGCTAACACTTCTATGATTCTTATCTATAGCTATTAAGACGTAGAGGTACAGGGTGACCGAGGTAGTTGTGGAACGTAAGGGTCAGGATGATTTGGGGCATGAAAATATAAAAGGGGTATTCCAATCTGAGGCATTAGCCAGAGTTGTGGGGACATTTTGAGGACTGTCACTTTCCCAAAGCAGTGGCATTGACACAGTTGAGCTGGGATGATTGTGGGACCAGATCAGGAGAAGTGGTGGCCCATGGCTCCCAGTCTCCCATCTGAGATGTTTTTAGGACCACATGACAGACTACTGGAGAGAATTCTGATGTGGGTGTCCCCCAGGACAAGGACTTTTTTTGTGGGTTAATGAACGAATTTGCACATGTTAGGTGGCTTCCTTCTTTCCACCCATCTGTGCTAGCCTTGCGAAGAGTGTCATTCTCTCGTCTGGTGGGTTGGCCTAGGGGGAACGGCCTTGTTCTTCCAAACCTCCTTATCTTCTACCCTGGGCTCCCTGGCACCTGGAGGCCTTCTTCATGTTCTTTGCACAGAACCTGTTCTCACGATGGGCAGGGGCTCCAACTAAGGAAAAATGTTGATTCTTGCTTCCTAGACATTATCAAGGGTCCCTTCCTCAGGCCTACCCTACTGACAGATCTAGACTCCTCTGACCCCTCCTCCATGGTTTGCCAGAATTTTCTGAACTCTTGCTCCCAGCGTGGTTCCAAGCACCTGTTTGTTTTTCTGCTCTTATTCTGTACTGGTACCCACTCCACATTGAACTGGACCTACCAGGTGTCAGCCTGAGTATCCCCGGCTTGAGTCAGACCTTCGCATGTTCCAAATGAAATCTTTTTAGTCTCTGTCCTTTGGTTCTCCATTTTTATGGGAGTTTGCTTATTTTACTAAATCTTTGGTAACAGTAGATTTGTATCAAAAGATCAGATATTGTTCCAAAAACACCTTATAGTTTAGCCCCCAAACTCTTTAGGTACATCACTAATTAGCCCTATGGTCACACAGTGAAGCTATTAATATTTCCCTGGAATTAGATATTCCATCATTAGAAAAAAATAGAACAACAGGACCATGGAGAATTGTTTCAAGGTGAAGGCAGTCCTATTTCGGGTGGTCAGATGTTGATCGTGGGGAGAATCTCTTTTCCCTTTCATCACCCTGGTCTCTTAGATAACAAGGGGTGGGTGTGTGCATTGCCCTGAGAGTCAAAAGCTTTGGGGGAGGAAAATTAATTCTTACAGATTGCTGAGCTGCTGTGTAGCTGAATTTACACGTTGGAACTGATGGACCTTGCACTTTTCAACACCTTAGCTCCTTCCATTTTTATCCCCTGTCCTCTTTGAAAGGTACCACATCAGACCTAAGTTAGCTTGTTAGTTTCAGAATTTAAATTTAAACTAAAAATAAAGTGGCTTTTTGGTAAATTTTAGCATTTACATTTTATGATACTCCTTGAGAAATTTTTACTTCCTCTGCAGTGAGTAAAGTACTTGTAAATTGAAGATCTCAGAGTTAGATGAAGAATTGACAGTTACTTGCTCTCTTCTTCCAAAAAAACCACGAAAACTTCTCTGCCTTTTCCTTTTGAAGGTGAGCATCTTATTTTCTCTCCTACCCAGAATAAATGCATCATGTTACATCAGAAGCAGTCTGTTTGTCCTGTGGTGGTGGGTCCTCAGTCTTAGGAGGGATCAGAGGGGCTGTTCAGGTCCCCTTTTGTTTAAAAGTTTATTTTACTGAAGTCTAGTTGATTTACAATATTGTGCTGTTTTCTGTATAGTAAAGTGATTTTGTTATACGTATATATACATTCTTTTTCATAGTCTTTTCCATTATGGTTTATCACAGGATATTGAATACAGTTTCCTGTGCTATCCAGAAGGACCTTGTTGTTTATCCATCCTATAGATAATAGTTTGCATCTGCTAATCCTAAACTCCCAACCCACGCCCCTCCCCCCTCCCCCTCCCCCCCTTGACAACCACAAGTCTGTTCTCTATGTCTGTGAGTCTGTTTAGGAGATAAATTCATTTGTGTCATGTTTCAGATTCCACATATAAGTGATATCATATGGTATTTGTCTCTGTCTGACTTGCTTCACTTAGTATGATCATCTCTAGGTCCATCCATGTTGCCGCAAGCAGCATTATTTCATTCTTTTTTATGGCTGAGTAGTGTTCCATTGTATGTATGTACCACATCTTCTTTATCCATTCATCTGTCGATGGACATTTAGGTTGTTTCCATGTCTTGCCTATGGTGAAGAGCGCTGCTGTGAACGTAGGGGCATGTATATCTTTTTTGTTTTTGCTGCTGCTGTTGTTGTGTTTGGCTGCACCGTGCAGCCTGTGGGATCTCAGTTCCCTGACCAGGGGTCAAATCCCTGCCCCCTGCAGTGGTAGCATGGAGTCTTAACCACTGGACCACCAGGGAAATCCTAGGAGCATATGTATCTTTTTGAATCAGAGTTTTGTCTGGATATATGCCCAGGAGTGGGATTGCTGGATCATATGGCAACTTTATTTTTAGTTTTTTGAGGAACCTCCATACTGTTTTCCAAGTTACATTCCCACCAACAGGAGGGAGGGTAGGAGGGTTCCCTTTTCTCCACACCCTCTCCAGCATTTGTTATTTGTAGACCTAATGATGGCCATTCTGCAGGTCAGCTTTTTGTTCCAGTTAGACGTTTGCTAATCAGAACACGTGACTCTTCCGCATGCTCTGGGGCCTGTATGAATGGCCCTGGGCATTGCGCGTTACACGGTTTCGCTGTGTTCCATGCTGTATCCTGGAGGACGATAAATCCTGGAGGAGCACTGCCGAACTCCTGTCCTTTCCACCGCTGCTGCTGCTGTCTAGTCCCCCAGTCAGCCTGGTCGGTGCATCTGGGCCCTGCTTGTGAAGGGCTCATTTCATTCTTTTCCCGCGTAGTTCTCACTCTCTCAGCATCACGTGAATCTGGGACTGCAGTGTCAATCCGGAGGTTAGGAAATGGAACCAGAGGACGATCTTACGTAGGGAAGCTTTTCGTGATGCACACCCAGGGTGACATGCGGCTCCGTCCTCAGCAGGCAGATAAATCCTCCCATTCTCTAGTTCCATCCTCAGGCGTCCCACCCACGCCTCAGTCAGTGGAAACACTGTCTTGCTTTCAGAAGTTGCCGGGAAGTCAGCATCATCGTTACTAAGTATTCAGCGTCCCTCTGGTGCAGTATCGTGGTGTTAATGGGACCGCAGGGGATGTCTGTGGCGGGTTAGAGCATCCATCCCATTTACTGGCAGGGTTCTCTCCACACCAGCCAAGAACGTTTTCCTTCCTCTTTTCTTCTCTGCTGGGTGAGTGTAACACAAAACAGAAGTTGGCTGTTTTCCCCTCTCTGCAAGTCCTGTCCCCTAGGACCAAAACCCACACTGACCCACACTGACATCGATCTGTCTTAGAATGTCATGGGGTTGAAACAAAGTCTGTGAAAGACCTGCTGCCATTTTTCTTTTCCTTTTTTGGAATCTGGAAGGGTGGTGGGGAAGTTGTCGTCCTCCGAACTGCATGGGAAGGAACGTCGACTTTTCGTCAGAAGATCGAAATTGACTCTGACATTTCCAGAGGCGTGACCTTGGGCAGGACCCTTTATTTCTCACAACTTCAGTTTTCTCATCTATAAAATGGGGCTAAAAACATGTAAACTGTCTCAGGTTGTTGTAAGGACCTAGTTAGAGAGTATGTTTGAAAGCACTTAGTAAACTATAAAAAGTGATGCAAGGGTTTATGACTGTGAATTGATAATTAGAGAGTATGGCTTTAAGTGTTAAAGAATATGTAGCTTTTGAAAAGCTGCTTGCTTCTCCCCAGGGCGGTGGCAGAGTGGTGGCAGCAGTGATGACGGGGGTGTGTGTTAGAGGTGGGAACGGTGACGGGGAAGCTGTCACGTGTGCTGTAATACATTCAACAGTTTATTGGGCTCTGGCCAGGGAACACTTCTTTAAAAGTTCATCTCTTCAGTTATAAACATATAACACATTCAGGTAGGTTCCCTAATCTAAGTATAAAATGATAGTCAGTAGAGTTTTTTCCCCCACCTCTGACACCCATCTACCCAGTTAGTTACACCTACCCTCTAGACAAGTAGCCACTGTTAAGTTTCTCAAACATTCAATGAGTATTTTCATCCAACAAGTAATTCAAATGTGATTTACTGTTGTCTTTGACACCAGTGGCACTTCACTATGCACTATGCGCTTTGCTATGCCCTGCTTTATTCACAAGTAGAGCTTGAAGACCTTTCCATATCAGTGCATGTAAATTGCTCTAAATAGTATTCCATTGTATGAATGTCTCACCATATATTTAATCAAGTCCCCTGTTGATGGGTAGTTACGTTGTTTCCAATCCATTGCTATTACTAAAGAGTGCAGACATGTATGACATTATACATACCTCATTTTGTGGGATTGTTGATTCCAATCTTTAGCAGATATTTATTGAGTGTGTACCTTGAGGCAGCTACTGTGTTAGATACTAGAGTTTCAGTGTTGGGCAAAATACAAAGTCCCTGATCATGGAGTTTATAGTCCTAGTGTTGGTGGTTGACACGATCAAAAGACCACATTAATGACTTTATAATTTTATTTTTTAATTAATTTTTATTCGAGTATAGTTGATTTACAATGTTAGTTTCTGCTGTGCAGCAAAGTGAATCAATTATACATATACATATATCCACTCTTTTTTAGATTCTTTTCCCATATAGGTCATTACAGAGTATTGAGTAGAGTTCTCTGTGCTATACAGTAGGTCCTTAGTAGTATAATTTTAAGTGGAAATAAATACTCCAAGGAAAAGAAAGGAAATCAGGAAGTCTGATGTAAACTTCGGGGTAAAGAAAACGTTTTCTGCTGAATTGATTCTGGGACTAAAATCTGATGGAAGAGAGGTATCCTAGTTAATATTGGGGTAATGGGGTCATGAGAGCAATCCAGAGAAGGAGAAGAATCTGTGCAAAGGCCCTGTGGTAGCAGGGTCCATGGTACCTTTGAGGGAATCAAAGAAAACCCCTGTGGCTGGAGGAAAGGGAGTGAGTGAGAAGGATGAGGCCAGAGCACAAGGTGGGGCCAGACCATGCAGGGGTTGATAGATCCTGGTGAGGATTTGGGCTTTGTTCTAACAGTAATGGGAAAGCTTTGATGTTTGGAAAGCAAAGGGTGATGGGACCAAATTCACATTTATAGGAAAACAAAGTGACAGGAGTGAGGAACTGGATTGGAGGGGATCCGGGTGCTATAGTAATAAGTAGTGGTGGTTAGAAAGCTACCAGATAGATGTTGGACTAGGACAGAGGCAGGGGGCATGGAGCGATGTAAGCAAACTTGAGAGATATTTAGGAAATTAAATCAGTAGATGTTAATGACAGGTTGAATTTGGGTGGTAAAGGAGGTGGAAGGGTCAAAGATAAGTCCTGTGTTCCTGGCTGACGGCATGCCAGGACCAACACTGATAAATGGGAATAGGACAGGTTTGGTAGGAAATTCATGAGTCCAGTATTGGACATCTTGAGTTGAGGTGCCCTTGAGCCGTCCAGGTGAGATCTTGACTAGGTGGTTGGATCTATAACTTTGCAGCTTTGAGAAGAGCTCTGAGTAGAACATACACCTTTGGGTCTGAGCCATAACTAGGTGTCAGCTGAAATGGGAAATGGGTGACATTTCCAAGGGAGAGGGCTTAGAGTAAGAGTAGAAGCCCTAAGGTAGGACCGAGTGGTGTAGAACGCTAACACTGGTGGAGAAGGAGCAGTCAGACAGATACGAGGAAAACTAGGAGTCAATGGCACAGAATAGCTCCGAAAGGATGAGTGATCGACAGAACAAAAGCTGTTGAGAAGTCAAGATGAGGACTAAAAAGTAACCAGTCAACTTTGGCAGAGATGAGGACAGTTCCATGGAGTGAGGGAGTAGAGTCTAGGCTGTGGAGGTGGGAGGAGGGAGTGGGACAAGAGGATATGGAGATGGTGGGGGTGGACAACTTCTTCAGGACGTTTGGCTGTGGAGGGTTGAATACAGATGAGGCTGCAGGTACAGGGTGCAGAATGGTTGAGGGAGGGGGTTTTGTTGTATTTAAAGATGGCAGCCATCTGGTCAAACCATCTTGGTCCCTGTTTTCCTACTTATCAGATGCTGTCTTCCCAAGTAGACTAAACTACTCAAGGGCAGGGATATCTATTCACTGTTGTATATTGTTGTGCATTTTTACAGTGTCTTACACATTTATTGAATAAATTATCTCTCATCAAGAGAGCTCTGAGGCCTTAGGAAGCAGAGGTCTTCTCTCTCTCCCTCTCTATTTCTATTTTCTAAATTAATATTTAAAATCCACATACAGTAACAAATTTTTTAATATTTATTTATTTATATTTATTTTGGCTGCGTTGGGCCTTCGTTGCTGCGCGGGCTTTCTCTAGCTGCTGCGAGCGGGAGCTACTCTTTGTTGCAGTGTGTGGGCTTCTCATTGCAGTGGCTTCTCTTGTTGCAGAGCACAGCCTCTAGGTGCGTGGACTTCAGTAGTTGCAGCATGTGGGCTCAGTAGTTGTGGCTCTCGGGCTCTAGAGCACAGACTCAGTAGTTGTGGCGCACAGGCTTAGTTGCTCTGTGGCATGTGGGATCTTTCTGGACCAGGGATTGAACCCGTGTCCCCTGCGTTGGCAGGTGGATTCTTAACCACTGTGCCACCAGGGAAGTCTGCATACAGTAAAATTTGCTTTTTTCGTGTATAGTTATAAGTTTTGGCAAATACACATGGTTGTATAATCACAACTACAGCCACAATATAGAAAAGTTCCATCATTGCTAAAACCCTCCCCTGTGCTGTCACTATATAGCCAGACCCTTCCCCAACCTCAACTCCTGGGAACCACTGATTGGGAACCTCAGCGTGGACTGTCATCCATAATGACTGTACCAATTTACATTCCCACCAACAGTGTACAAGGGTTCCCTTTTCTCCATATCCTCAATAACACATCTTATCTTTCAAGTTTTGGATAATAGTTTGGATAATAGTTTTGGAGAAATGTCTGTTCGGGTCCTTTGCCCATTTTAAAATCAGGTTTTGTTGTTTTGCTATTTACTTGCATGAATTCCTTATATATTTTGGACGAAATAGATGGCTTTCAAATATTTTCCCCCTATCCATATGTTGCCCTTTCATTTTAATTGATTGTTTCCTTTGCTGTACAGAAGCTTTTTATTTTGACGCAATTTTTGCTTTTGTTGCCTGTGCTTTGGGGGTCATATCTAGAATATTATTGCCCACACCAATGTCAAGAAGCTTTTTTCCTATTTTCTTGTAGTTTTATAGTTTTGGGTCTTAGATTTAAGTCTTTATTTTGAGTTAATTTTTGTATATGTGTGTGAGATAAGGGTCCAGTTTCATTCGTCTGCATGTGAATCCAGTTTTCCTAACACAATTTATTAAAGAAACTATTCTTCCCCATTTTGTGTTCTTGGCATCTTTACTGAAGCTCAGTTAACTGTAAATCTGTGGATTTGTTTCTGAGCTCTTGATTCTATTCCGTTGGTCTATCTATCTGTTTTTATGCTTGTACCATACTGTTTTGATTACTATAGCGTTGTAATATAATTTGAAATCATGAAGTGTGTTGCCTCCAGCTTTGTTCTTTTCTCAAAATTGCTTTGGCTATTCAGGAGCTTTTGTAGTTCCACACAAATTTTAGAATTGTTTTTTTCCACTTCTGTGAAAAATGCCATTGCAATTTTGATAGTGATTGCTTTGGGTACTATGAACATTTTAACAGTATTCTTCCAATCCATGGACATGGGATATATCTCCATCGATTTTTGTCTTTCTCTCATCAGTGTTTTAAACTTTTCAGTGCATAGGTCTTTCACCTCCTCTGTTAAATTTATCCCTAGCTCTTTTGTTCTTTTTGGTGCTATCATAAATGGGATTGTTTTCTTCATTTCGTTTTCAGATAGATTGTTGCTGGTGTAAAGAAATATGACTGGTTTTTTTTGATATGTTGATTTTGTATCCTGCAAATATACTGGATTCATTCATTCTAATTTTTTGTGGTGTCTTCAGGGTTTTCTGCATATAGAATTGTGACATCTGCAGACAGAATTTTACTACCTTTGTTCTAATTTAGATGCCTTTTATGTCTTTTTCTTGCTAGTATTTCCAGTATTATGTTTAATAGAACTGGGAAGAGGGGGAAAAACTTTCAGTTTTACCAATTGATTATGATGTTAGCTATGGGCTTTTCATAAATGGCCTCTATTGTTTTGAGGAAATTTCTTTTATATCTATTTTATTGAGCATCTTTTATCATGAATGGATGGTGAAATTTGTCAAGTGCTTTTTCTTCATATTGAGATGATCACATCGTTCAGATCTTTCATTTTGTTAATGTGCTATATCACATTGATTGATTTGCATATGTTAAACCAACCTTCCATCCCAAGGATAAATACCATTTATTCATTGTATATAATCTTTTTGATGCGTTGAATTCAGTGTGCTAGTATTTTATTCAGGATTTTTGCATCTATGTTTATCAGAGACATTTGTCTGTAGTTTTGTCCAGCTTTGATATTCAGTGAGGCTGGTGTCATAAAATGAGTCTGGAAGTAATCCCTCTACATCTATTTTTTGGAAGAGTTTAAGAAGGATTGGTATTAATTTTTGTTTGAATGTTGGTAGAATTCAACTGTGAATCCATTTGGTCCTAGGCTTTTTGCTTTTGGGAGTTTTTTGATTACTATTTGAATCTCCTTATTTGTTATTGGTGTGTTCAGTTTTACTGTTTCCTCTTGATTCAGTCTTGACAGGTTGTATATTTCTCAGAATTTTTCTGTTTATGCTAGGTTATCCAATTTGTTCACATAATTGTTCATAAGTAGTTCCTTATGATCCTTTTTACTCCTGAGGTATCTATTGTAATGTCTCTTTCGTTTCTGTATTTATTTATTTCAGTCTTTTCTCTTTTCTTCTCAGTTTAAGTAAGGGTTTATTGATTTTGTTTCTTTCAAAAATTCAACTTAGTTTTTTTCTGTTATTTTCTAGTCTCTATTTGATTTATTTCTGCTCTGATCTTTATTTTTTCCCTTCCTGCTGCTAACTTTGGGTTTGTTCTTTTGTAGTTCCTTGAGGTGTGTAAAGTTTGGTTGTTTACTAGAGATCTTCTTTTATAATGTAGTCATTTATCTCTGTAAACTTTTCTCTTAGTACTGCTTTTACTGTGTCCCATAAGTTTTGGTATGTTGTGTTTTCATTTTCATTTGTTTCAATGCTTTTAAAAACTCCCTTTTAATTTCCTCTTTAACCCATTGGTTATGCAAGAGTGTGTTGTTTAATTTCTGTGTATTTGTGAATTTTCCTCTTTTCCTTCTATTATTGATTATTCCATTGTGTTCAGAAAAAAATGCTTGGTATAATTTCAGTCCTTTTAAACTTGTTAAGACTTGTTTTGTAACCTAACATGTGATATATCCTGGAGAATATCTGTGTGTGCTTCAGAAGAATGTGTACTCTTCTGCTGTTGGGTGAAAAGTTTTCTATATGTCTGTTAGGTTCATTTGGTCTATACTGTTGTTCAAGTCTACTCTTTTATTTAAAAATTATTTATTTATTTATTTATTTATTTGGCTGTGCCAGGTCTTAGTTGTGGCACACAGATCTTCGTTGCAGCATGCAGGATCTTTAGTTGCGGTGTGTGGGATCTTTTAGTTGCGGCGTGTGGTATCTTTTAGTTGTGGCATGTGGGCTCTTAGTTGCGGCACACGAGATCTAGTTCCCTGACCAGGGATCGAACCCAGGCCCTCTGCATTGGGAGCCTGGAGCCTTAACCACTGGACCACCAGGGAAATCCCCTGTTTAAGTCCACTCTTAATTGATTTTCTGTCTAAGTGTTATCTCCATTATGAAAGTGGGATACTGAAGTCTGCTACTATTACTGTATTGCTATCAATTTCTCCTTCAGATCTGTCAATATTTGTTTTATATACTTAGGCGCTCTGATATTGGGTGCATATATATTTATAATTATTATATCTTTCTATTGAACTGACCCCTTTATGATTATGTAATGACCTTCTTTATCTCTGGAGACAGTTTTTAAAACCTACTTTGTCTGATATTAGGATAGTCACTCCTGCTTTCTTTTGGTTACCATTCACATGGAATATCCTTTTCCATTCCTTCACTTTCAGTCTCTGTGTCTTTGAATCTAAAGTGAGTTTCTTGTAGATAGCATACAACTGTATCTTGATTTTTTTGTATCTCTCCAGCTACTCTGTATCTTTTTATTGGGGAGGTTAGTCCATTTATGTTTAAAGTGATTATTGATGCAGAAGGATTTACTATTGTCATTTTGTTAACTGGTTTTTGTTTGTCTTATAATTCCATTGTCCCTGTTCTTCTCTCTTGCTATCTTCAACATTTTGTGCTATGGGTTTTTTTTTTTTTATTGATAGGTTTTGATTTCTTTGTTTTTTTTCTTATGTATAACTTCTGTAAGTATTTTCTTTGTGGTTACCAAGGGGCTTACATAATATATTGTATAGTTATAACATTCTGTTTTAGGCTGACAACTACTTAACTTCACTTGCATACAAGAACTCTTGTCTTTTACCTCTCCTCCTCACTGCATTATATGTTCCTGATGTCACAGTTTACTTTGAGTTTCACATATTCATTAACATTTAGTTGTTTCTAGTGCTTTTGTCTTTTATAGTCTATAGTAATACAGTATGGTCTTTGTTTATGTATTTACCTTTACCAACTAGTTTCGTACTTTCTTATGCTCTCATATTTCTGATTAGTGTCTTTCATTTCAACTTGAACTACCTTTAGCATTTCTTGTAAGGCAGGTGATAGACTTTCTTAGGCTTTGTCTGAGGAAGTCTTTATCTCCCCTTTGTTTTTGAAGGACAAGTTTGACAGAATTGTGTTCTTGGTTGGCAGTTCTTTTACTTTTTTTTCTTTTCTTTTTTTTTTGGCTGTATCGGGTCTTAGCTGTGGCACGCAGGATCTTCGTTGAGGCATGCGGGATCTTTTCTTGTGGCTTCTCTCTAGTTGTGGCATGCAGGTTTTTTTCCCTCTCTAGTTGTGGCACGCGGGCTTAGTTACCCCACAGCATGTGGGACCTTAGTTCCCCGACCAGGGATCAAACCCGTGTCCCCTGCATTGGAAAGTGGATTCTTTACCACTGGACCATCAGGGAAGTCCCTTCTTTCAGTATTTTAAATACATCATTCCACTCCTTTTGACTGGCAAGATTTCTGATGAAAAATCCTCCGATAGTCTTATTGGAGGGAGTGCAGAGTTCCCGTCTATGTAACAAGTTGCTTTTCTCTTGCTCCTTTCAAAATTCATTCTTTGTCTTTAACTTTTGACAATTTGAATGTAGTGTCTTGGTGTGGGTCTCTTTAGATTCATCTTATTGGTGTTCTCTAGGCATCCTGGATCAGGATGTCTATTTCTTTCCCCAGATTTAGGAAGTTTTCAGCCATTATTTCTTTCAACAAGCTTTTTGCCCCTTTCTCTCTCTTCTCTTTCTGAGACCCCCATAATGCGTACGTTGGTCCACGTGATGGTTCCCCATAAGTCTCTTAAGGTATCTTCACTCTTTTTCACCTTTTTTTTTTTGGCTCCTCTGATTAGATGATTTCCACTGATCTGTCTTTAAGTGTGTTGGTGCTTTCTTTCGTTTTATCTGGTATGCTGTTGAACTTCTCTATTGAATTTTTCAGTTCAGTTATTATATTCTTCAGCTCTATGATTCCTGTCTGGTACGTTTTTTATATTTATGTTTTGAGCATACAGAGCCTGCCCATATTTTGCTAGATTTATACTTCATTATTTATTTGTATTCTACAATTAATGATACTGCTTTTAATGTTTTTATTTCTAATTATTGATTGCTTGTCTGTGGAAATACAATTTTTTTTTATATTTACCTTGTAACCCACAATCTTGCTAAACTCACTTATTAGTTCTAAGAGCTTTTATAGAGTCCATGGCATTTTGTATGTAAGTTGCTATGTCTTCAATGAAGAGAGAGAGTTTTATTTCTCCCTTTCAAGTCTGTATGCCTTTTTTTTCTTATTGCATTGGCTAGGACTTCCTGTATCAGGTTACATAGGAGTGATGAGAGTGGACAGCCCATTTTAAGTATGCTATTTTTAGTTTTTGGTGTTCATGCCTTTTATCAGGTTAAGGACGTTTTCTTCTATTCCTAGCTTGGTAAGAATTTTGACCATGAATTGAAGTTGAATTTTGTGAGATGCTGTTTCTGCATCTGAGATGATCATGACATCTTTCTTCTTCAGTTTGTGATAAAGTGAACTACATTGATTGTCAAATGATGAACCACCCTTGTATTCTCAGGATAAATCCCATTTTTTATATATTGATGGACTTAATCTGCTAATATTTCATTGAGAATTTTTTACATTTATGTTCATGAGGAATATTGGTCTGTAGTTTTCTTACAATAAAATAATCAAAAAGTGGGCATCAGGATAATATTGGCCTCACAAAATGAGCTGGGAAGTGTTCTTTCCTCTCCTTTTTTTCTTTAGATGAGATTGTATAGAATTGGTATTTTTTTCCACTAAATGTTTGTGTATCAGTCTTCTGTAGAAAACAAAATACCACATAATGGGTGGCTTAAACAAGAGAAATTTATTCTCTCTCAGTTCTGGAGGCCAGCAGTCCAAGATCAGGGTGCTGGCAGGGTTGGGTTTCTCTGGGTCTCTGTCCGTGGCTTGCAGAAGGCCACCCTCTTGCTGCCTCTTCACAGGGTCATCCCTCTGTGCATGAACATCTTTAGCGTCTCTCCCTTTGTCCTAATCTCCCCTTCTTATAAGGACACCATGCTGGTTGGATTGGGGCCCACCCTGACAGCCTCATTTTAACTTAATGACTGATTTAGAGGCTCTATCTCCAAATACAGTCACATTCTGAGGTACTGGGGGTTAGGGATTCAACATACAAATTTCGGAGGGACACAATTCAGTCCATAACAGTTTGGTAAAAATTTATCAGTGAATAATCTGGGCCTGGATTCTTCTTTTGTTGGAAGTTTCTAAACTACTCACTCAATTTCTTTAATAGATAGGACTACTTAGGTTGTCTATTTTTCTTGTGCCACGTGGCAGTGCAGATCTAAGACTAGGGTTGGCCGCAGTGCAAGGCTGGGGGAGGAAAAAAGAGAAAAAAGAAGAAAACCAGGGACTTCCTCCATACTCTGTAGTACACTGGGGCTCCTTTTCTTGGTCTTCTGGATAGAAATAGATTTCTCCTAGAGTTTTTGCTGCATAGGTCAATGACTCAGCCCCCTTTGATTCAGGTCCCATTGCCTCTAGTTGTTTGCAGAGTCTTCGTGTATTATGTGCAGAGATTTTAACATAATCAGTAGGAATCATAGGCTTTGTTCAGTTTACTGCATCTTGAATGGCACTGGAAGCGGATGTTTCTCTTTGGCCGCATTAAGAACATCTGGTCAATCTTGCATAGGACATACTGCAGGGAGGGAAATAACAGTATTTAATTTTTGATGATCAAAAGTAAATAGGAATGGGAAAGAGGATTTCTAGTTTTTAAAGTGAAGTTTGAGACCAAATGGGTCAAGAAAATCATAATTCAGTTCATCAGTATCTTCCATGAAGCCCTAGAAGTATTTGATTTGAAATGTCCCTGGAACTTTGTTTTGCCTAGACAGCCTAGTTAACCAGATAATTTGTTCAAGAACAAAGACATCCCTTAGGGATGGAGGAGTATAACATCAGTTTAACAAGTATGTGTCCACTTGTTAAATGTAAGTTAAATACTTTTTCTGTATTTATTCTTCTTTGATACCACATCAAAACTTGAAAAGTAATAGTTTCTTAAAAGTTAGTTGCAGTACAGAATCTAAAACCTTATCAATGAACTTTTTGAATTCCTACATGAAAATCCAATAGTCTTTCTTGTACTTTGAATGGATTTTTTTTTCTTTTTTCTTTCTCTCCCTCTCTCTCTCTCCCTCTTCCTCCCTCTCCCTCTCCCTCCATCTGTCCCTCTCCCTCTCTCTGAATGGATTTTTTTAATTCATGTGTGATTTTGTAACGTGATGAATTGACCATGTGAAAAATAATAGTTCAGAGTTATACAGATCTTGAAAATGTTGAGATTTTTAATTATACAATATTTTTAAAAGTCCTTTTCATCAATATCACCACTGATCGCATCAGGAAAGTCTCAAAGTAATGGAAAAACGTCAAGCACAAAGTTTTCTAAAATTCTAATTTTTGCTTGAAAGCTCAAATTTTATCGCTGGCAACAAATACTGCTTGTTTTCCTTGAAGTGACAGACTTACTTTATTCATTTTCAAGAAAATGTCTATCAAACATTCAAATCTATAGTTTGTCATTCATTCTTTCAAGGAAAAATAGTCTTTCACAAAGAAAGCTACTAGTTCAGCTCAGAACTCAATCACCTAAGTGCTTTTCCTTGAGACAACCATTGTACTTTGATAAGCAGCAGAAGTGCTTTGTGTCAGCTTCTGATTTCTTCACACAGAGTATTAAAAACATGTGTCCTCAAGGGTCAGGATTTAATTAATGATTTTTCACTGATTCATCAAGGACATTCTTAAATTCAACTGCCTTCTTCTTTTTCTGCCCACACAAGACACTGAAAATAGGTCATTCATTTGGCCAGACAGAGCCAGAACTATGAAGTAGGCAGGGTTAGGGTGGTGGTCTTTTTCATTTATTCAGACCTTCATAGTACACGTATTTATTGAATACCTGCTATATGTCAGGCACCGAGAATACAAAAGAAAACAAGCTCCTGCCCTCCTGGAGTTTATACTGTAGTGGGATGAGGGAGAGATAGTCAATACATCAGTCAGTACATCAGCCTGTTAAAAATGGCAGATAGGGCTTCCCTGGTGGCGCAGTGGTTGAGAGTCTGCCTGCCAATGCAGGGGACACGGGTTCGAGCCCTGGTCTGGGAAGATCCCACATGCCGCGGAGCAGCTGGGCCCGTGAGCCACAACTACTGAGCCTGCGCGTCTGGAGCCTGTGCTCCGCGACAAGAGAGGCCGCGACAGTGAGAGGCCCACGCACCGCGATGAAGAGTGGCCCCCGCTTGCCGCAACTAGAGAAAGCCCTCGCCCAGAAACGAAGACCCAACACAGCCAAAAATAAATAAATAAATAAAATATTTTTTTAAAAAATGGCAGATAATGACGTGTTTGGCACAGAATTAAAAGAGGGTGGTAATTGACAAAGAGGAACTAGTAACTACTTCGGGTTGAGGAGGTAACCCCTACACTGAAGTCTGAATGACACAGTTCCAGCTGTACAAAGATCAGGCAGCAAAGCGTTCCAGGGAGAAGAAAAAGGCAGTGCCATTGTGCAAGACAGGCCCCGCTTGGCATGCTTGGGGGGTGGAAAGGTGTGAAGGGGAGCGATATTGGTGGGGAAGAACAGAATGAGATGCGTTTGGAGAGGTG
This sequence comes from Balaenoptera ricei, assembly GCF_028023285.1. NCBI lineage: Eukaryota > Metazoa > Chordata > Mammalia > Artiodactyla > Balaenopteridae > Balaenoptera > Balaenoptera ricei. The sequence goes on along the minus strand of NC_082640.1, from coordinate 9,217,872 downwards.
AGCAGGAGCCGGACCATTTAGAGCCTCCTAAGCAAGGGTAAGAAGTTTAGATCTTTGTGCTTCGGGGAGCCGCTGAGCGGAGTGATGTGCTCTGAGTGACGGAGTCTGGGCCTAGCGGCGGCAGGTGCTGGACGAGAATGGCTAAGTTCAGGGGGCACTCGGAAGTGGGGCTTTCCCTGTGTTCCTCCAATGTTCCCTGATCACAGTCTACTCTCCTATCCCCACTTTTTAAGGCTTTTCCTTTTCTTGCTCTTCCTAAAGAGCCTCGGCCACCCCCAAGGTGCTGGCCTAGTACCATATTTTGTGCTGCACCATTTACACTTTGTTTTGGGAATATTTGCATCTTAATTTACTAATAATTTGACTTTTTACAAACAGAGTTTTAAAGTGGCAGTTTGCCTCTCCATAGGGTTTTAGGATGAGTCTTGGGTTCTAACCTTGATTCAGTACCAATTGTGACTTTGCATATCACTTAACCACTCTGAACTAAGGTTCCTTACCTGTAAAATGGGTCAGATTATATCTCCTATGCTTTATTCATAGTACTGTAATAAAAAACAACTGAAATGACATATTTAAAAGTACACAGTTGTGATTACGCGTGAGACATTGTGTCTTGGCTTTCATGCCCCTGTGTGTACCCATTCTCCATCACGTAGCTCACAAGAGTGAGAATAAAAGATCTTGAGGCAGGCTTGCCTTTATTCCATCAATAGAGATTTTTGATACTCCCTACATTCTCAGCATTGTGTCGTGTATTATGGAGGATGTGGTAGAGGAAGACGACCTGGTGTCTGAACTCAAGCATCTAGTTAGAGAGGTACAGTTAACCCACGTGGAAAGGTAGATACTGCTGCAGGGCCTTATGACCCAGTGGGAAGGATTTGGATAAGTGGCGAGAAGATGAAATCAGACAGGGAAGAGCATGAAGGGAAGCCCAGAGATGAGGATGTGTTAGGACAGCAGAGCTGCATTCGGGGGATTGGAGGGCAAGTGAGGACACTTGTTAGCAGGTCCATGCTGGAAGCTCTTGGTTTGTTATCAGGTATATGCAGTTCACACTAGAAGGAGGATCCCTCCAACATGTTGTGGAGGTGATGGTTTGTGGCTGTACTGTGCAGTCTGTCATTTCCTCTTGACTTCTGCCTTCAACTCTGAGCTTCATTGAAATACTTCCATTACTTTTAAACATTGGCTAATGCTCTGACTGTATAGTTAAAGAAAAAAAAGCTCACAAACTTCTTATTTTGGAATAAATATAGATTCACAGGCAGTTGCAAAGAAATGGAGAGAAGTCTTTGGTACCCCTTGCCCATTCTCCCCAGCTGAACATCTTGTGTAACTAGCACAACAGCAAAACTCGGTAATGACATTGGAAAATGCACAGAGCTGATTCAGATGCTACCAGTTACACATGCACTTGTTTGTGTGTGTAGCTTCCTGTCACGACCAACAGAGTCAAGATACAGAACCATCCCATCACCCCAGGCGCCCTCGTGCTACTTCTCACAGCTACACCTTCTCCACTGCCCATTCCCAAACCCTGGCGGCCACTCATCTGTTCTCTATCTCCAGAATTTTATTTCAAGTGTTACATGAGTAGAACCATATAGTTCATGGAACTTTCTGAGATTATCTTCCTTCACTCAGTATAATGTCCCTGAGGTTAATCCAAGTAGTTGTATTTCTTTTTATTTACTGAGTAATATTCCATGTTATGGATGGACCATTGTTTGGTTAACCATACACCCCTGAAGGACATTGGGTAGTTTCCAGTTATGAGCTATAATGAAAAAAAGCTACTCTGAACATTCATGCATAGGATTTTGTGTGGACAGAAGTTTTTATTTCTCTACAGTCAATGCCCAAGAGTGTTGTATGCTGGGTCATCTGATAAACCCATTTGTCATTTCAAAAGAAACTTGCAAAACATTTTCCAAAGTGGCTGAATCATTTACAATCCCACCAATAATGTATGAGTGATCCAATTTTTTGCATCGTTTTTGCAATTTTTTGCGGCATTTGCTATTATCATATTTTATTTATATAGTCATTCTGATAGGTATGTTCTCATTGTGTTTAAATTTTTTTGAGATATAATTCACATACCATAAAACCCTTTTACAGTATATCATTTGATGGTTTTTAGTATATTCTCAGATATTTGCAACCATCATCATTATCTGTATTTCCAAAGCGTTTTCATCCCTCCAAAAAGAACCCAGTACCCATTACCAGTCACTCCCAATTCAGCCCTCTTCCCAGCCCCCAGCCCCCAGCAACCACTATCCTCTGTCTCTATGGATTTGCCTATTACAGACACTTCTTATAAATGAAATCTTATACTATATGGCCCTTTGTGAATGGCTTCTTTCACTTAGCATAATGTTTCCAGGGTTCATCCACGTTGTAATATGAACCTGTACTTCCTTTGTATGGCTGAGTAATATTCTATTGTATGAATACACCACATTTTCTTTCCATCAGTTGACGGACATTTGGGTTGTTTCCACTTTTGCCTGTTAGGAATAATGTTTCTAACAACATTTATGTACAAGTTTTTGTGCATATGTCTGTTTTCATTTCTTTTGGGTATTTTCCTAGGAGTTGAATTGCTGGGTCGTATGGTACTTATATGTTTAGCCTTTGGAGGAACTGCCAAACTCTTTTCCGAAGCAGCTGCACCATTATACATTCCTACCAGCAGTGTGTGAGGGTTCCAGCTTCTCTACATCTTTTTCAACACTTGTTATTATCTGTCTGATTGAGTCTAGCCATCCTACTGGAAGTGAAGTGGTCTTTCATTGTAATTTTGTTTTTTCATTTCCCTGATGACTAATGATTTGAGCATCTTCTCATGTGCTTACTGGCATTTGCATAGCTTCTTTGGAGAAATGGCTATTCAAGTCTTTTGCCCAGTTTTGAATTGGGTTGTCTTTTTATTTTTGCGTTGTAACAGTTCCTTACATATTTTAGATACTAGACCCTTATCAGATATATGATTTGCCAGTATTTTCTCCCATTCTGTGGGCTGTCTTTTCACTGTGGTTTAAATCTGTATTTCCCTGATGACTGCTGACGTTGGTTATCTCTTCATCTGCATGTTTTACCATCTGTATGGCCTCTTTGATGAAATGTCTGTTCATATCTTTTGCCCATGTTGGTCATTTCTTCTTACTAGAGCTATGGCTGTAGACATTTTCCTTTAGAGTGTATATGTCTTCAGACTCATCTCTGCAGCAGCACTAAGATGGATCAGAGACACAACTGTTAAGCTACGCATCGCTATAGATTTTTTAAATTGTGATTAAAAAACACGTAACATGGAATCTACCCTCAACAATTAGGTATACAGTACAAATGTTAACTATATGCGTGTCGTTGTACAGCAGATTTCTAAGACTTTTTCATTTTGCACAAACTGAAACTCTAGACCCACTGAATAATAACTCCCCATTCCCCCCACCTCCCAGCCCCTGGCAACCACCAGTCTGCCTTTTGCCTCTGAGTTTGACTACGTTAGGTGCCTTAAACCAGTGGAATCATGCATCATTTGTCACTCTGTGAATGCTTTGTTTCACTTCACACAGTGTCCTCCAGGTTCATCCATGTTGTAGCCGGTGACCGTAGCTATAGATTTGGATCCATGCGAGGCCAGTTCTCATTTTTAACTCATTAATAATCACGTTATCTCACCATGACTCAGTTTCTCCATCAAGGAAAACTTGGCCGTAACTAAACTCAGAGCTTTGTGAATAATCCGTACTCTCGTCCTGTGGACCTCCTCACAGATGGCAGTTACGTGCCTTTGCCAAAGAATCAGAGTCAGCAGGAGAAGTTTCTCATCCTGGTTTGTTGAAGAGGCTTCACTGAGTGGCCTCATTTCTTCATTAATTTTTCATTTATTTTCTTGCGTAAGGAAGTTCACTCTTTAATCCCCAATCCATTGCAGAGTACCTCAGCACATATATCCTGAAATGCAGAGGGGAGGGCCAACAAGGGGTCTGGTTCTCAGTAAAGGGTCTTCTATGCCCCCGAAGAGGAGGGTGCTCAAGCTGGCCTCCGTCTGGCCCCTTGAGGCACCCGGTTCTCGGGGAGTTGCTATGGAAATGTGCTCCAGTACTAGGAGGAAAGGAAATGAAGCATTCCGAGAGTCTCGCAGGCTAGGCAGTGGACGTTCTGACGTCTGTTCCCCAAGTCTCCTGCAGTTGCTTTCTTTGTTAAGTTCTTCATGTTTCCCTGTTCCCATGTGGACACAGAGGCTGAATGCGTTGACTGTCCTTGTAGAGGCTTTACAAAGCAGCATGAGAGATGTATAAGATCTCTGGCCATCAAGCTGTGGATTTAAATGAGAAAGGATGATCGTTTATTGCCATTATCTTGGAAGCTAAAAATCTGCCACCATCTGAGCTCTCCCTGTAGACATCTTAGCTCATGCAAACTTCTCTTGGGAAGGGAAAACATGTCTTTGTCTTTATCCTTTTTTCTTCCCCAAACCCCCTCCGCCCTGCAGGCCCTTTGCTTCTGCATCATCCCATCCCGGGAGGTGACCAGCAGCTTCAACTCTCCCCTGTCTCAGCACACACTGTGGTTTTGCACACAGGCAGGGGCCCCTGGGGATGGATCTCGGTGGTCAGAACAAACACCACCTGTGAATTTTGAGCCAGAGGAGATTCCTCCAGTCTCCTCCATACTGCCAGACCCTCAGGGACGCTGTCAAGCTTCAGTTCCCATGGCTGGTTGAAATCAGCTGTGACACCTGGAAGAGCCACGCTTCCCCTGGGGGCCTAGGCAAACCCAGATGCTGCCAGCATGTTCTGGGGTCGGTGTCCCTGGAGCACACTCAAGGCCAGTCCATTTACTCTGCACAGACACAGAGAGAAGAATGTCGGTGCTAGAAGGGAGCCGAAAAGTCTTCTAGTCAACCCCTTAATGCAACATCACGGACGAATTTTATAGGAAAACAAAGACCTGCCCCACAGCTACAGCTCTTAGCAGGTGGCCAAGTGATGCTGTTTTGACTTTAAATACAGTAATCATAATTTCAATGATAAAACTATTAAAATATTAGTAGGAGCTAGCATAGGGTTCCAAAAGTGTGAAGCCTCTGTCGCAGCTTTGTAGTAAAGCAAGATAGTCATAATACAGATCAAAGGAAGTAAACCAATGCATGTGCACATACATACATGCAGTACATTCACACATACCTAAAAAGGAAGGACATTCTTGCACAGTGTCAGATGGTAACGCTGTAGGTGCTTTCTAAATTATTTCTGTTTATTTATTTGCCCTGAGAAGAGGGTCATTTTTCAATCTCCTTATTCTGTGGCCAGAGAGAAGGGTTGATTTCTCAGTTTTCTGGGAAGTGGTTGTAGTTGTGTCTGGAGACCAGGGTTAGTCTCTGTGCTGTTTGTCTTTTTGTTTCCATCTCTAGGTTCTCCCTGCAGACCCGGGTTGGGCACCTGCCCGGTGCCCTCGGCTCCCACCTTTCTGTTTCTCAGAGTCCAATTCTCCAGGCCTCAGAGATTTCTTCTGCCCCACCTGTCCTTTGCTGATCTGTGTTGTATAGCCCCGAGGCTCTGCTAGACAGGTGAAGCTGATCCCATACACTAATTCAAGGTGAAGTGGTAAAGGAGATTAGTGGCATTATTTATTGCCTTTCCATAAACATTTACATTTTAAAGTAGGAGGGGAGAGGGCAGTGACATGATAGGGGAAGGGGATTAAGAGGTATAAATTACTAGGTATAAAATAAGATACAGGGACTTCCCTGGCAGTCCAGTAAAAGACTTCGCCTTCCAATGCAGGGGGTGTGGGTTCGATCCCTGCTCAGGGAGCTAAGATCCCACGTGCCTTGCGGCCAAAAAACCAAAACAGAAGCAATATTGTACAAATTCAATAAAGACTTTAAAAATGGTCCACTTCAAAAAAAATCTTAAAATAAGATACAAGGATGTAATGTACAGCAGCACAGGGAATATAGCCAATATTTTATAACTTTAAATGGAATATAATCTATAAAAATATTGAATCACTATATTGTAAACCTGAAACTAATATAATATTGTAAATCAACTATACTGCAACTAAAAAAAATGAGTGGAACAGGCCACTCAAGCAAGAGTAGGAACGCAGCTTTTCTTTTCTGGACAATGCATTGGGTCACTCAAACCACATAGTTGATACCATCCAGACACCATCCATGCACAAGCCCAGGCCCAAGTTTGTTCCTCTGTCCAGTTCTTCCTAAGGAAGATTAAACCTGCTTTATTCCAGGTGTGTCTTTTATGAGTATTTATCTGTCTATATTCTGGTCATAAGCTACTAATGAAAAGGGATCCTCTCCTTTGAATCCAGTGTATTCCTTAGGATTAGGTTTAGGTCAAGGATCAGAAAACCCAAGAGGCTTAGGTAGAAGTTTGTTTCTCACTCTTGTGAAAGTCAGGTAGGCAGGCCAGGCTTGAATGGAATGCCCTGGGGTCTGGCCCTTCCATCTGGTTACTCCACTGTGCATGGTCTCCATGACTAACTTCGACTCATGGCCTAAGATGTCCACTCCAGCTCCAGCCATCACATCTGCATTCCTGCCAGTAGGAAGGAAAAAATGTTAAGAGAAGGACATGCCTTTTTCCTTCATGAAGCACTTCCCAGAAGTTGTATATTACTATTCTACCTACCACTTCTACCCACATCCCGTGGTCAGAACTTGTTCACATGGCCGCACTTGGCTCAAGGCAGCCAGGATACGTAGGTTCTCACCTGGGCAGTTACACAGTTCCCTGACTCTGTTACCGAGGAAAAGAGAGAACCAATATAGAGGGGCCACTGGCAGTGGTGTTTGGCCCTTCTGCTATTTAAGTAACCAAAAGAGTCTTCCCTCCCAGGGACCCTGAAAATCAAAGGTGATGTTGCAGTCCATTCACAGCCCCACTGCTTCCCAGGTGTCCTCATAATGTCACAAGAGATAAACGAACTGGCCTAAGGACAAGGACTTGAGTTCTGACCAGACTTGTTGGTCTTCAGTTGGTCACCAGGTGTTTATTTAGTGCTCCCAGACCTAGGGCATGTAAGGGCAAACACTGTCTGACAATGACCTTCATTCGCATCATTAGGATTAAAGAGAGAGACCAGCTGCTCTAGGAAGAATCCTGCCAGTAGAGAGAGAGAGGGAAGGGGTCTGAGGTCAAGGTGGCCCCTCCCCTCATCATGTATGTGTGCTGCCTTCCTTACTTCAGCACATCCGATTCTTATCCCCGCCATCCTTTTGACTAGGGAACCACCCTGACCTTAAGGTGACTTCTGCAGACATCTAAGCTCATTCATAACATGGATCTTATTAACGTAACTCTCAAGGGATCATATGATTCTGAAGTCCTTGCAGACCATTTCATTGCAGTCTTCTGTGAACCAGTAACATATTTGAAATGTAGCAGTTTTCCCAACTGTAAAATCTTATTCCCAGGAGAAACAGTGTAGTGGGGCTTGGCTTAGGGGGAAAAAACTCTTTCAGTCACTCTTTTTCCAGATGCCTTTTTTCTCTCTGTGGGTGTTGCTTCTGTAACTGAGATAGTCTGGTGTATTTATGCAATTTTCTTTTCTCTGTAAAACACATCTGCCAACAGGGTCCTGTGCTTTGCCAAAAAAATCAGCCTGTTTTTAGACATTTAAGTCTGCTATGTTTACACAGAAGTAAAACTGGAGATAGGGAAGGTCCTGGAATGGGCATTTAATCCATCCGAGCCAGGTCTATCCTCTCTAAATTTAAAGGCCTCCATTCTTACTTTGATGAACTATGCTGGTACATAACAGTCTTTACTTTCAGGAAATGGGGAGTTAGCCAGTTAAGATATTTACTAAGTCACTGGCTGTAAAGTTATTGATTTTGGTCACTCTAGATTGCTCAGGCTTTGATTTCATTCTTTTAGGTAAGTATCATGATTTGGTTGGAATCTCTAATGTGTCTCTGTATGGCCCCGTGTGAGAGAGCTGACCTTCCCAGAGTGTCTAATTTATTCTTTTTATTTTATTTATTTTTAAAAATTTTTATTGGAGTATAGTTGATTTATAATGTTGGGTTAATTTCTGCTGTACAGCAAAGTGAGTCAGTTATATGTATACATATATCCACTCTTTTTTAGATTGTTTTCCTATATAGGTCATTACAGACTATTGAGTAGAGTTCCCTGTGCTATACAGTAGGTCCTTATTAGTTATCTATTTTATATATCATAGTGTGTATATGTCAATCCCAATCTCCCAATTTATCTCTCCCCCTCTTTCCCCCCAGTAACCATATGTTTGTTTTCTACATCTGTGAGTCCGTTTCTGTTTTATAAATAAGTTCATTTGTACCGTTTTTTTAGATTCTACATGTAAGTGATATAATATGGTATTTGTCTTTCTCTGACTTAGTTCACTTAGTATGACAATCTCTAGGTCCATGAATAGAGTTCTCTTATTTGTTATCTATTTTATATATAGTAGTGTGTATATGTCAATCCCAATCTCCCAGTCTAACTTATTCTTAGAGGCCAGCTGATATCTGGACAGAATCAATCCATTTCTACTATTTATTACATACTAGTAATCTGCATTATAAAATATAAAGCTTCCTTCTCCAGCAGCTTAAAAGCTACAGTTGGATGGGTTGGATGGAAGTTGAGCACTGGAGTAGGAATTCAGCTTACTCCAAAGAAGGACATCTTTTCTGTTGGAACGGGGAGATCAGAAGATGCAGATATGTTTAAGGAATGGGGAAGAAAGTTGAGGAGACTTTATTCTGCCCCCCGCTTTGTTTCTCTCATACACACACACACACACAGACACAGACACACACATACGTGGAAGTCTTTATTTCTCTACAAAGCAGGAAGCAAAGTTGTCTGCCAGGAGTGAAGAAAGAGGCGGCAGGAGAAGGGTTTGCGCAGAGCGCTGAAGGCTGGCATCACTGTTGTGAGCGACAGGAAAGAGCTGACTTGACACACACAAAGGAAGGGCTGGGCAGGGTTGAAGTTGGAGATGCTGAGTTTGTAGTGGAAGCAGTCAGCATCTGGGAGTAGAAGGAGAGAAGATAGATCTTTGGTTAGATCTGGGCCTGCTGTGTTGTTGGGGTTTTTATTAAAAGGACAAGAAGGCAGAGGGGTTGAGGGTATGAGAACATAGTTGAAGTTAGGGATCATTGATTCATTCATCCATTAAGCAAATATTTATGAAGCAGCCATGGGAGACAGGGTGGCTGGCTAGGGAAGGAGGTGAAGTCAGGAGTAAACGGAGAGGTAAGGAGGTAAGAAGCCTCAGGAAGTCAAGGACCAACAGAGGAAGTGAGGGCATGAGCAATCTGGAAGGATGATAGTGGAAGCCGGTGTGTAAATAGCTCAGTATGTGTGCCAAGCGTTATTTTAGATTTTTGGGGTAAATTAACTCATTTAACTCTCACAGTAACTATATGAGAAAAGACTATTATTCTTCATATTTTACAAGCATGGGAAGGTTAAGTAACTTGTCCAAAGTCTCCCCACTATTATAGAGCTGAAATTTGAACCCAGATAGTCTGGCATCAAAAAGCCCAGGTTTTCACACACTGTACTTATACTGCCTCTAGGAAGGTGTGATCAGAATGGGTGCAGAATGTTAAAGGTGGGGTGGTTCCAGGTGATTACCCCATACTGAAGACATCCTTAGGAGAAAGGGGCTAAATCCCGGTATAGACGAACATCCCTGAAGGCAAGATCGTAGGTGCATTATCCATGTGATTCCTGTGGGGAGAGAACACTGGGCTAAAAGCATTCACGGGTGTAGGCTGGTGATTAGAAGGCCAGTGGATGACAAATGGAGAAGTGGAGATGGTCATACAATCAGATGGCCTGAGTCTGAAAGAAAGCTCCAGGGTTATTCTATGTGAGTAGAGGAGGAATAGTTTGGAAATGCCATTATTGGGGAAAGAAAAAGCGAATCCCTCCTCCCAGCCCTGCAGCCTGAGGGACTGGGGAGCTGTGTTCTTAGGGACGAGCCAGGCTTCAGCTAAGCAGGCAGATGGAAGGAGGATTCTCCCCGTGAGCTGAAGATGCTTGAGGGTTTATTTTCTATACTGCAGAGTTCCAGGGATTTGGGACGGAGGAGGGTGTGGGGAGCCTGGATCAAGGCATAAGAACACAGAGGAAATTGGAATGAGAGCAGGGCCAAGGATGGGAGATGGAAGGGGCCAACATGTTGGGTGATGACAGACCTGGGCGGATTGTTTGCCTTCAAGAGTCCAAGTAGGGCCCTGGTGCGAAGTTGCATGGACCTCCATGCAGGCCAAGGCCCAGGTCATGATTGTTGTCCAAAGGGCTCGGGTTGGCCTTCCATCTGAGCCAGGCCAGTGAACGTGCTTTCCACAGACCATCAGCTTTCCTTTAGCCATGGCAGCAAGCTGTGAATGGGCTTATTCTGAGTGACACTCTCTCCCTGTCCAGCATAGAGCTCCATGACAGTCTGGTGAAATGCAAGGACCCCTTTTCAGAATAATAATTTAAATGCATAAAATAAGATGCCCAGGGTTACAAAGGCAACCAATTTTATGTACATAGGTGATCAGAATATGAAAAATGAATTTGTGATATAGAAATATACATGCTGTATTATTGACACATTCTAAAATAAGAACTAGCTACAGGTCTAATATAATTTCAAAGTAATGATGAGCAAAAGGAACGAAACTGGGTCATTTATAGAGACATGGATGGACCTACAGACTGTCCTACAGAGTGAAGTAAGAGAAAAACCAATATTGTATATTAACCCTTATGTGTGGAATCTTAAAAAATGGTATAGATAGGGCTTCCCTGGTGGCGCAGTGGTTGAGAGTCTGCCTGCCAATGCAGGGGACACGGGTTCGAGCCCTGGTCTGGGAAGATCCCACATGCCACGGAGCAACTGGGCCCGTGAGCCACAATTACTGAGCCTGCGCATCTGGAGCTTGTGCTCCACAACAAGAGAGGCCGTGATAGTGAGAGGCCGGCGCACTGCGATGAAGAGTGGTCCCCACTTGCCATAACTGGAGAGAGCCCTCGCACAGAAATGAAGACCCAACACAGCCATAAATAAAAAAAAAATAAAAATAAATGGTATAGATAATCTTATTTGCAAAGCAGAAATAGAGACACAGACGTAGAGAACAAATGTATGGATACCAAGGGGGAAAGGGGGTGTGGGATGAATTGGGAGATTGATACTATGTATAAAATAGATAACTAATGAGAACCTACTGTAAAGCACAGGGAACTCTACTCAATGCTCTGTGGTGACCTAAATGGGAAGGAAATCCAAAAAAGAGGGGATATACAGATAGCTGATTCACTTTGCTGAACAGTAGAAACTAACACAACATTGTAAAGCAACTATACTCCAATAAAAATTTTTTTAAAAGGCATCAAATAAAATATCTAACAATAAAATAAACTGAATTAAAAATAATGATGAGCATAAATAATTTATTGAGCTATAAGGTAAAATGAAGATATCTGATTTCTACCAGTGACATAAATGCCAGGTATTGCTAATACTGCTGTGGCTTGTTGAATGAATGTGTAACAGCGTGAAACGTGATATCTCAGTGAGTGAAAATAAATACGTGATATTTTCCCACCCAAATCCACAGTCTCTGAATTCTACTCACAGACCCTTTGGGGCATGAGGACCCCAGAGTAAGAACCCCATAGAGGAAACACACACATAGGACCTAATTCTTGATATGCAGACAGTTTAGGACTTCTGGCTTTTCCCATTCTACTATAGATGCCTAAAAACGTTGAGAATTGTTGCTTTTGTGGGTGGACCTCATTCATAAAGGTTTGTGAATACAGTGTACTTGTCAGATCTGTAAATCAGATCTTCAAATCAATTTGTGCCCCTCACTATGTAGAGTCAAGTCTGGACCAGAGCCTGGGACAGACACATGTCATTGGAGTTCCACTGATGCCCGTCCTTACAAGCCCCTCCTTTACTCTGCGCTCCAGATCTTCTAGAACGGGCATTCTCAACCTTAGCACTGTTGGCATTTGGGGATGGATACTTGTCTGCTGTGGGGCCTGGCCTGTGCACTGAGAGATGTTTGGCATCCCTGGCCTCTGTCCACTGACGGCAGTAGCATTATCCCTTAAGTCATGACAGAAATGTCTCCAAACACTGTCAAATGTCCGCTGGGAGGTAAAATCACCCCCAATTTGAGAACTATTGCTCTAGAACACGGTTTCAGCTGTTAACCCAATAATAGTAGCCACTCTCTGCTATGGCCATTGTCAACTGCAGAGGAAGACACTTTTACTGCACGTGTCAAAACGGCATCCCGTCCCCTTAATGTCACATTAACCTCTTACTAATAATACAGAGAAACGTTCACACATTGAAGGGACTTCTCATTCCAGTCATGGAAAGAGAACCTTTTATTTTCTTAACCATTCTTAAATTGAAGTACAGTTAATTGACAGTATTGTGTTTCAGATTACAGCAAAGTGATTCAGTTATATATAAATATTTTTTCAGATATTTTTCCATTATAGGTTATGATATTGAAATGTAGTTAAGATATATCTTATATCTTAATATAAAGATATTGAAATATAGTTCCCTATACTATATAGCAGGTCCTTGTTTAACTTATATAGTAGTGTGCATATGTTAATCCCAAGCTCCTAATCTGTCTCTCCCCCCATCCCTTTTGGTAACCATATGTTTGTTTTCTATGTTTGTGAGTCTTTGTTTTGTAAATAAGTTCATTTGTTTCATTTTTTTAGATTCCACATATAAGTGATATCATACGATATTTGCTTTCTCTGACTTACTTCACTTAATATGATAATCTCTACGTCATCAGTGTTGCTACACATGGCATTATTTCATTTGTTTTTATGGCTGAGTAATAATTCCATTGTGTATATATATCACATCTTCTTTATCCACTCATCTGTCGATGGACGTTTAAGTTGCTTCCGTGTCTTGGCTGTTGTGAATAGTGCTGCTATGAACACTGGGGTACATGTATCTTTTTGAATTAGAGTTTTGTCCAGATATATGCCCAGGACTGGGATTGCAGGATCATATGGTAACTCTATTATTAGTTTTTTAAGGAACCTCCATACTGTTTTCCACAGTGCCTGCACCAATTTACATTCCCACCAACAGTGTAGGAGGGTTCCCTTTTCTCCACACCCTCTCCAGCACTTATTATTTGTAGACTTTTTGATGATGGACATTCTGACTGGTGTGAGGTGAGACCTCATTGTAGTTTTGATTTGCATTTCTCTAATAATTAACGATGTTGAGCATTTTCTCATGTGCCTGTTGGCCATCTGTATGTCTTCTTTGGAGAAATGTCTGTTTAGGTCTTCTGCCCATTTTTTCATTGGGTTGTTTATTTTTTGGATATTGAGCTTTATGAGCTGTTTGTAGATCTGTAAATAAAGCTGTTGTCAGTTGCATCATTTGCAAGTATTTTCTGCCAGTCCATAAGTTGTCTTTTCATTTTGTTGATGGTTTCCTTTGCTGTACAAAAGGTCCCGTTTGTTTATTTTTGTTTTTATTTCCGTTACTCTAGGAGATGGATCCAAAAAAATATTGCTACAATTTATGTCAAAGAGTGTTCTGCTTATGTTTTTCTCTAGGAGTTTTATAGTGTTCAGTCTTACATTTAGGTCTTTAATCCATTTTGAGTTTATTTTGTATATGGTGTTAGATAATGTTCTAATTTTAATTCTTTCACATTAAGCTGTCCAGTTTTCCCAGCACCACTTATTGAAGAGACTGTCTTTTCTGCATTGTATATTCTTGCCTCCTTTGTCAGAGATTAATTGACCATAAGTGCTTTGGTTTATTTCTGGGCTTTCTATCCTGTTCCATTGATCTATATGTCTGTTTTTGTGCCAGTACCATACTGTTTTATTTTAATTATTATTTATTTATTAATTTTAAAGTAGGTCCTTGCTGGTTATCTGTTTTAAATATAGCAGCATGTACATGTCAATCCCAAACTCCCAACTGTCCTTCCCCGCTGGTAACCATAAGTTCATTCTGTAAGTCCGTGAGTCTGCTTCTGTTTTGTAAATAAGTTCATTTGTATCATTTTGTTTTTAGATTCTGCATATGAGCAATATCATATGGTATTTGTCTTTGTGTGACTTACTTCACTTAGTATGATAATCTCCAGGTCCATCCATGTTGCTGCAAATGGCATTATTTCATTCTTTTTAACGGCTGAGTAATACTCCATTGTATACACGTACCACATCTTCTTTATCCATTCCTCTGTCAATGGACATTTAGGTTGCTTCCATGTCTTGGCTATTGTAAATAGTGCTGCAATGAACACTGGGGTGCATGTATCCTTTCAAACCATGTTTTTCTCTAGATACATGCCCAGGAGTGGGATTGCTGGATCATATGGTAGCTCTATTTTTAGTTTATTAACGAACCTCCATACTGTTTTCCATAGCGGCTGTATCAATTTACATTCCCACCAGCAGTGTAGGAGGGTTTCCTTTTCTCCACACCCTCTCCAGAATTTATTGTTTGTAGACTTTTTGATGATGGCCATTCTGACTGGTGTGAGGTGATATCTCATTATAGTTTTGATTTGCATTTCTCTAATAATTAGCGATGTTGAGCATCTTTTCATGTGCCTCTTGGCCATCTGTATGTCTTCTTTGGAAAGATGTCTATTTAAGTCTTTTGCCCATTTTTTGATTGGGTTATTTGTTTTTTGGATATTGAGTCGCAGGAGCTGTTTGTAAATTATGGAGACTAATCCCTTGTCAGTTGCATTGTTTGCAAATATTTTCTCCCATTCTGTGGGTTGTCTTTTCATTTTCTTTGTGGTTTCTTTTGTTGTGCAAAAGCTTTGGAGTTTAATTAGGTCTCATTTGTTTATTTTTGTTTTTATTTCCATGACTCTGGGAGACGAATCGAAAAAGGTATTTATTTCTGCAATTTATGTCAAAGAGTGTTCTGCCTGTGTTTTCCTCTAAGAGTTTTATAGTATCCAGTCTTACATCTAGGTCTTTAAATTAAAAAAAAAATTTTTTTTTACTTTATTTATTTTTGGCTGCATTGGGTCTTCGTTGCTGCGTGTGGGCTTTCTCTGTTTGCGGCGAGCGGGGGCTACTCTTCATTGCAGATGCGGGCTTCTCATTGTGGCTTCTCCTGTTGCGGAGCACAGGCTCTAGGCACGTGGGCTTCAGTAGTTATGGCACACGTGCTCAGTAGTTGTGGCTCAGGGGCTCTAGAGCGCAGGCTCAGTAGTTGTGGCACAAGGGCTTAGTTGCTCTGAGGCATGTGGGATCTTCCTGGACCAGGGCTTGAACCCGTGCCCTCTGCATCGGCAGGTGGATTCTTAACTACTGTGCCACCAGGGAAGCCCACATTTAGTTCTTTAATCCATTTTGAGTTTATTTTTGCATATGGGGTTAAGGAATGTTCTAATTTCATTTTTTTACATGTAGCTGTCCAGTTTTTCCAGCACCATTTATTGAAGAGACTGTCTTTTCTCCACTGAATAGTCTTGCCTCCTTTGTTGTAGACAAATTGACCATAGGCACATGGGTTTGTTTCTGGGCTTTCTATCCTGCTCCATTGATCTCTGTTTCTGTTTTTGTGCCAGTACCATATGGTTTTGATGACTATAGCTTTGTAGTATAGTCTGAAGTCAGGGAGCATGATCCGCCAGCTCCATTCTTTTTCCTCAAGTTTGTTTTGGCTATTCAGGGTCTTCTGTGTTTTCATACAAATTAAAAATTTTTTTGTTCTATTTCTGTGAAAAACGCCATTGGTAATTTGATAGGGATTGCATTGAATCCATACATTGCCTTGGGTAGTATGGTCATTTTAGCAATATTGAGTCTTCCAATCCAAGAATACGGTATATCTTTCCATCTCTTTGTGTTATCTTCAATTTCTTTCATCAGTGTCCTGTATTTTTCAGAGTACAGGTATCTTGCCTCCTTAGGTAGGTTTATTCCTAGATATCTTATTCGTTTTGATGCAGTGGTTGCATTTGATGGATTGTTAACTTCTCTTTCTGCTAGTTCATTGTTAGTGTATAGAAATGTAGTAGATTTCTGTATATTAATTTTATGTCCATTCATGAGCTGTAGTAGCTTTCTGGTAGTGTCTTTGGGATTTTCTATGTATAGTGTCATGTCATCTGCAGACAGTGACAGTTTTACTTCTTCTTTTCCGATTTAGATTCTTCTTACTACTTTTTCTTCTCTGATTCCTGTGGCTAGGACTTCCAAAACTATGTTGAATAAAAGTGGCAAGAGTGGCACCCTTGTCTTGTTCCTGATCTTAGAGGAAATGCTTTCAGCTTTTCACTGTTGTGATGTTAGCTATGGGTTTGTCATAAATGGCCTTTATTATGTTGAGGTAGGTTTCCTCTATGCCCATTTTCTGGAGAGTTTTTATCATAAATGGATGTTGAATTTTATCAAAAGCTTTTTCTGCATCTGTTGAAATGGTCATATAGTTTTTATTCTTCAGTTTGTTAATCTGGTGTATCACATTGATATGCAGATATTGAAAAATCCTTGCATTCCTGGGATAAACCCCACTTGATCATGGTGTATGATCCCTTTAATGTCCTGTTGGATTCTGTTCGCTAGTATTTTGTTGAGGATTTTTGCATCTATGTTCATCAGAGATATTGGCCTGTAGTTTTCTTTTTTTGTGACATCTTTGTCTGGTTTTGGTATCAGGGTGATGGTGGCCTCATAGAATGAGTCTGGAAGTGTTCCTTCTTCTGCAGTTTTTTGGAATAGTTTCAGAAGGATAGGTGTTAACTCTTCTCTAAATGTTTGTTAGAATTCACCTGTGAAGCCATCTGGTCCTGGTCTTTTTGTTTATTGGGAGTTTTTAATTCACAGTTTCAATTTCAGTACTTGTCATTGGTCTGTTCATATTCTCTATTCTTTCCTGGTTCCATCTTGGGAGATGGGGAATCTTTCTAAGAATTTGTCCATTCCTTCTAGGTTGTCCATTTTATTGGCATATAGTTGCTCATAGTAGCCTCTTAGGATCCTTTGTATTTCTGTGGTCCAAATTGTAACTTCTTTTTCTGATACTGATTTGGGCCCTCTCCCTTTATTTCTTGGTGAGTCTGGCTAAAGGTTTATCAATTTTGTTTATTTTTTCAAGGAACCAACTTTTGGTTTCATTGATCTTTTCTATTTTCTTAGTCTCTATTTCATTTATTTCTTCTCTGATCTTTATGATTTCTTTCTACTAACTTTGGGTTTTGTTTGTTTTTTCTCTAGTTGCTTTAAGTGTAAGGTTAGGTTGTTTATTTGAGATTTTTCTTGTTTCTTGAGGTAACCTTATATTGCTATAAACTTCCCTCTTAGAACTGCTTTTGCTGCATCCCATAGGTTCTGGATCATCATGTTTTCGTGTTCATTTGTCTCTAGGTGTTTTTTGATTTCCTCTTTGATTTCTTCAGTGATCCATTGGTTGTTTAGTAGCATATTGTTTAGCCTCCATGTGTTTGTATTTTTTGGCAGGTTTTTTTTCTTGTAGTTGATTTCTAGCCTCATAGCATTCTGGTTGGAAAAGAATCTTGATATGATTTCAGTTTTTTAAAGTTTACTGAGGCTTGCTTTGTGGCCCAGCATGTGATCTATCTTGGAGAGTGTTCCATGTGCTCTTGAAAAGAACACGTATTCTGTTGCTTTCAGATGGAACACTCTATAAATATCAATTATGTCCATTTGGCCTAATGTGTCTTTTAAGGCATGTGTTTCCTTATGGATTTTCTGTTGGGATGACCTGTCCATTGATGTAAGTGGGGTGTTAAAGTCCCTCCTACTATTGTGTTACTGTCAGTTTCTCCTATTGTGTCTGTTAACATTTGCCTTATATGCTGAGGTGCTCCTATATTGGGTGCATATACATTTACAATTGTTGTATCATCTTCTTGGATTGAGCCCTTGGTCATTATGTAGTGTCCTTCCTTGTCTCTTGTAACAGTCTTTATTTTAAAGTCTATTTTTTCTGATATGAGAGTATTGCTATTCCAGCTTTCTTTTAATTTCCATTTGCATGGAATACCTTTTTCCGTCGCCTTACTTTCAGTCTCTGTGTGTTCCTAGATCTGAAGTGGGTCTGTTTTACACAGCATATATACGGGTCTTGTTTTTGTATCCATTCAGCCAGTCTGTGTCTTTCAGTTGGAGCATTTAATCCATTTACATTTGAGGTAATTATCAAAGTGTAATTCTTATTGCCATTTTGTTAATTGTTTGGGATTTGCTTTTGTAGGTCTTTTTATCCCTTTCTTCTTTTGTTCTTTTCTCTTCGGAAATGATGACTGTCTTTAGTATTATGTTTGGATTCTTTTTCTTTTCTGTGTGTATATCTATTATGGATTTTTGTTTTGTGGTTACCATGGGGTTTTGGTATAGCAGTCATGTATACATGATTATTTTAAGCTGCTGATCTCTCAATTTGAAATGCATTGTAAATACCCTGCATTTGTACTCTCCTTCCCTCATAATTACTGGCTTTCTTATCATATTTTATATCTAATTGTTTTGTGCATCCCTTAACTGCTTCTTGTGGATACAGATGATGTTACTACTTTTTTTTGGATTCAGGAGAAACATTTATTTGCTGAGGCAGCCTACTTGTAAAATAATGTATAAAGTACTTTACTTGATAACAAGCTAACTTTTACATTAGAAATTTATGTAAAGTAGTAATGATTCTACTGTATGCTAGGAACATCAGTAATAATTATAAACGATATTCAAACTACATCATCTACACTGGATATACAATTCTTCTAAAAATTGGTACAGCAATTTTCAGCTTGGAGAGCTCTTAAAAATAAGTTGGATAATCATTTGCCTTTATAATATAAAGTAGCACTAAAAGACCACCCTTATCTTTTCCCCACTGATCTCCCCTGTTTAACAGTCAGTTACCTGGAATTCTATCACTAACGACTTAGTCTTGTTGAAGTAGATTTCTAGGCCCAAGATGGAGTCACTCCTGCTCAGGGTGATGCATCAGCAAACCAAAACTTAGGTTTCTTTTGCATCCCTGTAAATACTCCTCCACTTGACCAGAAATGCACTATATCCACTCAGCCAGTCACCAAACACCAAGCCAACAATGGGCTCTATACTTATCTCCTGTTCCTTCTTACCCTAATCAAGGCCTCAGCCAACATGTTTACTATGTTTCTATTTCTGTTTTTTTCTTCCTTGTTCTTTATTCTTTTGTTTTTAACATCTTTATTGGAGCTTTACAATCGGTGTGTTAGTTTCTGCTTTATAACAGAGTGAATCAGCTCTACATATACATATATCCCCATATCTCCTCCCTCTTGCATCTCCCTCCCTCCCACCCTCCCTATCCCACCCCTCTAGGTGGTCACAAAGCACAGAGCTGATCTCCCTGTGCTATGTGGCTGCTTCCCACTAGCTATCTATTTTATATTTGGTAGTATATATAAGTCTATGCCACTCTCACTTCATCCCAGCTTACCCTTCCCCCTCCCTGTGTCCGCAAGTCCATTCTTTACGTTTATATCTTTATTCCTGTCCTGCCCCTAGGTTCTTCAGAACGGTTTTTTTTTTAGATTCCATATATATGTGTTAGCATATGGTATTTGTTTTTCTCTTTCTGACTTACTTCACTCTGTGAAGTAAAGTGGTCCATCTAGGTCCATCCACCTCACTACAAATAATTCAATTTCGTTTCTTTTTATGGCTGAGTAATATTCCATTGTATATATGTGCCACATCTTTACCCATTCATCTGTTGATGGACACTTAGGTTGCGTCCATATCCTGGCTATTGTAAATAGAGCTGCAATGAACATTGTGGTACATGACTCTTTTTGAATTATGGTTTTCTCAGGGTATATGCCCAGCAGTGGGTTTGCTGGGTCATATGGTAGTTCTATTTTTAGTCTTTTAAAGAACCTCCCTAGTGGCTGTATCAATTTACATTCCCACCAACAGTGCAAGAGGGTTCCCTTTTCTCCACACCCTCTCCAGCATTTATTGTTCATAGATTTTTTCATGATGGCCATTTTGACTGGTGTGAGGCGATACCTCATTGTAGTTTTGATTTGCATTTCTCTAACTATTAGTGATGTTCAGAATTCTTTCATGTGTTTGTTGGCCATCTGTATGTCTTCTTTGGAGAAATGTCTATTTAGGTCTTCAGCCCATTTTTGGATTGGATTGTTTGTTTTTTTCATATTGAGCTGCATGAGCTCCTTGTCAGTTTTGGAGATTAATCCCTTGTCAGTTGCTTCATTTGCAAATATTTTCTCCCATTCTGAGAGTTGTCTTTTCGTCTTGTTTATGTTTTCCTTTGCTGTACAAGTTTCATTAGGTCCCATTTCTTTATTTTTGTTTTTTGGTTTTTTTTAAAATCCTATTTATTTATTTATTTATTTTTACTGTGTTGGGTCTTCGTTTCTACGCGAGGGCTTTCTCCAGTTGCAGCGAGCGGGGGCCACTCTTCATCGCAGTGCGCAGGCCTCTCACCATCGCGGCCTCTCTTGTTGCGGAGCACAGGCTCCAGACGCGCAGGCTCAGTAATTGTGGCTCACGGGCCTAGTTGCTCTGCGGCATGTGGGATCTTCCCAGACCAGGGCTTGAACCCGTGTCCCCTGCATTGGCAGGCAGACTCTCAACCACTGCGCCACCAGGGAAGCCCTATTTTTGTTTTTATTTCCAATTCTCTAGGAGGTGTTTCAAAAATGTTCTTGTTTTGATTTATGTCAAAGAGTGTTCTGCCTATGTTTTCCTCTAAGAGTTTTATAGTGTTTGGCCTTATATTTAGGTCTTTGAACCATTTTGAGTTTATTTTTGTGTATGGTGTTAGGGAGTGTTCTAATTTGCTTCTTTTATATGTAGCTGTCCAGTTTTCCCAGCACCACTTCTCTCCATTGTATATTCTTTCCTCCTTTATCAAAAATAAGGTGACCGTATGTGTGTGGGTTTATCTCTGGGCTTTCTATCCTGTTCCATTCATCTATATTTATGTTTTTGTGCCAGTACCATACTGTCTTGATTACTGTAGCTTTATAGTATAGTCTGAAGTCCGGGAGCCTGATTCCTCCAGCTCCATTTTTCTTTCTCAAGATTGCTTTGGCTATTCGGGGTCTTTTATGTTTTCATACAAATTGTGAAATTTTTTGTTCTAGTTCTGTTGAAAAATGCCATTGGTAGTTTGATAGGGATTGCATTGAATCTGTAGATTGCTTTGGGTAGTATAGTCATTTTCACAATGTTGATTCTTCCAATCCAAGAACAGGGTATATCTCTCCATCTCTTTGTATCATCTTTAATTTATTTCATCAGTGTCTTATAGTTTTCTGCATACAGGTCTTTTGTCTCCTTAGGTAGGTTTATTCCTAGGTATTTTATTCTTTTTGTTGCAATGGTAAATGGGAGTGTTTCCTTAATTTCTCTTTCAGACTTTTCATCATTAGTGTATAGGAATGCAAGAGATTTCTGTGCATTAATTTTGTATCCTGCAACTTTACCAAAGTCACTGATTAGCTCTAGTAGTTTTCTGGTAGCATCTTTAGGATTCTCTGTGTATAGTATCATGTCATCTGCAAACAGTGACAGCTTTACTTCTTCTTTTCCAGTTTGGCTTCCTTTTATTTCTTTTTCTTCTCTGATTGCTGTGGCTAAAACTTCCAAAACTATGTTGAATAATAGTGGTGAGAGTGGACAACCTTGTCTTGTTCCTGATCTTAGTGGAAGTGGTTTCAGTTTTTCACCATTGAGAATGATGGTGGCTGTGGTTTTGTCACATACGGGCTTTATTATGTTGAGGTAAGTTCCCTCTATGCCTACTTTCTGGAGGGTTTTTATCATAAATGGGTGTTGAATTTTGTCAAAAGCTTTTTCTGCGTCTATTGAAATGATATGGTTTTTCTCCTTCAATTTGTTAATATGGTGTATCACATTGATTGATTTGCATATATTGAAGAATCCTTGCATTCCTGGGATAAACCCCACTTGATCATGATGTATGATCCTTTTAATGTGCTGTTGCATTCTGTTTGCTAGTATTTTGTTGAGGATTTTTGCATCTATGTTCATCAGTGACATTGGCCTGTAGTCTTCTTTCTTTGTGACATCTTTGGGAGTGTGCCTCCCTCTGCTATGTTTTGGAAGAGTTTGAGAAGGATAGGTGTTAGCTTTTCTCTAAATATTTGATAGAATTCACCTGTGAAGCCATGTGGTCCTGGGCTTTTGTTTGTTGGAAAATTTTTAATCACAGTCTCAATTTCAGTGCTTGTGATTGGTCTGTTTATATTTTCTACTTCTTCCTGGTTCAGTCTCAGAAGGTTGTGCTTTTCTAAGAATTTGTCCATTTCTTCCAGGTTGTCCATTTTATTGGCATATAGTTAACTTGCAGTAATCTCTCATGATCCTTTATATTTCTGCAGTGTCAGTGGTTATTTCTCCTTTTTCATTTCTAATTCTATTGATTTGAGTCTTCTCCTTTTTTTCTTGATGAGTCTGCTAATGGTTTATCAATTTTGTTTATCTTCTCAAAGAACCAGCTTTTAGTTTTATTGATCTTTGCTATAGTTTCCTTCATTTCTTTTTCATTTATTTCTGATCTGATCTTTATGATTTCTTTCCTTCTGCTAACTTTGGGGTTTTTTTGTTCTTCTTTCTCTAATTGCTTTAGGTATAAGGTTAAGTTTTTTATTTGAGATGTTTCTTGTTTCTTGAGGTAGGATTGTATTGCTATAAACTTCCCTCTGAGAACTGCTTTTGCTGCATCCCATAGGTTTTGGGTCATCGTGTTTTCATTGTCATTTGTTTCTAGGTATTTTTTGATTTCCTCTTTGATTTCTTCAGTGATTCTTGGTTATTAAGTAGTGTATTCTTTAGCCTCCATGTGTTTGTATATTTTACAGATTTTTTTCCTGTAATTGATATCTAGTCTCATAGTGTTGTGGTCGGAAAAGATACTTGATACAATTTCAATTTTCTTAAATTTACCAAGGCTTGATTTGTGACCCAAGATATGATCTATCCTGGAGAATGTTCCATGAGCACTTGCGAGGAAAGTGTATTCTGTTGTTTTTGGATGGAATGTCCTATAAATATCAATTAAGTCCATCTTGTTTAATGTATCATTTAAAGCTTGTGTTTCCTTATTTATTTTCATTTTGGATGATCTGTACATTGGTGAAAGTGGGGTGTTAAAGTCCCCTACTATGATTGTGTTACTGTCCATTTCCCCTTTTATGGCTGTTAGCATTAGCCTTATGTATTGAGGTGCTCCTATGTTGGGTGCATAAATATTTGCAATTGTTATATCATCTTCTTGGATTGATCCCTTGATCATTATGTAGTGTTCTTCTTTGTCTCTTGTAATAGTCTTTATTTTAAAGTTTATTTTGTCTGATATGAGAATTGCTACTCCAGCTTTCTTTTGATTTCCATTTGCATGGAATATCTTTTTCCATCCCCTCACTTTCAGTGTGTATGTGTCCCTAGGTCTGAACTGGATGTCTTGTAGACAGCATTTGTATGGGTCTTGTTTTTGTATCCATTCCGCCTGTGTCTTTTGGTTGGAGCATTTAATCCATTTACATTTAAGGTAATTATTAGTATGTATGTTCCTATTACTATTTTCTTAATTGTTTTGGGTTTGTTATTGTAGGTCTTTTCCTTCTCTTGTGTTTCCTGCCTAGAGAAGTTCCTTTAGCAGTTGTTGTAAAGCTGGTTTGGTGGTGCTGAATTCTCTTAGCTTTTTCTTGTCAGTAAATGTTTTGATTTCTCCATTGAATCTGAATGAGATCCTTGCTGGGTAGAGTAATCTTGGTTGTACGTTTTTCCCTTTCATCACTTTAAATATATCCTGCCACTGCCTTCTGGCTTGCAGAGTTTCTGCTGAAAGATCAGCTGTTAGCCTTATGGGGATTCCCTTGTATGTTATTTTGTTCCTTTTCCCTTGCTGCTTTTAATATTTTTTCTTTGTATTTAATTTTTGAGAGTTTGATTAATATGTGTCTTGGCGTTTTTCTCCTTGGATTTATCCTGTATGGGACTCTGTGCTTCCTGGACTTGATTAACTATTTCCTTTCCCATAGTAGGGAAGTTTTCAACTATAATCTCTTCAAATATTTTCTCAGTCCCTTTCCTTTTCTCTTCTTCTTCTGGGACCCCTATAATTTGAATGTTGTTGTGTTTAATATTGTCCCAGAGGTCTCTGAGACTGTCCTCAATTCTTTTCATTCTTTTTTCTTTACTCTGCTCTGCAGTAGTTATTTCCACTATTTTATCTTCCAGGTCACTTATCCGTTCTTCTGCCTCAGTTATTCTGCTGTTGATTCCTTCTAGAGAATTTTAAATTTCATTTATTGTGGTGTTCATCATTGTTTGCTCTTTAGTTCTTCTAGGTCCTTGTTAAACGTTTCTTGTATTTTCTCCATTTTATTTCCAAGATTTTGGTCATCTTTACTATCATTACTCTGAATTCTTTTTCGGGTAGACTGCCTTTTTCCTCTTCATTTGTTTGGTCTGGTGGGTTTTTACCTTGCTCCTTCATCTGCTGTGTATTTCTTTGTCTTCTCATTTTGCTTAACTTACTGTGTTTGGGGTCTCCTTTTCACAGGCTGCAGGTTTGTTGATCCCGTTGTTTTTGGTGTCTGCCCCCAGTGGCTAAGGTTGGTTCAGTGGGTTGTGTAGGCTTCCTGGTGGAGGGGACTAGTGCCTGTGTTCTGGTGGATGAGGCTGGATCTTGTCTTTCTGGTGGGCAAGACCATGTCTAATGGTATGTTTGGGGGTGTCTGTGACCTTATGATTTTAGGCAGCCTCTCTCCTAATGGGTGGGGTTGTATTCCTGTCTTGCTAGTTGTTTAGCATAGGGTGTCCAGCACTGTAGTTTGCTGGTCATTGAGTGGATCTGGGTCTTAGCGTTGAGATGGAGATTTCTCAGAGAGCTTTTGCTGTTTGATATTATGTGGAGCCGGGAGGTCTCTGGTGGACCCATGTCCTGAACTCAGCTCTCCCACCTCAGAGGCACAGGCCTGACACCCAGCTGGAGCACCAAGACACTGTCAGCCACATAGCTCAGAAGAAAAGGGAAAAAAAAGAAAGAAAAAATAAAATAAAGTTATTAAAATGAAAAATAATTATTAAAAATAAAAAAACTTAAAAGTAATAAAAAAGAAGAAAAAGAAAAAAGAAAGAAAGAAGAGAGCAACCAAACCAAAAAACAAATCCACCAATGATAACAAGCACTAAAAACTATACTGAAAAAGAAAAAAAAAACCTGACAGAACCCTAGGACAAATGGTAAAAGCAAAGCTATTCAGACAAAATCATACAAAGAGGTATACACACTCACAAAAAGAGAAAAAGGAAAAATATATATATAACTATATATAGGGAAAAGAGGAAGAGAGCAACCAATAATCAATAAACAAATCTACCAATGATAATAAACTCTAATTACTAAACTAAGATAAACATAAAACCAGAAACAAGTTAGACATTTGCAGAAAGCAAAACTCAAGTCTACAGTTGCTCCCAAAGTCCACTGCCTCAATTTTGGGATGATTCGTTCTTTTCAGGTATTCCACAGATGCAGGTACATCAAGTTGATTGTGGAGATTTAATCTGCTGCTCCTGAGGCAGCTGGGAGAGATTTCCCTTTCTCTTCTTTGTTCGCAGAGCTCCCGGGGTTCAGCTTTGGATTTGGCCTTGCCTCTGTGTGTAGGTCGCCTGAGAGTGTCTGTTCCCCACCCAGACAGGACAGGGTTAAAGGAGCAGCTGATTAGGGGGCTCTGGCTCACTCAGGCTGGGGGGAGGGAGGGGTACGGATGTGGCGTGAGCCTGCAGGCGGCAGAGGCCAGCGTGATGTTGCACCAGCCTGAGGCGCACCATGTATTCTCCCGGGGAGGTTGTCCCTGGATCACAGGACCCTGGCAATGGCGGGCTGCACAGGCTCCCAGGAGCGGAGGTGTGGAGAGTGACCTGTGCTCGCACACAGGCTTCTTGGTGGCGGCAGCGGCACCCTTAGCGTTTCATGCCCTTCTCTGGGGTCTGCGCTGATAGCCGCAGCTCTTGCCCATCTCTGGGCTCGTTTAGGCGGTGCTCTTAATCCTCTCTCCTCACGCACCCCGAAACAATAGTCTCTTGCCTCTTAGGCAGGTCCAGACTTTTTCCCGGACTCCCTCCCGGCTAGCTGTGGCGCACTAGCCCCCTTCAGGCTGCATTCACGCAACCAACCCCAGTCCTCTCCCTGCAATCTGACCTCCGACGCCCGAGCCTCAGCTCCCAGCCCCCATCCGCCCCAGTGGGTGAGCAGACAAGCCTCTCGGGCTGGTGAGTGCTGGTTGGCACTGATCCTCTGTGCGGGAATCTCTCCGCCTTGCCCTCTGCACCCCTGTTGCTGCGCTCTCCTCTGTGGCTCCAAAGCTTCCCCCCCGCCACCCCCGTCTCCACCAGTGAAGGGTCTTCTTAGTGTGTGGAAACTTTTCCTCCTTCACAGCTCCCTCCCAGAGGTGCAGGTCCTGTCCCTATTCTTTTGTCTCTGTTTTTTCTTTTTTCTTTTGCCCTACCCAGGTACGTGGGGAGTTTCTTGCCTTTTGGGAGGTCTGAGGCCTTCTGCCAGCATTCGGTAGGTGTTCTATAGGAGCTGTTCCACATGTAGCTGTATTTCTGATGTATTTGTGGGGAGGAAGGTGATCTCCACATCTTACTCCTCCACCATCTTGAAGGTCCCCTGATGTTACCAGTTTCGTCTTTTAACTTCCCTATTAATTTACCTGTTGGTGATTTCCTGCCTTTACTGTATGTTAGCCTTTACTGGTGAACCTTTCCATTTCATAATTTTCTTGCTTCTAGACGTGGCCTTTTTTTTCCATCTAAAGAAGTTCCTTTAGAATTTGTAGTAAAGGTGGTTTGGTCGTGCTGAACTCTTCTAGCTTTTGCTTATCTGTAGAGCTTCTGATGTCTCTGTCAAATCTGAATGAGAGTCTTGCTGGGTAGAGTATTCTTGGTTGTAGGTGTTTTCTTTTCATCATTTTAAATATGTCCTGCCACTCCCTTCTGGCCTGCAGAGTTTCTGCTGAAAAAACAGCTGATAACTTTATTGGAATTCCCTTGTGTGTTATTTTTTGCTTTTACTATCTTCTCTGTGTCTTTAATTTTTGTCAATTTGATTACTGTGTGCCTGTGTGTGTTCCTCTTTGGGTTAATCCTGTATGGTGGGGGTCCCTAACCCCCAGGCTGCGGACCAGTATCAGTCTGCGGCCTGTTAGGAACCGGGCCACACAGCAGGAGGTGAGCGGCGGGCCAGCGAGCGAAGCTTCATCTGCTGCCCCCATCTCTGCCCATCACTCGCGTTACTGCCTGACCATCCCCCACCCCCCCATCCCCATCCATGGAAAAACTGTCTTCCACAAAACTGGTCCCTGGTGCCAAAAAGGTTGGGAACTACTGCTGTATGGGACTCTCTGCACCTCCTGGACTTGGGTGACTGTTTCCTTTCCCAGGCTAGGGAAGTTTTCAGCTGTTATCTCTTCAAATATTTTCTCAGGCCTTTTCTTTCTCCTTCTGGGACCCCTCTAATGTGAATATTAGTGCACTTGATGTCATCCCAGAGGTCTCTTAAATTGTCCTCATTTTTTTTTCATTCTTTTTTCTTTGTTCTGTGACACTGATTTCCACTACTCTTTCAGCTCACTGATCCATTCTTCTGCCTCATTTATTCTACTGTTGATTCCTTCTAGCGCTCCATTTCAGTTATTATATTCTTCAAGTCTGGTTTTTCTTTATATTTTCTAACTTCTTTAAAAACTTCTAACTTCTTGCTCTGTGCATCCATATTCTTCTCCCGAGTTCTTGGATCATCTTTATGATCTTTACTCTGAACTCTTTCTCAGGTAGATCACCTGTGTCCACATTACTTAGTTCTTCTGTGGTTTTATGTTGTTCCTTTGTCTGAAACATATTCCTCTGCTACCTCATTTTGTTTAAATCTCTATTTGTATTTTATGTATGTGGTGGGTTAGTTACGTTTCTTGACCTTGGAGAAGTGGCCTTCTGTAGGGGATGTCCTGTGTGTCCCCTCTTGTTACCCAAGGGCCAGGGGCCAGCTGGTCCCAGGGTAGGGTCTGGCCTGTGTTTGCGGACTCCATTACGTAGGCTTCAGGATTGTAATTTCCTCGCTTCTGGTGTCTGTCCCCTGGTGGGTGAGGCTGTTCTAGAGGCTTGTGCAGGCTTCCTGGTGTGAGGGGCTGGTGCCTGCCCACTGGTGCGTGGAGCTGCATCCTGGCCCTCTTGTGGGCAGGGCTGCGTCTAGGGGCATGGCTAGAAGTGGCTGTGGTCTCAGGAAGTCTTTAGGCAGCCTTTCTACTGATGGGTGGGGCTGTGTTCCTGCCCAGTTAGTTGTTTGGCGTGAGGTGTCCCAGCACTGGAGCCTACAGGCTGTCGGGTGGGTCCAGGCCTTGGTGCTAATGACCCAAGCAAGATATCATCCTACAGGAGAGCGCAGGCACATGAATACTCCCCAATATGTCCGCCACCAGCTTTTATGTCCCCAGAGAGAGCCACAGCCACCCCTTTCCTCCCCTGGAGACCCTCCAAGACCAGCAGGTATGTCTGTCCCAGGCTCTGTGAAGTTACTGCTTTTGCTTTTTGTCCCATTGAGTGTGAGATTTTTGTACACCTTTAACAGTGAAATCTGTTTCCCCCAGTCCTGTGGAGCTCCTGAAATTAAGCCCCACTGGTCTTCAAAGCCAAATGCTCTTGGGGCTCCTCTTCCTAGTACCAGACCCCCAGGCTGGGGAGCTGACATGAAGCTCAGAACTCTCACTCCTGTGGGGGAGCCTCTGCACTATAATTATTCACCAGTTTGTGGGTCACCCACCTGGGGGGTATGGGATTTGATTATATCACCAGTGCTGTCTTATTGTGGTTTCTCCGTAATGTCTTTAGTTGTAGAAGTTTTTTGGTTTTTTTTTTTTCTGGTAGGTTCCAGTCTTTTTTACTGATGGTTGTTTAGCAGTCAGTTGTGATTTTGGTGTGTTTGTGAGAGGAGATGAACACAAGGTCCTTCTACTCTGCCATCTTGGTCTAATACCACTATTGTCTTTTTAGTCTCTATTTCATTTATTCTGCTCCAATCTTTGTTATTTCCTTCCTTCTACTAACTTTGGGCTTCATTTTTTTCTTTTTCTAGTTCCTTGAGGTGTCAAATTAGGTTTATTCATGGACTTTCTTGTTTCATCATGTAGGCATTTATCACTATGAACTTCCCTCTTCCAACAGATTCTATTGCATGCCATAAGTTATGGTATATATTATTTCTTTTTTAATATTTATTTATTTATTTATTTATTTAGGCTATGCCAGGTCTTAGTTGTAGCACTCAGGATCTTCGTTGTGGCATGCGGGATCTTTAGTTGAGGCATGCGGGCTTCTTAGTTGTGTCATGCAAACTCTTAGTTGCAGCATGCATGCGGGATCAAGTTCCCCGACCAGGGATTGAACCCAGGGAAGTCCTTGGTATGTATTATTCCTTGACTTCTCTTTTGACTCCTTGGTTGTTCAGGAGCATGTTTATTCTCCATATATGTGTGAATTTTCCAGTTTTCTTCTGTAATTGATTTCTACTTTTATACCATTGTAGTCAGAAAAGCTGCTTGACAAGATTTCAGTCTTCTAATTTATTAACACTTGTTTTGTGACCAAACATATTACCTGTCCTGGAGAATGTTTCCTGTACATTTGAGAGGAATCTATGTTCTGTTGCTTTCAGATGGAATGTTCTGTAAATTTTAAACTACATGTTAGACCAGATAGACTTAAGCCCAATGTTTCCTTATTTTTCTGTCTGTATGATCTCTTCATTGTGGATGGGGGAGTACTGAAATCCCCTAATATTACTGTATTGCTCTCTATTTCTCCCATCTGTTAATATTTGCTTTAAATATTTAGATGTTCCTATGTCAGGTGCATAAATATTTACAAATGTTATATCCTCTTGATGAATTGGTCCTTTATCATTATATAATGACATTTGTTTGTTAAGGTATAAATACAGCTACTCCAGCTTGCTTTTGTTTTCCATTGTGTGGAATATCTTTTTCCATACCTTTACTTTTAGTCTCTGTGTGTCCTTAAAGCTGAAGTGAGTCTCTTATATTTTATTTATTTTTTTGCCCATGCTGCTCGGCTTGCTTGATCTTCGTTCCCCAACCAGGGATCAAACCCAGGCTGGCAGTGAAAATGCTGAGTCCTAACCACTGGACCATCAGGGAATTCCCCTGAAGTGAATCTCTTTTAGGCAGCATATAGATGGGTCATTTTTTATATCCATTCAGCCAGTCTGTCTTTTAATTGGAAACTTTAGTCCTTTTACATTTAATGTAATTACTTATAGGTATGTACTTATTGCCATTTTGTTAATTTCTTTCTGGTTGTCTTGTAATCCCTCTGTTCCTTTCTTCTCTTGCTCTCTTTACTGTCTGATGATTTTCTGTAGTGGTATGGTTAGTCTTTTCTCTTTATATTTTGTGTATCTACTATAGGTTTTTGCTTTGTAGTTAGCAAAGCAAAACTACTCACTTTATATAAATGAGATTTATATAAAACAACTTACAACAGTCCATTTTAAGTTGATAACTTATTTTCCAATGCTTTTGATGTCACAGTATACATCTTTTATGTATCCATTAACAAATTATATATAGTTATTTTTACTACTTTTCTCTTTTAACCTTCCTACTGGCTTAATAAGTGATTAACCACCCCACTGCCTTTATGAAATTAGATTATTCTGAATTTTACTGTATACTTACCTTTACCAGTGAGATTCATAATTTCATATGTTTTCTTATTACTAATTATCACCTTTTCTTTTCAGCTTGAATAACTCCCTCTTAACGTTTCTTGTAAGGCTGGTCCAGTGGTGATGAACTTCTTTTGCTTTTGCTTGTCTAGAAAACTCTTTATCTCTCCTTCAGTTCTGAAGGACAGTTTTCCTGGGTAGAGTATTGTTAGTTGGCAGTTTTTTTCTTTCAGCTCTTTACATCTATATATCACGCCACACCCTCTGGGCTGCAAAATTTCTGCTGAAAAATCTGTTCATAGTCCTGCAGGATTCCGTTGTACATAACAAATTGTTTTTTTCTTGTTGCTTTTAAGATTCTCTCCTTGTCTTTAACTTTTGATACTTGAATTACAATGTATCTTCCTTTGGGTTCATCTTATTTAATAGTCTCTGGGCTTCCTGGATCTGGATCTAGGTTAGGGAAGTTTTCAGCCATTATTTCTTCAAGTGAGTTTTCTGCCCCTTTCTTCCTCTTTTGGGATCCCTTTACTTGATGTTGTTTCATAAACTACCTTCATTCACACTTCTTCATTCTTTTTTCTTTTTGCTGTTCTGATTGGGTGAGTTCCACTGCCCTGGCTTTGAGTTCAGTGATCCTTTTTTCTGCTTCATCTAGTCTTCTGAACCACCTCTATTGTATATTTTTCAGATCAGTTATTCTTCAGCTCTGTCAGTTTTATTTGGTACTTTCTTATATTTTCAGTCTCTGTTGAAATTCTCATTCATGGATTGTTCTCCTGAGATCAGTGAGCATCTTTATCACCATCTTTTGAGCTCTTTATCAGGCAGATTACTTATCTCCATTTCATTAAGGCCTTTGTCTGGGGTTTTATCTTGTTCTTTCCTTTGGAACGTATTCCTCTGTTTCTTCATTTTCCTTGACTCTGTGTTGGTTTGTATATGTTAGATAAAACAACTACTTCTCCCAGTCTTGAAGGAGTGGCTTTGTGTAGGAGATGAATCTTATTGTTCAACTCTGCCCTAGCTCTTGGTTGTCTCTCAAACCTTCGTGATTGTCCAAGAAGCCTACTTTATTCTTAACCAGGAGTTGAGTGTGTTCCGACCTGCCAGGGGGAGGATTTCAGTCAGCACTTAGATTCAGGCTGATTGGAAGCCAGACCCCCAGGCAGCAGCTTTTATAGCATTCAAATACATCTCTTTCAGGAGAAGACTGGGAGATGGGCATTTCTGTCTGCTCCCTCTGCTTTTGAACCCTATGATGATAGCCAGTTAAGAACTATTTCTTTGTTTGATACCATCCTGATGAACCCATGAAGACAAGGCCCATTGGCCACAAGAGCCACACTATCAAAGGATGTGTTCTCTGGGTGGCGGACACAAAGGCTAGGGTGTCAGGTGTATACGTAAGCCCCTTTCTTGGAGACACCACGACCTGGAGTGGGCAGAGGGAAAGCATGATGGTGGCACCTGCTGGCCATAGTCTTTGGAGAGCATTTCAGTTGGCCTTTAGTTGTGTGTTCAGTTAGAAGTCTGCTCCTCAGGCCAAAGCTTTAAGATAAACAAATTGGGTGCTTTTCAGCTGGCTGCCTCTGCACTGGGCTGTGGTGGGTAGCCAGGTGAGTCTGTGTGAGCCCTTTAGGAACTGTTTCTCAGCTCACTCACAGCCTCTGGATCTCATGTATGTAAGCCCTGGTGTCTTTCAAACTTGGATATTTCAGGGCTCACCTCTCAGGTGCAGGTCTTGAAAGTTAGGGTGCCTGATGTGGGGTTGAACCCCTTTGCTCATCAGGGATAAGCTCAGAGTTGTCAGTTCCCTCTTGATTGCAGGTTGTTGCATTAGGTTTATGATGAGATTGTCTCAGCTTCTCCTACCTCCTACAATGTGGGTTTTTTCTCTGTTGCCTCATATGTAGAAGTCAGCTAGTTTTGGGGTTTCTTTCAGGGGAAGAAGTTCTGTACGTAGCTGTAGATTTGGTGTGTCCATGGCAGGAGGTGAGCTCAGGATCCTCTTAGGTCACCGTCTTGAACTGGGACCCTATCTCTTATTTTTTTGATGAGAATCATCCTAACAGGTGTGAGTGATATCTCATTATGGTTTTGATTTTTGTTTTCCTGATGAATAGTGATACATAGCACCTTTTCATATATCTGTTGGCCATTTGTATATCTTCTTTGGAGAAATACTTGTTGAGGTCCTTTGCCTGAGAGGGGCTGGAGGCAGCTCACAGACCACTGTAGGGTCCACAGCCAGGACTGATGTCTGTCGACATCAATACATGGGTGGGCAAGGCTCCTCCTGGGTCCCTTGGTAGACCCCACAGTTCTCTCAAAGTCACTTTTGTTCATGGATAAATGCCAACTTTTTGTTGGTGGACAGGGGAGTGAGGGATATTTTTTATATGGCCATGATGCTAATGTCATTCCTCAACCTTCTTATTACAGTGTTAGTTGTAATATACACACACACACACACACACACACATGTAATTTGCTCACATGGGAGTATATATATCAGATGAAGTCCCAGAATGACTAGATCAAAGGGTATATGCAGTTTTCATTTTGATACAAATTTCTCTTTATCAAAGTTTACACTCTACCCCACAGTATAT
The DNA here is from genome assembly GCF_028023285.1 of Balaenoptera ricei. Lineage (NCBI taxonomy): Eukaryota > Metazoa > Chordata > Mammalia > Artiodactyla > Balaenopteridae > Balaenoptera > Balaenoptera ricei. Next base: position 9,184,438 of record NC_082640.1, on the reverse strand, counting down.
GAGAATGCCTATTTCCCCAAATCCTGACTCTGATTTTACCAAAGAGTAAAATCAAAATTTGATTTTGTGAAACGAAAAAATTCATTGTGGATCTACTTTGCAATTATTAAGAGTAGGCCTAAGCTTTTCCTCCATTTAAGAGAGATTTACATTCCCCTGCGTGTGGACTATCCATATTCCCTGTGCATTTTTCTATTTGGGGTTTTGGTCATTTGCTTATTGGGTCACTGGAGCTCTGTCCTTTTGGATAGGGGTGACAAATAGTTAGAATATCTTTTTTTTTCTGTTAGAAACCAAGGTGGCTTAGGTAAGAAACAAAAAACTCAATTTTTCAAAAGAGACAGTCACTTCCAGCCCATCTGGTGAGGACTAGAAAGGGTTCCAGAATCCGCATATTTGCACCTCAGTGCAGGCAAAGCCCTTTCGTGGAAATATGCTAAAGGCCCTCTGTGGATCCAGTTTCCCTTCCAGCTGGGTGATCCTCAAGCTTTGGCTTTACTGGAAAATGATTTGGACCCAGATTACAACTTAATAGGCAAAATCGCTAAATGAAAGCAGAAAGTGAAGAGTGACCTGCCCCAACAGGGAATCAACAGTATACAAACTGATAAGCATGTAGGAAGATAAACCATGGAGTATCTTTTTTTTTATTTAATTTTTATTTTATATAGGAGTATAGTTGATTTACAATGTTTTGTTAGTTTCAGGTATCCAGCATAGTGGTTCAGTTATACATATATCCATTCTTTTTCAGATTCTTTTCCCATATAGGTTATTAAAGAATACTGAGTAGAGTTCCCTATGCTATAGAGAAGGTCCTTGTTGATTATTTTATACATAGTAGTGTGTATATGTTAATCCCAAACTCCTAATTTATCCCTACTCCCCCCCCAACCTTTCCCCTTTGGTAACCATAAGTTTGTTTTCAAAGTCCCTGAGTCTGTTTCTGTTTTGTAAATAAGTTCATTTGTATCATTTGTTTAGATTCCACTTATAGTGATATCATGTGATACTTGTTTTTCTCTGTCTGACTTACTTCACTTAGGATGATAATCTGTAGGTCCACCCATGTTGCTGCAAATGGGCATTATTTCAGTCTTTCTATGGCTGAGTAATATTCTATTGTATACATGTACCACATCTTCTTTATCCGTTCCTCTGCCAATGGACATTTAGGTTCTTGGCTATTGTAAATAGTGCTGCCAGGAACATTGGGGGTGCATGTATCTTTTCAAATTATGATCCTCTCCAGATAGATGCCCAGAAGTGGGGTTGCTGGATCATATGGTAGTTCTAGTTTTAGTTTTTTAAGGAATCTCCATACTGTTCTCCATAGTGGGTGTACCAATTTACATTCCCATGAACAGTGCAGGAGGGTTCCCTTTCTCCACATCCTCTCCAGCATTTACTGTTTGTAGACTTTTTTGATGATGGCCATTCTGAGTGGTGATACCTCACTGTAGTTTTGATTTTCATTTCTCTAATAATTAGTGATGTTGAGCATCTTTTCATGTGCTTTTTGGCCATGTGTATGTCTTCTTTGGAGAAATGTCTATTTAGATCTTCTGCCCATTTTTGATTGGGCTGTTTGTTTTTTTTGATATTGAGCTGCATGAGCTGTTTGTATATTTTGGAGATTAATCCCTTGTTGGTCACTTAGTTTGCAAATATATTCTCCCATTCTGTGGGTTGTCTTTTCGTTTTGTTTATGGTTTCCTTTGCTGTGCAAAAGGTTTTTTTTTTTTTTTTTTTTTTTAAAGTAATTTATTTATTTATTTATTTTTTAAATTTATAGCTGTGTTGGGTCTTCGTTTCTGTGCGAGGGCTTTCTCCAGTTGTGGCAAGCGGGGGCTACTCTTCATCGCGGTGCGCGGACCTCTCACTATCGCGGCCTCTCTTGTTGCGGAGCACAGGCTCCAGACGCGCAGGCTCAGTAGTGGTGGCTCACGGGCCTAGTTGCTCTGCGGCATGTGGGATCTTCCCAGACCAGGGCTCGAACCCGTGTCCCCTGCATTGGCAGACAGATTCTCAACCACTGCGCCACCAGGGAAGCCCTGTGCAAAAGGTTTTAAGTTTAATTAGGTCCCATTTTTTACTTTTGTTTTTATTTTCATTACTCTAGGAGGTGGATGCAAAAAGATACTGCTGCAATTTATGTCAAAGAGTGTTCTGCCTATGTTTTCCTCCAGTATCCAGTAAGTATCCAGTCTTACATTTAAGTCTTTAATCCATTTTGAGTTTATTTTTGTATGTGGTGTTAGAGAATGTTCTAATTTCATTCTTTTACATGTAGTTGTCCAGTTTTCCCAGCACCACTTATTGAAGAGACTTTTCTCCAGAACACTCCCAAACTCATTCTGTGAGGCCACCATCATCACCCTGATACCAAAACTAGACAAAGATACCACAAAAAAAATATAGACCAATATCACTGATGAACATAGATGCAAAAATCTCTAGCACAATAATAGCAAACCAAATCCAACAATACATTAAAAGGATCATATACCATGATCAAGTGGGATTTATCCCAGGGATGCAAGGATTTTTCAATATCTGCAAATCAATCAGTGTGATACACCACATTAACAAATTGAAGAATAAAAATATCATCTCAATAGATGGAGAAAAAGCTTTTGATAAAATTCAACACTAATTTATGATTAAAACTATCCAGAAAGTGGGCTTAGAGGGAACTTACCTCAACATAATAAAGGCCATATATGATAAACCCACAGTGAACATCATTCTCAATGGTGAAAAATTGAAAGCATTTCTTTTAAGATCAGGAACAAGACAAGGATGTCCACTCTCACCACTATTATTCAACATAGTCTTGGAAGTCCTAATCTAGGCAATCAGAGAAGAAAAAGAAATAAAAGGAATCCAAATTGGAAAAGAAGTAAAATTGTCACTGTTTGCAGATGACATGATACTATACACAGAAAATCCTAAAGATGCTACCAGAAAACTACTAGAGCTCATCAATAATTCAGTAAAGTTGCAGGATACAAAATTAATACACATAAATTTCTTGCATTCCTATACACTAACAAACAACAGAAGATCAGAAAGAGAAATTAAGGAAACAATCCCATTTCCCATCCCATCAGAAAGAATAAAATACCTAGGAATAAACCTACCTAAGGAGGCAAAAGACCTATACTCAGAAAACTAAAAGATACTGATGAAAGAAATAAAAGAGGACACAAATAGGGACTTCCCTGGTGGGGCAGTGGTTAAGAATCTGCCTGGGGGACACAGGTTCAAGCCCTGGTCTGGGAAGATCCCACATGCCGCAGAGCAACTAAGCCCATGCGCCACAACTACTGAGCCTGCATACCACAACTACCGAAGCCCACATGCCAAGAGCCCGTGCTCTGCAGCAGGAGAGGCCACCACAATGAGAAGCCTGTGCACTGCAAGGAAGAGTAGCCCCCACTCACCACAACTAGAGAAAGCCTGCGTGCAGCAACAAAGACTCAACGGAGCCAAAATTAAAAATAAATAAATAAATAAATTTATTAAAAAAAAAAAACAAACCTAAGGGGTAAGCTCCTTGGCATCGGTATTGGCAAAGTTTTTTTAGATTTGATCCCAAAAACAAAAGCAACAAAAGCTAATATAAACAAGTGAGACTACATCAAGCTAAAAATATTTTGCACGACAAAGGAAGCCATCAATGAAATGAAAAGGCACCCAGTAGAATGGAAGAAAATATCTGGAAATCATACATCTGATAATGGGTTAATATCCAAAAAATATAAAGAACTCATACAACTCAATACAATAAAAAAATCAGATTAACATACGTACAGAGGATCTAAATAGACGTTTTTCCAAAGAAGACATACAAATGGCTGACAGATACATAAAAAGGTACTCAACATCACTAATCATCAGAGAAATGCAAATCAAAACCACAAGATATCACCTCACACCTGTTAGAATGACTATTATCAAAAAGATAAAAATTACAAATGTTGGCAAGGATGTGGAGAAAAGGGAACCCTTGTGCACTGTTGGCAGGAGTGTAAATGGGTGCAGCCACTATAGAAAACAGAGAGGTTCCTCAAAAAATTAAACATAAAACTACCACATAATCCAGCAATCCCACTTCTGGATATTTATCTGAAAGTAACAAAATCACTATTTTGAAAAGATACCTGCATGCCCATGTTCATTGCAGCATTGTTTACAACAGCCAAGATATGGGAACAACCAGAGTCCATCAATGGACGGATGGATAAAGAAACTGTATATATATATGCATATGCATGTATATATACACGTGTGTGTGTGTGTGTGTACACACACACACAATGGAATATTATTCAGCCATTTAAAAAAAGAAGGAAATCTCACCATCTTGCGATGTGGGTCAACACAGATGGACCTTGAGGGCATAATGCTAAGTGAAATAAATCAGAGAAAGATAAATACCATATGTTATCATTTATATGTTGAATCTAAATTTTAAAAGATAGATACAGAGAATAAATTGGTGGCTGCCAAAGGTAGGTGGTGGTTGTAATGGATGAAAGTGGTAAAATGCACAAAATTCCAGCTGTAAGATAAACAAGTCCTGGGGATGTAATGTACAACATGTGACTCTAGTTAACAGTACTATATTGTATATTTGAAAGTCGCCAAGAGAGTAGTTCTTAAAAGTTCTCATCACAAGAAAAAAACTGCGACTATGTCTGGTGATGGATGTTGACTAAACTTACTGTTGTAATCCTTTCATAATATATATATATATGAAATCATTATGTTGGACACCTAAAACTAATATGTTATATGTCAATTATATCTCCAAAAAATCAGTTGTCTTTCTATACACTAAAAACAAACTATCAGAAATAGAAATTAAGAAAACAATCCCATTTATATTTGCATCAAAAAGAATAAAATGCCTAGGAATATCTTTAACCAAGGAGGCAAAAGATCTGTACACTGAAAACTATAAGACATCAATGAAAGGAAGTGAAGACACAAATAAATGGAAATATATTCTGTGCTTTGGGACTGGAAGAATTTATACTGCTCAAATGTCCACACTTCCCAAAGTGACCTATAGATTCAATGCAATTTCTCTCAAAATTCCAGTGGTGTTTTCCACAGAAATAGAACAATCCTAAAATGTGTATGAAACCACAAAAGACCTGAATAGCCAAGGCAATCTTGTGCAAGAACACAAAGCTGGAGGCATCACATTGTGTGATTTCAAAGTATATTACAAAGCTATAGTAATCAAAGCAGTATGGTATTAGCATAAGAACAGATATTTAGACCAATTGAACAGAATTGAGAGTCCAGAAGTAAATTCATGCATTTACAGTCGATTGATCTTTGACAAGGTGCCAAGAATACATAATGGGAAAAAGATAGTCTCGTCAATAAATGGTGTTGGCAAAAACTAGATAACCACATACAGAAGAATGAAACTGGACCCTTATTTCACACCTGATACAAAATTTAATTCAAAATGGACTAAAGACTTGAATGTAAGACCTGAAACCGTAAAACTCTTAGAAGAAATTATAGGGGAAATTTTTCTTGACATTGTCTGTGCAGTACTTTTCATGGTGTGATTAAAAGCAAGACAACCAAAGCAAAAATAGACAAATGGGATTGCACGAAACTAAAAAGCTTCTGCACAGTAAGGAAAACAATCCATAGAGTGAAAAGACAACCTACTGAATGGGAGAAAATATTGGCAAACCACATTTCTGATAAGGGGTTAATATCCAAATTTTATATGTAACTCACACTATTCAATAGTAAAAAAAAAAAAAATTAAAAAATGTGCAGCAGATCTGAATAGATATTTTTCTAAAGAAGACATACAGATGGCCAACAGTTATATGAAAAGAGCTGAACATCAATAATCATCAGAGAAATGCAAATCAAAACCACAATGAGATGTCACCTCATACCTGTTAGAATGGCTATCATCAAAAAGACAAGAGAGAACAAGTGTTAGCAAAGAGGACGAGAGAAGGTAATCTTTGAGCATTGTTGGTGGGAATGCAAATTGGTGCAAAAATTTAAAATAGAGCTACCATATGATCCAGCAATCCCACTTCTGGGTGTATATACAAAGGAAATGAAAACAGGATCTTGAAAAGATATCTGCACTCCCAAGTTCATTGCAACATTATTCACAATAGCCAAAATATGCAGTCTAAGTATATGTCCATGGATGAATGGATTAAGAAGATGTGGTATGTACACACACACACGAATAATATTCAGCCATGAGAAAGAAGGAAATCTGCCTTCTGCAACAACATAGATGGACCTTGAGGGCATTATGCTAATTGTGATAAATCAGAGAAAGACAGCTACTGTATAATATCACCTATACGTTAAGTCCAAAAATTCAATTTCATAGAAACAGTCTAGGATGGTTGTTACCAGGGGCTGGGAGGGTGGGGGGAATGAATGGAGAAATGTTGGTCAAACAAACTTCCAGTTATAAGATGAATAAGTTGGGGATCTGAAGTGTACAGCATGGTGATTACAGATAATACTGTATTATATATGTGAAAGTTGCTAAAAGAGTATATTTTAAATGTTTTCACCACAAAAATGTAATAGTATATATGTGAAGTGATGGAGGTGTTCGCTAACACCATGGTGGTAATCATTTTGCAATATGTAAGTGTATCAGTTCAACACATTGTACACCTTAAACTTACTTACACAATGTTGTATGTCAATATATCTCAATAAAGCTGTGAAAAAAGAAAACGAAAATGAAAAAGTCTTTAGCGTCACTGTCCTTAAAAGTGAAGCCATCTTCAGAAGGTGAGAGATGAATGTGGGAGATGCCATTGAACTAGTCCTGTGATTTCAGTGTAGAATGGGGTCCTAGGGTGCAAAGGCCATGTCACAGTGCTCATCTTCAAGAGAAAAAAATGTGTGTTTAACCAAAAGAAAGCATGACCAAAGAGGCCATCCAAATGATTGAACATGGAGTTCCCAGGACTGAGAAGTTGATGGACCTCCTACTAAAATATGTACATATAAATATTTGGGTTGGCCAAAAACTTCATTCGGGATTTTCTGTAAGATCATATGGAAAGAAAAAGGAACCAAGATGGCGGAGTAGAAGGACGTGCTCTCACTCCCTCTTGCGAGAACACCAGAATCACAACTAGCTGCTGGATGATCATTGACAGGAAGACACTGGAACTCACCAAAAAAGATACCCCACATCCAAAGACAAAGGAGAAGCCACAATGAGACGGTAGGAGGGGTGCAATCACAGTGAAATCAAATCCCATAACTGCTGGGTGGGTGACTCACAGACTGGAGAACACTTATACCACAGAAGTCCACCCACTGGAGTGAAGGATCTGAGCCCCACGTCAGGCTTCCCAACCTGGGGGTCCGGCAACGGGAGGAGGAATTCCTAGAGAATCAGACTTTGAAGCCTAGTGGGAATTGATTGCAGGACTTCGACAGGACTGGGGGAAACAGAGACTGCACTCTTGGAGGGCACACACAAAGTAGTGTGTGCATCGGGACACAAGGGAAGGAGCAGTGGCCCCAGGGGAGACTGAAACAGACCTACCTGCTAGTGTTGGAGGGTCTCCCGGAGAGGCGGGAGGCGGGGTGCTAAGAGGGAAGTTTATAGCTATACAAGCCTACCTCAAGGAACATGAAAAATCTCAACAATCTAACCTTACACCTAAAGGAACTAGAGAAAGAAGAAAAAACAAAACCCAAAGTTAGCAGAAGGAAAGAAATCATAAAGATCAGAGCACAAATAAATGAAATAGAAACAAAGAAAACAATAGCAAAGATCAATAAAACTAAAAGCTGGTTCTTTGAGAAGATAAACAAAATTGATAAACCATTAGCCAGACTCATCAAGAAAAAGAGGGAGAGGACTCAAATCAATAAAATTAGAAATGAAAAAGGAGAAGTTACAACAGACACTGCAGAAATACAAAGCATCCTAAGAGACTACTACAAGCAACTCTATGCCAATAAAATGGACAACCTGGAAGAAATGGACAAATTCTTAGAAAGGTATAACCTTCCAAGACTGAACCAGGAAGAAACAGAAATATGAACAGACCAAACACAAGTAATGAAATTGAAACTGATTAATAATCTTCCAACAAACAAAAGTCCAGGACCAGATGGCTTCACAGGTGAATTCTATCAAACATTTAGAGAAGAGCTAACACCCATCCTTCTCAAACTCTTCCAAAAAATTGCAGAGGAAGGAACACTCCAAAATTCATTCTACAAGGCCACCATCACCCTGATACCAAAACCAGACAAAGATACTACAAGAAAAGAAAATTACAGACCAATATCACTGATGAATATAGATGCAAAAATCCTCAACAAAATACTAGCAAACAGAATCCAACAACACATTAAAGGGATCATACCCCATGGTCAAGTGGGATTTATCCCAGGGATGCAAGGATTCTTCAATATACGCAAATCAATCAATGTGATAAACCATATTAACAAATTGAAGAATAAAAACCATATGATCATCGCAATAGATGCAGAAGAAGCTTTTGACAAAATTCAACACCCATTTATGATAAAAACTCTCCAGAAAGTGGGCATAGAGGGAACCTACCTCAACATAATAAAGGCCATATACAACAAACCAACAGCCAACATCGTTCTCAATGGTGAAAAACTGAAAGCATTTCCTCTAAGATCAGGAACAAGACAAGGATGTCCACTCTCACCACTATTATTCAACATAGTTTTGGAAGTCCTAGCCATGGCAATCAGAGAAGAAAAAGAAATAAAAGGAATACAAATCAGAAAAGAAGTAAAACTGTCACTGTTTGCAGATGACATGATACTATACATAGAGAATCCTAAAAATGCCACCAGAAACCTACTAGAGCTAATCAATGAATTTGGTAAAGTTGCAGGATACAAAATTAATGCACAGAAATCTCTTGCATTCCTATACACTAACGATGAAAAATCTGAAAGACAAATTATGGAAACACTCCCATTTACCACTGCAACAAAAAGAATAAAATACCTAGGAATAAACCTACCTAGGGAAACAAAAGACCTGTATGCAGAAAACTATAAGACACTGATGAAAGAAATTAAAGATGATACCAACAGATGGAGAGATATACCATGTTGTTGGACTGGAAGAATCAATATTGTGAAAATGACTATAATACCCAAAGCAATCTACAGATTCAATGCAATCCCTATCAAATTACCAATTGCATTTTTTACAGAACTAGAACAAATAATCTTAAAATTTGTATGGAGACACAGAAGACCCTGAATAGCCAATGCAGTCTTGAGGGAAAAAAACGGAGCCGGAGGAATCAGACTCCCTGACTTCAGACTATACTACAAAGCTACAGTAATCAAGACAATATGGCACTGGCACAAAAACAGAAACATAGATCAATGGAACAAGATAGAAAGCCCAGAGATAAACCCACACACCTATGGTCAACTAATCTATGACAAAGGAGGCAAAGATATACAATGGAGAAAAGACAGTCTCTTCAATAAGTGGTGCTGGGAAAACTGGACAGCTACATGTAAAAGAATGAAATTAGAACACTCCCTAACACCATACACAAAAATAAACTCAAAATGGATTAGAGACCTAAATGTAAGACTGGACACTATAAAACTCTTAGAGGAAAACATAGGAAGAACATTCTTTGACATCAATCCCAGCAAGATCTTTTTTGATCCACCTCCTAGAGTAATGGAAATAAAAACAAAAATAAACAAATGGGACCTAATGAAACTTCAAAGCTTTTGCACAGCAAAGGAAACCATAAACAAGACGAAAAGACAACCCTCAGAATGGGAGAAAATATTCGCAAATGAATCAACAGACAAAGGATTAATCTCCAAAATATATAAACAGCTCATGCAGCTCAATATTAAAGAAACAAACAACCCAATCCAAAAATGGGCAGAAGACCTAAATAGACATTTCTCCAAAGAAGACATACAGATGGCCAAGAAGCACATGAAAAGATGCTCAACATCACTAATTATTAGAGAAATGCAAATCAAAACTACAATGAGGTATCACCTCACACCAGTTAGAATGGGCATCATCAGAAAATCTACAGACAACAAATGCTGGAGAGGGTGTGGAGAAAAGGGAACCCTCTTGCACTGTTGGTGGGAATGTAAATTGATACAGCCACAAGGAGAACAGTATGGAGGTTCCTTAAAAAACTAAAAATAGAATTACCATATTATCCATCAATCCCACTACTGGGCTTATACCCAGAGAAAACCATAATTCAAAAAGACACATGCACCCCATTGTTCACTGCAGCACTATTTACAATAGCCAGGTCATGTAAGCAACCTAAATGCCCATCAACAGACGAATGGATAAAGAAGAAGTGGTACATTTATACAATGGAATATTACTCAGCCATAAAAAGGGACGAAATTGAGTCATTTGTTGAGACGTGGATGGATCTAGAGACTGTCATACAGAGTGAAGTAAGTCAGAGAAAAACAAATATCGTATATTAACGCACGTATGTGGAACCTAGAAAAATGGTACAGATGAACCGGTTTGGAGGGCAGAAGTTGAGACACAGATGTAGAGAACAAACGTATGGACACCAAGGGGGGGAAATGCAGGGGGGTGGGGATAGTGGTGTGCTGAAGTGGGCGATTGGGATTGACATGTATACACTGATGTGTATAAAATTGATGACTAATAAGAATAAGTATATACCTGCAGTATAAAAAAACAAAGAAAAAAACAACTGATACTGGGCTTCCCTGGTGGCGCAGTGGTTGAGAATCTGCCTGCCAATGCAGGGGACACGGGTTCGAGGCCTGGTCTGGGAAGATCCCACATGCCACAGAGCAACTGGGCCCGTGAGCCACAATTACTGAGCCTGCGCGTCTGGAGCCTGTGCTCCGCAACAAGAGAGGCCGCGATGGTGAGAGGCCCGTGCACCGCGATGAAGAGTGGTCCCCACTTGCCGCAACTAGAGAAAGCCCTCGCACAGAAACGAAGACTCAACACAGTCATAAATAAATAAATAAAAGACCGTGAATTTCAAAAAAAAAAAAAAAGTTTAAAAAAAAAAACTGATACTAAACTTTCTTTGGGTTATTTGTATGGAAATATGTTAATATAAATGTTTCAGACATTACATGAAATTTCTAAAAATCTTATATGTTCTGGTATAACGTTATAAGTCATAATTCTAGTTATTACTTTAAAATGTATATCTCAGAAATAACTAAATTTCCTTGTCAATTGCATTATTATGAACTTTCATCAAATCTTTAACCGTGGTCATTTTTATGTCTTTTGTCATTTACAGACAGTTCTGGGTGTACTCTGATGCTTTCGCAAAAATCTTCCTATGAAAGGGTTTCATCTTCAAGGAATTCATGGAAAAGACTCTGACAAGTATAGGTTTCTGGTAACTGACCATACTGCTGAACTGAATGAAGAAGCATTTTCAGAACTCTAATGAAAAACTGATGAACTCATAAAAGTGCTAACAAAAGATCAAGATGAAAAAAAAAATTAATTACATGGGACTGAGTGAACTGATGAGGATGAGTATAATTTTTGTGACTTTCTGTTTGAATTAAAAAAAAAAATCCCGCAAGGACTCAGAGGCAAAGAATATACAAATCAATTTTCACTGCAAAGTAAAGGTGCTGTTACAGTGGAGGATTACTGGACTGAATGTCAACATTATGACATAGTATGAGTGTGTCTCGTGTTTGGTAATTGCAATCATTGTTGCTTTTGTTGTGGTCATCCATTTACAGTGCTTGGTGTCAGTCTATTTATCTCTTGTAAAAATAAAATACAGTGTGTGTGTGTGAAAAAACAAAAACAGAAAAAAAAAAACGGGGGGGGGGATTAAAAAAAAAAAACGTATGGGAAAAACCCAAACGAACTTTTTGGCCACCCCAATATATACATGAAACAGAGGCCTGCCTTGAGTCTCTACTTATATACGTTAGTCATGGCCCTTCAACTGGTTCCAAGGCCTGAGAGAGTTCATAGAGCCCTTGATTAAAGGGGAGATCAGAAGCCCTGAAGAAAACCCTGTGGTAACATTACAGGATGTGATAAATCTTCCTAGTGTCTACAGGTGCTCACTAGTGTAAATGTGCACCAGAGAAAGGGAAATCCTAAAACGTGAATAGGATTTGATGATGGCACTGAGCTATCCCTGAGCTAACAGAGGAGATGCTTATTGGGGGAGGGGGGTGTCTCATAGTAAATGGTATTCTGGCCCAAGTCCCTGTCACAGTAATTCTCATGGGTCTGTGAACCCATTCTGTGTTTACTTTCCCCAGCTCCCAAGTATGTAGTTGGAATAGACATTCTTGGCACCTGTCAGATGCCCACATTGGATCCCTGAACCATGCATGCAGTTAAGGCTAGTATGGCAAGGAAGGTCAAGAGGAAACCCTGAAGCTTCTCCTCTTAAGTAATGTGAAAATATATAAAATAGTAAACAAAACCCCATTAGAACAATATCTTACCAAATAGGGAATATCTATAAGCAAAACAAAATACCTTCCCTGTGATGATAATATGCAGCAAGAATTGAGAAGTCACTGCTCTGAAGGTAAAATAGGTATCTTCAGACTAAACACTTCAGGAGTAATTATCTTGGGGAGCCCCCTGGGTAAGAAGATAAACATTGAGGTACCTGGAGCACCTCTGAACATCGGTAAACTGATCCAAATGCAAATAGTTTAGACTGATATATTAGCCATCTATTGCTATGTAACAAAGTACCACACACTTAGTAATAATTGTGTAATTACTAGTGAGTAAAACTGTGAGATAGCACATGCACATTGTTTTATTGCCTCAAAGAAAGACGCATTTATTATCTCACATTTTCCATGGAGTCTGGGCATGGCTTAGCTGGGTTCTCTGCTTCAGGGACTATCACGAGGCTGCAATTGAGGAGCTAGCTGGGACTGGGGTCTTATCTGAAGGCTCGACTTTATTTCCAGGCTCACATGGTTGTTGGTAAGATTGGTTCCTTGTAGGCTGTTGAACTGAGGCCCTTGGTTCCTAGCTGGCTGTTGGCTGGCGGCTGCCCTCAATTCCTTGCCATGTGGGCTGCTCCAGCATGACTGTTTACTTCAAAGCATACAAGCCAAGAGGGCAGCAGAGAAAGTCCACAAGTAAGATGTAAGTTACAGTGTTGTGTAACCTAATCAAGAAAGTCATATCCCATCACCTTCACAATATTCCATTGGTTAGAATGAAGTCACAAGGTCCTACACACACCCAAAGGGAGGACAACACAAAGAACATAAATACCAGGAGTTGGGGATCTGTGGGAGCTGTCTTAGAATTTTCCTGCCTCAACTTGGGTTCAATAATTCAATTTAATGGTATAAAATCATGTCCTGTGGTGAGAAGGGTACATCCCTACGGACACATTTTTCTCCCAGCTTTACTGAGGAATAATTTAAAAATAAAAATTTTATATATTTAGGGTGTACATGATGTTTTCATATATGTATAGATACATCATGAAATGTTTACCACAATCAAGCTAGTTAAGATATTTATCACCTGTAGCAGGATACAAAATTAATGCACAGAAATCTCTTGCATTCCTATATACTAATGATGAAAAATCTGAAAGTGAAATTAAGAAAACACTCCCGTTTACCATTGCAACAAAAAGAATAAAATATCTAGGAATAAACCTACCTAAGGAGACAAAAGACCTGTATGCAGAAAATTATAGGACACTGATGAAAGAAATTAAAGATGATACAAATAGATGGAGAGATATACCATGTTCTTGGATTGGAAGAATCAACATTGTGAAAATGACTCTATTACCCAAAGCAATCTACAGATTCAATGCAATCCCTATCAAACTACCACTGGCATTTTTCACAGAACTAGAAAAAAAATTTCACAATTTGTATGGAGACACAAAAGACCCCGAATAGCCAAAGCAATCTTGAGAACGAAAAATGGAGCTGGAGGAATCAGGCTCCCTGACTTCAGACTATATTACAAAGCTACAGTAATCAAGACAGTTTGGTACTGGCACAAAAACAGAAATATAGATCAATGGAACAGGATAGAAAGCCCAGAGATAAACCCACGCACATATGGTCACCTTATTTTTGATAAAGGAGGCAAGCATATACAGTGGAGAAAAGACAGCCTCTTCAATAAGTGGTGCTGGGAAAATTGGACAGGTACATGTATAAGTATGAAATTAGAACACTCCCTGACACCATACGCAAAAATAAACTCAAAATGGATTAAAGACCTAAGTGTAAAGCCAGACACTATCAAACTCTTAGAGGAAAACATAGGCAGAACACTCTATGACATAAATCACAGCAAGATCCTTTTTGACCCAGATCCTAGAGAAATGGAAATAAAAACACAAACAAATGGGACCTAATGAAACTTAAAAGCTTTTGCACAGCAAAAGAAACCATAAACAAGACCAAAAGACAACCCTCAGAATGGGAGAAAATATTTGCAAATGAAGCAACTGACAAAGGATTAATGTCCAAGATTTACAAGCAGCTCATGCAGCTCAATAACAAAAAAACAAACAACCCAATCCAAAAATGGGCAGAAGACCTAAATAGACATTTCTCCAAAGAAGATATACAGATGGCCAACAGACACATAAAAGAATGCTCAACATCATTAATCATTAGAGAAATGCAAATCAAAACTACAATGAGGTACCATCTCACACCAGTCAGAATGGCCATCATCAAAAAATCTACAAACAATAAATGCTGGAGAGGGTGTGGAGAAAAGGGAACACTCTTGCACTGTTGGTGGGAATGTAAATTGATACAGCCACTATGGAGAACAGTATGGAGGTTCCTTAAAAAACTAAAAATAGAACTGCCATACGACCCAGCAATCCCACTACTAGGCATATACCCTGAGAAAACCATAATTCAAAAAGAGTCATGTACCAAAATGTTCATTGCAGCTCTATTTACAATAGCCAGGACATGGAAGCAACCTAAGTGTCCATCATCGGATGAATGGATAAAGAAGATGTGGCACATATATACAATGGAATATTACTCAGCCATAAAAAGAAATGAAATGGAGGTATTTGTAATGAGGTGGATGGAGTTAGAGTCTGTCATACAGAGTGAAGTAAGTCAGAAAGAGAAAAACAAATACAGTATACTAACACATATATATATGGAATCTAAGGGGGAAAAAAAGGCCATGAAGAACCTAGTGGCAAGATGGGAATAAAGACACAGACCTACTAAAGAATGGACTTGAGGATATGGGGAGGAGGAGGGGTAAGATGTGACAGGGTGAGAGAGTGTCATGGATATATATACACTACCAAATGTAAAATAGATAGCTTGTGGGAAGCAGCCACATAGCACAGGGAGATCAGCTCGGTGCTATGTGACCGCCTGGGGGGGGGGGGGGGGGTGGGATGGGGGGGTGGGAGGGAGGGAGATGCGGGAGGGAGGAGATATGGGAACGTGTGTATATGTGTAGCTGATTCACATTGTTATAAAGCAGAAACTAACACACCACTGTGAAGCAATTATACTTCAATAAAGATGTTTAAAAAAAAAAAAAGATATTCATCACCTCATATAGTTACCTTTTTTGTCTTGTTAAGAACAATTAAGAACTACTCAGCAAATTTCAAGTATACAATACAGTATATTTAACTGTAGTCACTGGGCTGTACATTAGACATCCAGAACCTATTCATCCTGCATATTTTAAACTTTGTACTCTTTGACCAACATTTTCCCACTTCCCCTACTCTCCAGCCCCTGGTAAACACCATTCTACTCTCTGTTTCTAAGGGTTTGACTATTTCAGATTATTATATATAGGCAACATCATGCACTATTTGACTTTCTGTGTTTGGCTTATTTCATTGAGCATAATGTCCTCCAGGTTCATCTGTGTTATCACAAATGACAAGATTTCCCTTCTCTTTAAGGATAATATTCCATTGTATAATATGTATATTATATATTTTATACACACACACACACATATATATACACCACATCATCTTTATCCATTTATCTGTCAGTGGACCCTTAGGTTGTTTCCTTAGCTGTTTTATCAATAAATGCTGCAATAAATGTGGGAGTGCAGCTCTCTTTTTGAAATACTGATTTCATTTTCTTTGGATATATACCCAGAAGTAGGATTGCTGGATCATATGGTAGTCCTGTTTTTAATTTTTTGAGGACCCTCCATACTGTTTTCCATAATGGTTATACCAATTTACAATCACACTAACAGTGCGCAAGTGTTCCCTTTTCTCCATATCCTTGCCAACACTTAATCTTTTGTCTTCTTTGTGATATCCATTGTGGCATTCACTTGCATTTCCTGATGATTAGTGATGTTGAGTACCTTTTCATATACCTGTTGGTTCTTCATCTTCTTTTGAGAAATGTCTATTCAGGTCCTTCGCCCATTTTAAAACTATTTGTTTTCTTGCTTTTGAGTTAGTTGAGTTCCTTATATACTTTAGATATTAACCCTTTATCAGACGGCTCTAGTCACAACTCATTTTTACCATTTTGGTTTCATGTTATAGAGATGATTTAGCTTCTCTATACTAGTTTCCCCATTAGTAAATTTAAAAGCCAATCAATCTATTATCTTTATATCTATATTTGCTTTCCAACATAGCCCTGAAATATACATGAAGAGGATTGATTTTTTTTACATTTGCTCAAGTACGTGAATCTCTTCCAAAGAGTGGTTCTACCTACACGCCCCCCCACCGACCTTGTGTGTGGGCAGCACTAAAAACGGACTTTCTTCGTTAAGTGTGACTTTGCTTTGGATCCCCCAAGGCAATTTTTTACTTGGAGTTAATAACTCAGACCCAAGTGTTTAGTTTGGAAGACGGAAGTTATTGTCAATCTTGGGTTACCTAATCCAAGGCCAAGCGGAACGTTTTTCTAAGCATCAGATGGAGGGAGGGGACCCTAGCCCTTCCATTGACAGCCCTTCCATTGACAGGTAACCCCTGTCAGTGTCCCAGAGGCATACGCCTTTACACCCACCCAGTCTGCCTGCTTGCCAAGAACTGTACACCACGGGGACTTCTGAGAGGAAAACAACATGATCAGTTTGAGAGACATGATTTCCTCTAATCTCCATAGATTTTTTTCTTGTTTTGATCATGAACATCAGTGATAGGTAGAATATTTGTCCTGCCACCGCCACAGAATGTTTATCCATCCATCATCCACCCCAGCAAGCAGTGTGAGGCTGGGCCTTCAGCGTCGCTCCCTCATCTGCATGTGGCGACGGATGCCCACCAGGGACATTCAGCGGGGCCGCTGATGCGGGGGGACGCCTACAACTGGCTTTCAGCTACAAAAGAGGAGGAAAGAATGGGAGGATTCTCCCACAGTCCTAACTCCCATCACATAGAACCTATTTCTACTTTTAAAATCATGTCAGTCATGGTTATACATATTTTCAACCCATGCTATTGGCCATTTTTAAATTTTACTTTTGCACTGGGACTTCGAAGGATTGGATTATTGTCCTTTTTTTTTTTTTTTTTGGAGAGTTGTGGTGGGGAAAAAAAGGAACATTATAACCCACAGAGCACAGCACACTGAATGTGACCACACAGCATTTCACAAACAACTACTCTTACATCTCTGAGGGAAAGGCTCTACTCTCGACTCATTTTTACCATTTTGGTGTCAGACACCAAGTGCCAACAAGCCAACAGGTTGTACACATCAAGTGCTTCCCATTTTCTGGCTCTCAGATAATCAAATATCAGGAAGGTTTTGGCTAGGAGGGTCACCAGCTCCTCTTTCCTGGAAACTCAGACTGCAAAGATTTAAGCCCTCCCTTTTCTGATTTTCCCTTCCAAAATGCAGTGATTAATATATACAGATGTTTCCAGAACTTTATTACACTGTTTAGTGAGAGTTTTTCATCAGACTAAAAAGAGACATAAACAATATTTCAAAAGAAGAACAAATTCTAACATGCGTAGATCATGATGTGCCTCAAGCTATGAACTCTGACCTCCTCTAGAATAATGGAAATTTTGACAGGTTTTCCCCTTGCCTTCATGCCTCCCTATTGGCTAATTCACATGTATAGATTAATACTCTTAAGAATACCTTTACTTCAGATTAACAAAAGCCTTTACCATTTCATCTGCCCTTTATAATATTTCTGCCACTTCACTGTGTATATATCTGTGTGTGTGTGTGTGTGTGTATTTTTTTTTTTTTCCATTTTGGCCGCAGCGTGGTATGCGGGATCTTAGTTCCCAGATCAGGGATCAAACCCGAGCCCCCTGCAGTGGAAGCGCAGAGTCTTAACCACTGGACCACCAGGGAAGTCCCAGTATATTTTCTTAACTGGACCCGCTGTTCCTTCTTTCTTCCTCTCAGGAGATTTGGAGGGGAGATGTTGCTGGGAAACAGAGAGCTCTGTGATATTTTCAGCTTCCTCCTTAGGAGGAGAGCTAGCATTTAGCTTCTCATTCCAGTCCCTCTCATAGAAGTTGGATACTTGCTGCATTCCCAGAACTCTGCAGTGTGTTGGGATGGAACACAAAAATAGCATTCTCTCCTGCAGGGGACACATCTTGATTAGAAATCTTGAAATATTTTCTCAATTGCATTTTCCATGGAAGGGACTAGATTTCAAACCAGGCAGCTGGCAAACAGACACATGGTTTTTCAGCTTGCTGGCCCTGACATCACATGAGAACAACTTAAAATGCTTAAAAAAATCTTTCATTTCAGGGGCTTAGCAGGGTGTTAGAGTGGATCCACCCATCTCTGGGCCATAATTCTGCTAATAAGGGTGCATATGCCATCGTGCTCAGTGATTGAAGCAAACAGCACTCACGGGTCTTGGAATTCCACCATGTTGTTTGCCTCTACGTTCCCTGGTAATTATTCCCGGTGGGGTCTTTAAGATCCAGTTCCTCCCTCCTACATTGTTGGTGGGAATATAAATTGGTACACTCACTATGGAGAACAGTGTGGAGGTTCCGTAGAAAACTAAAAATAGAGTCACCATATGATCCTGCAATCCCACTCCTGGGCATATATCCAGAGAAAACTCTAATTCAAAAAGGTACATGCACCCCAATGTCCAGAGCAGCACTATTTACAATAACCAAGACATGGAAGCAACCTAGTGTTCATCTACAGATGAATGGATAAAGAAGATGTGGTATAGATACACAATGGAATATTACTCAGCCATAAAAAAGAATGAAATAATGCCATTTGCAGCAACATGGATGAACCTAGAGGTTATCATACTAAGTGAAGTTAGTCAGAAAGAAACAGACAAATATCATATAATATCACTTATATATGGAATCTAAGATAGAATACAAGTGAACTTATTTATAAAACAGAAATAGACTCACAGACATAGAAAACAAACTTATGGTTACCAAAGGGAATTGCAGTGGGGTGGGGGAGGGGCAGGAGGGGGAAGAGATAAATTTGGAGTCTGGGATTAACAAATACACAATACTGTGTGTAAAATAAATAAACAACAAGGACCTACTATATAGCACAGGGAACTATATTCAATGTCTTGTAATAACCTATAATGGAAAAGAATGAAAAAGAATATATTTGAGTGTGTGTGTGTGTGTGTGTGTGTGTGTGTATAACTGAATCACTTTGCTGTACACCTGAAACTAACATGACATTGTAAATTAACTATATATTAAAAAAAAAAAAAAAAGCTTAAATAGGGACTTCCCTGGTGGTCCAGTGGCTAAGACTTCATGCTCCAAATGCAGGGGGCCCTGGTTTGATCCCTGGTCAGGGAACTAGATCCCACATGCTGCAACTAAGAGTTCACATGCCACATGCCACAACTAAAAAAAAGATCCCACATGCCACAACGAAGATCCTGCACGTGGCAACGAAGACCTGGTGCAGACAAATAAATAAATAATTTAAAATACATAAATAAAAATTTTAAAAGGTTAAATAAAATCCAGTTCCTCAGACCTGCTTTATCTTGCATAACTGAAAGTTTATACCCATTGAATAGCAACTTCCCACATCCCCTTCACCCTTCCCTGGCAACTACCATTCTACTCTCTGCTTCTACGAGTTTAACTATTTTGTTAAGAGGGTAGATCCCATGTTAAATGTTCTTATCATAATAAACAAAACAGAACAAAACCCATTCCTTGTCTTGGGCAGAGGGCTTGGTGATCTGGAGTAAGGCTACTCCAGCCCATGCTTAGAGCATCAATTAATCCACTCATGATATCTCAGACAGGGGCAGCTTGTTCACGTCCTCAACAAATATTTATTGTGCACCTACTATGTGCCAGGCACAGTGCTAGTTCTGGCTGACAAAGATGACCACGCAGGCACATTTCCTTCCATCATAGAGTCTAATTCTCTCTCCAGTGGAGGGGAGAAACAAAAAACATAAACTAATTATTATAAATGAATGATACGAATAAAATTAACAGTGTGCTGGATGAGGAAATGGTGCAGTAGGGGTGGAAACCAAGCGAGGAGACCTATTTTACATAGGGAGGCTAGAGAAGGTCTTTCTAAGAAGGTGACCTTTAACATGAGACCTGAAAAACAGGGAGTTAAATGGAGTCTGAAAATACATATGATGCCGCAGGAAAGAGAAATATTCATAGGAATGTGGTGATTGACTATCAGTGTCGAGTGAGAACCATCTCTGTGCTTGCCTCCCCTTCCAAAGCCCCTAGACTTTGCTCCCTGTAGGCATCTAGAGACACTGAACTGGACCTTAGAGGGAGACAGGAGAAATGGTGCCCACTGCGATTTCAAGGAGACGTAATAACAATACACTCTATGCTGCTATGGACATTTCCTTGTATCTTGAGCCTCGATCTTATCCCTGAGCTCCAAACTATCAGATTCTGTGTGTGCATGATGTTTCCATATGTCTGTCTAATATACACCTGAAATTTTTCAGGTCTAAAACAGAACTCAATTTTGTGCCTGGGATTCCCTTACCTTACATAAGATACCAACATCTACCTATAGCACAAGCCAAAACACAGAGTCATTCGTGATTTTTTTCTTTTTCTCATTTCCTTCATGAAATACATTAGCCAGATTCTATCACCAGTATATATCCAGAACTATCCACTTCTCTCCTTCTTCAAGACCACCACCATGGTCCAAGCCCCCAGTGCCTGTACTGCTGCAACAGCCTCCTACAAGTTTCCTTGCTTCTGTAATTGTTTCCTCTACAACTAATTTTCCACAGCATAGACAGAGTGATTATTGTAATGTTAAATCAGGTCTTCTTAATCCCCTTTGTAAACCTTTCAAGGGCTTCCATGGCCTTCATAATCCCTGAAAAGCCATTGATCCATACCTTCCTCAGATCTATCTCAGACCATTCACCTTGCTCCTGACTCAGCTTTGCTCACTACTCTCCAGTCATACTGAGCTTTTGTTCTTTACTATTCAGGCTCATTCCAGCCTTGTAGTAGGTGCTCAGCCAATGGTTTTAACATTTTCAACAATACATTAAAATGATCCTACACCATGACCAAGGGGGATTTATTCCAGAGGTGCAAGGATGGTTCAATATCTGCAAATCAATGTGATATACCACATTAACAAATTGAAAAATAAATCATATTTATTATAAATCATCTCAATAGATGCAGAAAAAACTACTGACAAAATTCAACATCCACTTATGTTAAAAATCCTCGACAAAATGGGTATAGAGGGAACAAACCTCAACATAATAATGACCATGTATGACAAACCTATAGCCAACATCATACTCAATGGTGAAAGCTGAAAGCATTTCCTCTGAGATCAGGAACAAGGATGCCCACTCTTGCCATGTTTATTCAACACAGTATTGGAAGTCCTAGCCACAGCAATCAGACAAGAAATAAAAGGAATCCAAGTTGGAGAGGAAGAAGTAAAACTGTCAGTTTACAGATGACATGATACCGTATATAGAAAATCCTAAAGATGCCACTAAAAAACTATTAGAACTACTAAATGAATTCAGTAAAGCTGCAGGATACAAAATTAATATACAGAAATCTGCTGTGTTGCTATACACTAGCAATGAACTAACAAAGAGAGAAATTAATAAAGCAATCCCAATTACAATTTTATCAAAGAGAATAAAACACCTAAGAATAAATTTAACCAAGGAGGTGAAAGACCTGTGCACTGAAATATATAAGACACTGATGAAAGAATTTAAAGAAGACACAAACACATAGAAAAATAGTCTGTGCTCTTGGATTGGAAGAATTAATATTGTTAAAATGTCCAACTATCCAAAGCAATCTACAGATTCAGTGCAATCCTTACAATGGCATTTTTCACAGAAATAGAACAATCCTAACATTTGTATGGAACCACAAAGACCCCAAATAGCCAAAGCAATCTTGAAAAAGAATAAAGCTGGAGGCATCATGCTTCCTGATTTCAAAATATATTATAAAACTAAGAAATCAAAACAGTATGGTATTGACATAAAAACAGACTCATAGATCAGTGGAAGAGAGTAGAAATTCCAGAAACACACACATATTTGGTCAATTAATTTATGCCAAAGGAGCTAAGTATATACAGTGGGGAAAGGATGGTCTCTTCAAAATATGGTGTTGGGAAAACTGAACACATACAAAAGAATGAAACTGAATCACTATCTTCTACCATACACAAAAATCAACTCAAAATGGATTAAACATTTGAATGTAATACCTGAAAGCATAATACTCCTAGAAGAAATCACAGGGAGTAAGCTCTTTGACGTTGGTCTTGGCAATAATTTTTGTACTTGGCACCAAAAGCAAAGGCCACAAAAGCAAAAAGTAAAGAGTGGGACGACCTCAAACTAAAAAGCTTCTTTGTAACAAAGAAAACCATCAACAAAATGAAAGGCAACCTACTGAATGGGAGGGAATATTTTCAAATCATATATCTGATAAGGGAGTTAATATCCAAAAAATACAAAGAACACAGCTCATTAGGGCAAGAAACAATCCACTTAAAAATGGAACTGAGGCAGGGTGCACATCTATGATGGCGAGGAGAAAAAATTTGATGCTGGGACCCTCCTTCTTAGTACACACCGTCTAATCTGGAGAGATCAGAAAAATCATGAATACTGCATGGCTATTCCTCTTTCCCAAATCGTGTTTATTGAAGAACAGGCAGCTGGAATTGGGAAAAGTGCCAAAATAGTGGTTCATCTTCACCCAGCTCCTTCTAACAAAGAACCTGGCCCATTCCAGAGTAGTAAGAACTCCTACATCAAGCTTTCCTTCAAAGAACATGGCCAGATTGAGTTTTACAGGCATTTATCAGAGGAAATGACATAGAGAAGATGGGAGAATATGCCAGTTTCCCAGTCGTTACGAGCAAATAGAGGACCCGAGCCAGGAAGAATAAGGGCTGTAGGAATTGTAGGTATTGAAAGGAAACTGGAAGAAAAAAGAAAAGAATCTGACAAAAATATTTCTGAGGCCTTCGAAGACCTCAGCAAGCTAATGGTCAAGCCTAAGGGAATTGGTGGTGGTATCAAAATCCATTGCTAATAAGATTAAAGACAAGCAAGGTGACATCACAGAAGATGAGACCATCAGGTTTAAATCCTATTTGCTGAGCATGGGAATAGCTAACCCAGTTACCAGGGAAATCTACGGCTCAGGCACACAGTACCACATGCAGCTGGCCAAACAGCTGGCTGGAATATTGCAGGCGCCTTTGGAGGAACGAGGGGGAATAATGTCACTCACGGAGGTGTACTGTTTAGTAAACCGAACTCGAGGAATGGCATTGCTCTCCCCAGAAGACTTAGTGAATGCATGCAAGATGCTGGAAGCACTGAAATTACCTCTCAGGCTCCGTGTGTTTGACAGCGGTGTCATGGTAATTGAACTTCAGTCCCACAAGGAGGAGTAAATGGTGGCCTCAGCCTTGGAGATGGTTTCAGAAAAGGGATCTCTAACACCAGAAGAATTTGCTAAGCGTGTGGGAATGTCTGTCCTCCTGGCTAAAGAAAGGTTGCTTCTTGCCGAGATGATTCAGTGGAAGGCTTGCAGTTTTACCCAAATTTATTTATGACACAGAACTAAGAGTTTTGTATTTGAAATAACTTGTTACTGGTATACTTGCCTCATGCAGAAGTTGTATGACATTGAGCTAAGGGTAAACCCTGATAAACTGAGAATTTACTGGAACTTCACAGTATAATATAAAATGCTTTTAATTTCTACGTAAATATTATGATCCAGGAAGCTTCTTTAGGATAAATATAGGAAAATATAGAAAGATGAATGCCAATATGAATTTGAAATCATGCTACAGTTGTATAGAAACCCTCAGAGTTTAACTTGAAATATGGTGGATTTTAACTTGATCTTCAAATCAGACCATTTTTTAAAGAAGAGGATTTAGTTCATGGGGGGAAAAAGAGAGAAGTTACATGTTTGGACAGGTTAGGTCATTATTTTGGTGTGATGAAAATTCACCTGAATTACAAATGAGGTTTTTCTCTGCATTTAGTGTGCACATTTGGGGGGATTTTCATGCAACAACTTATACCTACAGTGTAGTTTAAGAACCTGACAACACTGGAGCAAAATATCCAACTGCAGGATATCATCTGAGGCTCTCCCTAAGGGCTTTTAGAAGCAGCCATAGGCATGTCTTCGGCAGACCAAATAAAGCACCTTAAAAAGAGAGAGAGGGCTTCCCTGGTGGCACAGTGGTTGAGAATCTGCCTGCCAATGCAGGGGACACAGGTTCAAGCCCTGGTCTGGGAAGATCCCACATGCTGTGGAGCAACTAAGCCCATGTGCCACAACTACTGAGCCTGTATGCCACAACTACTGAAGCCTGCGTGTCACAACTACTGAAGCCTACGCACCTAGAGCAGTTGTGCTCCCCAACAAGAGAAGCCACCACAATGAAGCCTGCGTACCGCAAGGAAGAGTAGCCCCCGCTTGCCACAACTAGAGAAAGCCTGCGCACAGCAATGAAGCCCCAATGCAGCCATAAATAAATAAATAAATATTTAAAAAAAGAGAGAGAGAGAATTTTATCTGACTTACATATATATAATCTGACTAGTTTCTTTTTTTTTTTAAGTGATGATTTTATGGCTGGCATTTAAAGAATGCAACTATGTCATTTTGTTTTAAAAATGCTATGGATTTTGAAAGTGAATTCAAGAGCTGTATAGACATGCCCAGAGATATGGTTACAGATTTGGGAAGTAGACGCTTCAGGATTTCCCTAGGATTGTTTTGTGGGTAGAGGGACCGGGAGAACCTTTAACACGCTTTACAGGAAGCTTGGTGCTCTTGTACCTCAAAGCCAAGGATGGAAAATAGAGAGTGGGAATATAATATGTCTCCTTTTCCTTCCCTAAAGAAGGAGTTTCAGTGCTGAACTTTTAAAATCTTTCTATCATATTCTAGCAATATTTTTTTCCGTTACCCCACACATTATAAG
This sequence comes from Balaenoptera ricei, assembly GCF_028023285.1. Classification (NCBI taxonomy): domain Eukaryota; kingdom Metazoa; phylum Chordata; class Mammalia; order Artiodactyla; family Balaenopteridae; genus Balaenoptera; species Balaenoptera ricei. The sequence goes on along the minus strand of NC_082640.1, from coordinate 9,158,926 downwards.
TTGTGTGGAGAAACTATCTCGCTAAAAAGTATACTGAGATAACAGAAACAGGCTAATATATTGAATCTAGACTGCTTGAGTTTTCCAGTGGATTGCCTGACTTTGTTACTGCCACACAGTGTACAGTACGTTGGCATTACCTCAAACTCAGGGACCCCACAGAGACAGAAGGAGAACCCCTTTCTAAGACTGAGTTGGCAGTGGAAGGTAGTGATGGGTTTTGGCCAAGCCTCTAGAAGGGATAGTATCTGTACTGAGAGAACCTTTGAGACCGGGAGGCAGGGATACCCAGGCTCAGAGCCTGGGATCCGTGAGACGTCCTGGCTAAGAGGTGGAGGGCCACTGCCAATGCCCTTTGGGGAAGGTCCAGGGATCCTCAGCTGCAGACCCAGGGAATCCCTCCAAGTGCAGCCAGTCAGTCCCCGACCCCTGCCTGCTCCCTGTCGCTGCTCCGCACCCTCCTGTGTCACGGGAATGCTGTGGCCGAGGCATCCTGCCTTAGCCTTCGTTTTCCGAACCTGTCACTGATTCCACGTTGTGAGGACAGATCCTTTAATTCCCCCATTGCTCAGCCTCAGGTTTGTTTGGGGGGAAATTTGGTGTCTGGCTACCCAAGTCTTTCGGGCCATTGTGTACGGTTGCTTGTATGTCACTCCTCTCTCTGGGATGCACTCACTCTCCCACTGCCCTGGCAAACCTGTATGTGTACAGGCACGCACACACACACACACCCCTCATCTAGCTAAGGTTTTTTAAAACTGCACAGATAAATAATGTGTTTCACTAGTTGGAATGAGCTGCAACTAAGATTGTTTGAGGTACTGGGTCTGGCTCCAATGGTCTGGATTCATTATGGCAAACTCCTATAATTCAGAATATTTATTTACACTAGTGTGACAACACATTAACAAAAATGGAGCAGTCTGAATTGTAAAAGTGAACTAAAGAGGAAGAAAAGTGACATGGATATATTTTGCAAATGTCACATTAGTTTAAAAACAGGTATGATTGATTTTACTGTTTTAAAGTGGGCATTCTTCAGTTTCCAGACCTCAGTGTGTATATTTTTATCCTTTTTTTTTCTTTGTTTTTACCAAATAAGGTGTCATTTTGGTCCTTTTTGGTAGAGGTTATGTTTAAATACAACCAATCAGGCCCTAAGTGCAAAAAAGTTCTGTCTTGGTGCTTATCAGTATTATACTATTATTTTTGCTTTTCTAACTTTGCTCTTAGGAGCATAAATCTGTTTGTAGCTTTATGGAATATTTCTAGTCATATACTGTCAAAAATTTTTTTACATTATACAAGAATGCTTTCAGTGTTAAATGATTGGTATTAACATATACCAATAATTTTGCCAATACTGCAAAATTTAAAAATGATTTTTTCTTAACTAGGTGTTATTTTTAAATACTCTTTGAAAAATTGATTAAAATGATAACCCTTTAGTCAGAATAAGCCCACGTGTTAAGATTTTTTCTTTTAGATTTTATAATCAGGAGTTGATTATAAATATTTATGACCTCAAGCTCTTACTATTTTAGTTCTTTTAAAACAATGGGAAATGGCTCACAAACTTTTTTTAAATTCTTGACGTGAATTCCACTATTGATTGACTGTGTATGTTTATGTGAATGTACTATCTCTTGTGCCCTGTTACCAGACTAAACCGACCAGCCGTGGATTTATCATGCTGTCACTCTCATGCTCAAATACTTAAAATGGTTCTCCTTTGCCCAACAGTCTCAGAGTTTCCATTGTGGTACAACAGAGTCACAGCTCAGAAGGTGGGTGGGTTTTTAGGGCTGTGCTAAGGATGGAATTGAGCATGCTCAAAATGGTCCTTGAAAATCTTTATATAATCTTACAATTCGAATGCCTGTAGAGTTATACATGGGTATGAATATTTTATGAATATAGTAAGTAGAATATATAATAAAAAACTACATATCAACAGTAGACTTTTGTAGTACCAATAATTAAAATATTTAAATGTGTCTTTTTCACTTTGCTGATAGGTATGGTTGAATTTATGTAAATTTATTGCTAATCCCATCTCTTATGATAGATCTTAAATGTAAGCTCCACAGGAGCAGAGATTTTTATCTGCTTTGTTCATGGATGTGTCCTCAGAGCCTTCAGTAAGGCCTGGCACACAGTAAGCATTCAATAAATGGCTACCGAATGAATGACAAAAAAAAAAAAAAAGGTCAGATAGACTCATCCACCAGAGGGCAGACAGCGGAAGCAAGAAGAACTACAATCCTGCAGCCTGTGGAACAAAAACCACATTCACAGAAAGATAGACAAGATGAAAAGGCAGAGGGCTATGTACCAGATGAAGGAACAAGATAAAACCCCAGAAAAACAACTAAATGAAGTGGAGATAGGCAACCTTCCAGAAAAAGAATTCAGAATAATGATAGTGAAGATGATCCAGGACCTCAGAATAAGAATGGAGGCAAAGATCGAGAAGAAGCAAGAAATGTTTAACAAAGACCTAGAAGAATTAAAGAACAAACAGAGATGAACAATACACTAACTGAAATGAAAACTACACTAGAAGGAATCAATAGCAGAATAACTGAGGCAGAAGAACGGATAAGTGACCTGGAAGACAGAATGGTGGAATTCACTGCTGTTTGTTCCACAGAATAAAGAAAAAAGAATGAAAAGAAATGAAGACAGCCTAAGAGACCTCTGGGACACATTAAACGCAAAACATTCGCATTACAGGGGTCCCAGAAGGTGAAGAGAGAGAGAAAGGACAGGAGAAAATATTTGAAGAGATTATAGTCGAAAACTTCCCTAACATGGGAAAGGAAATAGCCACCCAAGTCCAGGAAGCGCAGCGAGTCCCATACAGGATAAACCCAAGGAGAAGCACACCGAGACACATAGTAATCAAAGTGGCAAAAATTAAAGACAAAGAAAATTATTGAAAGCAGCAAGGGAAAAACGACAAATAACATACAAGGGAACTCCCATAAGGTTAACAACTGATTTCTCAGCAGAAACTCTACAAGCCAGAAGGGAGTGGCATGATATACTTAAAGTGATGAAAGGGAAGAACCTACAACCAAGATTACTCTACCCGGCAAGGATCTCATACAGATTTGATGGAGAAATCAAAAGCTTTACAGACAAGCAAAAGCTAAGAGAATTCAGCACCACCAAACCAGCTCTACAACAAATGCTAAAGGAACTTCTCTAAGTGGGAAACACAAGAGAAGAAAAAGACCTACAAAAACTAACCCAAAACAATTAAGAAAATGGTCATAGGAACATACATATCGATAATTACCTTAAACATGAATGGATTAAATGCTCCAACCAAAAGACACAGGCTTGCTGAATGGATACAAAAACAAGACCCATCTATATGCTGTCTACAAGAGACCCACTTTAGACCTAGGGACACATACAGACTGAAAGTGAGGGGATGGAAAAAGATATTCCATGCAAATGGAAATCAAAAGAAAGCTGGAGTAGCTATACTCATATCAGATAAAATAGACTTTAAAATAAAGAATGTTACAAGAGACAAGGAAGGACACTACATAATGATCAAGGGATCAATCCAAGAAGAAGATATAACAATTATAAATATATATGCATCCAACATAGGAGCACCACAATACATAAGGCAACTGTTAACAGCTATAAAAGAGGAAATCGACAGTAACACAATCATAGTGGGGGACTTTAACACCTCACTTACACCAATGGACAGATCATCCAAAATGAAAATAAATAAGGAAACAGAAGCTTTAAATGACACAATAGACCAGATAGATTAAATTGATATTTATAGGACATTCCATCCAAAAACAGCAGATTACACTTTCTTCTCAAGTGCGCTTGGAACATTCTCCACGATAGATCACATCTTGGGTCACAAATCAAGCGTCAGTAAATTTAAGAAAATTGAAATCATATCAAGCATCTTTTCTGGCCACAACGCTATGAGATTAGAAATGAATTACAGGGAAAAAAACGTAAAAAACACAAACACATGGAGGCTAAACAATACGTTACTAAATAACCAAGAGATCACTGAAGAAATCAAAGAGGAAATCAAAAAATACCTAGAGACAAATGACAATGAAAACACGACGATCCAAAACCTATGGGATGCAGCAAAAGCAGTTCTAAGAGGGAAGTTTATAGCTATACAAGCCTACCTAAAGAAACAAGAAAAATCTCAAGTAAACAATCTAACCTTACACCTAAAGGAACTAGAGAAAGAAGAACAAACAAAACCCAAAGTTAGCAGAAGGAAAGAAATCATAAAGATCAGAGCAGAAATAAATGAAATAGAAACAAAGAAAACAATAGCAAAGATCAATAAAACGAAAAGCTGGTTCTTTGAGAAGATAAACAAAATTGATAAGCCATTAGCCAGACTCATCAAGAAAAAGAGGGAGAGGACTCAAATCAATAAAATTAGAAATGAAATAGGAGAAGTTACAACAGACACCGCTGAAATACAAAGCATCCTAAGAGACTACTACAAGCAACTCTATGCCAATAAAATGGACAACCTGGAAGAAATGGACAAATTCTTAGAAAGGTATAACCTTCCAAGACTGAACCAGGAAGAAACAGAAAATATTAACAGACCAATCACAAGTAATGAAATTGAAACTGTGATTAAAAATCTTCCAACAAACAAAAGTCCAAACCAGATGGCTTCATAGGTGAATTCTATCAAACATTCAGAGAAGAGCTAACACCCATCCTTCTCAAACTCTTCCAAAAAATTGCAGAGGAAGGATCACTCCCAAACTCATTCTACGAGGCCACCATCACCCTGATACCAAAACCAGGCAAAGATACTATAAAAAAAGAAAATTACAGACCAATATCACTGATGAATATAGATGCAAAAATCCTCAACAAAATACTAGCAAACAGAATTCAACAACACATTAAAAGGATCATACACCACGATCAAGTGGGATTTATTCCAGGGATGCAAGGATTCTTCAATATATGCAAATCAATCAATGTGATACACCATATTAACAAATTGAAGAATAAAAATCATATGATCATCTCAATAGATGCAGAAAAAGCTTTTGACAAAATTCAACACCCATTTATGATAAAAACTCTCCAGAAAGTGGGCATAGAGGGAACCTACCTCAACATAATAAAGGCCATATACCACAAACCCACAGCAAACATCATTCTCAATGGTGAAAAACTGAAAGCATTTCCTCTAAGATCAGGAACGAGACAAGGATGTCCCCTCTCACCACTATTATTCAACATAGTTTTGGAAGTCCTAACCACAGCAATCAGAGATGAAAAAGAAATAAAAGGAATAAAAATTGGAAAAGAAGTAAAACTGTCACTGTTTGCAGATGACATGATACTATACATAGAGAATCCGAAAGATGCCACCAGAAAACTACTAGAGCTGATCAATGAATTTGGTAAAGTTGCAGGATACAAAATTAATGCACAGAAATCTCTTGCATTCCTATACACTAATGATGAAAAATCTGAAAGAGAAATTATGGAAACACTCCCATTTACCATTGCAACAAAAAGAATAAAATACCTAGGAATAAACCTACCTAGGGAAACAAAAGACCTGTATGCAGAAAACTATAAGACACTGATGAAAGAAATTAAAGATGATACCAACAGATGGAGAGATAGATATACCATGTTCTTGGATTGGAAGAATCAATATTGTGAAAATGACTACACTACCCAAAGCAATCTACAGATTCAATGCAATCCCTATCAAATTACCAATGGCATTTTTTACGGAACTAGAACAAATCATCTTAAAATTTGTATGGAGACACAAAAGACCCCAAATAGCCAAAGCAGTCTTGAGGGAAAAAAACGGAGCTGGAGGAATCAGACTCCCTGACTTCAGACTATACTACAAAGCTACAGTAATCAAGACAATATGGTACTGGCACAAAAACAGAAGCATAGATCAATGGAACAAGATAGAAAGCCCAGAGATAAACCCACGCACCTATGGTCAACTAATCTATGACAAAGGAGGCAAAGATATACAATGGAGAAAAGACAGTCTCTTCAATAAGTGGTGCTGGGAAAACTGGACAGCTACATGTAAAAGAATGAAATTAGAACACTCCCTAACACCATACACAAAAGTAAACTCAAAATGGATTCGAGACCTAAATGTAAGACCAGACACTATAAAACTCTTAGAGGAAAACATAGGAAGAACATTCTTTGACATCAATCCCAGCAAGATCTTTTTTGATCCACCTCCTAGAGTAATGGAAATAAAAACAAAAATAAACAAATGGGACCTAATGAAACTTCAAAGCTTTTGCACAGCAAAGGAAACCATAAACAATACGAAAAGACAACCCTCAGAATGGGAGAAAATATTCGCAACGAATCAACAGACAAAGGATTAATCTCCAAAATATATAAACAGCTCATGCAGCTCAATATTAAAGAAACAAACACCCCAATCCAAAAATGGGCAGAAAACCTAAATAGACATTTCTCCAAAGAAGACATACAAATGGCCAAGAAGCACATGAAAAGCTGCTCAACATCACTAATTATTAGAGAAATGCAAATCAAAACTACAATGAGGTATCACCTCACACCAGTTAGAATGGGCATCATCAGAAAATCTACAAACAACAAATGCTGGAGAGGGTGTGGAGAAAAGGGAACCCTCTTGCACTGTTGGTGGGAATGTAAATTGATACAGCCACAAGGAGAACAGTATGGAGGTTCCTTAAAAAACTAAAAATAGATTTACCATATGATCCAGCAATCCCACTACTGGGCATATACCCAGAGAAAACCATAATTCAAAAAGACACATGCACCCCAATGTTCATTGCAGCACTATTTACAACAGCCAGGTCATGGAAGCAACCTAAATGCCCATTGACAGACGAATGGATAAAGAAGTTGTGGTACATATATACAATGGAATATTACTTAGCCATAAAAAGGAACGAAATTGAGTCATTTGTGGAGACGTGGATGGATCTAGAGACTGTCATACAGAGTGAAGTAAGTCAGAAAGAGAAAAACAAGTATCGTATATTAACGCATGTATGTGGAACCTAGAAAAATGGTACAGATGAACCGGTTTGCAGGGCAGAAGTTGAGACACAGATGTAGAGAACAGACATATGGACACCAAGGGGGGAAAACTGCAGTGGGGTGGGGATGGTGGTGTGTTGAATTGGGCGATTGGGACTGACATGTATACACTGATGTGTATAAAATTGATGACTAATAAGAACCTGCAGTATAAAAAAACAAAGAAAAACAAATGGAACTGAATAGACATTCTTCCAAAGAAGACATAACAAAGGGACAACAGATACAGGAAAAAGTGTTCAACATCACTAATAATCAGGAAATGCAAATCAAACCCACAATGAGATGTTACCTCATACCTGTTAGAATAGCTGTTATCAAGAAGACAAGAAATAAGTACCGGAGAGGATGTGGAGAAAAGGAAACCCTTGTGTGCTGTTGATGGGAATGTAAACTGGTGCAACCACTATGGAAAACAGTATGGAGTTTCTTCCAAAAATTAAAAATAGAACTACCATGTGATACAGCAGCCCCACTTATGGGAATTTATTCAAAAGAAACAAAATCGCTATCTCGAGCGGGTCCCCAGCAGCTCGGGCAGCAGGAGGAGAGGCAGCGGCTAGGCAACCCAGCTTCGCGAAAGGTCAGCGCCACCGAGGGGGCGGCGAAGGAGGAGCCCAAGAGGAGATCGGCGAGGTTGTCAGCTACACCGGCTCCTGCAAAAGTGAAACGGAGCCCAAAAAAGGCGGCAGGAAAGGATTAATCTTCAGACAAAAAAGTGCAAACAAAAGAGAAAAGGGGAGCAAAGGGAAAACAGGCCGAAGTGGCTAACCAAGAGACTGAAGACAACTTACCTGCGGAAAACACAGAAACTAAAAACGAGGAGCCCCCAGCCTCTGACAAAGCAGGAGAGAAAGAAGCCAAGTCCGATTAATACCACACACCTGGTCCTATCAGTGGTCCCTGTATCCCTTCTTGTACAATCCAGAGGAATATTTTTATCAACTATTTTGTAAATGCACGTTTTTTAGTAGTTCCAGAAACATTTTTAAAAAGGAGGGAATCCCACCTCATCCCATTTTTTAAGTGTAAATGTTTTTTTTTATTTTTAAGAGGTGAAATCATTTGCTGGTTGGTTATTTTTTGGTACAACCAGAAAATCGTGGGATATTGAATATGGGAGGCTTTGATTGTCTTGGGTGTCAGCTTAACATTCCATAGATGGGGGGGGTAGCCTTTATATCCTATAATACAAAGCACACTAAATGGCAGTTTGGAGTCAGTTGTGCATTTAATGTCCTGAACACTTTAAATTGCTTCTCTTCCCGTGTTGTTTCCGGTAGAATTGTTTCCTAAAGTGAACCACTCACTCCTTGATCTTGGCTCTCCTGGTCAGAATTTTGTGCGCTCTGTAATATCTTTGGTCGTGGTAGTCCAGTTTTCCTAGTAACTTTGTTAATGTGCTGTGAATGATTGACAATTTGACTATGTAGGGTATATGATATTAAATTGTGAATTAGTGGGACTTACGATGTAACAACATACCAATATTTGAAGATGTTGGTACTTGATATCCTGTTAAGGAAAATCTGCCTCCAAATTTTAAGCAGGAAAGTCACTGGAATAACTGTTTAGAAAAGAATTGCAACTACATGATTTTTTAGATTTTTGGTACATATGTTAAGAATTGTGGACAAATTGAAATGTCTGTGCACTGATCCTCAAAACAACCAATAAAATCTCAATTATGAAAGAAAAAAAAAATCACTCTCTCGGAAAGCTATCTGTACCCCCGTGTTCACTGCAGCATTATTTGCAATAGACAAGACATGGAAACAATCTAAGTGTCTATCAACAGATGACTGGATAAAGAAGATATGATGTGTATACCAATACATACATATATATACACATATATAGATGAATATTATTCAACAATAAAAAAGAAGGAAATCCTGCCATTTGGGACAAGCATGGACCCTGAGGATTTTATGCTCAGTGAAATAAGTCAGACAAAGACAGACAAATACTGTATCATCTCACTTATAGATAGAATCTAAAAAGAAACTGAACTTAGAGATACAAAGAACAGATTGGTGGTTTCCGGACGCAGGGGGTGGGAGTGGGCAAACTGGATGAAAGTGGGCAAACTGGATGAAGGTGGTCAAAAGGTACAAACTTCTATTATAAGATAAGTAAGTCCTGGGGATGTAATATACAGCATGGTGACAATAGTTAACAATGGGATACTGCATATTTCAAAATTAAGAGTAAATCTTAAAAGTTCTTTTCACAAGAAAAAAGAAAAATGAATAGTCTAAATTTACTGTGGTAATCATTTGACAATCTATGCCTATATCCAGTCACTCAGAGAACAAAATGCATCACTTTCCAAAAGGAAAAGAAAAACTTCTCCAGATATCAGAGAGCTCTCTTCAGTGTAGAACCAGACTAAATGTTTAAAATTTTTAATTTAGGGCAGCTGGCCTTGTTTGATACTGCCAAGTAGTTCTTTCCTTAAAAAGTTACTGTGAGGGGCTTCCCTGGTGGCCCAGTGGTTGAGAATCTGCCTGCCAATGCAGGGGACGCGGGTTCGAGCCCTGGTCTGGGAAGATCCCACATGCCGCGGAGCAACTAGGCCCGTGAGCCACAACTACTGAGCCTGCGCGTCTGGAGCCTGTGCTCCGCAACAAGAGAGGCCGCGATGGTGAGAGGCCCGCGCACCGCGATGAAGAGTGGCCCCCGCTTGCCGCAACTAGAGAAAGCCCTCGCACAGAAACGAAGACCCAACACAGCCATAAATAAATAAATAAATAGAATCCGGTTAAAAAAAAAAAAAGTTACTGTGAGGCACAGAAAATGAAGGCTAGGCTATGGGGAGCATGGTTATAAATCCCATGTTATTAAAAAGAAGATGTTCAGCACCACTGAAGAGTTGCACTCTGAGTGGCACACAACTGTCCTGTGAATACAGAAGTATGCCTAATGGCTTGTGACCCACGTGGAGAGGCCTCGCCATTGTGAGGTCTTGAACTGTTTGTTATTTACTCTGCACCAGACTCTGGGTTAAGTGCTTTTTCTACGTTGTCTCATTGAATCCGCATAACCATCCTGGAGCAAGTATTTTACAGATATAAAATGGAACCTTATTTTACAGATGAGAAAAATAAAGGTCAGAAAGGCTAACTTCCTCCCACTCAGACAGCTAGTAAGTGATGGGCCCTGGCTTGTGAACTTTTAGATATCTGATTCCCAGGGATTCTCTTGGCCCTCAAGTGAATTGCAGAGTAGGAATGCTAATAAGAGCTTCTATTTCAGGAGCCCTCACATGTACTAAGGCATTGCAGTACACACTCTAGGTGGGTGGAGATTCCCACATGTTGGAAGATTGTAGAGCTGAAACATTTCCCTTTGGGAATTGGGCAGGAACAGGAATACTCCATTGAGGGGATTCCCTGGTAAGGCTTCACTTCTTAACTATTTTCCTCTTGGACTTTAAGGAAACTCATATTTAGCACATAATTATAAGGTACTGCGCCCACCCCCAGGATGAAATTCCATTTAATTACCCAAACCCTTCAGTAAAAGGCACCAGGGAGCAGGTGGTAATATGAAGAAATCCATACAGAACTCACTACGGAACTAAAAAGAAATAAGTAACATTGAGTGTTTCATATGTGAGAAACAGATACCTGCCTTGTGGATAGAACAAACTAAATATATAGCCATAAAGATAGCCCAGTCAAGTTTTTTTGGTTGCAAATGACAGAAAATCCAGCTCAAGCTATGTTAAACAAAAACTGATAACTTTAGCTTTAATTTTTGAATTATTAATACATTCACATGATCCCAAATTCAAAAGGTGGCAAAGGATGTATACTGAAAAGTCCTACCCAAATACCCCAGCCATCTGGTTTCCTCTCCAGAACCAACCAAAATTATCAGTTTCTCGTGTATCTTTTCACATACACACACATGCACACACGTGCACACACACACACACACAGAGTACTATTCTGTACTTTACTTATTTAAAAATACATATTGGAGATTGCTCCATTTCAGTACATTAAAAATATTCCACATTCTTAAAGCAGGTAATTAATTGTCCATGGAGGGTTAAGTTTTGAGGTATTTTTTCCGTCAACTATGAGGGAAGTCTTATTTAGTGATCCTCTTTCAGGTTGTTAGGTCAAGTCTAATGAAATGGTTTTGTGAAGACTTCAGTCTTGTGTGGTGCTGGTGTGGACCCTAATGTGATGGTACAGTGAGGGGAATTCTGACTGATTCCACATCCCTCCTTCCACTGGTACCCAGGGGCAGGGAATGGCATCCTATCAAAAAGGTGCATCCATGCCAGCAGGAAAGTGGGATCCCTGAGGGATGGAAGAGCTCTCAGACTCCAGGAGAAATACCAAGAGTCCCCTCAGGAGACACCAAAGCTAACACCTTCACCTTTGCCATATGCACTGGAAAGAAGGGAGCCTTGAAAAGAAGGGGGCTGATACTTGAGTTCAACATGTAAGTAGAACTTGGTTTTATAATAGCTCCACCCTCTACTTGAGATTGTGAAACAGTACATTTCCACATGAGAAAGTCAGCATCACTCCACTATAGTGCATTGCAGAAGTCAGTGTGTGAGCCCAAACCATGGAGGGTCCCTAACTCCTCATTACAATGTTCTTAGGAAGGTCCACAAACAGGAACTCCAACCCTGGGAGCTGGTCAGGGCTGCACTGAGCCGAGTGTCTAGGAGTGAGAAATGGTTGCTCTTCAGAAGAAGGACCTCCCTAAAAGGCAAGAATACTGTTGGTGTTTTAAGGAAAGGGAGGGAAAAAAGGTGAGTTGAAGGGCAATGGGGAGGCTATCCTGATTAAGACAATTTAATTTCCATCTTTGATAATCCTAGCCATGCAAAATCCACTACAACCTTTCTTAGCATTCTATGAAAATGCAAAGGAGAAAAATCATTTGAATGTCCACAGTTTTAAACAACAGCCAGGACTTCCCTAGTGGTCCAGCAGCTAAGACTCCACGCTCCCAATGCAGGGGACCCGGGTTCGATCCCTTGTCAGGGAACTAGATCCCACATGCATGCTGCAACTAAGAGTCCACATGCCGCAACTAAAGAGTGTGCATGACGCAACTAAAGATCCCGCGTGCCTCAATGAAGACCCAGCGTGGCCAAAATAAATAAATACATATTTAGACAATGGCCAATTATCACTTCTCATCCTTCAGTTCTTTTGTACTTTGGCTCAAAACCAACTACCAGGGGCTTCCCTGGTGGCGCAGTGGTTAAGAATCCGCCTGCCAATGCAGGGGACACGGGTTCAAGCCCTGGTCCGGGAAGATCCCACATGCCTCAGAGCAACTAAGCCTGTGCGCCACAACTACTGAGCCTGCGCTCTAGAGCCCACGAGCCACAACTACTGAGCCCACGTGCCACAACTACTGAAGCCCGCGCACCTAGAGCCCGTGCTCCGCAACAAGAGAAGCCACCACAGTGAGAGGCCCGTGCACCGCAATGTAGAGTAGCCGCTGTTCGCGGCAACAAAGACCCAACGCAGCCAAAAATAAATAAATAAATTTATTAAAATAAAAAAACCAACTACCAGGCAACTCAATAACAAAAAAAAAAGCGAAACAACCCAATCAAAAAATGGACAGAAGACCTAAATAGACATTTCTCCAAAGAAGACATACAGATGGTCAATAGGCACATGAAAAGGTACTCAATATCACTAATTATTAGAGAAATGCAGATCAAAATTACAATGAGGTAACACCTCACACCGGTCATAATGGCCATCATTAAAAAGTCTACAAACAATGAATGCTGGAGAGGGTGTAGAGAAAAGGGAACTCTCCTACGCTGCTGGTGGGAATGTAAGTTGGTGCAGCCACTGTGGAAAACAGTGTGGAAGTTCCTCAAATAACTAGAGTTGCCATATGATCCAGCAATCCCAATCCTGGGCATATATTCAGACAAAACTATAATTCAAAAAGATACATGCACCCCTATGTTCATAGCAGCACTATTTACAATAGCCAAGACATGGGAACAACCTAAATGTCCATCAACAGATGAATGGATAAAGATATGGTATATGTGTGTGTGTATAAACACACATACACACACATACACACACAATGGAATATTAGCCATAAAAAAGAATGAAATAATGCCATTTGCAGCAACATGGATGGACCTAGAGATTATCATACTAAGTGACATAAGTCAGAAAGAGAAAGACAAATAACATATGATATCACTTATATGTGGAATCTAAAATATGACACACGTGAACTTATCTACAAAACAGAAACAGACTCACAGACATAGAGAACAGACTTGTGGTTGCCAAGGCGGAGGGAAGTGTGGGAGGGGAGGACTGGGAGTTTGGGATTCAACTGAAAGAGTAGCTGTGAAGTAGGAATTTTAGACATAGTAACAGGTTAAGGGCATGTATTTGTAGACAAGCTGGACTTTTAGTATCTTCCCGAGGGACCACATAGGCAGTAACTACAGATCATCATTTACAGAGAACATCAGTCAACTCAGAGTGAAAAGAAAGCATCACCCTTTTTCCATCTCCTTGCATCCTCTGGCTCTTGACTCCTGTGACGTCTCATTGCAGAAAGTTGCTTATTGAGCAAGGCTCTCTGATCCCATCAGGGGGCTTTCTCAGTAATGATTGGTATATAACTCACAAGGCACCAAGAGCATATAAAGAAAATGAATCCGAGGATTAGATCCCTGAAGTAGAAACATACTTGAATTGGATGGAGCATTTCTCTGGCCTCCTCTGAAATCACTGTGGCTTCTTATGAAATTTGGGGTGACAAGCTGAGGGTGAACACAGAGGCCATGCAGTGTGGATGGGGATCAGGGAGAGTGGCCATTTAGCTTACTGTCCAAACGTGGACACTTCTGAGAGTGAATAGGGACACTCTGACCTAATTATGCTAGGACAACAGTTATAAACTGGGACTGTCCCAGGCAAACCAAGACATAGGTCATAGGTCATCCTACTTCCTCCATGTTGCCTCTATAATGCATTAGGAACCTGCACGACTCGGGGGTCATCATCCTCACCACACCACTTTAGCAACTCCAGGGCCCATTTTAACCACTGGAAGGGAGCTGGCAACTGGGAATAGCATGTAAAGTTCAAAATCACACACTTGGATGTTACAGCAATGTCAACTTGCTAAAAACTCTCTGGATGTTTCCACTATTTTTCTCTTCTCAGAAACCACACTTTGAGTAGCACTGAAGGCTACTCATGTAGTAGATTTGAGGGTCCTTATTACGCAAAAGTGAGCCAGAAGCTCTTTTTAGCAGGGATTATACCTGGGAGAAGAGGCGCGAGAGGCGAGCTGAGCCCGGGGCTCTTGGGAGTGACGTGACGCTAATGGGGCAGATACACTGCCTTCAGAATGATGAAAGGATACATAAGAAAAAAGTCACCGAAGCCAAAAATTGAGACAATTTTTAGTGGTCGCACCAGTCCAATGAGACATGGAGTTGGCATGGAAGGAACAAATGGAAAAATCCAAAGTGTAAAGGAGAGAACAGCTACGGATTGGGAGAACAGGTGTCCAGGGGAGGGACCATCTGTGGACGCTCCCCTCTTCTCGACGTGCCCATCCCTCCCCAGAGATGATCACTCTCCTCACACACGACCGTTCACTTCAGGAAATGATTCCCTTCAAGATGTGTGTCTCCCACTCTACAATTTTTTGTAATTCAGTTTTATTCTATTTAGGAGTAGATTTATCATTTGAATAGCTCTAAGTCACCTAGAGACATTTTTCAATGGAAATAAAATTATATATGCCCCCCTCTTGTGAAATTCCCAGAATTGGAAAACTCTGTGAAAAATCTGTGACTCGACACCCATTTTTCTAAGAATTCCCAGAGGACGATCATGCCGCTTGAGTCACTCACCTTCTGCTTCACTTTGATGCCCAGGGCAGCTCAGCCATGTTCCTGCAGACAGTCCCGGCTCCCCGTGGCTCATGTCACCCCAAACCATCAACCCGGAGCTGCTCCTCTGTCGCACAGGCTGAGGTGTGGGGCAGGATTGGGCTCCCTGCCTCTTCTACCTACTCTCGCCTCTGTGTGTCCCTCCCCAAATCCCAGCCTGTCCACTAGGGTCGTTCAGTACAATAACGCCCAGCCTGATGCTACGTGGAAGAATCCACCTTGGTAGGTGAGAGGTCTGGGTCTTGAGGCGCTTGTGCTGAAGGATCTCATGATGGATGGACAGTCACAGCCCTTCTAAGACAGAACCAGGCATAGGTGGCCCAGACTTGGACACAGGAACAGAGGCAGATGGGGTCCGGGATCAGGTCAGGTGCACAGAAGGGCATAAAGGAAGGAGAATGAGCAAGTGACCAAGAAAAAATGGTTTCCAGGAGCCCATCTAAGAGGATACTGTGCGTATAGAAGGACACCTGATGGGGAGCCTTGCACTGTTCTCTGAATCCCCTGTGTGCTGACCATCAGCCTGTCATCTTCCTGGTGGGGATTCAGCTGCCAGATTACAGCAACCAGCTCAGTCCAGATTCTAGTGGACTTTAAAATGGCAACTTTCTGCCCTTCTACCTGTTTATTTTACAAGAAGAGGGACACCTGAGGCAACAAGAGGGCACACAAGGGGTGGGAACCACTCCAGGGTGTTCCCACATCCCTCAGTAAACCAGCCCCCAATTCGCCACCTGTCCCCTTGTCCCTCTTGTCCCTTCCTGTTGACAGCAATATCAGGGCATTAGATATGGCCCTGGGCACAAAACCAGAAATATAGATCAATGGAACAGGAAAGTCCAGAGATAAACCCACGCACCTATGGTCAACTAATCTATGACAAAGGAGGCAAGAATATACAATGGAGAAAAGACAGTCTCTTCAGTAAGTGGTGCTGGGAAAACTGGACAGCTGTATGTAAAAGAATGAAATTAGATCATTTTCTAACACCATAAACAAAAATAAACTCAAAATGGATTAAAGACCTCAATGTAAGGCCAGATGCTATAAAACTCATAGAGGAAAACATAAGCAGAACACTCTCTGACATAAATCGCAGCAATGTCTTTTTTGATCCACCTCCTAGAGTAATGAAAATAAAAACAAAAATGAACAAATGGGACCTAATTAAACTTAAAAGCTTTTGCACAGCAAAGGAAACCATAAACAAAATGAAAAGACAACCCACAGAATGGGAGAAAATATTTGCAAAGGAAGCGACCGACAAGGGATTAATCTCCAGAATATACAAACAGCTCATGCAGCTCAATATCAAAAAAAAAAAAAAAAAAACACAACCCAATCAAAAAGTGGGCAGAAGATCTAAATAGACATTTCTCCAAAGAAGCCATTCAGATGGACAAAAGCACATGAAAAGATGCTCAACATCACTAATTATTAGAGAAATGTGTATCAAAACTGCAGTGAGGTATCACCTCACTCCGGTCAGGATGGCCATCATCAAAAAATCTACAAACAGTAAATGCTGGAGAGGGTGTGGAGAAAAAGGAACCCTCCTACACTGTTGGTGGGAATGTAAGTTGGTACAGCCACTATGGAGAACAGTATGGAGGTTTCTTAAAAAACTAAAAATAGAGCTACCATATGATCCAGCAATTCCACTCCTGGGCATATATCTGGAGAAAACCATAATTTGAAAAGATACATGCACCCCAGTGTTCATTGCAGCACTATTTACAATAGCCAAGACATAGAAGCAACCTAAATGTCCATCAACAGAGGAATGGATAAAGATGTGGTATGTACATATAATGGAATATTGGCCATAAAAAAGGACGAAATAATGCCATTTGCAGTAATGTGGATGGACCTAGAGATTGTCATACTGAGTGAAGTCAGAGAAAGACAAATATCATATGATATCACTTAAATGTGGAATCTGAAAAATGATACAAATGAACTTATTTACAAAACAGAAACAGACTCACAGACAGAAAACAAACTTATGGCTACCAGGAGAGGGATAAATTGGGATATTGGGATTGACATATATACATTACTATATATAAAATAGATAACTAATAAGGACCTACTGTATAGCACAGGGAACTCGGCTCAATACTCTGTAATGGCCTATATGGGAAAAGAATCTAAAAAAGAATGGATATATGTATAAGTGACTCACTTCGCTGTACAAAAGAAAGTAACACAACATTGTAAATCAACTATACTCCAATAAAAAAGTTTTAAGAGATAAAAATACAAATTTTTTTGAATTTTTTTCTTACAGCAGGTTATTAGTTATCTATTTTATACATATTAGTGTACATATGTCAATCCCAATCTCCCAATTCATCACACCACCACCACAACCCCCGCTTTCCCCCCTTGGTGTCCATATGTTTGTTCTCTACATCTGTGTCTCTATTTCTGCCTTGCAAACTGGTTCATCTGTACCATTTTTCTAGATTCCACATATATGCATTAATATTCAATATTTGTTTTTCTCTTTCTGACTTACTTCACTCTGTATGACAGTCTCTAGGTCCATTCACATCTCTACAAATGACCCAGTTTCGTTCCTTTTTATGGCTGAGTAATATTCCATTGTATACATGTACCACATCTTCTTCATCCATTCGCCTGTTGATGGGCATTTAGGTTGTTTCCATGACCTGGCTATTGTAAATAGTGCTGCAATGAACATTGGGGTGCATGTGTCTTTTTGAATTATGGTTTTCTCTGGGTATATGCCCAGGAGTAGGTAAAAATAGAAATTTTTTAAAAAAGATCTGGCCCTGGGGACAAGAGAAGCTGCTCAGAAAAGGGAGCAGAGGGGAAGCTGTGACAGATGTGGCACCTGAAATAGGAATCAGATTCACCGGTGTGCTTTTTACTCCCAGGTGGCTGGATTGTTTCAGAGGATTCTAGTTTCTAGCTCACACCCTAAATGGTCTTTTAGGATGCACAAACATTTCCAGAAGGCTCCTAGGGCGGGGTGACATAGTTCTGAGTGGTCAAAGTTGAAACATAGTCACTGATGGGTCATAGTGACCTTTGTCACCCCATCTATGAGCTTGTGAAGTTGGGTTTGCAAGACATGGGGTGTGTGCTCTCTACAATCTACACCAGTGGTTCTCAGCCTTGGTGGTCCCTTGAAGCTCCCTGGGTGACCCTAACATTGAGAACGCATGTTCTATACCTTCTATTGTAGGTGGGCCAGCCGCATTTTCTAGTCTCTCTTCCTTTCCCCCAAGCAGCTTCATTTTCCGAGGCCAAAACCCAAATATCGGAAAAATTAAAACTAGAGTTCTGGTGGCTCACCATGCAACCAAAGGATGAAGGCCACAGAACATGATGGGTATAACCTGCCTCAAGAGGTCCTTAGGTTTTCCATGGTCCCTACTTTATAGAGCCTTGGGGGCTCTGATAGAACTTACCTGAGCTATTTCTGAGGGCCTGATATCCAAAGGGCTAGCAGAACCTGAGAAGGAGATAAGAGCAGGTACAGGAAGGGAAGAATAAAACTTACAGGGGAAAGTGAGACCAGAGGTAGAGGCAGGATGAGGTGCCTGGTGATCTCTTAATGTCGTCACCAGGCAGCTTGGCTGAGTACCTGTGGAAATACTGTTTCTTGACTCCCAACAGATCTCCCCCTGTCCTTCTTCCTTTCATTACTAGAACCCCTCAAATTTTAGCCCCCCAGGTAAAGACTACAATTCCCAGCCTTCCTTGCAACTAGGTGTGACCACATGACTAAGTTCTGTCCAACAGGATGAGTGCAAGTGATGTATGCAATTATGGTTGGGCACTTACATGGGAGCTGTATGCCCCTCACTCATTTTTCCCGCCTTCTCATTGGCTGAGGGTGGTGGTGTTGAGCTCTTCCTGGTCATGCAGGTAGACAGAGCACTAGTGGGATGGTGAAGCAACAGAGTAAGCTTAGTGCTCTGATAAAAGAGACCCCAGAGACCAGAGCCTCCCATCAAGCCTCTTAGATAGCCTCAACCACCAGAGGGCAGACAGCAGAAGCAAGAAAAACTACAATCCTGCAGCCTGTGTACCAAAAACCACAGTTACAGAAAGATAGACAAGATGAAAAGGCAGAGGGCTATGTACCAGATGAAGGAACAAGAAAAAACCCCAGAAAAACAACTAAATGAAGTGGAGATAGGCAATCTTCCAGAGAAAGAATTCAGAATAATGATAGTGAAGATGAATCAGGACCTCGGAATAAGAATGGAGGCAAAGATTGAGAAGATGCAAGATATGATTAACAAAGACCTAGAAGAATTAAAGAACAAACAAACAGAGATGACCAATACAATAACTGAAATGAAAACTACACTAGAAGGAATCAATAGCAGAATAACTGAGGCAGAAGAACGGATAAGTGACCTGGAAGACAGAATGGTGGAATTCACTGCTGCGGAACAGACTAAAGAAAAAAGAATGAAAAGACATGAAGACAGCCTAAGAGACCTCTGGGACAACATTAAACGCAACAACATTCGCATTATAGGGGTCCCAGAAGGAGAAGAGAGAGAGAAAGGACCAGAGAAAATATTTGAAGAGATTATAGTCGAAAACTTCCCTAACATGGGAAAGGAAATAGCCACCCAAGTCCAGGAAGCGCAGAGAGTCCCATACAGGATAAACCCAAGGAGAAACACGCCGAGACACATAGTAATCAAAGTGGCAAAAATTAAAGACAAAGAAAAATTATTGAAAGCAGCAAGGGAAAAACGACAAATAACATACATGGGAACTCCCATAAGGTTAACAGCTGATTTCTCAGCAGAAACTCTGCAAGCCAGAAGGGAGTGGCATGATATACTTAAAGTGATGAAAGGGAAGAACCTACAACCAAGATTTCTCTACCCGGCAAGGATCTCATACAGATTTGATGGAGAAATCAAAAGCTTTAGAGACAAGCAAAAGCTAAGAGAATTCAGCACCACCAAACCAGCTCTACAACAAATGCTAAAGGAACTTCTCTAAGTGGGAAACACAAGAGAAGAAAAGGACCTACAAAAACAAACCCAAAACAATGAACAAAATGGTCATAGGAACATACATATCGATAATTACCTTAAACGTGAATGGATTAAATGCCCCAACCAAAAGACATAGACTGGCTGAATGGATACAAAAACAAGACCCATATATATGCTGTCTACAAGAGACCCACTTTAGACCTAGGGACACATACAGACTGAAAGTGAGGGGATGGAAAAAGATATTCCATGCAAATGGAAATCAAAAGAAAGCTGGAGTAGCTATACTCATATCAGATAAAATAGACTTTAAAATAAAGAATGTTACAAGAGACAAGGAAGGACACTACATAATGATCAAGGGATCAATCCAAGAAGAAGATATAACAATTATAAATATATATGCACCCAACATAGGAGCACCTCAATACATAAGGCAACTGCTAACAGCTATAAAAGAGGGAATTGACAGTAACACAGTCATAGTGGGGGACTTTAACACCTCACTTACACCAATGGACAGATCATCCAAAATGAAAATAAATAAGGAAACAGAAGCTTTAAATGACACAATAGACCAGATAGATTTAATTGATATATATAGGACATTCCATCCAAAAACAGCAGATTACACGTTCTTCTCAAGTGCGCACGGAACATTCTCCAGGATAGATCACATCTTGGGTCACAAATCAAGCCTCAGTAAATTTAAGAAAATTGAAATCCTATCAAGCATCTTTTCTGACCACAGTGCTATGAGATTAGAAATGAATTACAGGGAAAAAAACGTAAAAAAGACAAACACATGGAGGCTAAACCATACGTTACTAAATAACCAAGAGATCACTGAAGAAATCAAAGAGGAAATCAAAAAATACCTAGAGACAAATGACAATGAAAACACGACGACCCAAAGCCTATGGGATGCAGCGAAAGCAGTTCTAAGAGGGAAGTTTATAGCTATACAAGCCTACCTAAAGAAACAAGAAAAATCTCAAGTAAACAATCTAACCTTACACTTAAAGAAACTAGAGAAAGAAGAACAAACAAAACCCAAAGTTAGCAGAAGGAAAGAAATCATAAAGATCAGAGTAGAAATAAATGAAATAGAAACAAAGAAAACAATAGCAAAGATCAATAAAACTAAAAGTTGGTTCTTTGAGAAGATAAACAAAATTGATAAGGCATTAGCCAGACTCATCAAGAAAAAGAGGGAGAGGACTCAAATCAATAAAATCAGAAATGAAAAAGGAGAAGTTACAACAGACACCACAGAAATACAAAGCATCCTAAGAGACTACTACAAGCAACTTTATGCCAATACAATGGACAACCTGGAAGAAATGGACAAATTTTTAGAAAGGTATAACCTTCCAAGACTGAACCAGGAAGAAACAGAAAATATGAACAGACCAATCACAAGTAATGAAATTGAAACTCTGATTAAAAATCTTCCAACAAACAAAAGTCCAGGACCAGATGGCTTCACAGGTGAATTCTACCAAACATTTAGAGAAGAGCTAACACCTATCCTTCTCAAACTCTTCCAAAAAATTGCAGAGGAAGGAACATTCCCAAACTCGTTCTATGAGGCCACCATCACCCTGATACCAAAACCAGACAAAGACACTACAAAAAAAGAAAATTACAGACCAATATCACTGATGAATATAGATGCAAAAATCCTCAACAAAATACTAGCAAACAGAATCCAACAACACATTAAAAGGATCATACACCACGATCAAGTGGGATTTATCCCAGGGATGCAAGGATTCTTCAATATACGCAAATCAATCAATGTGATACACCATATTAACAAATTGAAGAATAAAAACCATATGAAAAAAAAAAAAAGAGACCCCAGAGAGCTCTCTTGCCCCTTCTGCCATGTGAAGACACAGTGAGAAAACAGCTGTCTATGAAATGGGGCCTCACCAGACACTGAGCCTGCCAGCACCTTCATCTTGGACTTCCCAGTCTCCAGAACTCTGAGAAATAAATGTCTGTTGTTTAAGCCACCCATTCCATGAGAGTTTGCTATGGCAGTTTCAAGTGGACTAAGACATATGTCTTTTTATTATATAATAATAATTTGCTTCCTTCTTTCCCTTTACCATTAGCCTTCAATGGGACCTAGCAGATGCCTAGAAGGGCATTCAAGACTTGCCATCTTCCAGTGCACTGTGTTGGGTTACAGGAAGTGTCCAGCAACCAAGAGAAGGCAAAACACTGGCTAGAAAGAGTGGGCCCAGGACATTTACAAGTATCTGAGGCTGGAGAGGATAGTACAGGACCCCATATACAACCCATGCAAAATTTCCCCTCTTCTTCCTGCCTCTTTAAGCCTCAGAGAAATGGAAAGAATCTCTACACTCCATCTTTAAATTAGAGCTCAGAATGAAGAGGAATAAAGTGATTCCAGAGAGGTTTAAAGGATGTCAAGCAAAATTCATGAGAAGATCACAGTAAACATAAAATCTATACTAAGGCGCCCATATTAACCATAAAGAAGATTTTTTGTTAATGGCAAAGCAACTATGCTAATAAACTTCAAGGAAGAGATAAAAAAGAAATACAGGGAAGTTTATAGCCTTAGATGCTTCTATTAAAATATTCAGTATAGGGCTTCCCTGGTGGCGCAGTGGTTGAGAGTCTGCCTGCCAATGCAGGGGACGCAGGTTCGAGCCCTGGTCTGGGAAGATCCCACATGCCGTGGAGCAACTGGGCCCGTGAGCCACAATTACTGAGCCTGCGCATCTGGAGCCTGTGCTCCGCAACAAGAGAGGCCGCGATAATGAGAGGTCCGCGCACCGCGATGAAGAGTGGCCCCACTTGCCACAACTAGAGAAAGCCCTTGCACAGAAACGAAGGCCCAACACAGCCATAAATAAATTAATTAATTAATTTAAAAAAATTGATAAAAAAAAAAATATTCAGTATAAAGAAATCTGAAAATCAACAACAAAAAGACAGTAAAAGAAAATCAGCAAAGGACTTAAGTATTAATACTTTACAAAGAAAAAATTCAAATGGGCCAAATAACCTAAGGAAAGGTGCTCAAGCTCACTAGTAATAAGGAAACTTCAACCTAAAACTATAATGATACATAAGTATACAAACACTATTTTGGTAAAAATTTAAAAGCCTGGCAGTTCCAAGGACGGCAATAATATTGAGTAACAGGAATTCTCAAAGCTGCTGGGGTTCTATGTAAATGGAAATAATTGGAAAATTTGACATTATCGACTACAATTGAACATGGGCATACCTTATGACCTAACAACAACTTCCCTCCTGAGGGATAGTCTAGCCTTCAGAAATGTGAGTACATATGTACCAGGACACAGGTAAGAATATTCATTGGCAAAAACTGGAAACAAACCAAATGTCCATTTACTGTAGAATGGATAAATGCATTACAGTAGATTCAGGGGCATGCTGGAAGATGTTTAACAACAGTGGGGGAAAACCCTGGCTTGTAGCATTTGCCAGTTTCTGTGATGTAAACACTCCCATTCGTGGCCAATTTCAAGTTCCCAACATGGTATCAACCAGCTTGCAAAAGTCCTGAACATTCAACAGTCAGCTCCTCTGAGCCGGTACAATCCAGTTCCAGCACGTCATCGAGTGGATTCAGACTTCGGAACACTAGACAGCCGTAAAAATGAACGAACTCTAGCTCCGTGCACCAACATGGGTAAATCTCACAAATGTAACATTTAGCAAAGTAAACAAAGGACAAAAGAAGATATAGGGTATGATTCCATTTACATAAAGTTCAAAATAGGCCAAAATAAGTCAGAATGTTTAGGGATGTATACCTAGGTGGTAAAAGTATAAAGAATAGCATGGGAGAGATCACCATAAAAGGGAGGGTATGGTTAACTCTCACAGGGAAGAAGAGATTATAAATGGGAAAGGGCATGTGGTAGACATCTGGGGCGCTGGCAGTGTTCTATTTCCTGACCTTGGTGGAGTTATATGGGTATTCGCTCTAAAAGAATTTGTTAAATTATATGTACAGGTTGTGTGCATCTTTCCATATAGGTTAACACCACTGCTGGCCTAGAGTCTGCTGGTCCTGCCTCCTCATACCAGCTTGTGCTATTTTATCCCAACTTGCTATTCAGTGATGCGTGTTGACAGCTAGAAATCAGCCATGGTGGGCCTATTTATACCACTGTAATTGGCAAACAACATGTCGGGGCTTTTTTAAAAATAGTGCACCACTGGTTAAATGTAATAATAAAATTTTTAAAATATCTCAAAATTGGTTTATTTAGGCAGATATTTTTCCAAGGCCGGACACTCTCAACAATCTCAAGGCAAAATTGCATTAAAAAAATAAACCTAAACATGACAAGATCCCTGCAATGAAAAAAGGCTTGAGAGTTAAAGAGAATGAATTGAGAGACCTATAAAGTGTTCGGGACTCTTAATTATTTGATGTGTAATAAAAATCATCACACTGATGGTAAAATTAAGGACACTATCTAAGGACCCACCATCTTTCCTTACGGAAAATGTTGATGAATACTTTGCAAGATGGTGAGGATATAGTGGATCAGGAACTTTTTCAGTCTACCATTCAACCCCACTGTCTCAGTAAATTTATACCAAAAGTGGCCCCAAATGTTATACTATACCAAGTCTTTGACACTATTCTGGGCAGCTCTCCTTAGTAATTACCAATCATGACTTGTATAGCAGTGAGAAAACACTGTTATTTTCTACATATTTATGTGAGAATCAAATCCTGCGCAACTATGTTCTTAAGTTTTTATAACCGTAATATATGATATCACTTATGTTCATTTCAGCTTTCCTGATAGTTAATGGTTTAAAATCTTATTTTATATTAACATAAGCCCAGATCTATTATGATGTAGAATAAGAAAAACGTCAGTGGTTTTCAAGGTAAATCATAGGTCTGTGGGGAAATTTGGGGCTTGTGAATGACTTCTTTAGACAATGACTTCAAATCCCGTGGGAGGGTGGGGCACAGACGCCCTATAGCTGTATTTCGGTGGAAAAGTTTCCACCGTTTAGGGAAGTAATCTAATGGGAAAAAAATTTAATTATAAAGTATTATTATCATTTCAGTTCACGTATGAATCTGAAAATAATGGATTTGGTTAGATGTTAATATCCTCATGTATAGGACTTCCCTGGTGGTGCAGTGGTTGAGAATCCACCTGCCAATGCAGGGGACACGGGTTCAAGCCCTGGTCCGGGATGATCCCACATGCCACGGAGCCACTAAGCCCATGCACCACAACTACTGAGCCTGCGCTCTAGAGCCCGCGAGCCACAACTACTGAAGCCCGCGCACCTAGAGCCCGTGCTCCACAAGAAGAGAAGCCACCGCAATGAGAAGCCCACGCACCGCAAGGAAGAGCAGCCCCCGCTCGCCGCAACTAGAAAGGCTGCACGCAGCAACCAAGACCCAACGCGACCAAAAATAAATAAATGAATTTATTAAAAAAATATCCTCATGTATAAACCTGCAATGTGGAAACTTATCTTGACTGGAAAATACTGTTTTTATTTGGGGGAAGGGGTGAGAGGAGCAGGGGTGGGAGAGGCCCCTGACTTCTTGAATGATTCTGATTCATTTGTTGTCATTTAAAACCTAAGCATGGGGACCAGATAACCACTGAGTTAGTTATGTGCCCACTGGTTCTGGGGAGGAGTGGTTTACCTTGAGCTGAGTGGGACGGCGTTGGGGGAGACTTGGGTGTGGGAAAGCTCTTCTGTGGTTGCCGATAGCTGGGACACTGGAATAAGTTCAGAGTTGACAGGTGGAATCTCCATCACAGGCGAGTCAGAGTCCTGGGTTTTAGGTGTCTCTCACCCACAAGCTGTTACTCACCACTTTCCTTTCCTCTTCTGCCAGCCTGGCAATCCCACAACGAGCCCCTCTCACTGCTATTGTTCGACTTCATGCTTCCCAGCTCCCAATTCTTTTCGACATTATTGCGCAGGATTTGATTCTTATTCATTATAACTTGAAGTAAAGCAAACAGAGCATTCCTTCATCCCCATATTTAATATCCATGTTGCCAATAGTAGTTCCATCCCCAGACATCATGGGGATCACTGTCGCAACATGTTTTTCAGGAGCCAGAGGAAAAAGAACTTTAAGTTCCACCCTCAAGCTCTGTCAGAACTAAACCTAAGTCATCGTAAGAAGGGGAACCACCTCCCCCAATTAAGGAACCTCTTTTTCTAGAAATCTCCTTTTGTGCTTGCATGAAAGTACTTCTAAATATAAGACTAGATTTGGTTAGTGACATGCAACTTTATTTGGCTGACGTTTCTACTAAATTATTTCCAACACAACTGTGGTATACCACGTAGTGTGAAGATGTGTTGAAATCGAACCACAGGCATTGTTGCTCCAGACTTAGTTTTGATATTCTAAGCCATAGGAGAGAATTGTTTCAGAACTATTTTCCGTTGAAGGTGGTTTGTGGGAAGAAGAGAGCAGCTTATCAGAATTATTGGTGGAGCTCTTCAAAAACCAAACACACATTCCAGTCCAACCCAACATCCCCACCTTCTCCATCACAATTTCCTAAAGCATGAGATAGGCCATTTTGCTTGAAAACATTGATTCTGATAGACGCTCCCTGATGGAGAGGTGTGTTAAATAGAAATGTTGGTTTATGAGAACTGGGGACAGGAGGATAAGAGAGCCTTCTCCCCCACCTTTCTAGTAATTTAATACATCCAACAAAGCCCCACGCTGGGCCCAAGGAAAGAAGAGAAGAAAGAATCTCTGCCTTTAAGAAGCCTATGCTCTAGCGGGACAGCCGAGAACTCAAACATGAGTCCCATGAACAGAAAGGTCATGACGCAAAGCAGAATGGGGCAACTCCCATAGCTCTCCTCCTCCCTCTGGAGCGTCACCAGCCAGCCAGCCACCGGGCCAGAGAATTTTCAGGTGTCACCTTGGTGAGGTGACCAGGGCACAGTGCAGTCAGAACGTTGTGGATGAGCCATTCAGACATCAGAAGTGGGTGTCTTCAACCATAGCAGATTGAGAGGTTCCCCCTTTCTGTATAGCCAGAGGGGTACACAGAGCTGGAGGAAGGATGCCCCCAGCCAGGCAGCACTGGCCCTCTAGCCCCACCCCAAACGACACACTAAAGACCTTGGTCTCTTCTTCATGCACGAGCCCCCGCTGGACGGCAGAGAGGTAAGGTGTGTGTGCTCTCCTGCTAGAACAGCTGAGCAGCTGTGAAGTTCATTTAGAGACCCTCAGGGGGTCGCTCACTCTTTCTGACCTCACAGCCATCCTAGCTAATTCAGATCCTCCCTTCCTTAGGCAGTGGGTGCTCATGTTTGGGATGAGCAAGAAGTGCATTCCCTCTTTGCATGTAGTAGACATACGCTTGTTCAAAACCCTTTCGCTTGGAAAACCACCCATATTCCCATCTGTTGTAATGCTGATCAGTCCCTGTGATTTTGGTGGGGGGCGGGGGGAGTAACCACCCCTCCAGCCATAGGGACCAGCATGGGATAAACACAAGAGCAAACCCACTACTCAACTCCCTTGGCCACAGTGGTTCAGGGGTAGATGTGTGGTCTCAAGCCAGAAAAATCAGCCTTGCCTCTTTCTGTAGCACTCAGGAGAGACTTTCTCTTCCACTGGGATCACATGCTGTTAGGACTAGGCAAGGCCAGAGCCCTCAAAGGCCTTCTTTCCCTCTATTTAGAAAGACCTGGCTGGACAAAAGAGGAGCTAAGAAATATGGAGAGAGCTCCCTGGACACATCTAAATACAGCCCCAATAAGCAGACTTTTCAGTTACAGAAGCCCATTAATTTACTTTTTTTTTTTTTTTTTTTTGCTTGAATTAGTTTCAGCTGGGTTTTTGTCATCTGTAACAAAAGAATTCTGAGTAATTTATCTATTACAATCTCCCAATTTTTCAGACAAAAATACAGATTCCCAGTTGAATTTGAATAATTTCTTAGTATAAGTATATCCCGAATATTGCCTAGGATATACTTATACTAAACAAATTCATTGTTTTCTGAAATTCAAGTTTAACTGGGCATTCTGTATCTTATCTGATATATAACATGTATCAAAAGTGTTTTCAAATCCTTTACTCAAAAGATAAGAGATTGGTCACCTGGTGGATTTAGCCTTAAAGAACATGGAGAGAAGATAGGAGGGTTTCCAGAGAAGCATCCTAATCCAATCTTTCTTCTCCAAGTCACCTCTGCTTTGTACAAACCAGATGAGGGCAGTAAGGCGTTCCAGTGTCAGGCTATTTAATCCTCATCAGATCTAGAAATGCTTCAGCTGGGCCACTGAGTCCCCGCCTTTTCCCAACACTGGAATCATCAGAGGGAGCTTTAAACATTCCCACTGCAGAGGTCACACCCCAGACCAACTACATCAGAACCAGCGAGACTCATATGGGTGATTCAATGTGCAGCCACATCCTACAGCCACTGAGCCAGGTCCTTAAGCAACTCAGCCAAGACATGCAAACAACCTAAATGTCCATCGACAGAGGAAGGGATAAAGAAGTTGTGGTATATATATATACAATGGAATATTACTCAGCCATAAAAAAGAATGAAATAATGCCATTTGCAGCAACATGGATGCAACTAGAGATTATCATACTAAGTGAAGAAAGTCAGAAAGAGAAAGACTAATACCATATGATGTCACTTATATGTGAAATCTAAAATATGACACAAATGAACTTATCTATGAAACAGAAACAGACTCACAGACATAGAACACAGACTTGTGGTTGCCAAGGGGGAGAGGGGCTGGGGAAGGGAGGGATTGGGAGTTTGGGTTTAGCAGATGCAGACTATTACATAGAATGGATAAACAACAAGGTCCTACTATATAGCACAGGGAACTATATTCAGTAATCTGTAATAAACCATAATGGAAAAGAATTTGAAAAAAATGTATATATATGTATAACAGAATCACTTTGCTGTACAGTAGAAATTAACACAACATTGTAAATCAACCATACTTCAATAAAATAAATTTTTTTAAAAAAGGAAATTCAGCCAAATTGTAGGAGTTCAAACAAGACATGAGAAAAGTCATCTCGAAGGGTCCCCCCCCCAGCCCCCAGCGACCAGGAGTGAGCAAATCACCCCAGGTGAGAATTAGCCAACCGGGGCAGCCTGAAGTCTTGGACACCATGGTGGGGCCCTACCACAGGGCCTTCATTCCAGGCTTGCCCATGCCTGGCCATGTGGCCAGCCAGTGTTTGGGCCACAGGGAAGCAGACAAGGAGGTCCAACCTTGCTCACAATCGGCTCCCGAATAAACTAAGCATCTGACGCAGAATGTGAGTTTCCAGCCTGCACACAGCTCAGCGTCTGTTCCCCAAGAGGGAGAGAGGGGACAGGCGAGGCAGGGTGGGGTAAGGAACCCTAGATGAGTTTCTGTCATAACCAACAGCAGCCTCTCTTTCCTGCCCCCGTCGTGTGCAGACAACCCACCTGTCACGTCCAGATCGGCCAGAGCGTGTCCCCGCGCCTCCAGGTCCTAGTCCATGACCTTCTCTCCCTGTACCTCTTTCTCAGAGGAGCAGAGCCACATACCGGCAACGTCCCCCCCCCCCAGAGTGAGGCATCCGTTACAACTGATGGACCTACACTGACACGCCATCATCCCCCAAAGTCTGCAGTCTGCATTAGGGGTCACTCTTGGTGTTTGAACACATATGTAATGACGTGTATCTATCATTACAGTATCATTCGGAGTATTTCCACTGCCCTGAAAATCTCTGTGCTCCGCCTGTTCATCCTTCCCAGCTGGCTAAGCCCTGGCAACCACTGCCTAAGCATGTCTATCGTTGAGTAGGTCCTCAGAGCCCCTGGCGTTCTCCTAGGCATCCTGAATGCATCACATACACACAGTCGGCCAGCTGAAAGGAAACGTCTGGAGCTGTCTGATTAAATTGACTCGGAACATTGTCCGTTCCAGCTGTTATGAATACTGCTAGAGGGCCAGGCTTGGTTAAAAGTGAATACTGGGTGAACATCCATCCTAGTGGTGGGATGACCCTAAGATGACACAGAGATGACACCAGGCAAGGTCCAGGGCAGGTTGGTGACTCGTGTCCCCATTGGCTCCAGGTAGGCTCTGGCCATTTCCCAGAAGCCATCGCTGCCCTGACGTGCTAGGCTGGGTTGCTCAGTTCTGAACCAATACCTTTTCCAGTTTAAAAGTCCCTCTGCCTGGGCACAGAGGGAAAACGAACAAAGAGGTTAAGGCAGTAGAGGAGGGTTTTGACCTCTACTCCAACTGGGCTTCAGGGCCATGGGGCAAAGCCCTGCTTTCTCAAACCCTCCCCTTCTGACGGCCCCCGCGAGCAAGTTAGACAGTGGGGCTGGTGACAGCACACCTGCTGAGGGCTCTCAAGGCTCCTCCTGCCCGTCCTCCGTAAGCAGGAAAGCAGAGCTAGTGTCCGGGTAGTTTCTAAGAGGGCCCTGGATCTACCAGGCTAATGAACGGCCAGAGGGAGAGCAGAGCGTAGACAAAGGGAAGATGAACCAGCGCAGCCGAGACAGCCAGCGCCCAAACAAGCAGGCTCCAGGTGGAAGAAACCAAGGGGAGCTGCGTGGCGGGACCACGTGCATTCGCCCAGGACATGTCATTGGCAGAGAGGCTGACCTGCCAGTTCCATTTACTAACCCAGTAATTTGGAGATTCATAAATTCGTACAACAAACAGTGCTGACTGCTGTCCTGGGGATGAGAAGGTGAGCAAGATAGTCCGGCATTTGCCCTCAGTCGTTCAGATCCACCCTCCACGGTCGCCATTCGTCACGAATAACCAGGGGTCGGTGAGGGGAAGCGGGAGGCTCCTGCAGCGCTTCCTAAGTGGGGAAATCAGCCGCGGAGCCTCCCGAGACGATTCCCTGGCAAGTCTGCTCCAAGTGTGACTCTGCGGGCAGATGCCTTTAAGAGCATCCCAAGCTAATTCACAGTCAGTCGCTTTAGGAAACGTTTCAAAAACTGCCTCATTTCCTCTGGGAAAAACAGGGTTGCACACGTTTACCTGGGGGCGGTTGGGGCACCTTGCTCTGCTTCAACCAAGTCTAACAGCTTTTCTCGCTACTGAGAAAATCTTTTTCCTTTACGTCTTCTCTAGTGAAAGACAACAGCAGTTTCTAGCCGCTTCACAGGAGCGCGGGGGCCAGAGTAGCGCCTTGAAATCCCAGAGGGCAGCTTCCTTCAGAAAAGGAGAGGAAGAACCACAGTGGTCCCGACCGGAAGCAATGGCTGTCCCCGGGGCTCCTGGTCTTACCTTCGAGGTGTGGGTGCTGGAAGCAGTCCTGCCCAGCACGTGAGAGCTGGCTTATTCCCGCTGGAGTTGCCTCTCTGGCGGCTCAGGTCACAGGGGCACTTTCCGCAAAGGGCTACCCTGGGAGGGCTTTGTGCAAACAGCCCAAGCAGAGATGCAGCCCAGCCTCATCTGTCTTTAGCGCCATCTTTGGCTGCTCAGCTGCTGCCTCTTCCCCTAAAGAGCGTCTTGCCTCCCGCTGGAGTGCCCGCCCCTCGGAAAGCAGGGGAAGTGGATTTAAAGAAGTTTAACGCGAAGGTGCCACCTGATTCGGCTGGAAGTAATACTGAAGAGTAGTTGGCTGGGCAATCAGCCTCCCGGTACTATTTACTACCTTGGTTAGTTACTACCTTTAGCCTCTCTGCTTTAGGCAGAGCTCACCAGCGCCGGCCTCTAGTGGAGGCCACACCTGCTGGACTGCTGCCAGCTAGCCGTGACAGGCTCGGGAAAGACCGGACTCGCCTGTTGAAGACACACCGATGGGAGGGTCTCGTTACTCAAGGTGTGGTCTTGAACCTGCAGCACCTGCGTCTCTTGGGAGCTTGTTAGAAATTTAGAATCTCAGGCCCCATCCCAGGCCTATTGAATCGTAATCTGCCGTTTAACCGGATGCCCAGGTGTTTCTTATGACCGTTTAATTTTGAGAACCACTGCCCGAGGGGACGTCCTAGCATCTCAATTAGACCACAGATGGTCCTCTTTCAGTGCAAGCGTTGTAGCTGTACTCCTCTCCGTTTTCTCACTTCATTGTACCTTTTGGCTCCACGAGGTCACAAGTCTCGCTCAGCACCCCGACTGGAATTAGGAAAGGACTTACAATTTCACGATGCCTGCTTTCCCACAAGGCCCTTTGGTTAGGATAAGGACTGTCACACGTGATAAGCTTGGGTTTTCAAGACAATCACTAAGAGGTCTGGATATTCATGCCCAAGCGCTTTCCCTCCCTCTAGGGGAGTGTTTTCATGGGGGCTTGGCTGTGGTCGAGGACTGCAGTTGCAGTGTTCCCTAATTCCTTGCCTGTGGACTGATGAGATACGTCTCCTACGTGTATTTACTATTGCTCAATAGACATAGATGCCACTTGGAGTAATTAAATACAAATCAGTTTTTACAGCTTTGGTGACGTACAACTGGTTTACAAAGAACTGCACATATTTAATGTATACGGTTTGATGAGTTTGGACATATGCAAACACCCATGATACCATAACCACAAGCAAGGTAATAAAAATATCAAATACCTCTCAGAGTTTCCTTGTGTCCTTTTGGTTTGCTTTGTTTTGGTCTTGGTAGGAACACTTAACATGAGATCTACCCTCTTAACAAACTGTGTCCTGCACAAGATTGTATTGTTAACTATAGCCATGATATTGTACATCAGATCTCTAGAATATATTCATCCAGCATAACTGAAACTTTATACCCACTGAATAACAACTCTCCATTTCCTGACTCCCAAGGCCCTGGCAGCCACTGCTGTATTCTCTGCTTCTATGAGTTTGACTATTTTAGATACCCCGTATAAGTGGAATCATACAGTATTTTTCTGTGACTGGCTAATTTCACTTAATGTCCTTCTGGTTCAGCCATGTTGTTGCCAATGGCAGGATCTCCTTCTTTTTTAAGGCTGAATAATATTCCATTGAATGTAAACACCACATTTTCTTTACAAATTCCTTTTTTAAAAAGCTATTTGCACTGTGTCTTCTTTTCTTAGTCCATTCTACTTGCTAGTATGCTGAGTGCCACAAACAGGGACCACATCCTCTAAGAGTTTGGGGACCATTACTCTAGTGGTCTGAAGCCCCAAGCTCCCTGGATTGTCTTAATCAAGAGAAAGTCATTGATACATATTTCCATTCAGCTGTGAGTTTTCAAAAAATTTCAGTGTTTATTAAGAGTTAAATATAAACATTAACCTACTGTTCTACAAGAAATATAGGGTCTTTGGGAAATTGTTTGTACCTGGATTATAGTTCTATATTTGTGTAACATGATTTAGTGGGGTACAGGGTCTTTGGCAGGAAGGGTAGAAGAAGGAGATTGGAAAGAAGGGACGTCCTGTAATGGCACCACCTTCAGTCTTGTAAGTTTCCAATTTGGATTTGGTCAAGTCCCCAATTACAAGCCCTCCAACAATGGATTTCTTCCATTTAGATCTACATATTTTTGCATTGCAACGTTTTCAGCTACAACAGTGCTTAGAGACCAAGAATTTAGACAAACTAGACTTGGAATCAGACTTGCAAATCACTGTATTACAAAAATAAACAACCTACTAAATCACATTAATGTAACAAAGATAAACAATTTGTTCTGCTGACAAGAGTTTCTTTGTTTTGATCTTGTCCCTTTAATTTTCTTCCTTTGTGTATGCTTTATATGTTCATTTGTAGGTATAATACTACATGCCTATAATTTCCAAATATATAAATAGTCACATATTAGGAATGCTTGCATGCTCAAAAACACTATATCAGAAGGATGCACCATCAAAACTGTTTGGAGATAACTGAACTAGATGAATGATCTCTTGCTGCCTTTTGTCAACAAATGGATCAGAAAAGTGCTTTTATTGCCATTATTTAAAGCCAACGTCATGCTACGCCTTTCTCTAGGCCTGAATCATCCTTGTTAACATTCATATTTGAGCTTGTTCATTTAACACCAGACTTGGACAGAACTGACAGGAAGTGTGGGTTTCATAATCACTATAACAACTCTAACTCATGTTCTCCCTTGCCTCTGGGCTGGGATCCAGAGCTGGAAAAGCCTGAAATTCACAGGTTCAACTGAGACGCTTTCCCATGTTTCTCAGGAAGCAAACAGGGTACACCGGACATGGCAACAGTCTTTTCCAGACAGAGAGCAAAACCCAAAGAGAGGCACTGGCACACAGCGCAACTGTAACACGGGGATTCGGTGACGCCTGGGTGTCAGAGGGTTCTAGAGCTGGAAGCTACCTTGGGGATTCATCATGGTGTAAATGAAGATACAGAAGACAAAGATTAGAATGATTCACCCAAGATTATACAGCTCGTTAGTGGCACATCCGGGACCATGAGCAGGTCTCTGGATTCCACTTGGGTTCTGGGACTCTCTAATATCCCCTCAGGGCTGATCTGGGGGGATGGGGGGAAACACCATGAAGAACACGGAGAGCTGTTGGCCTCTGATGAGACACGGCCAGGGGATGTCTGGTGTTCAGTGATCCCAGCCAGTGTTTTACCAGCAGTCTCCTGGGCACACGTCACGGCGTGCCTGCGCGGGGTCCATCATGAGAGGGCCGCCCACTGGGAAAGGTCACTCTGCACAGCCCTGCCCTTGGAGATGAGAAAGCTTACCTGCTGCTTCTTTGGCAGATGATGAAGACACGGATGATGGACTCACAGCCCCTGCTCTTCTGACCACGCCTCCAGCTCCAACACACACTGAGGGGCTGAGGAGAGATGAAGGGGGGCATGGAACCTCGAGGAGGGCAAGGTGTGTCATGCGGTGTGTCGCTCGCGGCTGTATCCTCAGTGCTAGGACGTGCCTGGCACACAGGAGGTGCTCAGGAAATTGTTGGTGAGTGAGAAAGCCCTCACCTGAGAGGGTGGAACAGGACAAGTGAGAGGGCCGAGTTTTCAGCCCAGATCATGCTGGGCTTGTGGGTGGCCACGGAGGTGAGAGCTGGGAGTCCAGCCCAGAGAGTAGGTCAGGAAGGACCCAAGAGACATCCCGCTTGGCCTCCTTCTCTTATGCCTTCACCTGCTCGTGGGCTGTATTATATTTCCTGCCGGCCCAGGAGGCCTCCGTGAAAACACATTTTTCTTCCAAAGCTGTGAAATGAGCCCACTTATTACCCTGCACTTGGCCGGGTTTCCACTGCCCCTTCCTCATTTGCTCAGCTGTGAGGGTGAGTTGCCCTGGGCTCTGAGGAGGGCAGGTCTGCATCCCAGACCCACTCAGGCCCAACTCTGCCCCTTACACAACTCACTTCCTCCCTCTGAGTCTCCGTTTCCTCGTGTACGAGGCAGAAATCAGGACCATTCCCACTCACCCCACAGGCTGTTGTGAGGACTGAGTGGTAATTCACCGTCAAGTGCTTCAGGCACTGTGAACCCCTCTGCACATGAGCGTTGGCCTTAGAGAGAAGGCGCCACGTCTACCGGGTCCACTGGTGGATTTCGCCCCTGAGGGCGTTCCCGCTCATCTTCAGGTAGAGGGGAGCCACTTGACCTGGTCCAGAGGAAGAGCCCTTTCCAGCCAGTCTCTGTGCCCGGGTTTAACCTCAGTCATGAGGACCAGCTGCTGTGGGCACGGCTTCATTTCCTACCTCCACGTGGAGCATCGGAACTCGTGAGTTCTTTAAGAAGGACCACGTTGACACCCTTTGGTAGATGGGGTGCACCCGTGGATTTGAGGCATTTGACCAAAGCTTGTTGTTGTTTTTTTTCCCCCACTCTGAGGAGTTAAAAGCTTCTCAAGACACGTAGGAAATGTTGTGTCTTGAAGCTTGCAGCTTCTCCAGGGCAGTTTGCTAATGCTTTGGTGTTTTGTGCTATATTCTTACAGCAAATAAAAGATTTTAAAGACATGAATTGAGTGCATATCGTTTTGAGAACACCTTGGCTCTTTCCAGCATCCAGCAGCTCTGTTCCCACGCTGCCTCTCCCTCAGCACGTGGACTTGGGCCACAAATCACAGCCCAGCCTCACCCTCTCTGTCCGGTCAGCAAGGGTGGCTGAGTGGTCGTGAGAGCGCCAACAGAGGGACAATGCTGTGGGGTGCCCCCTACGGCCCCTACTTCCTGCTAGTCAAGCCCTTGGGTAATCCTCACTTCTAATGAATGGAATATGGGAGAAGCAGCGGGGTACCATCTCCAAGATTAGGTTATAAAAAGACTGTGGTTTCCATCCTGGTACTTTCATGTTCTCTAACTGCCTGTCTGTCTGTCTGTCTGTCTGTCTCTCCCTCTAGCATCACTCACGTCTTCAGCAGCCCTAGAAGAGGCCCACATGGTACGGCCAGGAACGAAGCCCTCAGTCCATGAGGGCACCTTTTCACCAGCGATCCTGGTGAGCTTGGCCTGGGCATTAGTATTTCTGAAATGTTCTCAAGGTGATTTGAACGTGCAGGGAGGCGTGAGAACCAGCGGAGGAGGCTGCTTGAGCCCCTGTCCAGATATCCGCGGCAGCAGTGCCACCTGGGAGCTTGTTAGAAACACAGCAGCTCTGGTCCCACCCCGGACCTGCTGACTCAGAATCTGCATTTTAGCAAGATCCCCGGGAGAAGGAGTGAGAAGCCCTGGGATGCAGCTATTGGAGCAGTGGCAGGGACTGTTTGCAGGGAGCACAGCTGAGGGGCGGGCTTCCCTTTAGGGCAGCCTGACTCACCTGAGCCAGAGGTGATGCGAAGTCCTCCCCACTCGCGGTGCCCTTGAGACTTTCCTGCACCGTAGGGATTACCGTCCAGAAACAAGATAATGCGTTTGAAAGATTTACCCCCGAGTAAGCTTTCTCTCCCCCCCCCCCCCACCCAGGGGTGCCCTGTGACAAGCACCCTGGGCTAGGTGGGCACAAACGTCACCTGTTCACCCTGTCTGCGCTGGGGAACAGGCAGCCCTCATTAGGGGGTTGGTTGGGGTGACTACAGTCAGGTTGGCTGGCAGCTCATCGTCCCGTGTGAGCTTTTCTCCATGAGTTGATATAAGCAGCCTGACTCAGCAAGGCCCACAGAGATGAAACCCGATGTCCTCAAGAAAACTACAATGTTGAAGCTACAGAAATGTTATAGGGAGGGGAAGAGGTGGACCGAGAGGTAGGCAAGAGGAAAAGGGTTCATAAGTTGACCAGGAACTGCATTTTCCTGGGTACTAAGTTTTCTGGACAGAGTCCATGCTTCATTAGGAAGATGAGCTCATTATAAGCACAGTTCTTCCCGGGGAGGCTGGAAGAGAGCCAGAGATCTGAGAAGCTGTCTTGAAAATAAATCAGCAGATTTGAAGGCGATCTGGAGGAGAATAGCAGATGAGAGGGAAGTCTGCATGTCAGGGATGAAACTCCGTGTGTACGAACAGAACTTTCCAGAGATATTAATCAGAGCAAGAGAAGAGACTAACTTAAAACAAAACAAAAACCCGGCAGTGTTACAATGATTGTCTGTGTCTCTGATTCTAGATCAAATCCAGCTTCTGTGACATTTCTCCTGAGGCGTGGAACAATGAACTAGCAGAAAACACATGGGCTGGTTACGCAGTAATGCCTGTGTTCTCTCTGCCATTCCTCATTTATTGAATTTTGTGTAAAACACAGCTGCATCCCAGTCGATAGTAAAATATAACTACATCCCAGTGGCTTGGACGAACCGATACATAGCCACGAGCAACATACCACCACCTCCTGGCCGGCCAGGATGAAGTGATATACAGTCCTCTCTCAGCCTGTTGGGATGCAGCCACAGAAGGCGATCTCCCCGCCCCCCTTGATGGAGCAACTCACGGCCCTCTCGCGGCGGGTTTTGATAGATCAACACAAGCCCTCTTCTGACCAACTACGACAGAGCAACTCACAGCCCTCTCCTGACTGGCTGGGATGGAGCCAAACACTTCCCTCTCCCGGGCAGCTTTGACAAAGTGATATACAGCCCTCTCCAGGCCGGTCAGGATGGGGTGACACACCTCCCTCTGCCAGCCAGTTTGGAGGAAATGAGAAACCGTTCTCTCCCGGCCTGTTTTGATGGAGCAACTCACAGTCCGCTCTCTGCCAGCGGGGATGGAGTGACGCTCTGCGCTATACTGGCCGGCTGGGAGAGAGCAACACAGAACCCACTGCCCAACCCCACCCCGGCCAAGCCAGGACGGAGCAAAACACACAGCCTTCCCTTGGTCGGCCGGGATGGAACCACACAGCGCCCTCTCCCGGCCAGTTTTTTTTTAACATCTTTATTAGAGTATAATTGCTTTACAATGGTGTGTCAGTTTCTGCTTTATAACAAAGTGAATCAGTTATATACATATGTCCCCACACCTCTACCCTCTTGCATCTCCCTCCCTCCCACCCTCCCTATCCCACCCCTCTAGGTGGTCACAAAGCACCGAGCTGATCTCCCTCTGCTATGCAGCTGCTTCCCACTAGCTATCTATTTTACATTTGGTAGTGTATATATGTCCATGCCACTCTCTCACTTTGTCCCAGCTTACCCTTCCCCCTCCCCATATCCTCAAGTCCATTCTCTAGTAGGTCTGCATCTTTATTCCAGTCTTGTCCCTAGGTTCTTCTGACCATTTTCTTTCGCTTTTTTTTTTTTTTTTAAGATTCCATATATATGTGTTAGCATACGGTATTTGTTTTTCTCTTTCTGACTTACTTCACTCTGTATGACAGTCTCTAGGTCCATCCACCTCACTACAAATAACTCAGTTTCGTTCCTTTTTATGGCTGAGTAATATTCCATTGTATATATGTGCCACATCTTCTTTATCCATTCATCTGTCAGTGGACACTTAGGTTGCTTCCATGTCCTGGCTATTGTAAATAGAGCTGCAATGAACATTGTGGTACATGACTCTTTTTGAATTATGGTTTATTCAGGGTATATGCCCAGTAGTGGGATTGCTGGGTCGTATGGTAGCTCTATTTTTAGTTTTTTAAGGAACCTCCATACTGTTCTCCATAGTGGCTGTATCAATTTACATTCCCACCAACAGTGCAAGAGGATTCCCTTTTCTCCACACCCTCTCCAGCACTTATTGTTTGTAGATTTTTTGCCGGCCAGTTTTGATGGAGTGACGTACAGCCCTCTCCCAGCGCAATCTAAAGGAGCAACACACAGCCCTCTCTGGGCCAGCCAGAATGGAGTGACACACCGCCCTCTGCAGGCGGGCTTTGATGGAGCAATACACAGCTCTACATGAATTTTAAACTTCAGGTAAACCATACCAAATTTGCAAATAGAAACCTCTTTTTCAAAGAGCTTAAATTGGAAAAGTTCTAAGAAACCAGGCTCTCTCTAAACTATACAAAAAGCAAAAGCTTTAAACATGTAAAGTAACTTTATCCCATAACTAATTCCCATATTTTTATATAAAACATTTAATTTTTCCCTTGTTAAATTGTTTTGATAAAAAATTCCAAATATACCCCAAAATAGTGTATAACAAACCCCCAGGTACCAATTACCCAGGTTCAATAACCATCAATATTTTGCCATGTTTGTTTCATCAGTTGTCTTTTTTTTTTTAAGCTAGGATATATTAAAGCAAATCCAAGTTCTCAAGTCATTTTGCCACTAAATACTTCATTAGGCATCTAAAAAGAAGAAAATATAATATTATATCACATAACCATAATGCCATTAACATAATGCCCAACAAAGTTATGAAACCCAACTTCATAAAAGTTCCTCAAATACCTAAAACAATTTTTCTTACCATTGGTTTATTTGAAACAGTGTATAAGGTTATGATGTGACTTAGGTCCCTTTCATATTTCTTTCACACAAGAGCATTCCCCTCTCTCTTCCCTTTTTTCTTCGCATGCCATTAGCTAATTGAAAAAAAAAAAAAAAACTGGTCCGGAGTCCTGAAGAACTTGCCACACTCTGAATTTGGTTGCAAAGTCATTTTTTATTTATTTATTTATTTTTTGGCTGTGTTGGGTCTTCGTTTCTGTGCGAGGGCTTTCTCTAGTTGTGGCAAGTGGGGACCACTCTTCATTGCGGTGCGCGGGCCTCTCACTGTCGCGGCCTCTCTTGTTGCGGAGCACAGGCTCCAGATGCGCAGGCTCAGTAATTGTGGCTCACGGGCCCAGTTGCTCCGTGGCATGTGGGATCCTCCCAGACCAGGGCCCGAACCCGTGTCTCCTGCATTGGCAGGCAGATTCTCAACCACTGCGCCACCAGGGAAGCCCCAAAGTCATTTTTTAAAGTGTGAACTCCCGGGCCAGCTAGGGTTTCCAGATGAGCATCTTTTGATATCGTGGACATTCTATATTGCCTCATTTGGTGAAACTGGTGGGCGTATGACCTGTGTCCACGCTACCCTACTCCTCCCCTGGATCCAGGTGGAGGCATGTAACTAACCACTTAGAACCCCAAGAAACAGCTTTTCTCCGGGGAAGGTCCTGAATGGGTTTCCAAGGAGAGCTGGAAAGGAGAGTAGTGTTCCCACAGTCCAGTTACGAGAAAGAGTAGCCTGGGGCCGTGTGGGAGTTCTGCTGGGAAAGAACAAAAGTTGATTGTTTAAGGGGGGAGAAAACAATACTATTTGTGTTCCAGAAGAGGAAGCTCCCATGACAGACAAGGTTACAGGACTTGCTGAGGCTCAGCAGAGACGCCACGTCTTCTGTTGGAAGGCACGTAGCAAGAAGCACCCTGGGGTGCTCACACGTATCTGCTTGTCTACCCAGCCCCGCTCCTTTCTTTGTACTTACAGACACAGAGCCTGGATCTGCAGATTAGAAACAAGAATACGGCTGATGTTCCCAGCAGCCCAGAGCACTTGGCAGCCAGCACCTTGCTCAGGATGCTGGAGCTCCTTGAGGAAGGGGTTTATGGGCTGCCCAGGGGGCTTCTTCTATACGCCTGCCCAGCAGCACTGGTGGCTTGTTTTGACCACATCTTGCGTACCTGCTTCCAGGTGATTCCTTCTGAGTGCCCACTCAATCTGGGCTACTTTGAGGGTCCAGTTTCCTCACCCTAAGCCAGGGAAACCAGGTCAGGAACCCCTGGAGTAATGAGAAATGAAACTCCAAGATACACCTTTTGACAAATTAAGAGAGCAGCTCAAATGCAAACACGCATGTGCTTCAGTTCGGATGAACACACCACGGCTGACTGTCAGCTTCGTGCCAGCCTTGGCGCTCAGCACTGGGGCACATAGAGAATGTTCCAGACTATTCCAGACTGGAATATTCCAGCTCCTCCCAGAGCTATCAGTCTGGGCACAGTTGTATTCTATCCACCCCGATCTGTCTCTTTTTAAAAAGTACTTCCAGAATGGATTCCAACTTAAATTTTTTATTCTGTAATTTATACTCCTGTTGCTACTGCCTTACCCTATAAATAGATAATAAATAATCTGGGGCACTTATTTAGTACCTTTTGCGTAGGACTTTAAAGCACTTCACAAGCACTGGCCATGAATAGTAAATTAGTTCCTATGTTAATTCCTACCTTACAGATGGATAGTAGCAGGACGATGTTTAAAGTCAAGAGATATCAGAGTAAACTTCTGACGTCATATGATTTGCATTATGCTCCCCATGCCTGGAGCCCTGTGTCCTCCCTGTACGCAACATCGGCGGCTGAAAGTAATATGACCCTCTCCTCCTCTCCCACCTCCCCCCAGTACTTGGAAGTGTGGGAGAGGTGATGTTAGTTGTCATAATGTTGGTGGCAGATGCATTATTGCTATGTAGAGGCCAAAGGCCTGCACGCTGTTTCTCCTGCACAGCCAAGTTTCACAGAAAAAGATTTCCCCGCCCCAAATGTCAATAGCCCCCTGGGTGGTCATTTACACTGGTAAGTGATCGCTAACACCCTTCAGTTGGACAGTCTATGCACGTCGGTCTGATGGTCCAGTCACAGAGAGAGGAAGCTCTATACTCAGCTGGTCCGGCCCCTGCTCAGTGAGCAAAACCAGAGGGGAACAGAGAACTGGCATTGGGGGCTATCAAGTTTTTCTGGTTACCCAGATTTTGCTTGGGAAAGGCCCCACTGTTTCACCCAGATTTGCTTCTAAATTCCACGCAAGGACTCAGTCGTGGTAACCCTGTCAACTTGTATTAAGGATATTGAAGCCAGCGGGTCCCGGCTGCCAGTGGAGCCGGACTCTCCAGCAGGTTGAGCTGTGCTCAGAAGTAAACAGCTGGAACCAACCAACGAGAACAGGCAGAATAAGTTCCCGGTTGCTGAACTCCCGGCCACCTGCACACCTGGACTTCCAGGTGGTCTTGGAAGGTGACCTTGTCCTGTTGACGACGCCGCAGTCCTTTTCTTTAGTAAATTATTTCCTGTGTGCGCTAAGTGGACTGAAA
This sequence comes from Balaenoptera ricei, assembly GCF_028023285.1. NCBI lineage: Eukaryota > Metazoa > Chordata > Mammalia > Artiodactyla > Balaenopteridae > Balaenoptera > Balaenoptera ricei. The sequence continues at coordinate 9,116,507 of NC_082640.1, read as the reverse complement.
TTATTTACTGTGTATCTTACCTACAAAATGACTTAAGTCCTAGAGAATCAATCACTTTTAGAAAACCCAATTAACTTTATAATGCTCTTAAGGGCTCAGCCTCAATTGAAATACCTCACACTGAAGAATAAAAAAATCAAGCCCCAAAGACAGAATAATTATTTTTCTAAACTGTATGTCTAGCAGTCTGAATACACTTAAAAAAAAAAAAAGGTATCCTCAAAAGTTTTTTAAAAAATAACCACAAAAGCATAAAGTCAACTTAACCACAAATACCTATGAATTTGAGCCCTTTGAGGTAAGTTGAAACAGATATAGTATTTCTCTTGGTTTCTAAAAGTCGTTGTTTTTAATTAAAAATAAAAACTAAAGCTAGATGACTGGTATTTTGACATCCAACCAAGTCTTATTTCTGGTACAGCTACATAGACTAAAACACCAGTCACGGCAAATCTTGCACATTTTTATGTGAATGTTTGTTTATACTCAGCTTGTCTTGGCTCCACACCATAATATCTTGTTCCGAGTTAAGTAACCTTGTTTCATGGTAAATACACATATGTGTTGATTTTCCCTTGCTGTCTGTAAGTCCTTTCCGACTGTCCGGCAGAAAATCTCGATGAAGTGTGATGGCCCCAGACAATGGCCATCAGACAAGGACAATGTACTAACACCCATCACCATTTCCAGGAGGTGTACTCATTAAGGTCGCTAAGTGAGTCAGACTCAAGATCCCAACTTGTTTGCTTTGACCTTGGACTTAGGACAGTGAGATGCTGTGGATCAAGAAAAGAGTCTAAAGACAGATGACCTGGATCCAAATATTAACTCCACCATTTCTTGCTGTGTCATCACAGGCAAATCACTTAAATCCTCTGAGCCCCAATTTCTCCTATCTATGTATGTATCTATCTATCCATCTATCTATCTATCCACCCATCCATCTTCTTTCTATCTTCTATCTATCACAGCAGGTTGTAGTAAAGAGTAAATGAGGAAATATAAAGAGGGAGGCACTTTGAAAACTGTAAGCCTACGAATTAATGCTAATTGTGGAGACAGCGATGTATAGACTAGGGCTTGGGGATCAGGACCAACCTTGGGCTTTCTACCATTTGAAGGTTTCTGGGATTTGGGGCAAGAACAAGGCAGGGAGCGTGGGGCAGGGGATCATGGCTCCCGGGATAGGTGCATGAGGTGGTCCCAGGGCCAAGTCAACGTGATTGCTTATTAAGTATGAAAGAAATGAGTGCCACACCTGGGAGGAGGAGATTAGTGGTAATGTGGGACATTAAGTTGGGAGCTGAGGGTACCGAGCACCTGATAGACCTGGATGCTACAGCAGAGGGACGGCAGAGGGCGGAAGTGTGAAGTGAGCCTGATTCAGACCAAATGTGGCCCATCTCCGGACCCCTACCTTTTCATTCTCTTATGTGCTGTTGGATGCAGAGACCTTCAACTTCCTGCTTGGTTACCCCTTAAAATAATTTTTTAAAACTACATGTCTTTTCACCCCTGTTTAAGTTAACATCTTAAGCATTTCTTCATCAGTTTAAATAGTTATAGCAAAGGATATAACTTCTGGTGAATTGGAAATACTGAACAATTAAAAATAAAACTCTATGATTGGGATTGATATACATACACTACTATGTATAAAATAGATAACTAAGAAGGACCTACTGTATAGCACAGGGAACTCTACTCAGTACTCAGTGATGACCTATATGGGAAAAGAATCTAAAAAAGAGTGGATATATGTATATATATAACTGATTCACTTTGCTGTATACCTGAAACTAACACAACATTGTAAACCAGCTATACTCCAGGGACTTCCCTGGTGGCGCAGTGGTTAAGAATCCGCCTGCCAATACAGGGAACACGGGTTCAATCCCTGGTCCGAGAAGATCCCACATGCCACGGAGCAACTAAGCCCATGCACCACAACTACTGAGCCTACACTCTAGAGCCCGCGAGCCACAACAACTGAGCCTGCGTGCCGCAACTACTGAAGCCCCCGCGCCCTAGAGCCTGTGCACCACAACTACTGAGTCCACATGCCACAACTACTGAAGCCTGTGCACTCTAGGGCCCGCGCACCTAGAGCCCATGCTCTGCAACAAGAGAAGCCACCACAATGAGAAGCCCGAGCACCACAACAAAGAGTAGCCCTCGCTCGCCACAACTAGAGAAAGCCCGCGCACGGCAACGAAGACACAATGCAGCCAAAAATATAAATAAATAAATAATGTTTTTTAAAAAACTATACTCCAATAAAAATTATTTTTAAAAACCTCTAATATGACTTTTTTCAATGTTTCCAATACAATCTAATACCATAGCAATTTGATATGTACCGTAATTCATTTTAATATATACCAACAAGCTCATCTCTAATAGGCAAAAATTATTTCATTTACTCCTAAAGTTGTATTTCCACTCCACTTTCTTCACGTGATTTTATGTTAATGTGATACATTTTATGCCTAAAATTCTTTTCTTGATCACCCATAATAATTATCTGCAGCAAATATATATATATATAACTTGAAATTAGTCTTGCACATTTTAATTAATTTGAAATTAACTTTTAAGTCCTGTGGCCAAATAGCTCTAGATATCAAAGAAATAATTCTGGGACTAAATTATCATTATAGACACTATTAATATGTGATTTATCAAAATATAATTTTTATAAATAATTATTAAACATAAAAAGGACAATTTTATCAGAAAAACTACTTTTCATCAGACTCCTTACCAAAATAGATGGCGTTCCTCATCATTATTTCCATTTTATAATTATTGTTACAGTTATTGTTAGCACCGTGAAACCTTTTTCATGAAAATAAATAGATGAGAATGAAAGGAATTTTATCATAGCAATGTCAGTTACCAAGCTCCTTCTGATAGGGTAATCTATCATGAAAATTATTTTTAATGATCTAATCTCTGACAGCTCAATTATGTCTTCCCACAATTTTCATGAGAGCAAAGAATTAGAAATCATCTGAGTTGCCAGAAGATTTATTACTAAGTCAACAGACTCATATACTTTCTCAAAAAACAGCATTTTGTCTGGCACCCCAGAGATTTGTGGGCCCCTCATCATAGTAAGAAGAGGGGGAGAGAGAGGCATGTCTCACCTTTATGAAGTGGCCTTTGTAGAAGAGGAGACCCTCCGCCCACTGGAATGGCTCACAGCTGTTTGGCTCTCTGCAGAGCAATTTTAGGAAAGTGTGCACATGCAGGTTGTGGATCTACAGCGTGTTTTAATCCATGTACTAATGTACCCTGAGCAAGTCTTCACATATCCCCAAGGATGTTGGTGCCCAAACGTGAAGGCCACCCCCTTGGACTGTCCCCACTGACTTGGGAGCAGAGTCTCAGTGGACCTGAGACAGCTGAGGCTTCCCTGACTTCTCCAAATGGCCTTCTCCAAATTGGGTTTGGTGGGACATTAGTGCCCTTTGAAAATGTTAGAGATTCCCAGTGAAGAGGAACTCCCAGGTCGAAAACGTTTGGGAAAAGCTCCCTTTTACTTTCCCCTCTTAAAGATTTGTGATAAAACCTGACTATTAAAGGCTAAAGAAACCTGTTTAACTTTGTTTAGTGCAGAATTTCCCAAACCAACTTGATCCCCCGCCCCAACCTTTTCCCCCAAAGAACACATAGCTGTATATAAAGAAACATTAAGTCATCTGCTCTGGTCCCAAGAGCTCCAAGCTGAGTCTCCTGTGTCTTTTCTATGTGGCCTGACCTATTCAGGACAGCTATGGATCTCTCGAAACTCTCCAGAGCGAGATTGGTTGACCTGAGATTGGTTTGTTTCCATGGGCCATTACCTGCTAGGGAAATGTTACCTTCTGCCCCAGCTTTCCTATTGGTGTTATCCATTTTTAGATGGAGGTTCCAGTACAACAGGAAGCCTTCTGTGCTATTAGATGCAAAGTAAAATTAAAATCCAAATATATATGAGTGGTGTGTGCATGTGTGTGTGTGAGAGAAAGATTGTGTCTCATTATATGACTGTTTTTCATTACATCCAGAGCCACGTGGATTTTAATCATTTGGTTTGAATTGTCCATCTTCTCATTGCAAAACACAAAGTGTAGGCTCTACTATCATGATGAAGATGAGAATACACAGTTCAAGTATCATGGTTGGGAAGAGAAGCCCCCGAAGTTGTTTATAGCATGGGAAAGAAGGTTGGGTCACCTGACTTGGGTCGCATTTGGGGAAATCTTAGGCATTTGATCTAAGACACCACCACTGAAGATACACAAGAACAAGCCCCTGCTACCCTTTCTCTTTACTCACCAGGAAGACTATAGGACTTCAAGTTAGAAATTAGTCAATATTCTATGCACAAGTCCTGAACATTTTGTTTAGCATGAAGATCCAATTAGACCCTCCATTCTTGACTGCAGCTCAAAATTCAAACAAATCAGTTAGTACCTGCTGGAAAAGAAGGTTGGAGAGTGAGCCTGTAGAGCACCTCTGTTCTTGGAACACAGGAATCGTGAAGCCTGTCTGCCTGTACCTTCACTCTGCACACCTACTCAGAACAAGAGAGCTGGTTAGAGCCAATGGCCAACTACATGGATTACTGGTTCAGCCTCAGCGCAGACTAGCTTTGCTCTTTGGAAACCTCTGCTCTCACCTGTGAAGCTGGAAAATAAATGCACTTTTATAAACCTCTGCAAACCAAGAACAAAACTCAAAACAGATGGAGGAAACGAGATAAGAAATCAAAGCCAGCTTTTGGTCTTAAAACCATTTGAGATTTCTTGGAAATCATCCCCCCCAAAAACTCCCTTTTATGGAAAGACAAAGGCAGCAGAAATCAAATGGTTTGCCTACAGTTGAAGGGGAGGGTGCAGCTGAAATGTGATGGAAATAAGAGCTCTCAGCCCTTCAGGTCACAGGTTCTAGGGGTTAAGGTTCAGAGAAAATCACCCATGAAGTACCGGGGAATAAACAACACGCAGCAAGACCATCGGCTGGACACTCACTGGAGGGAAAAAAAGAGTTCAAAGCCCAAAGAGTTCAATCACCAATCTGTCCCACAGATGGGGGTGGGGTTGGAGGTAATGTGCATGCAGGTGGGGCTGTTACCACTTTCTCAGCAAGGAAGGGACTCCGCCCTGTTTTTGTGGGCTTGATGCATTATATTCTGATTAAACGTATCCCAGGTGTGGAGAACAGCTGTAGCAGATGTTCAACATGCCTCTGCCTATTTCCCAAGAAAAAGAAACAAGTTTTGTTTTGTTTTGTTTTCTCTCTCTATGGGCTCTTCCAGGTAGCAGCTAAGCCTGGGAAGAAGCGTAGAACAAACATTTACTCACAAGCACTTTCTGATCCAACCCCCAGCGCTGTGTAAATCTGTCATTTTGATTCCACAGGACAGGCAACGGCCAACCTGAAAGGTGGTGAAATTGGCCCAGGTTCTAACCTGGGTGCACGTGGGGTGGAGAGAGATGCATTTCAATGCTTAAATAAACCATATCTGTAGGAGGGCAGAACCCATGGGTCATTTCTGGGCCCTGGGCTTTGAGAAAAGTGATAATAGTACTATGTGGATAAGACAAATCTCTAGATGTTGGAATTCCTTTGAATTATTATTCTGACTCTGCCCCCAAATGAACCTCAGGTATCTCCAACCAATTTATTTTATCTATCTTTCTGTGCAATGTCTACAAAAATAATCAATATAAGAATAGACAAGAGTTTTATTTGCTCCAGACTAAGGACTAGCCCAGAAGCCCGCTTCCCAGATTACTGAGAAACCGCTCCATAGAAGCAGGGTTTTCCGCACAGTTTTATATCTTGTCAGAACAAAGAACATTAAACAAGTCAGGGTTACACTTCTTCAAGGAACACTAGGTTTACACCTGTTAATTTTGTTCAGTGAAGGTAGGCTAATCACTGCCATAAACCCCACAATCTCAGAGGCTTAACACATGAGAGTTTAGTTCTTACTCATGTAGCAGCCCAATGTGGGCCCAAGTCAGAGGGGTACTTGGCTCCCTGCAGTCATTCAGGGACCCAAGACGGAGGCAACTCCACCACCTTCAACCCAGGATTTCCAAGGTCATTCTGGGCACTGAAATCCAGCGAGTGGAGGGGAAAAGCGCGGGAGATTTTTATAGGCCAGGCATATAACCTGGGAAGCCTGGGAAGAGGAAGGTGAGCATGCCTATAAAATTAAGCAGTGTTACCAAATGTAAAATAGATAGCTAGCGGGAAGCCGCCGCATAGCACAGGGAGATCAGCTCGGGGCTTTGTGACCATCTAGAGGGGTGGGATAGGGAGGGTGGGAGGCAGACACAAGAGGGAGGAGATATGGGGATATATGTATATGTATAGCTGATTCACTTTGTTATACAGCAGAAACTAACACACCATTGTAAAGCAATTTACTCCAAAAAAAATGTCAAAAAAAAAAATTAAGCAGTGTTTAGCAAAAAACTTGAGCATATCTTCCCTCAACTTTGCCTGAGTATAGGAAACATCTTTCCAGGCTTGTGCACAGCGCTATCTGCTGCTCAGAATAAAAAGCAGGAAGGGAGACAGCACTGGGCTCGGGGATCCCAGTAACCAGGCAGAAGAGTCAGAATTCAGTACACACTCTGGAATTGTAATTGGTTTGGTAACATAAGAGATTAGAGGAAATTCGTGCAGTGGTCATTTTCACTTACTAGACACCAACTAAAAATTGTGAGGATGTGGAAGAGGAGACGTTGGCTTGGCTTTGGCTTACTTTATTTTTCTGTGAAATTAAACTAGGAGGTCAACACACGAATGAGAATCAAGAGGAGTATATGAACATGCTTCTGTGGGAAGGCAGCTGAGTCCAATGAAGTGCTTGATTGGAGTTAAAAGACCTAGCTTTGAGTCCCAGCTCTGCCTTTACCCGGGCTGGTTTCCTAGGTTTTAAAATGAGGGAAAAAGAAGACTTTTCTAGATCTTTTCCAGCTGGGAGTTCTAATCCAGTCATTGGGTCATATATGACCCATTTTTAAAGATGGCGGTTGAAGCCATATGAATACATTGGATCCCTCAAGGAGAGTGGCTTTTGTTTTTGTTTTTTTAATCCAAATCCATATGTTTTAATTTCTAGGTCAGAAGCATTATTCTCTGCATTTAAGGAAACATAAATATGTACATATTTTTTAAATAAGTAAGTAGGACTCACCGACTGACTGGAAGTTGGTGATGGGATAGGAGAGTTTGTAGCCTGGTGCACCTGAGTTGCTGATGAAATCTTGCAACTGATTGATAACAACAGTAGTTAACCAACTTTGGAGCATCAGCTGTGAGTCAGGCACATTCTAATTGTCTTACATAGGTTATTTCACGTTTCACAACAACTCCTGTGAGGAGTACAATTTTGGGCCTGTTTTACAGAAGAGGAAACTGAGACACAGAAGATACTTGTGGAGAAAAAATTAGAAATGGGGAGGAAGGGAGAGTGTGACAGACTCTCCACTAAACTTGGGTGCTATGCTCTCCTCCCATGCATCTAGGTGGCCCAACGGAGTGGGACAGCAGTAATGTGACACTAAAATTCAGATGTGTCTTTACCATCCTCCCTTCTGCTCCCTCCTCCTCACACAAAGGCAGCCTCAAAAGGCACATATCAAAGATGGCAGAGACTCCTTGAGTCTGGATCCCTGAACGACATTGTGGAGTGGACCTCCTGTGCCCCATTTCACCCTCCACCTCCTGACCCAGAACTCCTACCTTGGACTGTTACACATTTTTATTGGTTAAGCCACTAAGCCACTAAGAATTGGGAGTATCTTTGTTACAGCAATAATATAGACTGGATATCTTGCTATATCTAATTAAAACTGAGTGGGAAGTAAAGACAATAGATTACATATTGGGCAGGATGAGATTGAAATCTTGTGGGACAACTGAATGAAAATGTCTAATAGGCAGACAGAGTTTGTAGAGACACAGGGAGTCATCATTACATATGCAAATTCACCTGTGCATGCTCGGTCTTAAATAAATAAATAATGGAGAGTGGGGAAGAATTATTTAAATTGTTTTCTTTTTGCCATTTTGCACTATGGCTCCAAGCTCTAAGCAGACCATGAAATGGGAGGTGTGAACCTGTTCTTCCTCCAAATGGACTCATTTCCCTTGTAGGTCCTCACAATATGAACATCTCACCACTCTGAGTATAATTCCAGTCTTTAAAGAAACATTTTCCTTCATAACAACTCCAAATTTGAGCCAGCTGTTTCATCTCTTTTTCAATCGAAAAAACAATGAGTAAGTCTCATGTTGACAAATGCTATTCTTACCTCTGACCCTGATCTTAGAAGTCAACCCAATTCAACATGTGACTCTACTGTGTAAGTTTGGGAATTACTGTCTTCAAGATGGCAGTTGAATTCATGGGAGAGGATTGGCTTTCTTGGGGGAAATGCGTAGAGGAAGATGAAGAGAGAACCGAAGATGGAAACCTGGAGAACTCCAACCTATAGGAGATGGGTGGAGAGAAGGTCCTAAAGGCTAATGACAGAATAGGGGAGGGGGGAGGAGGACCAGGAGTATTTAGTGCCCTCAAAGCCAAAGGAGAAGAGAATGCCAAAGAGTGAGTAATTGATTATTTCAAAACTTAAAAAAAAAAGCTGAGAAAGGGGTCATTGGATTTGACAATAAAAATATCATTCATGAATGCAAATCAAAACTACAATGAGGTACCACCTCACACCCATCAGAATGTCCATCATTAAAAAAGTCTGCAAATAACAAATGCTGGAGAGGATGTGGATAAAAGGGAACCCTCCTACACTGTTGGTGGGAGTGTACTTTGGTGCAGCCACTGTGGAAAACAGTATGGAGGTTCCTCAGAAAATGAAAAATAGAATTACCATATGAGCCAGCAATCCCACTCCTGGGCATATATCCAGACAAAACTATAATGCAAAAAGATACATGCACTCCTATGTTCATAGCAGCAGTATTCACAATAACCAAGACATGGAAACAACCTAAATGTTCATTGACAGAGGAATGGATAAAGAAGATGTGGTACATATATACAACGGAATACTACTCAACCATAAAAAAGAATGAAATAATGCCATTTGCAGCAACATGGATGCAACTAGAGATTATCATACTAAGTGAAGTAAGGCAGAAAGAGAAAGACAAAAACCATATGATATCACTTATATGTGGAATCTAAAATATGACACAAATGAACATATCTCTGAAACAGAAACAGAATCACAGACATAGAGAATAGACTGATGGTTGCCAAGTGGGAGGGGGGTGGGGGAGGGATGGATTGGGAGTTTGAGATTAGCAGATGCAGACTGCTTTATATAGAATGGATACACAACAAGGTCCTACTGTATAGCACAGGGAACTATATTCAATATCCTGTGATAAACCATAATGGAAAAGAATATGAAAAAGAATGTATATATATATATGTATAACTGAGTCACTTTGCTGTACAGCAGTAATTAACACAACATTGTAAATCAACTATACTTCAATAAAAAAAAATTTTTTAATAAAAAAAATATCATTGGTGACTTTTTCCAGAACAACATCAATGGAGTTGTAGACATAAAAATCACACTTAAATGGATGAAAAAATGAATGAGAGGTGAGGAGGAGGGAACAAGCTGCTAAGAAGTCTGGTGATGAAGGCATGGCCAAAGACTGGGGAGGGCTTGGGAGTCAGCAAGTCAAATCCTCCCCCACAATTTTCTTTTTCTTTTTAACCTTTCTTTTTTTTTTTTTGGCCGCACCACGTGGCTTGCAGGATCTTAGTTCCCTGACCTGGGATTGAACCCGGGCCACAGCAGTGAAAGTGTTGAGGCCTAACCACTGGACCACCAGGGAATCTCCCCCATAATTTTCTAGCCATCCAACCACCCTCAGATTCAGTCTCTTATCTATGAAGTAGGTTCAATAATCCTTCTCTCAGAGAGGTTTCTGAGGATGAAATGAGAGGACAGTGATGATTGTGCTTTAAGAAACCAAACAACTAGGAATGGGTGTAAGTCATGGGTGTTCCAGATGGTCTAAAATCTTCCTCTCCATAAAGCAGAGTCAACACAGAGCTGGGCACCTGAGCACAAACGCCATCTCCATATAGAACTTCTACTGACATGTGCTTGGGGTGGTGATTTGAGGAATGTTATGGGGGCCACCCTGTGAAACTCTGGTTCATTTGATGAAAAGATGTTTTTTATTATATTACACAGCCTCATCCTAAAGGTGACTTCTGGGAGTATCCTCTCTGGTCTTAAGTGTGTAATTAATTGTGTAAGTAAATGTGTTTCTCCTGAACAACTGGCCTGTTTTTAATCTTGTAACTGATCAGGTTTCCCTTTTTACAATGGTTACTAGAAAGCTCAGAGACAAATACCATAAATGCATTTTATACTAGCTCTTCTCCAGTTCTCTTTTATGTCCCTACTCTTGTTCCTCTCCTATTTAAGGTCTGTGTCATATGATTTTATGTTGAGTATTCTTATAAACAGTCTTAAATGTTTTCTCGTACAAGGAAGGATATAAATAATGTTTTGGGGGGTGTTGAATAATTTTTAGCCCCATATTATAGTTGATTTTCAAATACATATTAAGACCTCTCCCATCTGCCTATATATATCCCAAGAAACTTGCTCTTGTGTACTCTCCTCAACACCAGAGCTCATGACAACAGCTAACACTGATTAAGCACTTACTATGTGGGCTGTTCTAAGCGCTTTCTATGTATGGCTTCATTTAACCATCACAAGACCCTATTTGTGTCTACTTTATAGATTAGGAAACCGAGGCACATAAAGGTTAAGTAACCTCACCAAAGCCACATGGATAGTAAGTGATGGATCTAAGATTAAAAACCCAACTGTCTGTCTCCAGAGGGGTCCCCTTTCCCACCAAGTGTGGTGGTGGTATAGTAATACCCCTTCTCTACATGGTCAGTGAAAACTCCTGGACAAAATTAGCTTAAATATATTGTTTTTGATGCTTTGTGGATGTTGGGGAGGAGATCTGGGGAAGGAAAACAAAGTAGCTAGATTAAAATGTCTTTCCTGTAATGAGATAGGCAAAAGATAGCTAAAAATAATATGTCTAAGCATAAGTCTTAAGGAATGCAGATCTCTTTATTAAATAAGAAGTCATTTTTAATTGGACTAATCTTCCTTCCTTGGTTTGTAACAGTCTGATCCTCTTCTCATGGTGTTAACTGTCTATGCCCTTCATGTGTCTTATGACCATAATTTTAACTTTTAAAGCAGCTTGATGAAATAGATATGGATCTAAGAGAAAAGCAGGATATATATGGTAAACATGTCATGTCAAGAATTGCTACTATTTATCAACTTATTGAAGTAAAAAATGGTCCACTTGGCACGAGAATACTGAAAACACAAGGAGAGGATGTTGCTGAGTCAGGAACTTTTGGTTTCTCATCCTTTATGGCTCCTTTGAAGGTAGTTAACAAGATTATCCTTTTAATCCCTGGCCATGCTTTGACACTCTGCTATCTTTAGTGTAGGCTTATGATAGTAATAATGTCCTTGCTTAACAAGTATGATAGGAAGCTAATGTTTTTCCTTCATCTCAAATATCCTGCTCACTCCCCATCATTCAGGACCCAGGCCATGTCCCACCCACTCCACGGAGTTGCTCTCCTTTCCCGACCACACTAGCTCACATTGGCACAACTTCTAAATTACTGCAACACTCTCTTTGGTACCACGTCTGTAAATTTAATATGTACCACTTTACATTGTCATGCATATATATATTATATTTATATAAATATACATTTCTATGGATAAAATGATAAATGATAAAATGATAAAAATGTATATTTATATACATATATTTATGTAAATATATATTTGTATTTATATAAATATATACAAATTTATCTATTTATCTCTATAGCTATAGCTATATATATAATGGCTGATAGACTTATAGCTATAGCTATATACCTATCTATAGCTATAGCTATAGCTATAAGCCTATCAGTCATTAAGTATAAATTCCTTCTAGGCAGGAACTGAGTCTCTTTATATTTACTATGTCCCACATCATCAAGTACAATGCAAGGGCACCAGAAACTTTTGTTGAATTAATGAGTTCAGGAGAGAGGGAGAGAATGAATGAATGAATGAATGGGAAGTGAATTTGAAGCCCTCCCTGAATGACCAATCCTACCCTTTCTTAGGGCAATATTTCTCTGAGACAGGTCTTTGGATCTTCTGCATCTGAATCACCCAAAATGATTGTTTAAAATGCAAATTCCTAGGCTCCAAACCCAACCTCTTTGATCAGAGACTGGAGCTGGGCCTGGGAGTTTGCATCTTAACAAGCACCCCAGGTGATTCATTAACACACAAATTTGAGAACCACTGGCTTATCAGAGTATGTATAGAAGATATTTCTTGAATGATTAATTGGATTAATCTGGATTCAACACCTCTCCCCCTCCATAGATTTTCTAATTAACCTCAAACTTGTAACAACCTGGGTGTCATGCTCTTTTTGTAAGAAATCAACTGTCCTGGAAGAAAGGGGCTTTTAGTTTTTAGGCAAGTTTAGTTTTTGGTAAGATCACTGGAATTGAGGTAATTGCAAACTTCATAATATTTGTATACTGTGATGCTTTAAAGACACTTCTGCCCACGACATCACTTCACTCAGGAGTTCTATAAGTTGCAGGATTCCTGAGAGAAGCAGCATTCTCCTGAGGCAAAAGATGATAGTCTTGGTCTTGTCTTCAGTGGTCACCCATGGACGCTCCTTGGAATATCCCACGACTGCTCTTCTTTTGTCTTCCTTTTAGAAATGTCTCCTGACAGGTGACTAGGACACAGACAGGGAACCATTTTCCAAATTAGGTGTGGGTGGTCCTGCTCTGGAAGCAGCTTCTAAACTGAGCGATAGGTCCTTCAGTGCAGCGGGAATAAACCCCTTTTCACAGACTTCATCTTATCCGAGGCAAACTTTCTCTTTTAATGGGGGAGATTTCTTTAAAAAACAAAGAAGAAGGGGGTCACTGACGTAAAACCAGGGCCTCAGACGTGAATCCGGGGTGCAGACGCCTGTCAAGCTCAGGCAGAGTCCCTGGAGCACGGGGCAGCATGGGCAGCGCAGATGACCTGGCTCTGACCCTGAGGACACCAGGCTGCCCCGTGCACCTCAGGCAACTGCCCTGCCCCTCTGGCAGCTCCAGGTCCCCATCACCATGCACCAGCCAGGCAGTTCCAGGGATTTGGATGTCCGTGTCTTTGGGGGACCATTATTTCACCTGCCACATGCTTGTGGGATCTTGGTTCCCAGGCCAGAGATCGGGCCCATGCTCTGGTGGTGGGAGCTCTGAGTCCAAACCCCTGGACTAACAGAGAACCTCAGACCCCAGGGGATATCAATCAGAGTAAGGTGTCCCGGAGGTCCTCATCTCAGCACCAAGACCCGGCTCTATCCAACTGCTTGCAAACTCCAGTGCTGGACGTCTCAGACCAAACAACCAGTAAGACAGGAATACAGCACCACTCATCAAAAAAAAAAAAGAAAAAGAAAAAAGAAACGACAAAAAAATATGTTACAGATGAAGGAGCAAGATAAAAACCTACAAGACTAAATAAATGAAGATGAAATAGGCAACCTACCTGAAAAGGAATTCAGAGTAATGATAGTAAAGATGATCAAAAATCTCAGAAACAGAATGGAGAAAATACAAGAAACATTTAACAAGGATCTAGAAGAACTAAAGAGCAAACAAACAGTGGTGAACAACACAATTACTGAAATTAAAAATACTCTAGAAGGACCAATAACAGAATAACTGAGGCAGGAAAACGGATAAGTGAGCTGGAAGATAAAATGGTGGAAATAACTGCCAGGGAGCAGAATAAAGAAAAAAGAATGAAAAGAATTGAGGACAGTCTCACAGACCTCTGGGACAACATTAAACATTAAACATTAAACAAACATTTGAATTATAGGGGTCCCAGAAGAAGAATAGAAAAAGAAAGGGTCTGAGAAAATATTTGAAGAGATAAGAGTTGAAAACTTCCCTAACATGGGAAAGGAAATAATCAGTCAAGTCCAGGAAGCACAGAGAGTACCATACAGGATAAACCTAAAGAGAAACACGCCAAGACACATATTAATCAAACTATCAAAAATTAAATACAAAGAAAAAATATTAAAAGCAGCAAGGGAAATGCAACAAATAACACACAGGGGAATCCCATAAGGTTAACAGCTGATTTTTCAACAGAAACTCTGCAAGCCAGAAGGGAGTGGCATACATATTGAAAGTGATGAAAGTAAAAAACCTACAACCAAGATTACTCTACCTAACAAGGTTCTCATTCAGACTTGATGGGAAAATTAAAACCTTTACAGATAAGCAAAACTTAAGATAATTCAGCACCACCAAACCAGCTTTACAACAAACACTAAAGGAACTTCTCTATGCAGGAAACACAAGAGAAGGAAAAGACCTACAAAAACAAACCCAAAACAATGAATAAAATGGTAATAGGAACATACATATCAATAGTTACCTTAAATGTAAATGGATTAAATGCTCCAACCAAAAGACATAGACAGGTGGAATGGATACAAAAACAAGACCCATACAAATGCTGTCTACAAGAGATCCACTTCAGACCTAGGGACACATACAGACAGAAAGTGAGGGGATGGAAAAAGATATTCCATGCAAATGGAAATCAAAAGAAAGCTGTCTCATATCAGACAAAATAAACTTTAAAATAAAGACTATTACAAGAGACAAAGAAGGACACTACATAATGATCAAGGGATCAATCCAAGAGGAAGATATAACAATCGTAAATATTTATGTACCCAACATAGGAGCACCTCAGTACATAAGGCAAATGCTAACAGCCAAAAAAGGGGAAATCGATAGTAACACAGTAATAGTAGGGGACTTTAACACCCCACTTTCACCAATGGACAGATCATCCAAAATGAAAATAAATAAGGAAACACAAGCTTTAAATGACACATTAAAGAAGATGGACTTAATTGATATTTGTAGGACATTCCATCCAAAAACAACAGAATACACTTTCTTCTCAAGTGCTCATGGAACATTCTCCAGGACAGACCATATCTTGGGTCACAAATCAAGCCTTGGTAAATTTAAGAAAGTTGAAATCGTATCAAGTATCTTTTCTGACCACAATGCTACAAGACTAGATATCAATTACAGGAAAAAAAAAACTGTAAAAAATACAAACACATGGAGGCTAAACAATACACTACTAAATAACCAAGAGATCACTGAAGAAATCAAAGAGGAAATCAAAAAATACAAAGAAACAAATGACAATGAAAACAAGACGACCCAAAACCTATGGGATGCAGCACAAGCTGTTCTAAGCAGGAAGTTTACAGCAATACAATCTTACCTCAAGAAACAAGAAAAATCTCAGATAAACAACCTAACCTTACACTTAAAGCAATTAGAGAAAGAAGGACAAAAAAACCCGAAAGTTAGCAGAAGGAAAGAAATCATAAAGATCAGATCAGAAATAAATGAAAAATAAATGAAGGAAACAATAGCAAAGATCAATAAAACTAAAAGCTAGTTCTTTGAGAAGATAAACAAAATTGATAAACCATTAGCCAGACTCATCAAGAAAGAAAGGGAGAAGACTCAAATCAACAGAATTAGAAATGAAAAAGGAGAAGTAGCAACTGACACTGCAGAAATACAAAGGATCATGAGAGATTACTACAAGCAACTATATGACAATATTATGGACAACCTGGAAGAAATGGACAAATTCTTAGAAAAGCACAACCTTCTGAGACTGAACCAGGAAGAAATAGAAATATAAACAGACCAATCACAAGCACTGAAATTGAAACTGTGATTAAAAATCTTAAACAAACAAAAGCCCAGGACCAGATGGCTCCATAGGCGAATTCTATCTAACATTTAGAGAAGAGCTAACACCTATCCTTCTCAAACTCTTCCAAAATATAGCAGAGGGAGGAACACTCCCAAACTCATTCTATGAGGCCACCATCACCCTGATACCAAAACCAGACAAAGATGTTACAAAAATAGAAAACTACAGGCCAATATCTCTGATGAACATAGATGCAAAAATTCTCAACAAAATACT
The DNA here is from genome assembly GCF_028023285.1 of Balaenoptera ricei. Taxonomy (NCBI): domain Eukaryota; kingdom Metazoa; phylum Chordata; class Mammalia; order Artiodactyla; family Balaenopteridae; genus Balaenoptera; species Balaenoptera ricei. Next base: position 9,100,338 of record NC_082640.1, on the reverse strand, counting down.
AGCAAACAGAATCCAACAGCACATTAAAAGGATCATACAACATGACCAAGTGGGGTTTATCCCAGGAATGCAAGGATTCTTCAATATATGCAAATCAATCAATGTGATACACCATATTAACAAATTAAAGGATAAAAACCATATGAAAATCTCAATAGATGCAGGAAAAAGCTTTTGACAAAATTCAACACCCATTTATGATTAAAAACTCTCCAGAGAGTAGGCATAGAGGGAACCTACCTCAACATAATAAAGGCCATATATGACAAACCCACAGCCAACATCGTTCTCAATGGTGAAAAACTGAAACCATTTCCTCTAAGGTCAGGAAAAAGACAAGGTTGCCCACTCTCACCACTATTATTCAACATTGTTTTGGAAGTTTTAGCCACAGCAATCAGAGAAGAAAAAGAAATAAAAGGAATCCAAATCAGAAAAGAAGAAGTAAAACTGTCACTGTTTGCAGATGACATGATACTATACATAGAGAATCCTAAAGATGCTACCAGAAAACTTCTAGAGCTAATCAATGAATTTGGTAGAGTAGCAGGATACAAAATTAATGCACAGAAATCTCTTGCATCCTATGCACTAATGATGAAAAATCTGAAAGAGAAATTAAGGAAACACTCCCATTTACCATTGCAACAAAAAGAATAAAATACCTAGGAATAAACTACCTAAGGAGACAAAAGACCTTTATGCAGAAAACTATAAGACACTGATGAAAGAAATTAAAGATGATACAAACAGATGGAGAGATATACCCTGTTCTTGGATTGGAAGAATCAACATTGTGAAAATGACTATACTACCCAAAGCAATCTACGGATTCTATGCAATCCCTATCAAACTACCAATGGCATTTTTCACAGAACTAGAACAAAAAAATTTCACAATTTGTATGGAAACACAAAAGACCCCGAATAGCCAAAGCAACCTTGAGAAAGAAAAACAGAACTGGAGGAATCAGGCTCCCGGACTTCAGACTATACTACAAAGCTACAGTAATCAAGACAGTATGGTACTGGCACAAAAACAGAAATATAGATCAATGGAACAGGATAGAAAGCCCAGAGATAAACCCACGCACCTATGATCACCTTATTTTTGATAAAGGAGGCAAGAATATACAATGGAGAAAAGACAGCCTCTTCAATAAGTGGTGCTGGAAAAACTGGACAGCTAAATGTAAAAGAATGAAATTAGAACACTCCCTAACACCATACACAAAAATAAACTCAAAATGGATTAAAGACCTAAATGTAAGGCCAGACACTATCAAACTCTTAGAGGAAAACATAGACAGAACACTCTATGACATAAATCACAGCAAGATCCTTTTTGACCCACCTCCTAGAGAAATGGAAATAAAAACAAAAATAAACAAATAAGACGTATTGAAACTTAAAAGCTTTTGCACAGCAAAGGAAACCATAAACAAGATGAAAAGACAACCCTCAGAATGGGAGAAAATATTTGCAAATGAAGCAACTGACAAAGGATTAATCTCCAAAATTGACAAGGAGCTCATGCAGCTCAATAACAAAAAAACAAACAACCCAATCCAAAAATGGGCAGAAGACCTAAATAGACATTTCTCCAAAGAAGATATACAGATTGCCAACAAACACATGAAAGAATGCTCAACATCATTAATCATTAGAGAAATGCAAATCAAAACTACAATGAGATATCATCTCACACCAGTCAGAATGGCCATCATCAAAAAATCTACAAACAATTAATGCTGGAGAGGGTGTGGAGAAAAGGGAACCCTCCTACACTGCTGGTGGGAATGTAAATTGATACAGCCACTATGGAGAACAGTATGGAGGTTCCTTAAAAATAGAACTACCAAAAAAAAAAAAAAAAAAAAAAAAAAAAAAAAAAAAAAAAAATAGAACTACCATATAACCCAGCAATCCCACTACTGGGCATATACCCTGAGAAAACCATAATTCAAAAAGAGTCATGTACCACAATGTTCATTGCAGCTCTATTTACAATAGCCAGGACATGGAAGCAACCTAAGTGTCCATTGACAGATGAATGGATAAAGAAGATGTGGCACATATATACAATGGAATACTACTCAGCCATAAAAAGAAACGAAATTGAGTTATTTGTAGTGAGGTGGATGGACCTAGAGTCTGTCATACAGAGTGAAGTAAGTCAGAAAGAGAAAAACAAATACAGTATGCTAACACATATATATGGAACCAAAAAAAAATGGTTATGATGAACCTAAGGGCAGGACAGGAATAAAGACACAGATGTAGAGAATGGACTTGAGGATAGGGGGAGGGGGGAGGGTAAGCTGTGACAAAGTGAAAGAGTGGCATGGACATATATACACTACCAAACGTAAAATAGATAGCTAGTGGGAAGCAGCAGCATAGCACAGGGAGATCAGCTCGGTGCTGTGTGACCACCTAGAAGGGTGGGATAGGGAGGGTGGGAGGGAGACGCAAGAGGGAGGAGATATGGGGATATACGTATGCATATAGCTGATTCACTTTGTTATACAGCAGAAACTAACACAACACTGTAGAGCAATTATACTCCAATAAAGATGTTTAAAAAAAAGTAGAGATATATATTTTTTTAAAAAACAAAGAAAAAAACAAAAGAAGAAGTGAACCCAATAGGTCTATTATTTCAACTCAATGCTGCGTTTTTCTTTTCTCCTTTTCCATGGTAGGGAATATCCTCTTTCAGTACCTGCAGCTTTGACTTCACCTTCTGTAACGGGTGTTGTGTGTCGTATGGAACGTTCCTAGTCTTTGTGAGACGAAGTCAGAATCCCTTGAAATGAAGAATTAGAATTCCATTGAATTGGTTCCAGATGATTTGGTGTCTTTTTTCCTAATCCTCCGCTTACATGATATTCATTTGAAATTCAAGTCGCCTAATACTAGGGCTCAAGAAATAGAGGAATAGGAGCCTTTCTTCTGGAGTTCCCATATCAATACTTTTAACCAAGTTCCCTGGTCTCATGCTCCCTTGAGCTCACTCTTCTCTCTCTCTCTTTCATCTTCTCCAACTTTGTAATTCTCTTTATAGGTGTTTCTACAATATTTTATCTTTACCTTTTTTTGAAGTATGTTTCATCACCTCCATTCTTTACTGTTTAATCTTTCTCAAAAGCATAAGTTCACACACACACATACACACACATATGCACACGTGCACACACACACAAGTTCCCCACACCAGCTCTGTGTTTAGGTTCTGTTTTACCGGGCTGTCTCTGTGTTTGACTTAGATTTTCATTATTCCACGGTATTACCACATGCCAGGAGAGACAACCATTTTCCTGTCCACTCCCCATTTTGATCCACGTCACACTAAAATGGAGCAAAAGAAAGGGTCGCAGGCAGACAATATGAGTGCTTTAAGATGCTGGCCTTATACAAATACATTTCATGTTTTCCAAAGACGAAGCCGGTGCATCCGAGCTACAACCAGTCATTTGGCGCCATCTGCTGGACGCAACGAGTCACAGGCTGGGAACATCAGATCTGACTTAATTCAGTATCAGGTGCCCACCGCGCACCTGGAACTGTCCTGAGCAAATTATTTCCTGCTGGAACGAAGCTTTATATCCCTTTAGAACAAATCTCTCCAACTCCTAGTAAATATCTCAGAAGCTAAGGTGTCTTTCCTACTACTTCCTTCCCATTTCCTTTGCAGTTTCATAAAGTGCTTTTGTTTTATTTTGTCCAGAGTGTCATGAGAATTAAGGGGCTCATTGACAACCAGCAACAAACAACTAGAGAGAAGAAACCACATTTTGACTGTCGTTGCATCTCTAGCATCCAGCACAGAGACTAGAGCTCCGGAATTTGTTTTGATTTGGGGTTTGTAGATTTTTTTGTGGGGGGGGGGGGGTTGTAGCTTTTTGAATGACATAATAAGCAATTAATATCTGAGGTGGGGGAATATGACACACAAATGTTTTTATTTTAAGGAGAGAGATTTTTCTAGACTTCCCAGCCTAGGTGGGTTATGATTTAAAAGCTCCTAACTAGGAACCCTCTCCCCTCCTTTGAAGTATTGACTCTGTTAAGAATAAGGGGGGAAACAGTAAAAAGAAAAACTAATGGAAATGGAGCAGGACCCTGTGAGGACCTCCCCATGTCCCTCTTGTTTGTAGAAGAGCTTTAGCCTCCTAGGCCTTCCCCAAGTTCCAAAGAGTAAACTTAATCAGAGAAGTGAGAAAATGCAGAAACAAAGGAAAACAGTCAAGCAAGACAAAATAATGAGAGTTTAGCCATAAAACAAAGTCAAGGACTTTTAGTTCCTCCTCGAGGGCTATAGATAATATCCTGAGCCACATCCTTGAGCTGTTTTGCAGATACTGAAACCCTCACCAGGTGGAGGAAGTTAACTGCATGCTGCCCACAAGCCCACAGACCCCAGACCAGTTGGAACCAGAAGGTTGATGATGTTGGCTCCCAAAACACCCCACTGTTACCTCACCACCAACCAATCCAGAAGGATGTACACAAGCTGATCAGATACCTTACATCCTCACCCCTAATGTTGCCTTTTAAAGCCCTTCCCTGAAAGCCACCGGAGAGTTTGGGTCTATTGAGCCTGAGCCGTCTGTTCTCCTTGCTTGGCCGCATGTTGGGCACCTTGGAATAAGCACCACACTTTTCTTCACCACAACCTGGTGTCAGTAGATGGGTTTTGCTGCATATTAGGCAAGTGGACCCAAGTTTGGTTTGGTAACAAAATCAATACAAACTCCTGCAGGGGACAGGAAGGAATATATAGGTTGCATTATAGGGTCTTCACAAAACCTAGCCTAGAATTGGAGAAATATTAGACTATTTCAATATTCTTCTTAAAATTGATAATTAAAATATCTGCCCAGTGTGATGGTTAATTTATGTGTCAACTTGGCTAGATTATAATCCCAGCTGTTTGGTCAAACACCAGTTTAGATATTTCCGTGAAGGTATATTTTAGATGTGATTAATATTTAAATCAGTAACTGTGAATAAAGCTGATTCCCCTCCATAACGTCGACGGGCCTCATCCAATCAGTTGAAGGCCTTAAGAGCAAAGGCTGAGGTTCCCCAAAGTGGAAGGAATTCTTTTCAAGACGGAAGCATAGAAATCCTGCCTGAGTTTCCAGACTATTGTCCTGTGGAATTCAGACTCAAGACTGCAACATCAACTTTTCTCTGAATTTCCAGCCTATGGGCCCATCCTGCAGATTTCAGAACTCTCAGATAGGTAGATAGATAGATAGATAGATAGATAGATAGGTAGATAGATAGATGATAGATAGATAGATAGATAGATAGATAGATAATCTCTTATTGTTTTTATTTCCCCTAGGGAGAACCCTGACTAATACACTAATACAGAACTGCACTTTAATGTATATTCTACACAACGGGATCGCAAACTTTGATATGCACCAGGATACACACCATTAGAATCATTGTCTCTGGGAAGTACCAGCCAGGGCATCTATATATATAATAAGTTGTACAGTTGGTACACTAGAACAGTTTAGATCTAGATTTGATAAAGAGCCTTTCGATGCACATTAAGACTTATAATAGTTCAGAAAAGGAAAAGGGAACTCATATTTATTAACCACCTGCTATGTGCCAGGTACCGGGCTAGGCTCTTTCAAGTATATTATCTCATATCTCACCCAATCCTCTCAGTGCTGGTCACCTCAGCAAGGTTAGTAACCTCCTCAGGACCTACCCATTCATTTGTTCATCGGATGTTTGCTGAGCAGCTGCGATGGGTCAGGCACTTTGCATGGCCCTGGGGATAGAAAGGTGAATGAAAGACATGGTCCCCTCATTGGGAGAAAATTCTAGGAAGAAAAACCAATAATCGTCAAGTGAACTAGAAATGAATAATTTTGCAAGGCATGTGAAAAAGTGCCTTGAATGAAGTGGGTAGGATGGAGTGACAGAGAATAGCTATGGGATGGACCCACTGTCAGTTAAGTTAGACAGTGAAGGTGAAATGAAGAAAGCCAATGAAAAACAAGGATGTGTGGTGGGGGTGAGGGAAGGATTCCCAGGCATCACTGGACAGGGACACATCAGGACTGCTTTGTGCACTTCCACTGAAGCTGCCTGTACAGCATCCTGGAGAAGGCATCCCAAGGAGGTAGATAGATATACCAGTATGAAACTCAAAGAAGGGGTCTGATGTGGAGACATAAAGTTGGGAGTCATGAGTGGGTAGGTGGGATTTATAGATGGGATAGATGGGAATGAGAGGTACAGTGTGGGGAATGTAGTCAATAATTATGTAATATCTTTGTACGGTGGCAGATCGTAACTAGACTTCGCATGCTGATCATTTTCAGGTGTATAGAAAGAGCCAATCACTATGTTGTATGACAGGAACTAAAAAACAAACAACAAAAAGCTACCAGTACAATTTCTACTAGCACCTGGAGCAAATGCTGTGCAGGTTTCCGTAGAAGTAGCCCCTAGGAAACAATTTTGTTTCTCGAGACCAAAAATGTCTTATTACTCAGAGAGCTAGGTATTTCTTTTGACTTTACTTTTTTTTTATTTTAATTAATTAATTAATTAATTAATTAATATATTTATTTATTTGGCTGTGTTGGGTCTTCGTTTCTATGCGAGGGCTTTCTCTAGTTGCAGCATGCGGGGGCCACTCTTCATCGCGGTGCACGGGCCTCCCACTATCGTGGCCTCTCTTGTTGCGGAGCACAGGCTCAGTAGTTGTGGCTCACGGGCCTAGTTGCTCCACGGTATGTGGGATCTTCCCAGACCAGGGCTCGAACCCGTGTCCCCTGCATTAGCAGGCAGATTCTCAACCACTGCGCCACCAGGGAAGCCCTGACTTTACTTTTTTGAGTTCTGTTTTGAACGTATGTATGTGTGCATGAGGGAGAGAGGTGAATGTATGGATGATGGATATAAAGTGTATATATGGATGGATTTTGCCCTTATGTGATCATTACAATGAAAGTAACTGAGCAGATTTTATTAGAAGAATAAAATGAGCTCCTAGAAAAAAATAAATAAAGACATGGGAATGACGGAATCACCTCGAGAGACTCGTAGACAGAAGGTAGGGCCCGGGACCAACACCTAAGGACTCCAGCCATTGGAGGCCAACAGGAGGAGCACCTGCAAGGGAAGGTGAGTGGGTGGGTGATGGGGGGCTGGTGAAGTAGGCAGGAGGAGGAGAGGAGACGGGAGTGTGGCAGAAAGCCAGCCAGCACGTGGCAGGGCTAGACTTCAAATCTGGTGTCTGCATCCATTGCCCTTGTTCTGCTCACTGCATTCGCCTGGTGCATTTGGAGAGCTAACAGCCTCACACTGGATTCGTATCACGCTCTAGCAATTCCACTGGAATGTATTAGCTCACCGATCCTTATGGTTGTAGGAAGGGAGCAAGGCAGGTGCTACCTGTCTGACAGATGAGGACGCTGAAGTTCACAGAAGTGAAGAAACTGTTGGATGGTGCAGCAGGAGTCCAGGCTGCTGCCTGGGTGTCTTTCCTGCTTAGTCCTAACCCTCAAAGCTGCCTAACCCTTAAAGACCATGTTTATGGCTTCTTTATCACGATCAAATCTTGTCTTTTTTAAAAAGCACCTGTTGCATGGGATAGTGCGCAAAAAGGATTATTCAACTGGTGCAAATTCCTGATGAAGAGCTTCGGTGACAAATGGAGGGAGAGGCAGAGTATGGGTGTCAGAGACCTGGTCTGAGAGGAACTGGGAAAGAAATGAGTTACAGGTTTTTCCCCCAACAAACTCATGCTTTTTAAATTTTTTTTTTTGACCTAAAATCTGCCAATCAGAGCTCCCTAAACTTTTTCTCAATCTTGGCTTCCAATGCACCATTTTAGCGACTTTAGAGGACAAAGGGGGCAGCTGCCGAAAAGCCTGGGGAAGGGTTTTCAGCCTCAGGAACGGAGGGATACCGAAGGGAGGGGCCGACCTGAAACTTAGTCAAAAGGACACTGCAAGCAGGAAAACCTCTCCTCAAAACCATCTTGTAGTTTTAGAGGGCTGTACCCTCCAAAAACAAGGATAGATGACAGTCATGGTGGGGAATGGGTGGGAGGGGGAGGACAAAGTTTATTTTTTAAATTTTATTGAAGTATAGTTGATTTACAATGTTGTGTTAATTTCTGCTGTATAGCAAAGTGACTCAGTTATACATATATATATTCTTTTTCATATTCTTTTCCATTATGGTTTAGCACAGGATATTGACAATAGTTCTCTGTGCTATACAGTAGGACCTTATTGTCTATCCATTCTCTATGTAATAGTTTGCATCTGCTAATCCTAAACTCCCAATCCATCCCTCCACCACACCCTCTCCCCCTTGGCAACCACAGGTTTGCTCTCTATGTCTGTGAGTCTGTTTCTGTTTCGTAGGTAAGTTCATTTGTGTCATATTTTAGATTCCACATATAAGTCATATCATATGGTATTTGCTGGAGAAAGCCTACTTTAGACTGTACGGAAGATGCTACCCCGAGGCCGCCACGTGTGGGAGACAGAGAGGGGGAGAGAGTCCCAAGGCACCCCAGCTGTTTGAGTCTTCCCAGACCTGGGGGTACAGAAGTCTTTGAGAGGAACCCAGCTTCAGCTACCATCTGACCACACCTGCCGAAAACTCAGGCAAGAACTGACTAGCAGAGCCCCAGTAAACCTAGATTCGTGAGCAGATATGAATTGTTATTGTTTTAAGCCACAACTGGGGATAGGGGCTGCTACACAGCAGTAAATAAATAGACAGCTGTTCAACCACCACCATGTCCCCAACACACACACACTCACAACTTTGGTAATCACACTTTGGTAATTAAGAAGCATTTGTTGGGCTTCCCTGGTGGCGCAGTGGTTAAGAATCTGCCTGCCAATGCAGGGGACATGGGTTTGATCCCTGGTCCGGGAAGATCCCACATGCCGCGGAGCAGCTAAGCCTGTGCTCCACAACTACTGAGCCTGCGCTCTAGAGCCTGCAAGCCACCACTACTGAGCCCGCGAGCCACAACTACTGAAGCCCACATGCCTAGAGCCCGTGCTCAGCAACAAGAGAACCCACCGCAATGAGAAGCCCGCACACTGCAAGGAAGAATAGCCCCCGCTTGCCGCAACTAGAGAAAGCCCACGCGCAGCAACAAAGACCCAACACAGCCAAAAATAAATTAATTAATTAATTAATTTTTAAAAAAAGGATTTTAATGAGAAAAACCACTGTTCCAGGTTCTGCAGATATAAAGCTGGGGACAAAAAACAAAAAAATACATAATTTTTCCCTCAAGAAGCTTGCAGACTCGTAAGAAAAAGAAAGATCAAAAACAAGCAAACAAAGCAAAACCCCATAAATACTAGGTTACACGTGCAGTGATAAAAGCCCACTGAGGTTATTAGTATAGACACACAGAGAAGGGGCAGCTAACTCAACCTGAAGAATGGTTGGAGGCGATAAGAAGAAAACGATGGGCGCCAGGAGAAGAGGCAGAGGCACAGAGATGGGCAGACGGCATGAGAAAGGCACTGAGGGAGGATGCGCACACGGTGGGGACAGAGACAACCCCGTAGGATGGCTGGAAATGACACTGGAGAGGTGGACAGGGCTGTGTCACCAAGAGCTCAGTAAGCCGGTAAGAAGCGTGGACTGGATCACCCAGGAAGCCATCGATGTCATCTGGGCAGAGAAGTGACATGATCGGATCTGAGTTTGGAACAGACCTCTTTATTTATTTTTTTTTAACTTTATTGAAGTATAGCTTTTTTTTTACAGTGTTGTGTTAATTTCTGCTGTACAGCAAAGCGATTCAGTTACACGTATATATATTCTTTTTCATATTCTTTTCCATTATGGTTTAGCACAGGATATTGACGATAGTTCCCTGTGCTATACAGCAGGACTTTGTTGTTTAGCCATCCCATATATACTAGTTTGCATATGCTCATCCCAAACTCCCACTCCTTCCCTCCCCCACCCGCCTCCCCCTTGGCAACCACAAGTTAGAACAGACCTCTTTAGTGGCTGGCTACAGAATGGCTTAAGGGAAGATAAGGTGGAGCGAGAGGGACGGGCTGAGAAAGCACCCGTGAGGCGGGGCCCGTGTGTGCTGGAGCTGCCTGGTACCATCTTGTAAAAGCCAATTACTTTTTTTTTTTTTTTATAAATTTATTTATTTTTTTTTTATTTATTTATTTTTGGCTGTATTGGGTCCTCGTTTCTGTGCGAGGGCTTTCTCTAGTTGCGGCAAGTGGGGGCCACTCTTCATCGCGGTGCGCGGGCCTCTCACTGTCGCGGCCTCTCTTGTTGCGGAGCACAGGCTCCAGACGCGCAGGCTCAGTAGTTGTGGCTCACGGGCCCAGCTGCCCCGCGGCACGCGGGATCCTCCCAGACCAGGGCTCGAACCCGTGTCCCCCGCATTGGCAGGCGGATTCTCAACCACTGCGCCACCAGGGAAGCCCGCCAATTACGTTTTTAGGAATTTGGGGGAAGACCGTTAAACCTTTGATAGCTTGAAATCAACCATGGTAGGAGAATTTACGCCACCGAAGTCAACAAATGCTGCAAATCAAGGCTTCCCAGCCAGGGCCAGTTGTTAACCACTTACCAGCACACCACTGATGGAAGCAGAGAGGCTGGAAGCAGGAAAGTTTAAGTAGAAGGGGCAGGTCTCAATGATTAACTCAATATGGAGGGAAGAGTCAGAGTGCCTCCAAACATCTAACATTTGCAAATGGGTGAATGTGGATGATGTGAGCTGAGATGGAGGATGAAGAGGAGAAATCAGTTTGTCCAAGACAATGAATTCAGGGGTTATAACGTGTTGATTCTGAGATGCTTTAAAGGACTGCCAGCGAGCAGCTGATGACCCAGGCCTGAAGCCTGCGGAGGGTGTGAGCAGGACGGTGAGAGCAAGTAAGACTGTCCAGGGTCAGGAAGGAGAGCATTAAAGCGTGCTGAGGAGAAATGTCGGGAACACAAAGATTTCAGCTGAGAGGGAGGCCGGAAGGCGCACTCAGAGCAGCCTGAAAAGCACATAACACCAAGCGTGTGATCACAGGTGCCAAACGCAGCCGAGGGGGTCCATACAGTAACTCAAAGGTAAGTATTTATAATCGATATACCCCACTTCACCATCTTGGGGTACAAAAATGGAATTTCTTTAGTATTCAAACCACAGTGCCAGTGAGCACCCAGCTCTCTAATTGCTGGCAGCCCATCCTAACGTTCTTAGGGCTTCTGTGTCATGTGAGTCTGACAGCCCCACGTGTGCATACACCGTGCAGATGTCTGTCCCAGGAAATGTCATTTTACAGAGAAGGGGCCGGAAGGTGGTGAGTCCTCCATGTGTCTCCGCTAAAAGCCCCCAGTTCTGTGCCGGGAGACACTCGAGAGCAAGCATTGCTGAGGCTGCAGCCCCACCATATGGGATGCAGGAGGCAAGGATGCCTGCGTCCTTGGTGATTCCGTGAGCCACGGTGCTACACGCCGAAGCAGGCCGTAGCTCCAAGGTACCGCTCTGCACCTGCACACATGCACACGCACACACACAGACATGCACACACACACAGACACACACACATGCACACACATGCACACAGGCACAAAGACACACACACAGACACACACACATGCACACAGGCACAGACACAAAGACACACACACACACACAGACATGCACACATACACAGACATGACAGACATGCGCACACACACACAGACACACACACAGACATGCACACAGACACACACAGACACACACACAGACATGCACACAGGCACAGACACAAAGACACACACAGACACACACACACAGACATGCACACATACACAGACATGACAGACATGCGCACACACACAGACACACACAGACATGCACACACACACACAGAGACATGCACACACACACAACCAGACACACACAGACATGCACACACACAAACACACACAGATATACACACAAACACCCACAGGCACACACACACAGACATGCACACACACAGACACACACACATGCACACAGGCACAGACACAAAGACACACACAGACACACACACACAGACATGCACACATACACAGACATGCGCACACACACAGACACACACACAGACACGCACACACACAGACATGCACACACACACAACCAGACACACACAGACATGCACACACACGCACACACACACACAGACGTGCACACACACACATGCACACACACAGACATGCACACACACAGACACACACACAGACATGCACACACATGCACACAGGCACAAAGACACACACACACAGACATGCACACACAGACACACACACATGCACACAGGCACAGACACAAAGACATGCACAGACACACACACAGACACACACAGACATGCACACACACACAGACACACACACACATGCACACAGGCACAGACACAAAGACACACACAGACACATACACAGACATGCACACACACAGACACACACAGACACACACACACATGCACACAGGCACAAAGACACACACACACAGACGTGCACACACAGACACACACACATGTACACAGGCACAGACACACACAGACACACACAGACACAGACATGCACACACACACACATGCACACACACAGACACATGCACACAGGCACAGACACAAAGACACACACACACAGACGTGCACACACACACAGACACACACACATGCACACAGGCACAGACACAAAGACACACACACACAGATGTGCACACAGGCACAGACACACACACAGACATGCACACACGCACAGACACACACACCCAGACACACACAGACACGCACACATACAGAGACATGCACACAGGCATGCACACACACACAGACACACACAGAGATGCACACACACAGAGATGCACACACAGAGACATGCACAGACATGCACACACACAGACATGCACACACACAAACACACACAGATATACACACAAACACACACAGGCACACACACAGATATACACACACAGACACATACACAAATATATAGACACATACACATACAGACACACACAGACATGCACATGCACATGCAGACACATACATACACAGACACACACAGATATGCATACACACAGACATACACATACAGATACACACACAGACATACACATACAGATACACACACATTCAGGCACACACAGAGGTATACACACAGACACACAAATATATACAGACACACACACAGACATATACATACAGATACACACAAACACACATACAGACACACACAGACTTGCACGCACCCAGACAGGCAGACACACACACACACACACACACAGACATGCACACACACAGAGACATGCACACACATGCAGACACATACATACACACACAGACACACACAGACATATACATACAGATACACACAAAGACACATACAGACAGACACACACAGACTTGCACGCACCCAGACAGGCAGACACACACACACACACACACACACACACACACACACACACGGCCATTCCCTCAAGGACCCCCACAGTGCTGAGTGGTCTGGGACGGGAGCAGTCACAGCATCAGTTACCTGCTGTGCGTGGAAAGCTCTCCCGCCCGGGGATCCCCAGGATCCCTTCCCAGCAGCTGACCTTGGTCCAGGCCTACCTGCTTCATTAGTGGCGCTAATACATTGCAAGGCGACTCATCTTCCCCTTTACGGGTGTTCCTCCAGGGAGGGGAGGCGGGGCTCACTGGGGCTACCCTCCTACCTCTCTCTGCCCCTTCACTTACATTTGGGGGGACTTATGTGACTGGTACATTTGGGAAGGATCAACTGGGCACGTGTATTCCCCCCTCACTTTCCTATTGGGAGTGACCTGTCCCAAAGAGCATGAGGTCCTCTTGGCCGGGGCCCTGCCTGGGTGGATAGTCTGTAACATACTAGAGCTGGACTTTAGCTCCCCAGTGGATAAGCCACACCCTCCAGGCAAGCCTTCATCAATCTTAAAGGAAAATGGTCATCGTCCATCTGCCTTTCTCTTTTGTCTTTTTTCTCAATTTGGTCAGAAGCCATGCAGAAAAGGAAGAGGGCTATTTTCTGAGCCCCCTCTAAGACCCTGGCAGAACGACAAAGAGAAAGTTTGAAGTGTCCATTTCCTCCACCGCCACAGAGCTCTCTGACTGCCAGCCAAAGTGCCATGGCCACCTGACAACCATAAGACATGGATCAAAGCAGAGGCCTGCCTCAAGCCAGCGTCCCAGCCCTCGCCAAGGAAAAATTAATGAAAGTGTGCTTGTGCACACCCACCCCAAAAACACTACAGTGAGGGTTCCCCGAAGTGGCTCTTCCCAGAACAAAGAAGGTCTGCTCCAAGATGATTTGGGGTCCCCATGCTGCAAATAGAAATGGCTAGCAACTTTTACTTGTCAGCATCTTGTGCTAAAAACAATTCTATACCATGTTACACATCCATTGAATTTAGCAATGGGAGGTCTTTAGTGATCTTGGACAGAGCAAAGCGTTCTCAGCCAAAAGCGTTCAGGAAGCGCCGAACTCTGTGTGAATCACACAGATTCTAAAGGCCTCGGAAAGCAGAGATTCTCCTAAATTTTGCTTCATGAAGAGCTTTTGACCCACAACCCCCGTTTTCAGTCTAAAAATCAATGAATAGTCCGTAAAATATTGGAAATTCAGGGAGTCAAGTATCACCTAAGACATTTGGGGGCAAAGGAAATGAACTAGAACAGATGTTGTAAAGAGAAAAGAAGAACCAAGAAAAGGCTTATTTATCTAGTGATGGAGTTATTTTTAGAATGGTAGGGACTTCCTTATGTTTCTAGGCCAAAGGAAGATGGCCCAAAAAAGGGAAAGTGACCAATAGGAGAAGCAGAGAGTAATTTTTGGAGCAAATCCCTCAAGGAGTTTACAATCAAGTAGCTTTTGCTTGGTAAATACATCCTATATCAATGATAAATGAAAGAAAGTGAAACCCAAAACTTGTAAGCTTTTTTTTCTTTTTCTTTTTTGTATTGAAGTATAGTTGATGTACAACATTATATGTTCTAGGTATACAACAGTGATTCACAATTTTAAAAGGTTACACTCCATTTATAGTTATAAAATGTTGGCCATATTCCCTGTGTTGTACAATATATATTTGTAGTTTATTTATTTTATACATAGTAGTTTGTACCACTTAATCCCCACCCCTATCTTGCCCCTCCCCCATTTCCCTCTCCCACTAGTAACCACTAGTTTGTTCTCTATGTCTGTGAATCTGTTTCTTTTTTGTTATATTCACTAGTTTGTTGTATTTTTTAGATTCCACATATAAGTGATATCATACACTATCTGTCTTTCTCTGTCTGACTTTAAGCAAAACTTGTAAGTTTTAAATACAGCATAGATGGGTAATCATGCTTTTCAGATATTTCCAAAGAAGTTGGCATAAAAATTCCAAGTCACTCTTATTGTTAATATTAAAACTTACCAAAAAAAGGTGGGGGGGGGACTTCCCTGGCGGTCCAGTGGTTAGGACTCCACGCTTCCACAGCAGGGGGCCCGGGTTCGATCCTTGGTTGGAGAACTAAGACTCCACAAGCCACACAGCACAGCCCAAAAAAACCCCAAAAACAAAAACAAACAAACAAAACTTACAGCATTTGTTCTTAATATTTGGGGAATTACAGATAAAACTCTGAATCTCTACAAAAGGCTCTACAACGAGCATATGGAGGTTCACCACTAGCTTTCAGGTTTCTCTCTAGAGCTGTGGTCCAAGAAATCAGAAGCTGCAGCTGCCACCCAGAGGTCAGTAAAATGCAGAAAACCACTGCCGATGGTCACAGATGCCCACAGTCCTGGGCTGAGAATGGTCCAAGGAACGTGAGAGGGGCTGCAAATCCATCTGCTGAAGCCCTTGCTGCAGCCATGGCACAGAAGCCCCTTCTCAGCCCTGTCCTGGAGCCTCAGAAATCTACTCCCCAGGCTGCTTGCCTCTGTGACATCAGGGAGTAGGGGCTGTGCTGACAGTCTCTGGCACCGCCTCTTTGGTCCTCTGCCTTCTCCATGCCCACCCCTGCTCCTCTACCCATCAGGAATCAACAACAGGGCACCCAGTAACAGAAGACCAGATGGAAAGCCTGAGAACTAGCACAAGAGGAGTCAAGACCCTGAAAGTGGGGTGGGTGAGAGAAAGGCACAGAAGGGTTATGTGCAGTGGGAGGGGAAATCAGGAGGTCCAAAGGGGAGAATCTTTCCTCCTTCTTACAAGATAGTGGCCATGTTGGAGAGAGAAGTATGGTTTGGTGCCAGTGGAGAATCTGGAGTGGGGAACTAGTCCTGTAGAGCAGAGGAGCTGTGGCTGGAAGTCCCTTATGAATGAACTCTGTAATGGGCTGGGATGTACAGCTGGGACCTGAAGATAAGACTTATATGTTCTTCCAGACTTTCTAGGTGTGCTCACATTAAGACCATTTGGGCAAGGTCTGTACTGCTCCCTCCCTTTCGTGATAGCGTTGTAGGCTGAGGAGCTGTGTAAAATGATAAGATTCAGGACTCTGCTGATCGATAAAGGACCTTTGTGTGAACTAGAATAAGGAGTTGTGTCCCTAGAAAGATCCAGCCCCACACCAAAGCATGTGGCTTAATGAGTGTGCTGCCAGCTGCACCTCAGCCCGTATTCATCCCCATTGTGCAGTGAGTAGCCTGCACAACCGTACATAGCAGCCTCAATCAAATCCTAGCAAGATGAAACCATAGTAAATTCATGTTAGCAAATATATATACAGGAAGTTTGGGCAGTCTTATTCACCATTTAGTCATCGTAATTGGCTTTTTTTTTATTGGTTCTTAGTTATCATAAAAAGATTCAACAGTTTAGAAATAGTGCTGAGGAGGATAGAAAGGATTTACATGCATCTCCAAAGATAGAAAGATTCCAATTCCATAGGAGAGAGACAAATCTTAGAATAAATGAAGGAGAGATATGAATTGACTAAACCAGTGTTTACAAACAAGAAAGAGATAACATAAGATGACATCCCCTAAAAGCCAGCAATGTCAGTATCAACTATAATTAGCACAAGCCTCCAGGTAGAATGAATAACATTGAGAAATAGATTGTTGATCTTGAAAGATCTCAAAAAGGAATCAGGGATGAAAACTAAGCTGCAGATCTCCCAGAGATGACATATTACCAATAGTCGGGGACTTCCCTGGTGGTCCAGTGGGTAAGACTCTGCGCTCCCAATGCAGGGGTCCAGGTTCGATCCCTGGTCGGGGAACTAGATCCTGCATGCATGCCGCAACTAAGAGTCTGCATGCTGCAACTAAAGATCCTGCATGCTGCAGCTAAAGATCCCGCATGCCACAACAAAGATCCCGTGTGCTGCAACTAAGACCCGGCACAACCAAAATAAATAAATAAATAAATATTTAAAAAAAAAAAATAATCGAAGCCACCAAGTGAATATAATGATTCAGACAGGCTGCCTTTCACCTGCCTGCCCTCATCTCCAAAAAATTAGGCAAAAGAGGGAAATGAGGCATTAAACAGCATCAGGGAGACAAGATGGGAAGGAGGGAAGAAATGTTTTAGCAACTGTAAAAATTGTAGAATTAGGTTTAGAACAAATTTGCTCCTCAAATTCTCCAGGGCCTGGTTCAGGTCCAAGAAATACATAGCTGACCATATAAAACTCTGTCTTGCAGCTTACATATAATGGCCAACTCTTTGGGAAAGTCATTTTTCACATAATGAGTATATTCTTTAACACTTGGTTATGGACATATTTAGTCACATAAAGAACACAAGTAAACAACTTTGTGTTATTGTTTTGTTCTTTTGAAGTCGATGGGAACTGATTGACTAAAGTCTTCAAATCTCAAATCTATTTTTCTGCTCCTGCCTTTACGATGGCTCTGTGGCCTTTGAAAATTTCAATGGTTCCTTCTTCTCTACACTTTTCCTCCCCTGACTTCTGGGACATGGCACAGTTTCCCTTTTTCCCCTCTGGCTGCTCCCTTTGCTCTCCTCTTCAACTTTCTATTTCCTTGGAGCACCTCTTAAATGGAGGAACTTTCTAGAATTCAACCTTTGCAGATGAGATCTCTGAAGATGACTCCTAAGGCCATATTTCCAAGCCTAATCTCTCTCCTGAGGTTCAGACCCATTTTCCCAAATGGTTGTGGACATCACACACCTATCCCACATGTACTTCATTCAGCTGTCCAACAGGTACTTCAAATTCCTCAGACAGGACGAATGATCTTCCCACCAGCACTGCTGCCCATTCTGTGTCTCTCATCTCAGCTAATGGTCCTACCATCTGTCCAGTCACCCAGGCAGAAATTCTCAATACTCTTCAATAACTCTCTTTTTCTCACCTGTCATATCTAGTCATCCTGAAATTCTGTCCACTCCACCTGTATAAAAGCTCCCAAATGTATCTCCTTTTTTATGACAGAGTTCAATATATGGCTTCTTTGAAGCTGAGATGGAGGTTCCCTGTATGTCTAATTTCAAGATTACTGGGAAGGGCCCCACCCTAAAAAAAATTCCTCCCTGAAATGGTGGATCCCTGAAATTCCTCTAACAGACAAGTTTTTTATTACAGAATTAGAAATCATCTTAAATGCAAAAGGCTCTGGAAAGGTGACATCCTATACTGAAAACACACCAAAGTGTCACTGCTGTATCATATAGCCTTCCAGTGGGAAAGCTGATGGGACACACAGAGAGTAAGGGTGTAAACTGGAGGGTTGGAGGGTGAGGGATAAGAGCAGGGAAGAAAATGTGCAGGGGGCAGAGAGTAGTCACTGGGGTGACACTTCATGAACATACAGACAAAGAAACTATGCTTGAGCCAACCAAGCCAGAATCAACTAAAATATACTTTTGCACTGAAAGGTAAATTTAAAAACTCACAAGGATGGGAGCCAAGGTAGATAGGAAATCGTTTTATAAAAAGATTTACAGAGACTCTTCTCCTGTTTCTACAATAAACAGAATGGAGCAGTTTCCCACTGTTGGGTCTTATTACAATAAGACCCAACGAATGTGAAAGTTCTAAATTTATGTGAGATCTCTGAAATTACTGCAGTGGGAAATACTGCCGAAGCACTTCTAAGTTCACAAATAGATCTTCCTCTTGGAGTTTTCACAGCCAGCTCTTCAAAACTTGGCCACCTTTGCCATAATATTCCATTCCAATAACTCCCGTATATTCCATTTCTAACTCATTTTCCTTCCCTAGCTCCCAGTGGAACCAGAAAGAGAAATTAATGAGGTCAGGAATAACAATGGGGTAACTGGTTGCAAATTGTTTTTTCTAGGTTCCTTTTTTATTATTTTTCTTTAAACAATTGCCAAGACTGGAATCAAAGATAAATAGAAGGCACAACAGTTTTGCTCTGGTTTTGTGTTATTCAGATTTAAAAATTTTTTTTGTTTTTTTTCTTTTTTACAAATACAAATTAAACATGAAAAAACTCTACTTCAAACAGAATCTAGGGCTTCCCTGGTGGCGCAGTGGTTGAGAATCTGCCTGCCAATGCAGGGGACACGGGTTCGAGCCCTGGTCTGGGAAGATCCCACATGCCGCGGAGCAACTAGGCCCGTGAGCCACAACTACTGAGCCTGCGCGTCTGGAGCCTGTGCTCCGCAACAAAAGAAGCCGTAATAGTGAGAGGCCTGCGCACCATGATGAAGAGTGGCCCCGCTTGCCACAACTGGAGAAAGCCCTCGCACAGAAACGAAGACTCAACACAGCCAAAAATAAATAAATAAAATAAAGAATTATTCTGCCTTCCTCACTGAATTACTTATAAAAAAAAAAAAAGAATCTAACAGTTCAAGAAAAGCTTATCAGTTGCATTCTGGACATTTAAAACCTATCTCACAATTTAAATTTCAGTGGTAAAAACAGTAGGTTTTGGAACTGTTTTGTTATCATGTATCCAAAGAAATACTCCACTAACACTCCTTTTATTCAGTTTTTAACCACACCAGAGAGAATCTAAACTGTCAATTTTTCCAACAGCAATTTTTCCACACCAGAAGGTAGTCATGACTCTCAAAGAAGAGACAATTTGGGTTTTTCCTGCCTTCAAAATATTTATCAAATCCTGTAATTCTCACAGGCTTTTGAAACATGTACAAAATAAGTAAGAAATATTCCGGGCTTCCCTGGTGGTGCAGCGGTTAAGAATCCGCCTGCCAATGCAGGGGACACGGGTTCGAGCCCTGGTCCGGGAAGATCCCACATGCTGCAGAGCAGCTAGGCCCGGGCGCTACAACTACTGAGCCTGCTCTCTAGGGCCCGCAAGCCACAGCTACTGAGCCCATGCGCCACAACTACTGAAGCCTGCACGCCTAGAGCCCATGCTCCACAACAAGAGAAGCCACCGCAATGAGAAGCCCGTCGACACAACTAGAGAAAGCCCGCACACAGCAACAAAGACCCAATGCAGCCAAAAATAAATAAGTAAAATAAATAAAATTTTAAAAAAAAGAAATATTCCAATGAATGAAACATACCAAATGTCAGTAATAAGCAAGACACATTCCTTTGGGGAAACCGTTAAAAATAAAATCCAGTCTGTATATGCAAATAAAGCAAGGAAATGCAGTCTTTTTTTTTTCTTCTTCTTCTTTAAAAATCCGTTTTTCCTAAAATATCATTCCACAAAACTGGAAGTGAAGGACTAAAAGGTGCGGGGGGGAGGGGGAGGAAGGAGCACACACCATTAACACAAAAAGTAAAATTGTACAAACTTAAGCAGTTTATGATACACTAGGATCAGATTCCAAGATACCAAAAGTTGGCTGAAGAAATTCACCCTTCTGTGGGAGCTAGGGTTTGTACTGCTGCCTGAAGATCGGTGAAGAGCAATCACTGCCTTGGAGCACTGCCCCTTCCCACTCCAAATCCTGGTTTCTGCACCATGCCTCCGGGGGGGGCCCTCTCATCCCACCACCCAGCCCACCTTGAGGGCCTCCAGGTCCCCGCAGGCAGTTATCTCAGCAGTCCCCTTCCTGGGCTGCTTGAGTCTTCTTTTCTTCCACATTCAGGCGGACCTCACCTCTGAACATAATGGGCCTGTTGCGAAGCACCTTCTGAATGGGTTCAGAATCATCAAACACAAAGAACTCAAAACTGGGTAATTTCCCACCGCTGTTAATATGCAGCTCCACCACATTCCCATAACTTTGAAAAACATCTTTAAGCTCTAATTTTTCCACCTCATGAGGCAGGTTGCCAATAAAGAGCTGGTGACTGTCAGGGTGTCTCCCAATTCTTCGGGGTTCAGCATCACCTTGCTCACCAGCCTCACGGACTGCTCCAGGTCCCCTCTGGGCAGGAGCATTTATTCGCTGTTCTCGCACCCTTTGATCCCTCTGAGGCCTCTGCGGTGGAATCTGAGATTCAGGCTTAGACTCCGGACGAGGCTGTGAAGCTGGTAGTTTAACAACGTGAGGTGGTATCCCAGTAACTGGAACAGCTCCACTGGGAGGAAGGTTCTTCTTACTGGTCACAGTGGCCCAAGAAAAGGCTCTCAAGTCCTCTTGCACTGCCTGGGCTATGTCTGCAGGCGCTGGAGAGAAACTCTTCTGAACATCCTCAGGAGCAGTTTCTTCCAATACGCTCAGACATTTCCTCTTGGACTACAGACGCAGGTTCTTGCTCCGGTTCTGGTTCAGGATCAGGCTCTAGTTCAGCAACAGGTTCTTCTAAATGTTCTTCTAAGTCATTGCTGACAGTTTGATCATAGAAAGTTCCAGAATCATCAGGTACCACCTCAGGTGTCTGCTGTCTTTCTTCAGGTTCCTCTGCTTCTTCTTCAGATTCTTCCTGAGGCTCAGTGACAAAGCCACGAAAGACCTCATCTTGGTATCTGAAGATATCATTGTGAACATAAAACTTATTTGCAGCAGAGCCCTCAGGAGCAAGGACAAAGGTCTCATGAATGTCCTCAAAGCCTGGTTGTTATTAGAGAGCAAGCCCATCACCTGGACCACCACACCGTCATTCAGAGTGGCTTGAGTATCGACATGACGGATCTTAGTGTGGCAATTCGTGAAGTTTTGTGACATCACTTTCCTATGGATTTCTTTCTGTCCGTAGACCGCATCTGCTGGCTTTCCATTTGAATCCAATCCCCCATGGACATAAGAAGAGTTCTTTCCATAAAGTCTGTGTAGCATGTCTGCAGCCTGGTTCAGCAGTGTGTAATACTGTCTCACAAATTCCCACCTGACCAGCAGGGAACTAGGCTTCTCCATAACGATAGCTTTGGTCAATTCAACCTGCACGGCTGAGCAGGAGAGGAACAAGCTCTGCTCCACACACGGCGAAAAGCAAAAAACCCCTCACACAACTGCGTCTGCACCGGTTGCAAAATTTAAAGCTATATCAGCTGGAGAATTGAACCATGGACCTTGGGAAAGAAAGAGGTATGCTCCTGGCATCCAGTTGTGAAGATCGGAGGGGACCAGCCCCAGAGAAAGCTGTATTACGGCTCATCAGGGCATTATGTCTATAAATCTAATAACTGTCTATTGGTCTGTGACAAGGGAAATGGGAACTCTGTCCACAAAATCAGAAAAGGGGTAACGTAGTCTGGTGACGGGAACCCTGAGGTTTTGTGGAACAAAAGGTCATGGGCAATCCAGCTAAGGTTTTGTATCCAGGTTTACAATAGTCTATTTGAAAGCCATATGTGAATACATTTTCTCATGAAAACAGGGGACTTGTAACTTTTCAAATTGCAAAATCACTTCTGATAATTTAACTAGCCATGCCTTAAGTCAGGGTCTATAGAAGTACAATGGTTAATTTTATGTGTCAACTTGAATGGGCCATGGGGGACCCAGACATTTGGAAAAACATTATTTTGGGTATTTCCATAAAGGAGTTTTTGGATCAGGTGATCCAAAATTTAAATTGATAAGGCTTTAAAATTTAAATTGATAAGGCTGAATAAAGCAGATTGTTCTCCCTAATGTGGGTGGGCCTCATCCAATCAGTTGAAGGCCTGAATAGAACTGGAGGCTGACTCTCCCCCAAATAAGAGGAAATTCTTCCTGTTTGGCTGCCTTGAGCTGGGACATCAGATTTTTCCTGCCTTCAGGTTCAAACTGAAACATCGACTTCATGGGTCTCAAGCCTGCCAGCTTTTGGCCTGGGACCACAGCTTCAGCTCTCCATCACACCTAATCCTGCCTCTCAAGCTGGCCAATGGCAGCCTCCATGATCATATGAGCCAATTTTTCATAATAAATCAATCTTTCTCTCTCTTCCTCTCTCTCTCTCTCTCTCTCTCTCGATATATATATATGTATTTCAAACTGTAAAATCAAAATAAAATTATATATAATACATAATTATATCATATAAATATGATATATAATATAAATATATTATACAATATATAACATATAATATAATTATATATTAATAGAGCATAATATATAATATTGATATATAAAGTATAATTATATAATATAAATATAATATGATATATAACATATATAATAATATACATAAATATATAAGATATATAAAATATATAGTCTGACACCCAGGCCTGTGTCCCCCCATTCCCCCATGCACTTCTGAGAAGTGAGACATCTCATTTTGGAAGAATAAGGGAGATGAGAAAAAGAGAAATCATGTCCTTCAACATTGACAGATGAATTATTTAATCAGAAGCAAGAAACTGTGTAGAAAGTGAGACACCAAGGCCATTTCTCACTCCTCAGGCACACAAAGAAGAGAATGGCAATGCTTTTCAGATCATGACGAAGAATTGTGGTGTCTCACTGTGATTATTTTCCCAAATCAACGGGCGCTGGCTAATTAATACTTCAACAGAAAATTTTGCTCCAGGAACTCTTAACACTTTTAAAGTGAAACAAAGAAACAAGATTTTTTTTAAAAACATCTTTATTGGAGTATAATTACTTTACAATGTTGTGTTAGTTTCTGCTGTATAACAAAGTGAGTCAGCTATAAATATACATATATCCCCGTATCTCCTCCCTCTTGCGTCTCCCTCCCTCCCACCCTCCCTGTCCCACCTCTCTAGGTGATCACGAAGCACCGAGCTGATCTCCCTGTGCTATGCGGCTGCTTCCCACTAGCTATGTATTTTACATTTGCTAGTATATATAAGTCCATGTCACTCTCTCACTTTGTCCCAGCTTACCCTTCCCCCTCCCCGTGTCCTCAAGTCCATTCTCTATGTCTGCGTCTTTATTCCTGTCCTGCCCTTAGGTTCTTCATAACCATTTTTTTTTTTTAGATTCCATATATATGTGTTAGCATATGGTATTTGTTTTTCTCTTTCTGACTTACTTCACTTTGTATGACAGACTCTAGGTCCATCCACCTCACTACAAATAACTCAATTTCATTTCTTTTTATGGCTGAGTAATATTCCATTGTATATATGTGCTACATCAAGAAACAAGAATTTAATGTTCCTCCATGCTCTACTTTGACTTGATGGAAAAGGTAGCAGGGAGTATGACAGCTTCTGTGTTTACACAATGGGAAGAAGTAGGAAGTAGTAGTATTATTGTGGTCTTCTTATTCAGTGTTCACAGAGGACTGAAGATCACCTAAAAGATAAACACCCAGCTTCTTCCCAGTGAGTTTACTGTTCCAAGGTCTAGAGCTGGGGGGCAAAGGAGAGGAAGGAAGTAGAGACCACATACACACGCACACACAAACACACACACACTTGCTCCGGCTTTTCTCAAAGTGGAGGCGTTGTTCCTGGGACTCCAGATACTTGTCTGAGGCTGCTGCTAAATCGGCGACAGATTAGCCTTAATCCCAGAGCCTGGCTCTGACGGAAGCCTCACCCCTCATCCAGGGAGTTGCTGCAATGCCAGGTATCAGTAAGAGGGAAGCGGCCTATTAGAGGCATTTACATGCACTTGCCTGAGTCCCTGTTTCCAGTTCTTCGGGGTGTACACCTAGGAGTAGAATTGCTGGGTTATATGGTAATTCTGTTGAACTCTTTTTGAGGAAGCCATCCTCAGAATATTTGGAGCCAATTGTGAACTGAATCTAACTAAAGCTCAAACGAAGCCCAGACCCAGCTCAGCTACAGAGCAGATGACCGACACAGCCACTTCACTGCTGGCCCAACAGAAGGAGGGGCATTACCCTTTACCGGATAGCATGATGATTTACTTCTGGTATTATTTTTGGTGGTTTTTTGTGTTGTTGTTGTTGTTCTTTTGTTTTTTTGGGGGGGTGGGCGGGCCGCGCCACGCAGCCTGTGGGATCTTAGTTCCCTGACCAGGGATCGAACCCATGCCCTCAGCAGTGAAAGCGTGGAGTCCTAATCACTGGACCGCCAGGGAATTCCCTCGGTGTTGTTTTTGCAGCTGTACTGAGATATGATTTACATACCTTAAAACTCACCCATTGTAAGTGTACAATTCAATAATCTTTATGCTGATAGAGTTGTGCAATCCTCATTACCAACCAGTTTTAGAATATTTTCCTCAATCCCCCAAAATTCCCGCGAGCTCATTAGCAGTCCAAGCCACTCCCAGCCCCAGGCAACCACAAGTCTGCTTTCCGTCTATGCTTTCCTTTTCTAGGCATTTCATATATATGGAGTCATAGTATAGGTAGATCATAGTTTAGGTAGTCTTTGGATCTGGTGTCCCAAGTGTGTATATTTTTCTACCAGTAGCTCAGATATGCATAAATATGTTGCATATCTTTACTTTCTGCCCACCCAGCCCTTGCCCTGTAGGAGTGTAGGGAAATCCACTCTTGAGCATCACTGAGGCCTTGAGTGGAGGCTCTCCTTCCCTGGGGTCATGGAAAAATCCAGGAGGGCTTTTGGCATCCACTGGAGTTCGGGCCATTTATTCTTCAGCCGGTTAAGTTGATCAGCCCACTGATGCTGGTATCCTCACCATCTACCATAAAGCTTCTTCTAAGGAGAGGGCAGGTTGCTCTGTTATTTCCAGTGACAAGCCAGCATTCCAGAATCTGCAGAAGCTGTGAGGTCAAGTCCCCAAGGTCCAATAGACGTCTCATATAGCTGTGTCACTCCAAGGGCTGGCCATGTGTCCTGGTGCTGCAGGGGCTGAGGCTTGAGTCCCTGATGCTCAGGAGACCACCAACCTCCACCCCCCTCCCACTCCCCCAAATGCTGTGAAAGCCCCCCACCCCACCTGGGTTCTCTGCTCTCTCTCTCCAGGACACCTGGGGTAGATGATGATTGGGCTTTCTCAAGAGACAAGAAGAAAGGTTGGTCTTCCAAGAATCTTGCAAATACCCTTGTGATAGGAAACACAAAGCGATTAGCTGTATTCTCCAAACAAAGGGGGTGGGTAGGGAGGGGCACAGAAAGCATGAAACAAATGAGTATCTCACTAAATAGCCTACCACACTGCTTTGCATTCACCTACCGCAAAACCACATCAGTGAACAGCGGAAAGCATGTCATAATTTCAGTTTTCTTAGCTGCACTTAGACTCTATCTACTCATGGAAGTGTGAGAGAGGAAGGAGGCACCCCGCTGGACTATTCAGGCTAAGAAACAGAGTTGGTTCTTTGTTTTATTTTATTTTTTAAATTTATTTATTTTGGGCTGCGTTGGGTCTTCGTTGCAGTGCGCAGGCTTCTCCTCGTGGTGGCTTCTCTTGTTGCGGAGCACAGGCTGGCCTGCGGGCTTCAGTAGTTGTGGCTCGCGGGCTCTAGAGCACGGGCTCGGTAGTTGTGGCACACTGGCTTATGGGATCTTCCTGGACCAGGGCTTGAACCTGTGTCCCCTGAATTGGCAGGCGGACTCTTAACCACTGTGCCACCAGGGAAGTCCCCAGAGTTGGTTCTAACACTAGCAGCAAGAATAGCAACTAACATTGTGCATCAGGCATTGTTCTGAGTGTTTTACATGTATTATCCCTTAATCATCACAGTGACCTTAGGCAGTAAGCTCTGTATATCCAAATCCTTTACTTAAAGCCTTTGGTGTGAGCTCTATTTCAGAACTCAGAATTTTTTGGATTTCAGGAGGGTAATAAGGTGCATGTAATTTACATAATATAACTCCCCAAGAGGGTCTGAAACAGATCTCATACAATCTAATTAAGGTGGCTTCAGTGAAACAAATAATCATATTAAGTGATGTAAATAAATAATGTAAATAACTTTGCATCAGTTTGGGTCTGGTTCTGCCATCAAATGAACTGAGAAAGGCTTTGGATTCTCAGATCTTTGGAATTTTGGACCTGTATTAGAGGCCCCATTTTACAGATAAAGAGAATGAGGCACATCAAGATTAGGTAACTTGTCCAAGGTCACACAGCTAAGAAGTGGTGGGAGTGCTCAATGTTTCAGGAGCAAGTGGGTCTGGAGAAAACGACCTTGACCACTTTCTCTACTAGAAACTCACCCACCCTCAACCTTCTCACTCCACAGCTGCTGGCAGCCTTGTGTATGACGCCTCCCCCCACCCGTAACTATCCCACCCCATCCCATCCCCTCCCTGCTCCGAGCTTCTCTAATATTCATTTACTCTCTCCTTTAACATGGTTTAAAATACCGGAAGTGAGCCCGTAGAGTTGACTCGCCCCAGGCACCCCTAACAAGCCCAGGAGGGACCCTCCAGAATTGGGTCTGGGGCAGGAACTGACTTGCTAGCCCTCTTTGCCTTGAGCAGGGGGTTAATCTCTGGGTGGTGTTAAGAGTCGGGCAGGAAGAGCTGGCCTGGAGCAGGCGGTCTAAACAGAGGAGTTGAATCCTTCAGGATACCAGGAGAGGGCGCGTCCCCCTTTTCCTATGTCGATTAGGTTTTTTTTTTTTTTCGTTTTCGTCTAACCAGCGAGCCATTTGGGTGAGCAACAACGTGCTTGGTATCCCGCTGATTTGAGCAGCGTCAGCCTCTTCATTCGTAAATCAAGTTTCTTCCCACTTGCGACGCGTCCTTCTTAGTCTTCAGCACAAACCTGCCCCCAGGCCCTCTGTCCCTCACCTCCTGGGACCCCGCCCTAATTTGTTTTATTTTACACGAGGGGCCTGTTACCCGGAGAACCGGCCGCACCGGCTTCGCTGAGACCTTGACCTCGCGATCAGACGCCTTGTGTGTCTTGTGTCTGCGTCCTTGCTTATCCCTCTTCGCGGTGCTTAGGATGCAAACTAGGGCGGCTCTCCCTCCTTCCTCGTCTTGTTTCCTCACTTTTCACGCTGTCTAGTTTGGAGGCAACCACCCTCCTCCGGTCCAGTAGATCAATACTTCTGCCTTCCAGGTACAGTCCAGATCGATCCAGTAATCCCACCTGCCTGGAGCACCTGAAACCTACGAGTGTCAACGGCTGGCCTGTTCCCCGGGAACAAGAGCCCCAGAAGCATCCGGCAGGCTTTGTGTTTTTAATTAAAGGTCTATTTCAAGGGCAAAATCGGGTGGAAAGCCGTGCGTGCTCAATTAACTCTATCTAAATGTAAAGCCTTTAACAGAGATTGAGGTCTCGTCCCAAGGATGCCTGGGACCGTCGCCCTCTTTCGTTGGGGCGCAGCGGCCCCCGTGGTTCTGGACTTCTACAGGCACCCCCTACGGCTAAGACCGACACCTCACACTCCATTTAATTAACAGTGTGTTTTAATTAACGCCGTCCGTCAGGGCAGTCACACTGGCACCTTGGCGCAACCCGCATTAACCCGCGTCCGGGCCTGGACCCTGGGAGCGCTGCGGGGCTCGCTGGGAGGCTGTGGGCTGGCCCACGAGACAGGCAGGGCGGAGAGTGGGGGCGGGCCCTGCGGGGGAGCAGCCGGCCGAGGGGCGGGGCGTTGGGGCGGGGCCTGCGGCGGGCGGGGCCCGGGAAATTCCCGGGCGGAGGTGAGGAGGCTGGCGCGACTGTCAGCTGAGCAGCGCTGGGTGGGGTCGCGAGGCCGCGCGTCCGCCAGAGGCTCCCCAGCCCCCGCCGCCCCCGCCCCCGCCCCCGGCCGGTCCCCTGGTCGGCGTCTGCATCCGGGTCCAGAGCCCTCTCCCAGCGGCAACGATGCCGAGGAGGCAGTGACCCCGAGGGAGGCCGGAGGCCGGAGCCCGGGCGCCGGGTGAGCTGGGGCAGGGGGCGGGCAGGGGCTCACTCTCCGCCCTGGAAGCGGTTCCCGTAGCCGCCTTCCCTGCGGCCCGGAGCCAGTAGGGACGTGGGTGGCGAGGGTGGGGTGTCCCCTCGGGTGGGACGGCTGCGCTCGCTGGGAGGGTTTCCGGGCCCTGGCGATCCTGACCTGGTGCGGAAGGGCAGCGGGGGCGTCCAGCCCAAGGCGCCCCTTCCCCCTTTTTTACCCTCCAGGCTGGCCGCAGGTGCCTTCCTCTGTAGGTCATGAAGGTGGTCTGAGGGTGACATCCTTCCGCAGGTTGGGAATGATTGTACAGCCAGTTCCTCATTATAAGGGAAGGGGTTAAGGACACACCTTTGGAAGACGTACAAACTACTCTAGCTTTACGAGATGGCCCAGGACACTAAAGAACCGGTGACCGCTCTCTAAGGTGGCGGGATTACTGAACAGCTGAAAGGAATCTTCATAAACCGTTGTGTCTGGGAGGGCATGTGTGTATGTATGTGTTTGTGTGTGTTTATAGATACATAGAGAATATGAATACGTGATGAGGCCGAGAACCCCAAAGGGATTCTATCGTGTAAGCTGCAAGCAGTGCACATCGCTAAGAGAAAATGTAACCCAGGTTCCGTCTAGCCTCCTTCCTCCACCAGGAAGACTGCTGTATGGAAATTATATGCCACAGCACTGCTTAAGGATGAAACGGAAAACCGAAACTTAAAACATCAAAAGCCTGGGATCTGGTTAAGCAAACGCACTATTAACAGAAGAGCCCCTCACCCTTGCTCTTTGCTGGAAGGAGAGAAGAGCTAGGCGGCCTGGCCACCCCGCCCAGGATGTGCCCACTTTGGAGTGGGCTGGGGAGGTCCAGTAGCAGAGGCCGGTCCAGGGACTGCCCCGTAATGCCCTGGGCAAGACAAGTCGAAATGTAGCCTGTAGAGAGGACAGTAATTAGAGTCTTCCGGGTGACTGGCCAGTTCTTCTACTGGGCCAATTTTAGTTGTTCTTTATGTATTGTGTACAACATTATAAAAGTAGTATTTTTTTTTGGGTAACTGACCTCAAGTTGCATATTATGTGATGGGCTCCAACTAAACTCTCCGAAAAAACAAAAACAAACGTTATTCTTGAAAGGAACTGGTCACTGTTTTACCCTCCCATGGAATCCCCACCCTTAGGTAGGGGCACATGGGTATCCTCTCCTCCAAGCCTCACTTTTCCTGAATTTTATAGAGACTTGACTGTGTGATATGTTCTTTGGAATCTATGGAATAGTAAATCCAAAGGAAAAGGAAGAAATTAAACTCCGTGTTTTGAAAATAAAATCTGTTTCACTGAGAAAGAAAAAAATTATATTGAAAGTTCTCGTTTTCACTTTGGCCTATGTATGTGGGTTGAGTAATGGAATATGTGTTATGAAATGACATCCAGATACCTTTGTAGTGATAGTTTAAAAGTGGTACTCATTTTCAAAATAAGTTGAGTTCAAGAATCTGGAAATGAGTGCCACTGAACTGTAGAAAAACTTGTAATACTAGTATGTCGGGTTTGTGTTTTACAAGTGTATGACTTTACGTCTTACACTATAGCTTCATTTCATTTCAACAGACATTTTCTGAGAGCCTGCTCTCAGTGTGCCCGTCTGTAAGAAGAGTAAAACAGAGACCTTGACTTAGGTTTGATGGGAAGATTGACGGGCATGGTATGATCACAGTACTTTACATAAAAGGACCAAGGGGGTGGAACACACAAAGCGCTGTTGCGTGCTCAGAGGAAAGAACAGGTCATTTTACACAGGACGTCTGTTCGAGCTGGACATTGAAGTGTCCAGTGGGGGTTTGCCAGGGTAAAAGCAGATCCGGGCATCTCGGGGAAGGGTAGAAAAGCAAAAGAAGGCCAAGAACTGTGAGCTCTTTAATGTGCCTCAGGCATGAGTGGCATTGGTGACAGGAGATGATACTTCTGGGTAAGTGGGGGCCAGACTCTGAAAGGCCATGTTTGTCTTGCTCGGGAGCTGGCGCTCTGTCTGTATGGGAAGGGTTTAAGCAGGGGGATGCCCTGGTATTAGGAAAGAAACCATGGAGGTAGTGGGGCTGCAATGGAAGGAGATGAGTCCAACCATGGAGGAAGCTATGCAAATTCATTCTGCAAGTATTTGTTGAACCCCCATATATGTCGGGTAACGTTCTAGGTGCTAGGGACACGGCAGTGGACAAAACAGAAGAAAGTCCTGTACTCTGTGGGCCAGACAAGACAAGAAGGGCCTGACCTAAGCTGGTGGGGATTGAGAGGAGGTGGGAGTGACAGGACTCGGTGACCCGTTAGACTTGAGGGAAGAGCAAATAGGAAGAACCAAGCATAACTCTCAGGTTCCTGCCTTGGGTGATGAGGCTATCTCCATTTTCTGTATGTTTGCAGTTACGAAAGTCAGAGTACCATTTCTGGCATAAAAGGTAAGTCTTCTTTTACCCCCTTAATAGGATATGTACTTTGAGTTCTTTTTCCAGGATGGTGATGAGTTTAGTTGATGCAATCTTGGAATGTTACTCAATCCCCTTGAAAACCCAAACCAGAATTTGCCAATAGCCAGCAATTGCCTCTGATCAGGAAATAGGTTTTCACTGTTTAAAACTAATTTATCCATGTGGGGATTGAACCTGTGAATACTGAATCAGCAGGTTCGGAGAATCAGCCACACCAGGGTAAGGACCTGGGTTTATTCTGTATTATTCTTTTTTTTTTTTTAAAAGGAATTCCTTTTATTTTTATTTTTTATTTATTTATTTAGTTTTGGCTGCGTTGGGTCTTCGTTTCTGTGCGAGGGCTTTCTCTAGTTGTGGCAAGCGGGGGCCACTCTTCATTGCGGTGCGCGGGCCTGTCACTGTCGCGGCCTCTCCCGTTGCGGAGCACAGGCTCCAGACACGCAGGCTCAATAGTTGTGGCTCACGGGCCCAGTTGCTCCGCGGCATGTGGGATCTTCCCAGACCAGGGCTCGAACCCGCGTCCCCTGCATTGGCAGGCAGATTCTCAACCACTGCGCCACCAGGGAAGCCCTATTCTGTATTATTCTTGATGGTCCAACGACCCGTGGAGAGAAGTCAGTGTAAGGCAGATTTCTGTTGGATACAAAACAGCTTTCTGGCAGTCAGAGCCATCCTGGAATAGAATGGGCAGTTGCCTGCTAAGGTCATGTGCTCATTTTTTCTGTCATTGAAGTCATTCGAGCCTGGTCTATATGACCATCTGCCATGGAAACCGGACAGGACGTTCCTGCATTGAATAAGTTGAGCTGGGTCATTTTTAAGGCCAACTCAGGAACAAGATTTAAGCTCATGCCTACGAAGTCAAGTCACTGCTATAATTACTTGACCTCTGGAATTAAGAACAATAATTATAATCAGGAATTTGAATAGCAGATCCAGGAATAAAATCTAGGAGATTTTGCTTTTGATCTTCCACCTTCCAGGTGGTTCCTATTTTTCCTTATTGGTGAAATGTTGACAAATCCTGTGCTAAATTAATTCACCCTTCTGTAGTTAAAAAAAAAAAAAAAAAAACCTTTGCTTAGAAATGATGCATTTCTGATCATTGGTTGGATTTTTATGAGAAATTCTGTTATTAGACAGAACCTTGGAGTAAATGGCTTAGTTCCTTAGTTCATAACCTTTGAGGATGTGTGCAAGGATTTATAATACATCTCTGCATTTTCTCAATTGAAAATATTTCAAGGTGATGCTAAACATTTAGAGAATTCAGCTTTCTCTAACTGGCATTCTACCAGTAGACATCTCATATACGCACTGTACTGTGATAGCTTATAATGATGCCCCCCAAATATTCTAAAATCATAAAATGCACTTTGAGTCACCAAAAATCAAATTGCTTTTAGTAAAATTTTGTTTATGAGTATTTATGTGCTTATTTTTGGCATTTATGTTAACTTCTTATATACTATGACATTCGAATTACCAAATAGTTTTCCTAACAATGCTGCGTAGCGAAGAGTTCCCTGTAATAGGGACGGGCGTATGTATCAGTGAGAGAGGGCAGCATGGCCATGAGGGTGCCGGGGTGTACGTGTCGGACAGTGCGGATTGGACTGTGGTCTTGCTAGAAGCTTAATACTTTTCATAGGGCTTTTGAGCTGAAAGCAGCTATAGTGATCATCATTAACTAGGCAAGTCAGTAAATCATCACAGAGGTCAGATGAGTTCTCAAGGTCATGTGTCTGGTTAGTGGCACCCGGTTTATTTTTCTACTGTCTCCCTCAGCATAACCCTGTTGTTTTTTTTTTTCTCTCATGTCCTTATAAAATCTGGGCAACCAGAAAGTTGATAAGTAGAATCGGTTTTAACTGTTACGGTTGTGCCTCAAGTCTTGGTGGAGATGTAACGGAAAGTCAAGGAGGAAAAATATTGGAAGGAACAGTCTCTCTTTTCTCCCCTCCCCCTTCCCTTCTCTCCCCTCCCCTCTCCTCCCCCTTCCCCTACTGTTCCCTCCCTCTGCTTTAGATACTTTAAAAACAAATCTGTTCAATGGAATATTACTCAGCCATAAAAAGAAACAAAATGGAGGTATTTGTAGTGAGGTGGATGAAGTTAGAGTCTGTCATACAGAGTGAAGTAAGTCAGAAAGAGAAAAACAAATACAGTATGCTAACACATATATATGGAATCTAAGGGAAGAAAAAAAGGTCATGAAGAACCTAATGGCAAGATGGGAATAAAGACACAGACCTACTAGAGAATGGACTTGAGGATATGGGGAGGGGGAAGGGTAAGATGTGACAGAGAGAGTGGCATGGACATATATACACTACCAAACGTAAAACAGATAGCTAGTGGGAAGCAACTGCATAGCACAGGGAGATCAGCTCTGTGCTTTGTGACCACCTAGAGGGGTGGGATAGGGAGGGCGGGAGGGAGGGAGATGCAAGAGGGAAGAGATATGGGAACATATGTATATGTATAACTGATCACTTTGTTATAAAGCAGAAACTAACACACCATTGTAAAGCAATTATACTCCAATAAAGATGTTAAAATTTAAAATAAAAAAATAAAAACAAAATAAAAACAAATCTGTTAAATGTCTCCAAAGTATAGTCTAATCCTTGAATACCTGAGGAAATTTAATATTGACAAGTGAATGACACACGTTACAAGGATTTTATCTTTGTCAATTACTTAGAATTTTAGTATTCTTTGCAAAATAGATAGGAGCACTGTTATTTAGTAAAAACCCATTTTTATGAAATTTTAGCGCCAACATAGTACTATGCAAAAATGAGTTTTATGGAAAGTCAGAAACTGGCTTTATCCAAATTATTTTATGCAAAATAATCCAAATTATTTTATGCAAAGTAATCCAAATTATTTTATTGGGGAAAACAAAAGCAGTCTATTCTGGTCACTTAATGCTAAGAGATAGCACACTATAGCAGTGTACCTCTTTCTAAACGAATCAGGATATGTAAAACAAAGATGCTTTCAAAAGGCTCAAAATGCTTTATCCGTGTTTTTCACTTCATAGAATTGCCATCCTCATTAAAGAATTCCATGAGGATGCCTTTCCTGTGCCAGCTGCTCTAGAGGAATCACGCAGGCCACAGTGCTGGGGGCCGGCTGTCCCCTCAGTAGCAGCACTGTCTCTGATTTCCTACAGGTCCTTTATTTTATTTATTTATTTATTTAACATCTTTATTGGAGTATAATTGCTTTACAATGGTGTGTTAGCTTCTGCTGTGTAACAAAGTGAGTCAGCTGTACGTATACATATATCCCCATATCCCCTCCCTCTTGCATCTCCCTCCCTCCCACCCCTCTAGGTGGTCACAAAGCACCGAGCTGATCTCCCTGTGCTGTGCGGCTGCTTCCCACTAGCTATTTTACATTTGGTAGTATTTATAAGTCCATGCCGCTCTCTCACTTCGTCCTAGCTTACCTTACAGGTCCTTTAGACCAAAAGCAGGTCACCAGGCTCTCAGTTCCAGGAGACCTCCAGAGAGCCTAGGGATTGCCTCCTGCCAGAGTGGGAAAGAAGCACCGCTCTGCACCCCAAGGGTCTGGTGCATTAATATACGGGCACTAATACATAGTAGTTTCCCCAGCTTCTGCCCTAACATGCACAGGGACTTAACAACAAAAACCGTAACTGAAGCTTCCCTTGCAGCCTCTTAGAGAGATAGTCATTTGTACTCTGCCCTCCTGTCGGCAGTGGCAGGTTCTGTCAGCACACGTGGGAACTTCTTACAGGGACGAGGTTCTTTGGACGCAGTGAAAATTTGTTAGTAACTTGTTTGTAAGCAATTCATTGACTGTTATTGCTAAGAAGTAAGAAGAAAAAATCCTTCCGGCAGCCTTGGTTATTTCTTTAAGATTTCTGGCAGTGTGCAATGGATCGGTGAAGTGGAATCTGAACTCTGGGTGAGGTGAATGGGCCCGCCTTCCATGTTTATCTATAGAGCACACCCAGAGGTTATACAGCGATAGATCAGAGAGCACTTCTCTCTCCTCAGCTTCCAGTGACCGATGCAGTAACTCTGCAATTCCTCATGAAAAGATATATCATCATCTTTGTGAAACGTGAAAAGGAAAATGTTTGCCCACAGCATTTGATTTCTGTGTCTGCCCAGGTGGTAGGCCATACAGAAGTACAGTTGGGATACACCCGTCTATCTTATTTATGGCCACACTGACCCCTCGACAAATAAAGTGGTATGCTTAAAATATTCTCAGAATAGGCAACAACTAAGCAAGATTTTCTTAGTCTTTTAGAATGCTTTGCAAAAGTATCGACTATGGAAGCCTAAGTATTCAGTGCCACCTTCACTGTATGACAGGGCTGGGTTTTGGAATCATCCTTAATGCTCGGTTGTGCCCTTCACTGAGTGACCTTGGATGAGCTATAAAGCCTCTGTGAACTCAGCTCCGTCACCAGGAAAATAGCTGTCTAGTTGAGTTTTAGTGAGGATTGGAAACTGACAGTCTGGTGCGGTGATCAAGGCCATAGTAAGCATCCGAAATACGTTAGTTCTCCCTTTCCTCTCAGCCAAATATGCAAGAAATAAAATATGGAGATTTTGTAACAATCAATTATTGAGATATAATTCAGATACCATACAATTCACCCAAAATAGGAAGATTTGAGCTTAAAGATTTTTCTGGGGAAAAATCCATTTAATAATACTTTGCCCACATCTACAGATGTATATATGGAAAGCCTCTTGAACTCCCCACGTTAGGATTCCTGATCATCATGATATCATGCCCGTCTCTCCCTCCTCCATCCCCCATCTCCTCACTGTACCCCTTTATACACCCTTATACACAGACATACACATAAAAACTGAAGCTAGGATGCACCTTTTTTGTTTAAAAAGGGAGAATCAAGATTGTCCAAAGTATAATGGGAGAGAAGGCACCTTGTAGAATACGTATTAGCACTTGCACAGGGGCTTGTGGGACCTGTGAGGACGCTGTGCAGAGGGGAACAGTTATATTTTCGGTTTGTGACTTTTCCGTAGAAAGTGCTGCCATGTCCCACCAGCCAGTTAGCTGCCTGACTGAAAAGGGGGACAGCCCCAACGAAACCACAGGAAATGGACCCCCCAATCTGGCTCACCCGAACCTGGACACGTTCACCCCACATGAGCTGCTGCAGCAGATGAGAGAGCTTCTCATTGAGAACCATCAGCTGAAAGGTGAGCGACACCTGGGCCTTCGGGAATGCCATCCTTTGGTCATAGCTTGTAGGTGAGTCCCTTTCTCTGCGCGTGGTTTCCTGGGGGAAGAAAGAGCACAGAATTAGCTTTGAGTGAGGCTAAAGCTGTTTCCATTGTTTACTTTTGGATACAGGTAAAAATAAACAGTATGCATCTCCGGGAAATGGCATAATGACATTTAGCCCATTTAAAAGGAAAAAGAAAAAAAGGCTGCTATGATTACAGAGTTAGTCCTAAATATTACCTTAAAAGAAAGCATTCTAATATCTCCAGCCATGGTTTTTGGCGGAACCAGTGTTCGAATCCAGGAGTGATGGACCTCAGTCTATGTAGTTATTAATAGGCATTTTGTTATAATAAATCAATAAAATCAATTTTATTTTCTTGAGACTCTTGAGGACTAGAGATGACATTAGACCCTGCTAGTCCTGTCTGGAAGCGGAAACCACTCACTCCTCTTGCTTCACAGTCTTTCTGGCTGACCTTGGGGCCCAGGCCAAGCCTGGCATCTTGAGATTCAGAGCTACGTGGTGAGGTGGTCCACAGGCGGGTTCCATTCCTGACCCCAAGTCCAGTCCCCTGGTGTGACACTCTCCCTCTGCACCCATGCAGAAGCCATGAAGCTGAACAATCAAGCTATGAAAGGGCGATTTGAGGAGCTTTCGGCCTGGACAGAAAAGCAGAAGGAAGAACGCCTTTTTTTTGAGACCCAGCACAAAGAAGCCAAAGAGCGCCTAACGGCGCTGAGTCTTGAAAATGAAAAACTGAAGCAAGAAGTCGGAAAACTAAAAGGGAAAACTGAAAGGTCATTCGAGGTGAGCAGACTGTTCATATTTGTAGTGCAGTCTTACTTGACCAGACTTCTAGACCAAAACCTTTCACGGTTCAGGCTAGATGGGTGCTTTGCATTATCTTGAAAGAAGCGTGCTTGATGAGAAGATTGGTTACAATTTTAAGGGTCATTTATAATCTCTGGTGAAGGAAAGAAATGGGTAAAGCTTTGACCATATTGATCATAGTCAAAAGAGTGTTACGGTTATAAGTCAGTATTTTGTATTCATTATAGATGGTACGGAAGGACCTCTGCCTAGAACCATCCAAGTGTTCGTCGTTAGTTTATGTCTTTGATATAGAATTACACTTTAAAAATCTATCCCTCAGAATTTTCACTTATTGACCTTGTCCTTTCTCTCCGTCTAAAATAGATTCCTCGCTTTATGTTTTACATTTACTTTTGAAAACTGCTTTGACAAATGTCATGTGATATGAGGCTGTAGGGTTGCCACATTTCCACTGACCCAAAGAACCCAAGAAGTGTGCTCACACCTGAGAACGGGTATCAAAGATGTGAGTGAAAAAGCAAATCAGAGCACATTTGAAGCCTCTGCCCATATTCTAAGGCTCACTGGGTATTATTTATTTAGATGGACATCTGCAGTTCATTTTCTTCCAAACCTAGAACTTAACAGCTTCAGGGAGGATGGAGCACTGGGTTAATTCTTGGATATCAGTGATTTTCTTTCTTTTTTTTTTCAGTTGATTTACAATATTGTGTTAGTTCAGGTATGCAGCAAAGTGATTCAGTTATATAAATTTTTTTCAGTTTACTTTCCATTATAGGTTATTACAAGATACACAGTATAGTTCCATGTGCTAAACAGTAAATCCTTGTTGCTTATCTATTTTATGTACAGTAGTTTGTATCTGTTCCCTTATTTTTTTCTTTTCCATTATGGTTTATTGCAGGAAGTAGTTTGTATCTGTCAGTTCCATACTCCTCATTTATCCCTCCCCTCATCAGTGATTTTTCTTGAGACTTTACCTTGAACTTTGTTGATGTCTAATTTCTTAAATAGGTAAAGAATACAAACAAAGAAATAAAATGGAAAGAAAATAAGGAAAAGAGAAATATGGAATAATCTAAAGAATGAAAAGTTGTTTAGAAAAATATCATAGTTTATATCAATGATCTTACTCATCAACTCCTGCTCATGGGACCATGAAAACATTCAGCTTTAATAAATTTGTATTTGTATTGGAAATGTTTCATTGTTGATAAGATTTATCATGTCTGATGCTTCAGTCTGTCTTACAGTTCAAAGAGCATTAAGTCACTTCTTTGGGAGAAACCTCTCATTGTCTAAATATTTTTGAGGTAGAATACTCTGAAGAAATGATCACTGGGATATATGGGTGATTTTCTACTTGCTGGAAGAAAATATCTCACTTTGTTTTCCTCCCTTGGCTTTGGGGATGTGGGCTGACAGCTGGCTTCAGCCTGCGGGGGCCCATCACTTTGAAGCCAAAAAGGAAGCTTCCAGAAGCAGTTTGTCTGCCTGAGATAGTCTGCCTGTAGGTTTTCCAAAAAGGTCCCAGTATTGGAAGAAGTTGAGATCCGAAGCTGGAGCTCTGGACAGCTTGTTTCAGTGCAGAGGATCAGCTGAAGCAAACTACAAGCAGGACTCAGAAATGAGTCCTTGGGACAAAGTGACATTTAGGACTCTTAAAAACCCTTGGTCATCAGCTGTATCCCCCCAAACTGTACCTCCCAGGCCCACCCCTTGCCCCCCTGCCTCTTCTGTAATGTTTGTCTCCTGGACCACTTGTGTTGTTGTTGTTGTTTTTTGGGGTTTTAAAAAAATTTTTTTAAATTTATTTATTTAATTTATTTATTTTTGGCTGCATTGGGTCTTTATTGCTGCGTGCAGGCTTTCTCTAGTTGCGGCGAGCGGGGGCAGTGCAACGGGCTTCTCATTGCAGTGGCTTCTCTTGTTGCAGAGCACGGGCTCTAGGCACGCGGGCTCAGTAGTTGTGGCTCACGGGCTCTAGAGCGCAGGCTCAGTAGTTGTGGCTCGCGGGCTCTAGAGCGCAGGCTCAGTAGTTGCGGCTCGCGGGCTCTAGAGCGCAGGCTCAGTAGTTGTGGCGCACGGGCTTAGCTGCTCCGCGGCATGTGGGATCTTCCCGGACCAGGGCTCGAACCCGTGTCCCCTGCATTGGCAGGCGGATCCTTAACCACTGCGCCACCAGGGAAGCCCAGTTGTTTTTTAATTTAGGCCCTCATCTTCCTGATTTACTAAAGCTCTCAAGGCCTCAGATTTTCCTCACTCACACTGGCCCATCTTTGCTGCTGCTTCTGCAGGATGTGCCCCTCCTCCCCACCCACCCACCCCCACAAGCCATCAGGGCCTCTCCTGTGGTCTGTGTCACACAAGGGAAGGGAGCAGGGAATGTCCTTTGGAAACCTGCCTCTGATCTTTAGGGTGAGGCCGAGGCATTACTGGTTCTGTCCACTTTCACTGAATTATACATCATAATGATCTCTAAAGAGTACTTTTTAACTTTTAACTACAGATGGCCAGGCAAAGGTCATTAGATAGACTATTGTTTTTGGATTATAAAATGGCATATCAGCCTGGGCACATTTTCAGGACAATACAAGCACAGAAAAAGACGGAGAAATTGTTGTGTCACGAAGGCTAATCAATGCTAAGTGCTCAGAACTGATGAAAGACATAACAAATAATGGAGTTGGGCTGGAGATCCAGAGAATAAGCCCTGGAAGTTTAGTCCGGGAAGATGATGGACAGAGCCTTAACAGTGAAATGAAGAGAAATTTAAAGTGTCACCTCACAAGGTGTTTTATAGCCAAATGAGCAGATCCATCATTTCCCCAGGATAATTAAGAGATCCTCACAGTTGCAAAAAAGAAAATTAACCTGACATCTGGGATTCTAGAGTCATGGCCTTATATCCCTGGTCCTCAGACCCTTGTTTAAAACTCTACTTCCTTCCTTAAAAGTCCATTCTACACAGTGTCCTCAGGGAGGGCAAGAGGGTGGACGTGAAAATCCCTCACAGAGCACAGTCTTGCCCTTCCCTGCCTGCTTCCTAGTACCAGGCTAGGCAGTACATTTTCTTTTATGTTTTCGTGCCTTTAAATATACATTTCTTTGGTCTGAGTCATTGCCAGGAGAGACTGCACAGGCTTCGAACCTTTCCTTACAGACCTAACCCTTCAGATTTACAATGAGTTGCTTTTTTCTAACGCCTGTGGGAGTTTCCTAGCAAGAGAATGGTCCAAATGAAGGCAGAGCATGATTCCACTGGTGTGAGGGGCACTTCCATGCTGCCAATTACTACCAAGCCCTCTCTTCTTTTTTTTTTTTTTTAATCAATTTATTTATTTTTGGCTGTGTTGGGTCTTCGTTTCTGTGCGAGGGCTTTCTCCAGTTGCGGCAAGTGGGGGGTCACTCTTCATCACGGTGCGTGGGCCTCTCACTGTCGCAGCCTCTCCCGTAGCGGAGCACAGGCTCCAGACGCGCAGGCTCAGTAGTTGTAGCTCACGGGCCCAGCCGCTCCGCGGCATGTGGGATCTTCCCGGACCGGGGCACGAACCCATGTCCCCTGCATTGGCAGGTGGATTCCTAACCACTGCGCCACCAGGGAAGCCCAAGCCCTCTCTTCTTAATACTTCATGAACTAGCTGGTGTATGGTCCGTGCACAAGCCTTTCTGATAATTTTTTGGTTTTACTATAAGCCTTTGGGCCTGTTTACCATTCCTTAGGAGATCTGTCATAGGGTGTGTGTGTGTGTGTGTGTGTGTGTGTATGAATTTTCTGTGTGTTGCAGTCCTCTGATAATCTCAAATGTATGTGTTTCTGGTGGCGCCATGTCCATAAGAGCAGTGAGGGAAGAAATCAGAGAGGCTAAGGTCACGGCTGGAAGAGACCACAGAGACCACGTGGTACCACGTCTTTCTTTCTGAGCCGAGAAAACTGAAGCCAAGACATTGAGTGAATCTGCTCAGGGTGACACATGCTCTGATTAGCAGAGTGTCGACTAGAATCTCCTCTCCCTTCTCCCAAGTAAAAACACCACATGTCAACAGGCTCTTTCTCTTATGACTTTGTCATATGTAGTAACTGCAACAGGATGAACACAGCAAGTACTCAGGGAGATATTAATGTTTATTATTAATGTTTATAGAGGCCGAAATTTAATTTTTCCACCCTTGGTACCAGCCTCTGAATTTTCAGTTTTCTTATTTCTCACCAGACTTATTTTTAGCAACCTTAAAACACGAGCATAGAGTACTGTAGCAACCAGACTACATACCTGGGAGAATTGTGGACCTTTCGTTGTATTCTGCCATTACTATAACATTATGCCCTTGGTGCTTTGGCTTCTGAGTAGACATGACAAGAATGGGGAGGGTAGGGGTGGGTATGCATTTGTAGGGGGGAAAAAAAAAGGCAAGAGGTTGAGTTGTGGCAGTTCTTTGTGGAATTTTGGACTAGAATTTACAAGTCTACCATTGCCAAAGTCTGGCTGGTTATTTTCATGGCATCAGATCATTTCAGCATGCTGAGGAAGCCTTTCTTGGCATGAGGTTATTTTAACGTCCAGTTATTTGCATATGATAAAATAATGTAAGCTTTTCCATTTTTATTGGCATGTCAAAATAAATTGCCAAGGATAAGCTAGAATATCCTACTGTAAAGCAGAGCTGTCCTGCCAATGGGTATGGAGGCACTCGAGTTTGATGGCCAAGTCCCTAGCGTGATTCATTAATTCACTTTGCTCCTCATCCCCAAGGTCCCCAAGGCAGAAGCAGAACAGGAAGTGGAACAGCTGAAGACCCAGGTGGCACGCCTTCAAGCTGAAAAGGTCGATCTGCTGGGCATCATTTCTGAATTACAGCTCAAGCTGAACTCAGATGGCTGCGAAGACTCCTTTGTTGAAATCAGGATGGCTGTAAGTGTGCTGGTTTTGGTTTTGTTTTAAGCAAGTTACAGAACCTCACCTGGACAGTTGCTACAAATACCACCATTTCTTTTCAACACGAGGAAGCCAGATAGTGGGGAAACTTCAGTGTAGTCAACGTAAATGTATAACATAATGCTTGTGGCTATCATAGCTGAAATGGAAAATACTGATTACCTTTTATGACCAAAGAGATAGTCCTTTTTTTTCCAGTATGTCCTGACAAATTTATGTGACTGACCTAAAAAGAAAAAAGAAAAAAAAAGCATAAACTTTTTCAGCCCAGGTCTCAAAGCTGTGTTCAGCATTTCACTTAGGTAAGGGGAGCTATGATGAGATGCGGTAAAATCAAAAGGCTTTAAAACACTTACTAATAACAGAACCCTCTTTTCAAACAAAGTCTTACGAGGAACGTTGGTATATTAAAACTAAGAAGAGAGAAAAGAAAGAGCAGAGCGGCTCTGGTTGTACCCTCAGGGGATACCCTGGCTTGTCCCTCCCCTCTAACAGCAGCTGCTAGGGAACCCCCGAGAACAGGGTTTGAAGCCAGGGTGATCTAACTGGCATTTATGTCCAGCTGGCATGCAGGCAGTCCTGCTAAAGAGCACAGAAGGTAAGTGAAGCCCAGAGGGACCTCTCCTTCTCTGCTACTAGAAAAAAACTGCATACAGAGTGAGGGAGACAAGCACAGGAGGAGAAAATCCTCCCTCATACACATAGTCATTCCAGCTTTGTCAGAGTACACATCTGATACAGGCAGAGAGGTTACCTGTGTCTCTGAAAGAGAAAACTCGACTTTGTAGGTAAGTGGGAGTGGGGCGGGGTGAGGGGCACCTTACGAAAAGCTTTACTAATGGATGTGCCTGAAATGGTCGAGTGCGACTTCCTTTACCTTCTCATTTGTTTGCTGTGCACAAGGTGAACAGAGTTGCAAAATGGCTCTTAATAACCCTACCACCCACGCCCCTCATAAATTTTAGATGAATAGGGGCTGAAGTCAAGCGAAGTAAAATACTCATCAGGAAGTACACTAATGTCAGAGTACTCTTTCTGCAAATGAGCA
Source organism: Balaenoptera ricei (assembly GCF_028023285.1). Taxonomy (NCBI): domain Eukaryota; kingdom Metazoa; phylum Chordata; class Mammalia; order Artiodactyla; family Balaenopteridae; genus Balaenoptera; species Balaenoptera ricei. The sequence continues at coordinate 9,056,726 of NC_082640.1, read as the reverse complement.
AAGATTATGAAAACACAGCATTGATCAAAGAGCGTTAACCTTCTGCAGATAACTGATAAAATTCAGGAAGCCCAAGGAGCATATCAGAAGTTTCCAAATGAGGCTTCTTTCTTCAGGATGAATGGTTAGCGTAATATTCTCCCTCACTGATGAGTGACAGTTATTTCTAGTGTCAACATGTTTTTCTTGCCTTGCTTCCGTGAACAGAAAAACACTGCCCAAGATTTAGGAACAGTGTGCACACACAGAATTATCTAGAACCATCTCTGTATTTTTGGAAGATCTTTCTGCTAGCTCATTGGAATAGAAATGTCTTTCAAGGGACTTCCCTGGTGGTCCAGTGGTTAAGAATCTGCCTTCCGATGCCGGGGATGCGGGTTCGATTCCTGGTCAGGGACCTAAGATCCCACGTGCTGCAGGGCAATGAAGCCCACGTGCCACAACTAGAGAGAAGCCCGCACGCTGCAACGAAAGATCCCGCATGCCGCAACTAAGACCCGATGCAGCCAAATAAATAAATAAATATTTAAAAAAAAACAAAAACGTCTTTCAAATCATTTAAGTGGTCTTAGTCTTCTTGTTCCCTAAGTGGCCTGAGATGCATACAGATTTCTAATAGGAGCCAACCTATGCTTTGTGAGCCTTGCCCACAGAAAACAGCCTTCTTTTCAACGTGGCTTCAACAAGTTCTAACATTTTGCATGTTAAAGGACTGTGTGGGAAAGGTATGTGGAACTGTCACTAGCTCTGTGTGACCTTAACCTGGTGGGGCAGAAGGGAACTGCCAAGGAGAAAGAGAAGAAGATAAGCTTTCCTGTGTGGGCGGTCAGGTTGACTGTGCTGAATGAGAGGAGCCCGACCTTCTCCACCTTCTCGTCTTCGCCTGGATGTTCATAATCCTGACAGGGAGTGCAGGTTGAGGGAAGGGTAAATTTCCATTACATTTGAGTGACCGAATTTAAACATCTCACATTTCCACGTTTGATAGGTTCCTTGGGTTGTGTGTCATCCAAATTCCTGCTCTTTTGCCTTTTTCTCTTTTGATAAGGAATTTGTCTTGCAGACATACTAGGTTAAATCCCTTTCATTTCTGCTTTTACAGGAGGGAGAAGCAGATGTGGCAACGAAAGAAATCAAGCCAAGTCCTGGGCCCACAAGAACCGATTCCACTGACACGTATGTGAAGACAGACTAGGGCTTTCGGACAGACACTCTGGGCACTCTTGTCACTTTCAGCTCTCCCCTGGGAGGCCAAACATGGTGGGCTGCAAAAGCCACTTACTAATTTATACCGGGACCTTTCAAGAATGTTCCATTTGAATTGCTATTTAATGTTGCAGCCCAAACTGGTGGAGAAGAAAAACTATGTCTGGTGCCTTTGTCGGCGAACTAACCCCTCACCACTCTGTGTAGAGGTGTTTCATCTCCATCAGATGGGCAGTGAATACAAGCTGCTTCTCAATTAAGAGACCCGTGCTTCCTAATTTGTGTACCAGTGCAGTCTGATCCGGACCAGGCTGCCCAGCTGATAAGGGGGATGTTTTCATTTCGTCTTCCCTGTTCATTCCCGACTACAAGCCAAGGTGACTAATTCAGGATAATCTTCCATAGCAATGGCTGTTGTTGCTCTGAGTGACGGTGGCTGCTTTTTGAAAGTGCCCAGATATCCTACCTGGGGAATTGCAAGTAGACTTGTGACAAGTAGATATGAGGAAGCCGACATCTTAAGAGGTGGGGGGACCTTGAGGAGGAGACGGCAGGGGAATTGGGCACCTGAGTCTCTTGCAAGTAGCTCTGACCCAGAATGCGCTGTCAGCTCGTGCTCTGTAAGCAGGTTCCTACTGCATGACTCTGCTTAAGAAGAGTTATCTGAAAATTTCCCTAAGGATCTCTTCCCTCATAGGCTTTTAACATCTTTTTTCTATAACTTGATGAATGTACTTATAAAACATAAAAATGGGTTATTTTTTTTTCAGTTATGCTCCCAAGCCTTTGTATAAGGGAGAAAATCAGGATTAGATAATATTTTTTCATCAGACAGGGTAGTTGGCAGAAATGAAAGTTATTCCCTTTTTTAGTTAGAAATTCCTCAGCTTCCCCCTCTCCCATATTGCTTTTATTTTTTAATTTATTTATTTTTATTTATTTATCTTTGGCTGCGTTGGGTCTTCGTTGCTGCATGCAGGCTTTCTCTAGTTGTGGCGAGTGGGGGCTACTCTTTGTTGCAGTGCGTGGGCTTCTCTCTGGTTGTGGCGCGCAGGCTCTAGGGCGTGTGAGCTCTGTAGTTGTGGCACAGGTTCCAGAGTGCTTGGGCTCTGTAGTTTGCGGCAGGCGGGTTCTGGTTGAGGCGCGCCGGCTCAGCAGTTGTGGTGCACGGGCTTAGTTGCCCCACGGCATGTGGGATCTTAGTTCCCCGACCAGGGATCGAACCCGCGTCCCCTGCATTGTAATCCAGTGGATTCTTTACCACTGGACCACCAGGGAAGTCCCCACACAGCTATTTTTTAATAACAGCTTCCTTACCCTGTTTGAAAGTATTTGAAGGAGTCAGAGATGGATTTCTGGGTTCAGAGTTTGAGCTTTGGCGATGGGAACTGGGGTTGAATCCTGGCTTTTTGTTAGATGTGTGACCTTGAGTAGGTTACTGAAAGAGCAGCTGCCATTGGCATCAGCATAGTTGTCCAGAATGTTTAGTTACTGCAGTGCTCGTTGTGGTTTTCTTCGTCATTGAACTGCCTCTTGATTTAATCAGAGTTGGAAATCAAGAAAAATATTTGACATGCCAACAGTGCCTACATTTCTCTGCTCTAATTGTTTGAAACCAGAAACAAAAATGATTTTCTTCTCCTGACTAGAGAACGTGGTGGTTTCGGTCGAGTTGGAGAAAGGCCGGTGGTCTGCATGTCACCATGGGCAGCACACGTGCTTGTGCCCTTTGTATGACTGTGGTCTTCCTGGAGATTAGACCTCCAGGAAAGCCGGACACCAAAAACCAGGGCTACCTCTGCTCCACTGTTTCTGTGGGTCCTGTGGTCTGGTGCCGTGGCCATGGTGACCATTTGGAGGAAGTGAGCACGTGCAGTGTAAATCGAGCCTACCCATCAGTCCCCACTCCTTCCCTGGAAAGCATGGAGGAGTGAGGCACTGGTGGTCACCGGGCCAGCTGTGCTTGGTCTGTAAATGAGAATTAACTGGAGAATATTCTGGAAAGCAGTTCCTTTAAACTGGTTCCAGTAATATTCCTAGACTCTGACATTTTTGTTTTCTCATGAAAACCTTTTAACCTTTATGCTGTCCCGATGCAGGAGCAAGTCTGCAGAAGGTGCCAGGAATTATTTGGAATTTGAGGCGTTAACTGTGAGCCAGCTCCTGCTTTGTCTAAGGGAAGGAAAGCAGAAGGTGGAGAGACTTGAACTTGCCCTCAAGGAAGCCAAAGAAAGGTATGAAGTAGGCCAAGTGAAATACGCATACATTGCTTTTTTAACAGCTTTACTGAGATATAATTAAGATACCATACAATTCATCCATTTGAAGTGTACGTTTCAATTTTTTTTTTCTTTAGAATATTCACAGAGTTATGTAGCCTTTACCACATTATAATTTTGGAACATTTTTCCTTCCAAATAAGCAACCCAATACCTGTTAGCACTCACTCCCCATTCCTCCTAGTAATTCTACTTTCTGTCTCCATAGACTTACCTTTTCTGGACACTTCATACAAATGGAATCATACAACATGTAGTCTTTTGTAATTGGCTTATTTTATTTAGCATAATGTTTTCAAAGTTTATCCATGATGTAGCATGTGTCAGTTCTTTTCTCCTTTTTGTTGCCAAATAATATTCCATGATGTAACTAGATAACGTTTTGTTTATCTCTTCATCATTTGATGAACGTTGGGGTTGTTCCCACTTTTTGCCCATTATGAATAATATTTGCTCTCAACATTCATGCACAATATTTTGTGTGGACATATTTTTACAATTCTCTGGGTATATACCTAGGAGTTGAATTGCTGGGTCACATGGTTACTCTCTGTTGAATATTTTGAGGAACTACCAAACTGTTTTCCACGGTGGCTGCACCATTTTACATTCTCACCAGCAATGTATGAGGGTTCCACTTACTCCACATCCACACGAACACCATTGTTGTCTATCTTTTTGATTATGACCATCCTCGTGGATGTGAAAATCTCATTGTGATTTTGATTCTGTTTCCCCAATGGCTAATAATGTTGGGCATCTTTTCATGTTGGCCATTTGTATATCTTCTTCTTTGCCCATTTAAAAATATTGGATTGTCTTTTAATTATTGAATGATAAGAGTTCACTAATATTCTGGATACAAGTCCGTTATGAGGTATATGGTTTGCAAATATTTTCTCCCAGTCTGTGACTTATCTTTTCACTTCCTTGATGGTATCATTTGCAGCACAAAATTTTTTTATTTTGATCTAGTCCTGCTTATCTGTTTGGTTTTTTGTCCCTTCTGCTTTTGGTGTTGTATCTAAGAAACCATTGCCTAACCCAAGGTTACAAAGATTCACCCCTGTGTTTTTTCCTAAGAGTTTTATACTTTTAGCTCTTACATTTAAGTCTGTGATCCATATTGAGTACATTCTTGTGCATGGTGTGAGGTAAGGGTACAACTACATTCTTGCGTATGTAGATATATTGCTGTCCCACACCATTTGTTGAAAAGATAATTCTTTTCCTCACTGAATTGTCTTGACACCCCTGGTGTAGATCAGTTGACCATAAATGTAAAGATTAATTCCTAAACACTCAATTTTATTCAATTGATCTATATGTCCACCCTTATGTCAGTACTACACAGTCTTGATTACTTTAGTTCTGTAGTAAATTTTGAAATTGGGAAATGCAAGTCCTCCAATTTTGTTCTTCTTTTAAAAGATTGTTTTGGCTATTCTGGGTCCCTTATTGTTGTTTTTTTATGTAATTCTTAGGATAAGTTTGTTAATTTGGGGGAAAAAGCCAGCTGGGATTTTGTTAGGGATTGCATTGAATCTGGAGATCGATTTGGGAAGCATTGCCATCTTAACAATATTAAGTCTTCTGATCCATAAACATGGGTGTCTTTCCATTTACTTAGGTCATCCTTAATTTCTTTCAATGATGTGTTGTAGTTTTCAGCATACAGGTCTTGCACTTCTTTTTCAAAATTTATTCCTTTGTATTCTAGTCTTTTTGGTGCTATTATACATTAAATTGTTTTCTTAATTTCATTTTTGGATTATTCATTGCTAGTGTAGAGAAATACAACTGATTTTTGTATATTGATCTTGTAGCCTGAGACCTTGCTGAATTCATTTATTAGTGCTAATCTTTTTTTTAGTGGATTCCTTAGGATTTTCTGTATACAAGATCATGTCATTTGCAAAGAAATAGTGTTACTTCTTCCTTACCAACCAGGATTCCTTTTATTTCTTTTTTTTGCATAATTGCCCTGGCTAGACTTCCCGTACAATGTTAAATAAAAGAGGAGAAAGTAGACATCCTTGTCTTGTTCCTGATCTTAGGGGAGAACGCTTTCAGTCTTTCACCATTAAGCTGGTATTACCTTTGTTTTTCATAGATGCTTTTATCAAGTTGGGGAGCTCCCTTCTATTTCTAGTTGCAATTTTTATCATGAAAGGGTTTTGGATTTTGTTAAATGCTTTTTCTGAGTCTATGAAGATGATTGTATGGGTTTTTTTTTTTTAATATTTACTTTTAATTTATTTATTTGGCTGCGCCAGGTCTTCACTGCAGCATGCGGGATCTTTTTAGTTGCGGCATGCGGGCTCTTTGTTGTGGCATGCAGACTCTTAGCTGTGGCATGCATATGGGCTCTAGTTCCCTGACCATGGATCGAACCCGGGCCCCCTGCATTGGATCACAGAGTCTTAACCACTGGACCACCAGGGAAGTCCCTGTATGGGTTGTTTTAACCTCTATTAATATAATGTATTACATCGATTGATTTTCCAATGTCAAACTAACTTTTCATCCCTGGATAAATCCCACTTGGTCATGACGTATGATCTTTTTTATATGTTGCTGGTTTGGATTGCTAGTCTTTTGTTAAGGATCTTTGCATCTGTATTCCTAAGGGGTACTGGTCTGTAGTTTTCTTTTCTTACATTGTCTTTGTCTGGCTTTGGTATGAGGGAAATACTGGCCTCATAGAATGTGGTATACACACACACTTTGGGATAAAATTTATTTACCTCATAGAGTTGTGAAGTCAATGAATTTCTACGTGTGAGTGAACTTTTTATGAAGGCAAAGTACGAAACCACATAAAACGGGGGAGATAATGCAACAGTTTTAGGGTTCCATTGATTGCAACATTTAATAATAAATATACTATAAATAGGATATACTATAATATACATAAATATATTATGTCTGAGACATAATTAATTCTCTCAGACATTATAAATGGCTCATTAATCTTAAAATTAAAGCACTGTAAGAAGCACTTTCTAAATGAAGCAGTTGAAATTTTTAACTATAAGATCTGTTTTTAAAATATGAAGCATAAGTTATTTATTCAGAATGAGGGTAACCTAGAATAATCAGTGTTTGTCCAATGACTTATTTGATCGTCAGCTCTTTTCAAAGGTGAAAAGGTATGATAGCTATGAATCATAGGTTTTTACCCCATATCCTACCGCTGTCCCTTAGAAAAGTTCAGGGTTAACTTCCAGGAAACTAGTACCGTGTATTCTAATGGAGTAAAATATTCGTCCTGCCTTTTTGACAAGTCCCAAAATCTAGTAATAATGCACAGAAAAATAATTAAGTAAAAGCATTCTTTTTACACCTTAATTATTCCAGCTGATTTTTAAAGGGAAGATGTTTTGCTTTGAAAAAGACCTTTAATAGTCACGAGTAATCAGTGTGTTTCTGTTTCATTGGCACGTTTACCCTCCTGAGTTCTGCACACCATTCTAAGAAGTCAAGTTTAGCCAGTAATTCATCCTTCCTCAGATAACATGATTAGCTTTAATAATAAAAGTGTAAACTTGGGAATTTTCTGATTATACATCCGGATCTTTCATATAATCTAGTATATATTTCCTGCTTTCAAAATAATGATAGCTCTCTGTCTGGAGGTATAGCTTTTCAGATTGCAGCTAGGAAGTCAGGCCTGCCTTTGAGATGGGTGTTTCCCTCTCTCACCCTGAGCTCCCTGTAAAGGATCCCTTTCTCAATAGCATTAAATTTCCATTTTGTGAGTCAGCCTTCTTGCAGTATTTAACACCTGGCAAGTCAGTGATTGGTTGCCAAGAGTAATGTTCCCCATGTGGGTATTAGGATGACCTCCTGGCTAAGGTCGGACTGAAACCAAGAAATAAAATCACTGATTCTTGGACAACCTGGCTTGATTTACTATGTGGGATATGATGGAAAGACATTCCAAGACCTAACATGTCTTTTTCTCAAATACATAAGTCAGTCTTCAACCATTTTCATTAGTCATGAGAAACAGGGGTAATAGGCAGTTTAAAATTTACTCTGAAAAGTTTTAGGGATTTGTGGGGACAGCGGACAAGAGACTTGCCTTTCTTCCATTGTTTGCCAGGATTCATATTTCGTGCAATTTGTGTCTTCTGAACAAACTTAAACTGATAGCCAGGAAGGAGAGGGAAAGTGTATATGAAGTGTGACCCAGGATAATCAAGAGGTAGTAGGGAAAAGTCAGCCCGAGATGAAAATTTGCCCTACAAAATTAAGTTGAAATTAAAATGTAGGTCAGAAGCCTGCGTCATACGTGAGTGGTGTGATAAAGGCCCATCCTTCAACTCTGCACCAACCAGCTCTTAGCCCATTTATTTGCTTAGCTAGAAACAGTGCCTGTGCACCAATTAGGTTGGGCAGTTTGCAACAGATACTAATGCTGTTTGTTTATTTGTTATTATCATTAAGTTTTTTAAAAATCAGGTTTGAATTCACATAGTTTAAAGAATTGGTTCCACAAGCTTTTTATGGAAAAACAGTAATTCTTTGACCAACCCCCCTCCACCCCCCACCTCCTTTTCCTGCTTTTCAGACAACCGCTTTCAACATATTTAGCTGGTTCTTTTGATACTTACTCCCATATATCAAGATTAAATTGCTACTTAAATTTTTTTTCCTATTTTAGACATAATCTATTGACCTCCCACTAGGAAAGATGAGGATTTAACTGCCTTTCACTCTCACCATTGTCACTACACACACTTCTGGACCCTTCTTCCCACCCCACTCCAAAACTGATTATATTGACATTCAGTTAGATCACTACTCAGTGTTTATTATTATTATGCGTACATACCCACGCACACATACAGTTCTCTGTTGAGCTGTGCTCTATGCTTTGACCACTTTTCCTTTTTTATACTTTAAAAAAAATCTCTATACAGAATTAACCTTTATAAAAATTTGCTTAGTTTCACCATACTCTTCTCCAATGAGGAAATCTCAATTACATTCAAACATGTTAGTAGTCTAATAGTTTTCTCTGGAAGACTTTTCTCCTGGAGTCAGCCTGGTTGTTATCTAGGTCCTGCTGTATTGCAGTCATCTTGGAATCTCCCTTTGTCAGTGTCCTGTGGAATTCCTTCATCTCTACTGTGTTGGATCACCTGTTTCCTGAATCCAGTGCCTTTCTCATTCTCTAAATATCTTTAAATATCTCCACTAACTTACTAAGAAAGAATATATGGGAAGGATATTTTCTGAGATCTGCATATCTGAAAATCTCTGTTTCTACCTTTATACTTAATGGATAATTTGGCTAGATATAGAAATCTGAATTGGATATAATTTTCCCTCCAAATTTTGAAAGCATTACTTCATCGTATTCTAGCTTTTGGTGTTAATGTTGAAAAACTCATTGCCATTCTGATTCTTAATCTTTTGGTATAAAACTTCTTTTGTTTTTCCTCTCCCCCAAAAGGTTCTTTGCTCTGTCCCAAGTTTTCTGACATTTCACATGTGCTTTAGTGTGACCTTGTTTTCATCCATTTGTTCTGGACATTCTTGGCCTCTTTCATTCTGCAAACTCATGTCCTTCAGTTCTCAAAAAATGATCTTGAAATAATTCAGGGATAATCTCTTATCCTCAGTTTTCTCTGTTCTCTCATTCTAGCACTACTGTTACTTTTAACTGGACCTCCTGGACCAGTCCTCTGACTTTCTCAACTGGGTGTTCCTCTTTTCCATTTTTCTCTCCTTATCTCTCTCTTTCTCTCCATCCCCCCTTCACTCTTGCTCTTTCTCTTTTTCTGCTTTCTGATACATTTGATCAACTTTCATCTTCTTTGTGGGGCAGGGGACAGTTCCTTTGAATGTTCCTCTTCCATTTTATTATGGTGGTAATATGTTTCCTTCTGTCCCTAAGGATATTAATGATAGGTTTTTTTTTTTTTTTTGAAGTTTTTTCCCCTTGGCATATTCTAATTTCAGTAAGTTGTTTTATTTTCTGGTTTACTTTGTCTGTTTCATTTTAAGGTTTTCCTGAAATGTCTGGTAATCTTTACTGGTTGATCGGATTTAAGACTGGGGGGTTAGATGCTGATCAAAGTGCTGTGTGGGGCTTCCCTGGTGGTGCAGTGGTTGAGAATCCGCCTGCCAATGCAGGGGACATGGGTTCGAGCCCTGGTCCGGGAAGATCCCACATGCTGCGGAGCAACTAAGCCCGTGCACCACAACTACTGAGTCTGCGCTCTAGAGCCTGTGAGCCACGACTGCTGAAGCCTGCACACCTAGAGCCCGTGCTCTGCAACAAGAGAAGCCACCGCCATGAGAAGCCCGCACACCGCAACAAAGAGTAGCCCCCGCTCACCACAACTAGAGAAAAGCCCGCGCGCAGCAACGAAGACCCAACACAGCCTAAAATAAATAAATAAATAAATTTATTAAAAAACAAACAAAGTGCTGTGTGCATGTGTAGGGAGATCTGGCTGGGAGGTTTCCTTGGGGAAGTCTTATGTCAGAAACTTTAAATCTTTTCCTTATCCTGATCAAATTCTCCAGAGGAGACTTTTCCAGTCTCCTGTCTGAAGGGTACTTTTCTAGATGCCAGCGTTCTGGAGATGAGTAGGAACAGAAGGCTGAGGGTCTTAGTATTCTGTAAGTTCCCCTCTTTTCAGTAAGGAACCCAACCCCTCAACTCTGATTAATGACTCTGAGTCAAGAGACCCTTTATTTTATGACCTTCTAGTCATTCTTAAACAGGTCCCAACTTTATCCCCATGTCCAGAGGTACCTGGTGTCACTGATTCCTGAGCCTTTGGGGTCCCACAGTATGAAGTGGGTTCCATCTTGGCTTTCCCTACTGTTGGCTCAGATCCAGTCCTCTTGGGCTATCTAGTCAGTTCCCACTCATACCTAATGCTTCCCAAATCTTCTTGCTATTATTTCCTCTCCCTTTCTCTTTATTCTTGTAGGTATGTGGCTTTTAAAAGTCATTTTGGTGGCATTCAAGGTGGGAGAAAAATTACATGCGTATATTTAAATCTACCATCTTTAACCACAAGTCTCTTTATTTCATTTGTATCGGGATGGCTTTCATATGATTATGATTCAGTGTAAGAATGTTGCTATATTTGTTTGTTTTCAGGACCTCATAAACTTAGATGGGTCCCAAAAAGCAAGTCTTTCCCTCTCTGCCGAATCCTTATAAAGGGACACCCACTCTCATGTAGCACATATGCATGCACATGTATACACACATAAAACACAAATTTAAAAAATATTTCTGTGCATGACAATGATGTGAAAAGAGGCAGTATTTTTCAGTGTTCAAGATAAATTATAAGTATAATATATCTTATACCTCCATGTGCATTCATCCCTTAAATCAATTCTAGCCAATATCAGGTTGAAAGCAAAACCAGAGCTAATATAGAGAATGCGAAGAGATTCTGAAAACATTGATCTTTTATCCAAATTTTGAACAATGTTCTTTTCAGTGCTTCCATAGTTGTTATTCCTCTGGAAGCCAAAGAGAAAGTAACTTTTCTATATTCTTTAATTTTTCAGAATTTCTGATTTTGAAAAGAAAGCGAAGGATCGTTGTGAGATTGAGACCCAGACAGAGGGGCGCACAGAACAAGAGAAAGAAGAGGAGAAAGGCACAGAAACTGTGGGTACTGAGTCTAAGGCTGTTACCGCACGCCCGATGGACAGAGAGTAGTGCAGGCTCTGGAGCTGAGTCTTGTGATGTGTTATTGGCTTTAGCAATAGAGAAATAATTTCCATGTTGAATATTTTCTATTTCTCTCATAGTTCTTTGTCCTGATCTGAATTTCATTCATTGTAAATTGTACTGAGATGTATTCCTATCCTAGTGATTCTAGGAGATCACCTCTCTCTCTCTCTTCTTGGCTGATTTTCTCTCCAGAATTCCTAAGTGGACAGGCCCACTAATTGATAAAGGAATTTTGTCCAATTTATAATGAGATCATTTGAGGATGTGACCCAGAAACGTAAGGCAGAATTGAAAGATCTTGGTTCTATCCCACTACTGGTTTGAATAAAATAGTATGAACAAAAAAGGTTCATGTTTATATACATGCTTATATACATTTCTGTTCTGTGGCAATTCAGAGACGTGCCTCGTAGCCTTCAAACACAGTCCGAAGCTTAGGGAAAGGTGATGAAGGCAGGAAGTTGTAAGACCCACAGTAGCCCACGAGAAAGGCATTTACATAAAATACTTTAGCTAATTTATTTATTCAGCAAATATATATCAAATGCCTACTGTATGCCATGCTCTGGGCTGAGTCCCCTACTTTCAAGAGAATGGAGAATATTTTAAAAACTGAGATGAAGAGAACACCTGTGAGTTTTAGTACCCTGTTGACTAAAACTAGTTGACAACTAATAATAGAGAAGTACTGAGACTCCCATGGCACCATAAAACTCAAAAATTGTAGAGCTGCGAGGAAAAAGGCAGTACAGTGAAAATAGTTGAGTAAACTAGAAAAATAAATCAGCCAGGGAATATGGGCATGAGTTGCTAGCTGGATAAATTAGATTGTGCTTTGACATCACTGTGATCTATGATCCCTTGAACTATGATCAGGATTCTTTTTTTTTTTTTTTTTAATTTATTTATTTTTGGCTGCTTTGGGTCTCTTTTGCTGCGTGCGGGCTTCCTCCAGTTGCGTCGAGCAGGGGCTACTCTTCATTGCACTGCACGGGCTTCTCATTGTGGTGGCTTCTCTTGTTGTGGAGCATGGGCTCTAGGCACGTGGGCTTCAGTAGTTGTGGCTCATGGGCTTAGTTGCTCTGTGGCATGTGGGATCTTCCTGGACCAGGGCTCTAACCCATGTCCCCTGCGTTGGCAGGCGGATTCTTAACCACTGCGCCACCAGGGAAGTCCAGGATTCATTTTAATTAAGATAAAGTCGTTATCACAAGTGCATCCAAACTGATCAGTTAATGATCTATAAGGAAACAGAGTTGTACCCAAAGCTTTTTTTTTCCATACAAGATATTTGGGGTGTAAATTGCCAAAAGTTTAATCAGTTCAACAGTCTTATTTAGTTTAGACACCAGTGGTTCACACTGTTTTCTCACAAAGAGGTTCATTTAGCCTCTGATAAATGCGTGTTTGTGATTGCCTGGATGACAGGTTGGAAGTGAAGTGGAACCGTTGAACCTTCAGGTGACAACCCTGTTTAAGGAGCTTCAGGAGGCTCACACGAAACTCAGTGAGGCTGAGCTAATGAAGAAGAGACTTCAGGAAAAGTAAGAATGAGAGATGAATTTTATCCTCCTTCGAAAAGTGTACAGTTTTACAAAATGTGTTAATATACAAAAATATAGTTTTATTACTGTTTTACTGAGTAAAAGAAAAAGAGACCTAATTAAAATATGAATTCAGAAAACACTAATGTTCAGGTTAATATAGAAACATGAAGTCCTTGTAGTAATATGGGGGAATGGGCCCAAGGGACTCTGATTCTGCTGTTTGGGGACATTTGTTAAGCGTATATGAGGACCTGGAAAAAGCAGTGAGCCAGACTTCCTGTGACTTACATGAGCTGACAGCATTGATGTGAACAAACATAAAAGCTACAAAGGGCAAGAAGAACTTCAGTGAGATTTACTTAGGAAAAAAAAATTGATTTTTAATCAGTTATGAAGTCTAATTTATAAATTGAGAGAATTTTGCATTTGCTTGTTTCTCTTGATGTAAGAAGTTATCCCAAATTTAGGAAAGCTAAGTTGATGTTGTTCTTTTGGATTAGTTAGCAAACATATTTCCAGCACAATATACAAGTGTATGTTTCCATGGAGTTACACTGACCAAGGTTGTACAGTATTAATGGTTATCTAATACAGCATAGCAGCTGACGCTAAGGACTTTAGATAAACAGACCTAAGGTTGAAATATGGATCTACCCCTTACTTGTGGTATTACCCTGGACAAGTTATTTATTTAACCTCTCTGAGCCTGTTTTATCATTTGTGAACTGTGTGTCATAATTCTGACTTTGTATTAAGTAAGCTAATGTTTAACATGCTTTGCGTTAATGCCTTGCACGTAGCTATCATTGGTGTGTATTTGCTGTTATATTGAAATTTTCTCTCTGATCTTTAAGAGGACTGAAAGCATTTCCTTCTCCCCTACTGAATCTTTGTCAGAAGTCATATTTTTTTTGCTTAACAGAGCCCATAGTTTTAAAAATACTAAAGATATCCATGGATCACTATATGAGAAGCACCTCTAGCCAATTACTGCTTTGGTCTGTATCTAAATCACAGAAATATATTTGCATGACTAGTGGAAACAATTACTCCAAGTAGACAGTAGCTTGTGTGATCTTAGATCTGTACTTGTTTATGTTAGGCATAAGGGTTCAGAAATATGTACATTTCTTTTACAAAAATCTGTATTTTTTTATATTCAGGCATAACGGTTCAGAAATATTACTTACTTCTAGTAAAGAAGCAGGGAGGATAAAATATTTAATTTTGTACTGTTAAATTTTTGAAAAATGTAATCCTAAAATTCTTTGCATTTGCTACGTAATCTGGGGATTCGTTTAAAAGCCACTGAGAAATGAAGTATTGTTTGTCCTCATGAAATTTTGCTCTTTCTTAGATGTCAGGCCCTTGAAAGGAAAAATTCTGCAACCCCATCAGAGCTGAATGAAAAGCAAGAGCTTGTTTATAATAACAGAAAGTTAGAGCTCCAAGTAGAAAGCATGCGATCAGAAATCAAAATGGAGCAAGCGAAAACAGAAGATGAGAAGTGAGTACGCTGTGACTGAATGGCTACTTGCTAAAAGAAGATAGAATAGCTCTTTTATGCAGATTGGAATCAGGATTTAAGAATAAATTTAAAAAATTTTCTCTTTTATTTACTTGAAGGCGTACTAGTAGACTTTTCTGAGGAGATGAAAGTTAAGTTTTATAATAACAATTATGAAAATTATTTGTAATCTGTCTTGACTGGGGAGGGGGGAATTGTTTTCTTTGCAAGTAAGACCATGCTAGTAGGTGGTGGGATGATAAGGGTGGGAGGGAAGATTTTGTCACCTGAGTGTTCAGAAGAGGGTTGGGAGGTAAGACTAAGCTTCTATGATATTTTTCCCAAGATTCCATTTTAAGATTTCTTTTTAAATAGGTCCAAATTAGCCACTCTACAGTTGACACACAACAGGCTTCTTCAAGAATACAATAATGCACTGAAAACAACTGAGGAACTAAAAAGAAGAGAGGTACTTATAGAAAAAAAATTACTTTCATAGCCATTTAACATTTTATGTAAATATCTAAAGTAGTTGTGTTAATCCTTAACTAAGTCTGGTTTCAAGGGTTGTTTTTCCATTTATAATTGATTTCTTGTGTCTAAGTGTTTATAACATTTTATAACTCCTGATGTTCCACACACGTATAATGTGCCTTGTGTACAGAGGTGATGGTGCATGTCCTACGGCCGGAGTACGGTTTTAGCATTTTTTTTTTATATAAATGTATTTACTTATTTATTATTTATTTTTGGCTGCATTGGGTCTTTGTTGCTGTGCGCGGGCTTTCTCTAGTTGCGGTGAGCGGGGGCTACTCTTCGTTGCCGTGCACGAGCTTCTCATTGCAGTGGCTTCTCTTGTTGCGGAGCACAGGCTCTAAGCACGCAGGCTTCAGTAGCTGTGGCACACAGGCTCAGTAGTTGTGGCTCATGGGTTCTAGAGCACGGGCTCTAGAGTACAGGCTCAGTAGTTGTGGCGCATGGGCTTACTTGCTCCGTGGCTAAGCTTTTAGCATTTCTAACAGTGGATGGGTTTGTAGGAGAGCTGAGCCTGGGCTCCTACATGAGTAATGACTGTATAGTGAGACTGCTGCCTGGAGCTATCACAAGGCTAGCTTGCCTGCTGTCAGTGAACTTGAGGCCCTGGACTTATCCGGCTGCATCTTAAATTATTGTAAAAGTAATAGTAATAATGCCCCCAGAATGGTGTGATAATTTAAACACCATGGATAGAGATGTCAGGTGATAGATGTATTAATTAACCCAATGGTGGGAATCCTTTCACAATGTATATGTATATCAAATCATCACGTTGTACACTTTAAATATTTTACAATGTTATTTGGCAGTTTTACCTCAATAAAGCTGGAATAAATAAAGACCACGGGAGCTTTGAATTAGAAGGGGACTTGGAGTTTATATTCTTAGAAATATACTTTCTGTTTTTCATTTACTTTTACTAGAATATTGTTCCTCTCTAGGACCTAGTAAATTTTTAATTTAAACATTCCACTGACTTCATAAAGTAAGAGTAATGTGAGTGGAAGAATAGGAGTATCAGCAAGTTACACCCACCCTGAGATAGGGTTTGTTATTAACTCCCTTATTTTAGTGTTTTCTTTTTATAAATCATTACTTTAAATTAGGAAATTATTATCTTCAAGCTGTAAATTAAGTGCATGAAAGTTGCTGAATAAGTTATCACTGCTGATTAACAGAATAGTTTAGAGCCAGTCATTTTTTAAAAAATAAACCTTCATCTAATATTTTACTAAAATAGGTTGAATTATTTCAAAACCATGTCTAGAATAAGTTTGTCTTTTTCAGTCGGAAAAAGTGGATAAGGTAGTGCTGCAGGAACTGAATGGAAAGCTGGAACTGGCAGAGAA